>NW_024429184.1:26404032-27604032 GCF_017639785.1 Mesocricetus auratus
CATGCCTACAGGCCAACCTGATTTAGAAAATTCGTCATTCAGATTCTCCTCCTAGGTCAATGTTTGTTGTGTCAAGTTGACAGTTAATATTAACCAGCACAATCCTATTCTCAGATTTTGGAATATTGAACAAAACGTACAGAATGAAGCATATTAGAAGATAAGAATTTAGCAAGTATAAGCTACACGTCGTGTTCTTGCCAATAAAGAATATTGTTATCATACAAAACACACTACATAAGAGAGACTCTTGTCTTCTGTGTGTTTATTTGCTGAGATAACTGTGTATATTTTATCAAGCATAGAATTCAGTATTAATTGCATTTTGATTGAAGGATCATGGAATGATCTAGGCATTCCTCGTCCTGACACTCTCATTTATTATCCTAAATATTGCCTGGGGACTTACATCTGCTGTAAATTTCTCGGAAAAATGTAATACTAAGAGAAATTTTATTCAGACTGTTGAGCACAGGGTACAGCCAGGGAAATTAATGAAAAAAGATTATGCAACTGGGATTTTCCTTTTTGTTGATTAGTAATTTGTACTTCGCAGTGAGTTAAAGAGAAAGTGATCTAGTTTAAGGCCTTCACTCTGGGGATTTGGGAGCAGAGAAACATTCTCAGCTCCATTATGCTGCTGACCTTCTGAAATTAAGAAATAAAGAAGTCATGGGATTTGAAATACATAGCAGAGATTGCATTACAATAACCTGATAAATAACTATGAAAAGTTTATTAACTCACTTATTAAAAAATGACCCTCTCTCCCATGTATACCACAGTAGTGATAAAAATGAACAATATCAGATTCCTGTTTCACTCCCTGGAATAAATTGTTCCTCAAGTTGCATGAGAAGGTGAGCAGTTATTTCTGCTGCTGTCTTTATACATTATTATCACTTTATGTTTCTCAGGTACTTGAAATTCTATTTAATCACAAGTTTTATATATCACAACCATATAATTAAAGAAAATACAACTATCTATTGGCTGTTACTGATGTACTTGAAAATGGATGCATTTAGTACAGGAAAAATGCACTTCGCGTCCCTCAGCAATTTATTTACGCACACAATTTCTGGTGGAGGGGAAACCACCCAATCATTTGCTTGCTGAAGAGGGAAAAAATAAATTATTGGCTATGAACTGGAGCAGCCCAAGAAGATCCTTGTACACCCCTCTTTACTGTGGGAACCATTCGCAGAACTCAGAAATCACTCCCTAATCAGTGATCTCTTTCTTGTCTTAGGAGGGAAATTTAGGAAAGTCTTTAATCATGATTGTGGATGTTTGCTTGAGAAACATGAAGCATTCTTATTGTCTGAAAATACACACACACACACACACACACACACACACACACACACACACGGAGAGAGAGAGAAAGAGAGAGAGGGAGGGAGAGGAAGAGGGAAGGAGGGAAGGAGAGAAACACACACACACACTCAGAGCCTCAACCTAATGAAAGCTAAACTGTTAACTGTTGGGGCTGGAGAGATGGCTCACTGGTTAAGAGTACTGAATATTCTCCCAGAGGTCCTGAGTTCAACTCCCAGTAACCACATGGTGGCTCACAACTGTCTATAGTACGATCTGATGCCCTCTTCTGTTATAAAGATATAAATATAAATAGAGTACCCATATACATAAATAAATAAATCTTAAAGCTAAACTATTCTTCACATCAACATATTCCTTCCTTGGAAATACAGAGCAAGGGCTTGTGATCAAATTATTGTTAGTGTTTTATCATCAAGCTGGCTAGTACGTCCAAGGTAAGTTTAGGAGTTATGATGATGCCCTGGGAAAGGTTTTTGACTTTATATATTTTTTACACTGCTATCCTAGAAAACACAGCTCTTGGATAAAAAGTGTATGAGGAAAGTTTTCGTGGGTTCCATAGCCACACTAAATGGTAACTCCTGAATGCCACCCAGCAGGGCTCCAGGGGTCTTATAATAGCAAAATTTACCACACGCAAAACTTAAATGAAAATGCATGTTGCTGTCATCTTTAGCTTATATTTTGAGCCAGCCCTCAATGCTCAAAATATGGGAAGCAGCGAAGGGATGTATGCATCCCTATTGTTGATTCAATAGCAAGCAACCTAAACAGTTAGCACAGTTCTGTGGAAACTGTAACCATTCTAAATATGGCATATGTACATTTTCGATATAACCTTATGTTTTCCCACCTAAAATATATATGTTAAAAGATAGTTTCAGAACACACAGTACTGTTTGTAAGACTATTGAAACACAAGTTTCTTTAACTGTTGGGATTTCACTACTTCGTGTGTAAATTGTTTTGAGCTTAGAAATATTAAAAGCCCAGACATCATAAAGCCACTCCTGCATTTCCATGCAAAGGAGCCAGATTTTGAAAATCTATGTGGCCCTTAGCCTTTGTCCTAGGTCAAAACTTGGTTTGCTAAGACCTTCAATGATAGGGCAACAATGACAAGATGGGCAAAGAGCAAACAACTACTTGGACACAGAGCACAGGTCCAGTGATGACTCTCTGAGCTTTTGTCACTAGTCAGTAGTATGATTGCAACCTTCTTGTCTCCACTGTGGGTGGTGGCTTGGGCATCTCACAGCTAGACTTAGGTCTTATGGTATGCCAGTCACAATAGATATTATATGAAGGAAAAGTTGTCTTCCATAATGTTTACAAACCAACGCTCAGTTCTTCTTGTAGAAGGTCAGGGTTTTAGGTGCAGAGTAGTGGGTGACAGCTACTTTTCTCTGAGGTGAGGCATGCTATTTTGAACACTTTCAGTCTGAAAACTGGAACCAGAGAAGAGATGTCAAGAGAAAAGGTATGATTAACAGACAAATATGGTGAATAAATCCTATATACAGCACCAAAAGAGCAGGTATTAGTTTAGGTAGAGGAAATATTGGTAGCCGTGCTTTCCCAAGAGTGACTGAAGAGCATAATGTAGTTATAGTTTAGACTTGATGCAAGGGTATTACTCGTAGTCTCAGAAGTCAGTGTCTTGAGAATAAAATGAGTCTTGGTTAGTTACCTACTAGGCAGGCTTATTCAGGAAAGAAGGCCCTAGTCTTAGACCCAGAACCACCTACCAGGTGTGTGCGATGACAAGGTATTCAGTCTGACAACTATAGATTTATTTCTGAGGGAACAGAGTTATCACTAGTAAGGGACTGACTTTGAAAGAAATATGGAAAAGTGGCAAGGAATGTCAACAAATAGGACAAGAGTATTGATAGTCCAGGTAAGACATGTAACAGATTTCAAACTGTGTGAGATGGGGAGGACTCTTGAAAGATCAATAGAGTCCTTGAGGGGTTGTAACTTTGACCAGGAAATAAGTAAAATCTCATTAATAATAAGTGGTCACTAGCCTTGGGCACTGTGTTAAGAAGGAAGGCTGAGGTCCAGGTAGCAAAGTATGAATGGATATTTCTCAGTTTGAAGGTGGTCTAAAATATAATGGGGGTGAAAGCATCTCTCCTGTTGGCTATTGAAAGATGTGTGTGTGTGTGTGTGTGTGTGTGTGCGTGAATGTGTATGTGTGTTTAGTGTGTGCAGTGTGCATGTGAGAGCCAGTTTGCTCCTGTTAGGTAGCAGAAACTAGCAGACAGGCAACGGAGAGCATTTAAGGGATGGCAGGAGATAGAATATTATAGGTTGGAAACAGAATGAATAAGGTGACAGGAAACCACCACCACTGGTGAAAGTCTGTCCAGGCTCATAGCAGGAAACAGTATGGGAAGGCTGAATTGAAATTATATTATCAAGAAACTTGATTTCAAGGTTGACATGAATCCTTGTGGTTTTGTTGGCAACTGTAAGACTTGGAGCACTTTGAAAAAGAATGGTCAATATCACCAAAGAAATTGTGTAGAAGCTTGATTCAGCAACAGTTTATGGGGTAGACAGCTTGGCATGGGATAGAATTGAGGTCAGCAAGGAGGGTTTTGCAATAGTTTAGGCAAAAGGACCGGAGACAGGTTGGTGGCAACTGGGGCTTGTAATTTAGAGAGAGGATGCAAAAGAGATTATAAAATCAGAGACAAAACTGGGGGGGGGCGCTTCTTGGATGGGTGACAGAAGTGGAGGGAGAGGTGAATGACTACACCATGCTTGTCTGATTCAGTATTATAAGGAGGGAATGGGCAAGTGAAGAACAGAAGATGGTTTTGGTAAGATCTGTTTTATCCATGTTTAATCTGAAACATGAAGGAAATAGGTGAAACGAAAAACCTGATAGTTCACTGGAAGCCATGGCTCAAACTGGCGCCAATGTGTCCTTGACTCTGTCCTAACAGTGCTGTTTGAGAACATGTGAATCAATGGCCTAGTGAACCCTCTTATCTGTGGTGCATCCAAACGAGGGGAAGTGCTGCCTGATAGAGATGTCTACGCCGTCATCTTCATGGCAATGAGATTCATCACAGCCAAGACACAGAAGCAACTGGAATGTTTGCTGACGATCAGATCAAATTTGAAATGTACGCACTCAGAACAGTGCTCATCTCTAAAACTGAATGAGATTTTGCTATTTTCCATGTTGATGATGAGCCTACTTTATCTTAAGTGAAACAAGCTAGATACACAGAGACAGACTGACCCTTCTCACATATGTGTAGAATATATAAAAACAAAATATATTGAAACAGAGAAGTGAACTACGATTACCAGGGGGAAGGGGCTTGGGAACAAAGTTAAGAGGTATATGGCAGAGGGCACAAAATAGTGGATATACAGGAAAAACAAGGCTAGAGTGCTAAGAACAATGCGGCAGCTACAGGCAATGGATTTATGTTGTGTCTCTCCCCTCCTCCCTCCCTTCCTTTCTATTTTGCTATATCCCTGGTATGCCTGTAATGCACTTTATAGGCCAGGCTCTTCTCAATTTTGCAACCTTCTTGCATCAACCTCCTGAATGCTAAGATTACAGGCATGGCTACCAAATATGGCTTGTATTTGGTATTCTTGCTAAAAATATAGATTTTGGCAGCTTTTATTTTACACAGGAAAAACTATGCAAAAGATGGATATATTAATTTTAATTGCCATAGTGAAATTTTCTATTGGTATATTCCATAAGAACATATAGAATGAAGACCAGGCTGGCCTTTAACTCACAGAAATCTACCTGCCTCTGCCTCCCAAGTGCTGAGATTAAAGGCATGCCCCACTACTATCTGGCTAATACCAGAGAGAAACCAATTCTACAAGCAACGCTGGTTACTTCAGACCCTCAAATCTCTATCAGCAGGTATACTCAAAAGAATTATCAGGAACTTGTATTTATTCACTCACTTACCCAAATTTATTTAGTTGGTGCCAAAAGCCATCCAGATCCTGTAAGGCATGTGGTCACAGTTTTGAAAAAGATATTCCCTCGCATATGGAGCTGAAATTCAACAAAGGGAGTCAGCCAATGTACAAGAAACCCAGTGATGGAACAGCTGGAGAGAGATTATATATTAGTGAAAAGAATATATATATATATATGTATATGAGAGAGAGAGATAACACTACACCAGAGATCTAATGAGAAGTGATGAAATGGAAATTTGGAAACTCTCTTTTCTTCTATAAAGGCTATTAACAGGCTATTTTGGCCTTTCTCCCAAAAAGCACTGAAGTGCTAAATTAGCTTTGGCTTTGACACTCTACTTATCTTCCTGAGAGGTCCAGATCTTTAATATTCCTCAATTACTTTTCCCATGCATAGGTAGTGGAGGATGGACTTAATCATCAGGATATTTGAGCAGATACTTGTGGAGGACCATCATTGTCGGGCAGAGCCAGCAACCTGAAATGCAGACTGGATGGCATATTCCCAACCACCTAATGAATCTACTCCCTCCCAATTGGGATCTCTGGTGCATTTACTCATCTTCAACCAGTGTAATTAAAGATGAAAAGTGTAACACTGATGTATCCCTCTCTGGGGAGGGAGTTGTTTTAATTGTAGACCCATCAGTGGAAAATGAACTATGTTGGAGAAAGATCAGGCTTAATTACACACCTGTTGATAGTATCAAGCAAAGCTGTTGCCTTGTGCTGTAATAACAGAAAACCATGTAGAAAAACTTGGCAATTTGGCAAAGCTCAAAATGTCACCTCATTAGAACTTACAATTCCTGCCTTTTTCAGTCATTGAGTCATCAAATTGTAGGTGAAAGGGCCACAAAGTTATTATTAATTCACATAATTTATAGATGAGAGAAATAAAGTCTGTATACTTTAATAATTTGTTCAGACCGTACAAAGAATTTGAGTGACATTTATTAATCATCTTCACAGACTACCCTTGTCGTTTAAATGCTATCTGCCTGAATCTGAAAGTAGAAGGAGCAGGCCATAGAAGCCATTAAGATCTCAGGTAAAGTTTAAATATCAGAAGGAGAAAAGTTATGGTTTTTTTCTTTTTTTTTCTTTTTGGTTTTTATGAGACAGGGTTTCTCTGTATTGTTCTGGAGGCTGTTGGTCCAGCCCAGCCTCAAACTCACAGAGATCCGCCTGCCTCTGCCTCCCGAGTGCTGGGATTAAAGGCGTGCACCACCACTGCCCGGCTGAAAAGTTATGTTTTTAGACAGCATTTCTATAAGTGTGGGATAGAAACAGACAGAGAGGTAGCAATGGCCCTTCATGTTAACACCTACTGATCGGAGTTGTAAGCCACTGTTATAGGTTCCTACAAACTACAATATATTGCAAGAAGGGTAGAGATCTATTCATATGTATCTACAGTGTATACATATATGTATATGTATGTATGTGTGTGTGTTATAGTTTTATGTAGTATATGGAGGATAGAGCTCTCTATCTTTATACAATATTATCAAATGTTGTATCATCTAGCATCAAATTTCTACTTGATTTCTGTTATGGAGACTGTTCTCAAGTTTATGGTCTGCAAGACTTTAATCTTCTATCTTGCTTCATCCTAGATCACACTTCATATTTTGTTTTCTTGAGAACTTTCTGGAATCTGTTGGTTTTCCCAAGGAAACTTCTTCCAAAACATAGAGTTTATATAGATACCAAAGAAAACAAGGGCAGCCAAATTCTACGAGGAATAGTAGCAGAAGATCATGTTTCCACACGTGAGTGTGTCTGTATGTTAAAGATGTCTGCACCCATGCTTGCCTGACTCTATCTCAATGTGTGGTGAGGGACAGTTTCATTAGTTTTTTTTTACAACAATCCTTTTCAGAGGCCTCTGCTGTGTTAGGAGCTCTGGTGGTTCTGGGCGTGAAGACATAAACTGAACAGGATCACTTTTGTGGGAGAACTAGAGTATTTCTGTCACACTGCTGGGATTTTAGACCCAGCAATGTGGAGGGGCTGTTGTGGGGACAGTAAAAACATAGCAGGATTTCTCGCTTCTACCCACTAGATGCCAGTAGAAGCCCCCTGCTGTGATGATCTGAAAGGTGTCCAGATGTTGCCAGGTCATCCTCTGAATATCAAAATTATTCGTAGTTGAGGATCACTGAACTAGAGAATAAACAAACAATCACTCACAATGAAATCTAATTTCTCTCTGTTATATTTTCTGGTTGGTTACTTTAGAACAGTGGTTCTCAGCCTTCCTAATGCTGTTATCCTTTAATACAGTTTCTCATGTTGTGGTGACCCCAACCATAAAATTATTTCATTCCTACTTTGTAAAGAGAAGCCTTTTTCTTGTCAGGCGCTTTGGTTTATCGCCCACTAGTCGCCTGGGCTCTGCCACGTTGTAGTCCCCAAATAACACACAAGACACTGTATTAATTATGAAGCTTTTGGCCTTGCTTGTTTCTTACTGGCTAGCTCTGACTTAAGTAATTACCCTATAATTGTTAATCTAAGTATTTCTCTTACCGGAGAAAAGTTTCCGGGCTTCTTATCCCTATGGCAGTTACATCTTGACTCTCTGTGTTTCTCCTACCCAGAGTCCTCCTGGACTCCTAGTCCCACCTATCTAACTTCCCTATTGGCCAACAGTGCTTTTTTGACATATACACAGGACTTCCCCCATCACTACTTCATAACTGTAAATTTACTAGTGGTATGAATCATAATGTAAATAACTGATATGCAGGATATCTATCTGTTATGCAAACTCACAGGTTGAGATCCACAGAGTGAGAACTGCTGCTTTTAGAACATGGTATGGAGGAAAAAATACCATGTTTGGAGATGAACTTGTGTTATATAAGACTAGCCTCTGAGCCAAACCGTCACCATCTTCATGAGTTCAGTCATACCCTCTTGTAAAAGATTGTGATATCTTAGATTGTTGAGCGTTGGCATTCCTCATAGAAGGAAGGGGTGGGAGATTCGTGGAACCTCATGTGAGTAACCAGCCATGTCCGACACCAGTTGTATGCAATTCTGATCTAATTGCATATGTCCTCAGCAAGGGACAAGACTCCATCTACAAAGCCGTAGGGAAATCATCACCTTTGCATATCTTTTCATGTGACTGCTTTAAGGTCACTGATGCTCATTATCCATTGTTCTTAAGTCAGCTAATAAACTCACTTGTTGCACTGGATAGGTTTACTGATACAAGAAGCTAAAGTTGTCAAAGAGAAGGGAATCTTAATTAAGAAAATGGCTCCACAAGATCAGTCTGTGCCCAAGGTTGTGGGGTATTTTCTTAATTAGTGATTGATGGGGAAGGGCCCATTGTGGGTGATGCCATCCTTGGGCTGATGGTTCTGGGTTCTATAATTTTTTTATATTTCATTAATTTCACCTTGAGTTTGATCACTTTTTTCCACTTAACTCTTTATGGGTATTATTTATTAGTATTTTCTGTAGCTTTCAAGTATGTCATTAAGTTATTAACATGAAATCTTTCCAGTTTTTTAATATATGCACTTAGCACTATGAACTTGCCTCTTAGAGATGTCCTCTTTGTGTCCTATAGATTTGGGGTTTTGTGGCTTCATTTTCAGTCAGGTATTTTTTGTTTGTTTGTTTGTTTTTTGCTTTTCAAAACAAGGTTTCTTTGTGTAGCTTTGGAGCCTATCCTGGCACTCACTCTGTAGACCAGGCTGGCCTTGAACTCACAGAGATCCACCTGCGTCTGCCTCCCGAGTGCTGGAATTAAAGGTCTCCCATGAATGGACTCATCCTCCCTGGAGAGTGGAGTGGGGATTGGGTAGGGGCTAAGGGAGCTTGTGGGGGGGGCAGGGGAGGAGGGGAGAGAAAAGGAGTTGGAATTGACATTTGAAGCAATCTTATTTCTAATTTAAGTAAGTAAGTAAATAAGTAAATAAAAAAGCTCTGTGTGGTTGTTTGAAAGAAAAAGGCCCCCAATGGGAATGGCACTATTAGGAACACTATTTGGTCTTCTTATAGTATCTCAGATTTTGTGTATGTTTTGTGCCTGAATTGTTTTTGACAAAATAAAATATAATAAGATGAAAAAAACCATCCCATCAAGGCTAGGACAAGGTATTCCAACTGTTTTGTGCCTGAATTGTTTTTGACAAAATAAAATATAATAAGATGAAACAAAAACCATCCCATCAAGGCTAGGATAAGGTATTCTAGCTGAAGGAAAAGAGACCTAAGAGCAGGTACATGAATCAGAGACCCAGTTGTTCACATGCCCAGGAGTCCTGTAAGAATGCTAAGCTGGAAGCTGCAATACATATGCAAAGGGCCTGGTGCAGACTTGTAAAAGTTCTGCACTTGCTGCCTCAGTCTCTGTGAGTTCATATGAGCCTTGCTCAATTGGTTCAGAGGGCCTTGTTCTCCTGATGTCCTCATGCTCTCTGGTTCTTACATTCTTTCTGCCTCCTCTTCTATGGGGTTCCCTGAGCTCTGAGGGGAGGGATTTTATGGTGATATGCTGTCTAGTGTTGTGTGTATGAAAGTCTGTCTCTATGCTAATGACTGACTATGGGTCTCTCTATTTGTTTCTCTCTGTTGCAGGAAGAAGCTTCTCTGATGATGGCTGAATAAGGCACTGATCTTTGAGTATAGCAGAATATCATTAGGAGTTATTTCATTGTTAACTTTTTTTATATATCAGTAGTGTTTGGTTTTACCCTAGTTGTAGGAGAAACTGCGGTCAACCTACAGAAGCTGCAATCACCCTGCCCCTGGGTGCCCAGGCCAGCCTGCATGAGCATGTGCATGCTTGGCAGACACTTCCTCCCTAGCCAAGTCTGCCTTCATGTCCTGAGACTGCTGACGCTGATGAAAACACAACTGACCCAGAGACACCAATCAGGAAAGGACAATGCAGCAGAGTCAGCCAATAGGACCTTGCGAGGGGATATAAAGGCAGGTCTAATTTCCTGAATAAAGGAGTTTGTAGCATGCTCTGCTACTCACTGACTCCCAGTGCCTGAGTAATTGGTGCTGTGTCTTCTCATCCCCAAGGGGTATCCGGGCAGGGTAACCCACAACACCTAGTTCTCTGGGCTACTTAGTCTTTGGTTCTTGGTCACTCAAGCAGTGTGAGGTATGGATTTCATCTCCTGGGGTGGGACTTAAATTGAATCAGACATTGGGTTGTTATTACCTCAAGTTCTGTGTCACCACTGCCCTAGCATGTCTTGCAGGCAGGGTATCTTGCAGAATAAAGATTTTATTGCTGGGATGGTGTTTCTATTTCACTTTTGGTAGACTGGAGAGCACCAAACACACTAGAGAGAAAGGGTAAAGGCTCCATGTAGGCTCTAGCTCGACTTCCCCATGTTCAGTGAGTTATGTGGGTGACAATGGGGCCCCAAAATCAGTTTGGGAAGAACACCCCTTGTTTTAGCAACAGCCTGGGTTGTTTGGGGATTTCCATGGAAACCTCTTGGCCAAAAACTCAACTGAATGCAACCCAGTTACAGAACTGGAAGACTTGTTTGGTTACAAGAGATGGGCAGTTGGGGTTCTATCAACCCTGATATTAGAAGACCTCGTTAGGATTGCCTTCATGCATTTTTTGGGGAGTTTCCACTGCAATAGGTTTCCATATTATCACTCCATAATCACTTCAATTATAGCTGTCTCTTCTCAAATTCTCTCCCTCAATCCTATCTTTCCTCCTGCTCCTCATGTGATCCTCCCATTCATGTCCTGTCCTGCCCCAGTCCACCCAGAAAATCTATTAAATTTCCATTTCCAGGGAGATTCATGTGTTCCCCCCTAGTCCCTGCTTATATATTTAACCTCTCTGGGTCTATGTAACATAGGTTGGTTGCCACTCACTTAATGGCTAATATCCCACATATACATACAATATTTAGTTTTCTGAGTTTGGGTTACCTCATTCAGGATAATTTTTTTAGTCCCATCCAATTTTTCTGCAAATTTCATGATGCCATTTCTAGTAGCTGAGTAGTACACAATATTTTCTTTATCCATTCTTCGGTTGAGGGGCATCTAGATTGTTTTCAATTTCTGGCTATTATGAATAGAGCAGCAATGAACATATTTGAGCAAGTGTCCTTGTGGTAGGATGACACATCCTTGGGTATATGACCATGAGTGGTATAGCTGGATTTTGATGTAGATCAATTTCCAACTTTCTAAGGAAACATATTGATTTTTATATTGGCTGTACAAGTTTTCACTTCTACCAGCAACAGATGAGTGTTTCCCTTATTTCACATTCTTGCCAACAAGAGTTATCACTTGTGTTATTGATTTCTATAATTCCTGACATCTATGCCCCAAACACAAGGGCACCCAAGTTTGTAAAAGAGACACTACTACAGATTAAATCACACATTTACCCTCACACGATAGATTTTTCCTTTGATGAATATGTAGTGTCATTCCCCATCTTTTTTCACTAGTTTTTGTTTGAAGGCTATTTTGTTAGATATTAAAATGGCTATGCCAGGTTGCTAATTATGTCCATTTGCATAGAATTTTTTCCCAATCTTTAACCCGAGGTAATGTCTGTACTTTATGTTGAGGTGCGTTTCTTGGATACAGCAGAAGGATGATCCTGTTTTCACAACATTCTGTTTGTCTGTCCTTTTATTGGAGAATTGAGACAATTGATATTGAAAGATATACCAATGACCTGTGGTTGTTTATTCCTGTTGTTTTATTGTTGTTGTTGTTGGTGGTGGTGTGGTGGTAGTGTGAGTGTGTGTGTTTCCCTTCTTATTTTTGCTGGTGTAAGATTACTTATTTCAGGTGTTCTGGTGTAGAGCTGGGGATGAGAATGGGGGATTGGATCTGGGGGAGGAGGTAAAAAAGGGGTCTTATGCCTGAATATTTTCTTTTATATTTTACTCTTTCTTTGATTGAACTATCTATTTCTTTTACCTTGTTTGCAAGCTTGAAATTCTCTCTTCCATGTATTTTAATCTGCTGGTGGGGTTTACTTCTGAGATTCTTGTTTGATTTCATGAGGTTTTAATTTACAGTTTTATTATCATTTGATATTTCTTTAGTGATTCCTTTTCTTTGTTAAATTCTACTTTCACAGTTTGAATTGTTTTCATTACTTCATTAACTGTGTATTTACACTCTTCGTTAAGTCTTGTTTCATATTCTCTTTATGGTCCTTAGCCATATTTATAATTGCTATTTTGAAGTCCTTTTCTTGTGTTTCAGCTAACTTACTTTTCTTGAGGACTTTTATTCTAGTATTGCCGACTTCTGGAGAAGTCATATTGTCTTGCTTGTTCATCTTTGTCTTTTGTGCTGGAATGTAGGCATCTGGAGTTAGGATGCTTAAGATGTTTCTTGGTATAACTATCTTGTCTTAACATTATTGGGTGGGTCCTCTGTTCTTTGGTTGTTGTTACCCCAATAATTTTCCTCAAGAACTGTGGCAGGTATGGCCTCATTTGTAGACAATGTTTCTTCACATCTATAGGGAGTCACTAAGACATGGAGATGGGCTAGAAAAAAAGCAGCTGGGCCCCAGCCAAGTGTGGCACTGTGAGTCCCTGGTATAGAGCAGTTCTAGGTCCCAGCAAAGTGTGGCACTGTGGGTCTGTGGTATATAAAGCAGTTCTGGGGCCCAATCAATTATGGCACTGTGGATCCCCGGCTTAGAAGTGTTTTGAGAATTAGCAGATAGTCACAAAGGAGTGGAAATGGGCTAGAAAGACTAGTTGAGTAGGTGATAGGAAAGAAGTAGAGGGCCCCTGAATCTTCTCCAAGAGTCCCAGGGGTCAGAGGTGTGCTGGGATGAGGGGCTGAAGTGAGCAGGCATCAGCCAGTCTAAAAGTAGTCTGGAGAGACGAAATGGATGACAGTGAATTGGGTGGTTTTGTATGTCAACTTGACTCAAGCTAGAGTCCTCAGAGGAAGGTGCCTCAGTTGAGAAAAATGCCTCCATGTGTTCCAGCTGTAAGGCGTTTTCTCTTTTATTGATCAATCGGGGAGGGCCCAGTCCATGATAGGTGGTGCCATCTCTGGGCTGCTGGTCCTGGGTTCTATAAGAAAGTGAGCTGAGCTAGTCACGTAAGTAAGCCAGTAAGCAGCACCTTTCCATGGCCTCTGCATCAGCTCCTGACTCTAGGTTCTTGCCCTGCTTGACTTCCTATCCTAACTTCCTTTGGTGATGATCAACAATGTGGAAATAGAAGCCTAATAAACCCTTTACTCTCCTTTGTTTTTTTGTCATGGTCTTTTGTCGCAATAGAAACCCCAACTAGGACAGAGGGGGAGGAGGATAAATGTAGCTCATCTTGTACTCAGTCGTGTGTGGTGGCTGTGGGGTCCCTGAAAGAGAGCTGTTCTGTGGGTCAGCAGGATGTCTCAAAGGGACAGAGCTGGGCTAAAAGGAATGACTGAAAGGGGTGTCAGGGAAGAACTAGGGTATCCTCAGTCTGCACCAGGAGACTGAGTCCCAAGAGGATCTGTGTGGAATTGCTGCTTGTTCTGTTAGATCCCCCAGGTGCCTCATTAGGTTGTGTATTTGAGACCTTTCTAATTTTTAAATATAAAGTCTGGTATGATAACTATTTTCCTTGAGTAATTTCATGATCGCTACCTTTAGCTTCTGAAAACCTTAGAACATTTTACATCCATCTTTGGCTTTCACTAGTTTTATTATGACATGCCTAGGTATGATTATCTCAGTGATTTGCTTAATATCTGTTAATTTTGAAAATATTTGAGTGTGATTTCTTTAAATATTGTCTCTGTTCCTTCTTTTCCTCTTTCTGTGACTGTATTTTCATACTTTATGTGAAATTTCATTCTGTAGCATGTACAATTTTTTCTTCTTTTTCCATATTCATCTTTTCATTCTCTTTTGTAAGTCTTTATATTTCTTCTGACCTTTCCCAGTTTTATAACCTTTGCTTCATTAGTAACTAATCTTATTTTAACTCCAGTAATTGAATCCTTCTAGCTATTATGTTTTTCAAAGTTGTCCACTGGTGATATTTTAAATAGTAAATCCATGTATTATGTTATGATACAACAGCTATATTTTATTCATTTTATTTTATGTTTATGGGCATTTATTTTGCCTGCTTAAATATCTGTGCATCGCATGCGTGAGTGCCTATGGAGGCCATAAGCATGTGTTGGATTCCCCAGAACTGGTGTTATAGACAATTGTTAGTTGCCATGTGGTACTGGGAATTGAACCTGGTGCTCTTAACTGATGAGCCATCCCTCTAGCCCCTTTATGTTTGTTTTTAGTTTTCTTTGGCATATAATTGATTATCCATATGGCCATGTAATTAACCCTGGTTTGTTGCTTTTCTATGAATAACAGATTTTGATCATGCATTTGAGAGATAGCTATCTTTTTTAGTATTAATTTGAGATTACTTTATTAGAGAAATTTCACATTCCAGAATAATAATTGGGATAGGTAGAATATGTATCTGTTTATCATCTGTCTGTCACATACCTATGTATATGCACATACATAGCCATACACATATATTATATGTTGTGTATATAAATATATATGAACTCAGACTACTTGGTGAGAGACTGAGAGCAGCAGAAGTGGAGGAAGAGGGTGACATGGGAAGATACAGGCAAAGTACAATGATACATATGTTTAACAATGACCTAAGAAAGCTTGCTGTTTTGAATACTATATAAACAAGTTAAATTCTTCTTACACATCTATAGAAAGGTTTTTTTTTCATTCTTTGGCATGGTTATGAATGATTGTTGATGTCTAATAAGCAACTCTGTTTTGTGCAGACTGATTTCCAATGATACTCATCAAGTAGTGGTTGCTGCAGTTGTAGTGTAATGTAAGGAGAGCCTTGATTACTGGTCCCTAGTGTCTAAAACCTTACACTATTTCCCCAGCTCTATTTTCATTGTTTTCCTTTTCAGACTCATTGTTCTCAAATCATTTTATTTTTGAATATTTCAAATTGATCTGTGTTATGCAGAGGAATGTCTTTAATTGTAGGTCTATGCTTTCTTCAGTTGATGGGCAGAGTCTGTACCCAGTGAAGATCACTGTTTTTTCTTTATAATTGAAAGGCTACCCCTGCCCTGCTTTGTACTCCTGTTGGAAATACAGGAAATTTGGGTTCTTTGAAGTACAGCCAGACTTTTATCTCCTATGGTCGTTGTCTATGATCAACTGCATAAAGTTTAAGCTCAGCTTGCTTCAGTGGTTTCCAAAAGGGACAGTCCAGTCCATCAACTACCATGGGTTTCAAACATCTTTTTCTGTTAGGAACATCAACGGCCAATATTGAAATTCAAAGCCAAGAGTTTTCTTATCTTTCTCCACACTTTTGTTTCCTATACTCAATTTAGTAATCTCTTAGGCACCAAATGACAGTGAAGTGATGAGGGGAAGAGACAAGAAGAAATGCAGGGTCAAACTCTATAAGTAAAATAGATTTACACTTAATCCCATTCCATAGATCTACTTATTTTCACTTTAGAATGAGGTTATAATTTTCTTCTGTTATGAATAGGTCATATAAAATCATACTACAGATTCAATTATTCCAGTGAACAGAAGTTATTTCCCAGGCCACTGCTACCATTCAGTTGATTCACACTCTAGCCCCTTGCAGCCTTCATATATAAATGTGATGTACTATATTCACTATTCCACAATCTACTTCTATTTAAAAACAATTTTTATTGCCAGGCGGTGGTGGCACACGCCTTTAATCCCAGCACTCGGGAGGCAGAGGCAGGCGGATCTCTGTGAGTTTGAGGCCGGGCTGGACCGATAGCCTCCAAAACAATACAGAGAAACCCTGTCTCGTAAAAACCAAAAAAAAAATTTATTGAATGCTAAATAAGTATGGAATGACATTTCTAAAATTATGAGATTTAAAGACTAATAGAATAAATTTTCACATAAATTTTTGTTCTTATTTATCTATCATCTATCTATCTATCTATCTATCATCTAATTTTATGGGTTGCTTTGTAAAAGTACCTGCTATGCTAATCTCTGTTTAATTCCAATTTTAGTGGATGTGCTGCTGAAGGAAGTCAAGTACTCGCTTAACTTCCAGTTCCCTTCATCTGTTTCAATCATTTTCAATATTCCAAAGAGTGACTTATTCTGGATTGGGTGTTTTTTTACCTTGTTTTTAATTGTAGTTTTTCATGAGTATATCCATATCAATAAATCAGTAACCAATAAATTTACTGTGCTGTATTTTTAATAAAAATGGGATCATATTTTATATACTTTCTTATGATGTGGCATATCCACTCAACATTTAAATCTAGATTCTCCTTGTTATGTACAGTACAGTTCATTCATTTCTACAGATGTACAGGTATCATTGTGGTTTACATTATGATGTACTTACTTGTTTTGCTTTTGATGGATACTTGGCTGTTTATTGGATTTTGGACTGCCATGAGTCTTCTTATACATGCTGTCTAGAGTGATTCCAAGTTCTCTTGGTTGAACATACTCTAAAGAAAACAAGTGCTGAGTCATAAGTTATAGACCATCAAAAGTTGGTTGTTAGTTATTTTCACTCCTATAAGTTGGTGAGTATAAATGATAGTTTCTTTAGGTTTTAGTTTGTGTTTTTCTGACCACTTATGAAATTGAGTTATTTCTATTACCTATTGAAAATGTAAGTTGTTTCACATTCAAATGATTTTAATTTTAGTAGTGAGAATAGATCCTAAGTCCTTACACATGCCAGGCAAGTGTTGTACAATTGAGCTATACCCTAGCATTTATTTTATCTTTGAAATTTAAAAAGTTTTATAACTTTCTATATATTTTTGTTTGTTTTTTCTTTTTGTTATTAACCTGTAGGAATTTAGTCATAAGCTGTTTTTGATGTGAATTTCTTATTGATATTAATGTGGTTTACAAATACCTTGTCTCAGTTTATATCTGCATAACAAGACATATTTCAGCAATTACTCCATTTTCAGAGTTTTGATACTATGTTACACCATTTTTAATTTTGTAGAGTTGGAAAAAAATGCTTTTTAAATGTCAAGAGTCCAATGACTTGATCAAAAGGTATGAATAACTTCATGGAATCTAAATAATATTGCTGAATTACTGTCCAGACAGCCTGTACCAATGTGTATGACACTAATCAATGACATAGCAACCTTACTCTATCAGCCTTAGGTTTGGTTGCTAAATATTTTGTCTAGGTTAATGTGCATTATGTTTCTCAATATGGATTTAATTTGCATTTCTTGATTACCAGCATAGGTGAACATTTTTCAAAGAGTTTGTTTACTAGTAGTATTCTTATTTAAGTCGTGTGTTTATTCTAACCTTCAGGGCCTTTATTTTATATTATACTGAAATAGTAAATATAGGCCTAACAAATTAGAGGTAGAAAGTTATTTCCTGTTTTTAAAATGATTATAGAAGAATCACAAACTCTGAGTGCCTTATATATAGCTATTTATAGTGACTTGATAATTTAAAAGTATTAATTGTGTATTCAGTTTTGGTGATACAAGGTAGAATTTTTTCTTTCCTTAAAATGATTTCTGTTGTTAGACTAAACTGAGAGCTTTGAGAGGGAGTGATCCTGGAACTCAGAGGATGGCTACTGAGGTCAAATGGGGTTTTAAAGACTTTCTGGAATGATGATTTTGAGGTATATGAGTGAGAATGAGATAGAGTCAAGCATCAGGGATGGATGGAAGGGCGGCAGATGTGCAGAAAGATGTGTGTCTCCCTATGACTGACAAGCTGTGATTGCAACAGTAGGCTGCAGACTCTCATGTCCATACTAGGGAGTTAGAAGTCAGCCAGAAAGTGCTGGAAAACCTCCAAAGACTTTAAAAGAAATGTGTATAATCTCTTAAACAGCATAAGAAGACAGAAAGTATGTGGTGATAGGAAGAAAAGTACAGAGACATTTAGAAGACATTTGGAGACAGGAGCTAGGATGGCCAAATGGGGCTATAGGATGAGGTGCTGGATTTGGAAGTTTAACGATAGCTTAAAGAGATCCCAAGACTTAAGTCACACATGTCATGAGACAAGAAGATGAGAGCTTTTGTACCACCAGGAGCTTGGGGATTGCACCAGAGACGAGGACACAGGTCCTATGCAGTCTTTTTTCTTCCATCTGAGGCACTGCTCCTTACTATAAGAAGCTTCTTCTGCAACTGTGGTCTACCTGTCCCAGCCACTTCTTGGACAATGATATCTGAGGGACTGCCTAGTGGCTCCATCTGTCCTGGGGAGAAATGAGGCAGGCACTAAGGAGCTCCAAGTTCCTGGATCACCAGAGTGTTCCAAGAAAGGTCAGAGTTGGTAAGTAGAGAAACTTATGCTGGGCCTCAGATACCTCTTTTCTTATGGGACAGTGCCTGGCTAGAAGAGAACAAGACCAAAACCAGTTTGGAACGAAGGCTGTACATATGCATGGCAGGAACTTCCGGCTACCTTGTATCTGGGGATCAAGCCTATGTGATGTGGAATCTGTGGGAGCTTTGTGTTATGCCGCAACTCAACTTTGACAACCTTATAGCAATAAGAATGCTGAAGAGCCCTTTCGTTTTGGGGATTGTCTCAACTAGAATTTCTACTGCTGTGATAGAACATCATACCCAAAGCAATTTGGACAGAAAAGGTTTATTTCACTTACACTCCCACACCACACTCCATCACCTAAGGAAGTCAGGGCAGGAACTCAAACAGGACAGGAACCTGGAGGCAGAACTGATGCAGAGGTGTGCTGCTTACTGGCTTGCTCTATGTGGCTCATTGAACCCGTCTTCCTGAAGTAGACAGAACCACCAGCCCAAGGTACTGCCCCCACAGTGAGCTACGTACGGATGAGTGCAAAGATGTGGTCAGATGGAATGGTGGAATCTTCTATGCTGTGAGTTGTTTCAGTCGATCTTATGGTCACTTGAAATAGCTGCATTTCATGCATACACAACCTGGTGGTAGCACCAAGGTCAGTAGTGCCTGCAATCAGCACTCGCTGCGTTTCAGACACAGGAACGGTGGTTAGGATATGAGCCGATAGATCAGATAGATTTAGATATGCCTCCTTTTGCTTTGCCACTTTCTAGTCATGAGACTTTGGGCAGACGCAGAACTGCTAAGTACCACCCCCCCATTGCTTCATGAGGTTATTGAGAAGCGGTCTACTGTTGGAGCAGCATGGACACTGAAAGCTGAAGAATGAGTGTGTCCCGAATAAGATGTGTACACAGCTCTCACTTGCACACAGTCAGTTCACTGCCCGAGCATCATAGTTATCAGACGTTCTTTCAGAAGACATCTTCCATTTTACAGAGCCTTATGGGCTCATAATACCAAGTTGTGCTCGGGATGTTGCACCACGAAGTTTCCCAGCAGTGTGCTCCCCCACTACCCCTGAGTTGATGGCCATGAGGAGGTGGGAATAAACACAAACCTGGAGGGGTAACAGCCTGAGATGTTGATGCATCCTTCAAGTGTACCCGCCCACCTCCCTTGGTTGAAAACCACTCACGATAAGAGTCTGTTCTTTCTAGGGATTAGTCGCGTTGCTTTTGTAGGCTAGGAAAACAAGATGGCTGAAAGCACTGTGGTGGAAAATAAGTAGCTAAGTCCTGGGAACTTTCTTAGCAAGCTGAGATGGCAGCCCAAGCCCCAAGCCTTCATAGTGGTTGTGGTAGCTATTCTTGGTTGTCAACTTGACACTCCATCTGGAATTAACAAAAAAAAAAAACCCAAGTCATTAGGCATTTAATTAACTAGATCATCTGAGATAGGCAGAACCACCTTGAATCCAGGTCACTTGAGGTGGGAAGACCCAGTCTAGATCTGGGCCACACTTTCTTGTGGCGGCCTATATAAAGGAGAAGGAAGAAAGGATTCTTCACTCTTTGCCTGTTTGTCCTTATTCTCAATTCACTGATATAAGAGTCAACTTCTTCATGATTCCAGAATGTACTGAGACATCCAGCCTTGTGGACTGAACTACTATTGGATTCTTGGGCTTTCCTTTGGGAGACAGCCCTTGTTAGGTGGATGGCAGTCTGTAAGCCACTCTAATAGAGCCCATATACATATATACTCACAGTATCAGTTATGTTCCTCTAGAGAACCCTGCCTAATACAGTGGATATTGTACTATTTTGGAAGCAGTGAGTTCCAGGGTAAGAGCCATTGTGGAATAAGGACTACTTAGATATCTCTGGTCTTGACTGCCAAAAACCAAACTGGTTGTTTCAGTCATGGGACCAGAACAGGTCTTGGCCCAGACTCTGAATTCTTCCCTCTCCCATTTCCTCCTCATTCTTCAGGCTTCCACACACAGATCTGAACTACTGGGCTTCATCAAAATTATTGTCAGACATAATGACAGTTTGTAGTGATTTCGGATTTATTTTAAGAGCCAACCTACTGACTGTTTTATGAATAGTGGCTTTAAAAAGACTTGAGTCCCAAGTCAAACATGTGTACTTGGCAGAGCTTTGGATTTGGAAATGATATAGTGATCTGGCTCTCGTGTATCTCCAGTTACTATACTGCTTAATACAGTAAAATTTTTGTGTGTTCAATCAAATTTACTCTCTTTGACAAAAAGACAAATTCTTGGAATATTAAGTTGTTTAAGATGAGGAGTGTAAGTAATTTTCCCAAACTTGTCTAAAAATGCTTAGTGGTCAGTTCTGTATTTATATATGTATTTATATACACATCAAATATATGTAAATGTGACATTTTGAGCAGCAATTAATGAAATATCTGTAATGTTAATCTTGATTTTTCTCTCCCCTTTTGGCTTTCTAAGGTTCTGGGGTATCATTCAAATGACTATTCCAGTTTTCAGGGATTTTGGATATTGCTTTCTGGGACAATAAAATATATTGAATAAAAACAGTTGTGTTAGAAACTTTTAAAGTATATGTGTATTCATTTGAAACTGCATTCAATTGCACTGTATTGAAAGTATAATGTGTTTGTCTAATCTCTATGATAAGAAGTATTACTGTAAATAAGCTTTGGTTATTTATTAATAAGCTTATCCCCAAACGTTCTTAGAAAGTCCTATGTTTCTAGATACACTTATTTTTTGCCTTTGTTTTTACTGCAGTGATTAAGGCAAGTAAGTTCTACTCTTTGAGCTGTCATTGTACAAAGTATCTACAATCTGTTTATCACCTATCATCTGCTATCTACCTACCATCTAGCTATTATCTTTCATCTATGTATCTGTCTGTCTGTCTATCTATCTATGTATCTATCATCTGTATGTCTGTCTGTCTAACTTAAGAGCCTGAAGAGGAGAGAAAGATGCTATTTGTATTTCTGTATCTGACTTCTTTTGCTTAATGTGGACTCTTCTGCAGTACTATTTCCAGGGTGTTTTTTTTTTAAACAAGTCACTTTGGACCTTTCCAAATCTTCTTTTTCTTATCTTAAAGGTAAAAACATTGTGACTTAAAATAAGTAGGATTGTATCTAGCTTTAATGTTGTTAGTCAAGTTCTCTCTTCTTAAGAACCCATGGGGATTAGTTTGGCTACCTGGGAATATTTATCTATTTAAACATCCTGTCTGAACCATTTCTGGGCATGTTTGATCTGATCTATGTCTTATCCTCTATGGAAGTGGATACTTTGTTTTTAATTGCTTTTAACAGTTAAAAGCCCCACATAAACAAACGCTTGATACATTTCCCCGGGAAGTGCCACAGTGCAAACTGTTGATGTCCCAAAGGTTCTCTTCCTAGCTAGGTGCCCTGATCAGGTGGTGGGAAGTTGAGAGGGGTCTCTTGGGAGGTTTTCAGTCACAGGAGGCATGCCCTTGGGCTTGTGGGATTCTGCTCTCCCTCCTCCATCGTTTCAGTTCCCGGCCATGTGCTGAGCGACTTTGCCTCATCCAATGCTTCCAGGCAGGATGTGCTTGCCTGATAGCCAGCCTGGCTGCAGTGGTCACGGGATGACTTCAAAAGACAGGAACACACAATAAAGCTTTTATCTTTGTTTCTGGTATTTTGTCAACACAGTGAATTTTCTCCTGAAGAAGTTCGTTTCAGTCTTAGTCATTTTCTTTCTGTTCTGGCAGTCCACTGTAAAGATGAAATCTAAGTGTATTAAGTTTTTGAAGCTTATGAATTAAGGTAATGTTCATTCAAGAATTTGATGAAGTTAATGACAGAAATGTGTGAAGAGTATCTGTCTGTGGAGCTCACCACCCTTACTCTCCTTCTCTCGGGCCTAGAGTGTGCTCATATTGGGTGGGTTCTGTGAAGCTCTGCCCCTGGCTTCTATATGGCCCTGTTCTCTCTTTTCCCAGCCAAGGTAAATCTGGAAGCTCATTTAAGAGGATGAAGTCATAAAAGAGTGAACTCCTCACAAACAGAATCCTGACAGGAGTTAGCAGAGTCCACTCAGCTCTCCTCCTGAACAGGCATAGTGAGATAGTGAGGCAGTTAAGGCCTAGGTAAGCTTGTTTTATTGTCCCAGTTACAGCTACTGATTAAAAAAATAGCCACAGTGTGACATTAGCTTATTCTGTTTCAAGTTGTAAATCTAATGAGAGTAATTTTATACTTATTAAAGTCATAATAAAATATTTTGTAATGTGAAACACTTTATGTTAGATGAGCTCTCAATATGCTGGGTGGGGAGCTCAGTACAGCCACCTGAGTAACACTGAGATCAGCTTTCACACATGCTTGCCTAGGATGAAAGGGGAGAGGGCCTTTGACACAGCTGCAAAGAACATTTTTAAGGAGACAATTTTAAAATTATGTTATGGTAGAGATAACAGAAAACCCATATTTGCTGGTAAGTGTTTCGATGCATGTTGATTCAAAGACACTTTTTCCAGGTTAGAACCAGGCTCAACCATTTTCTAAATTTATTATCATATTTGTTTGCATCAGTGAGTTTTAAACTGAAAGAGTTCCCAGATTTACCAGTAACCAGTCTCAGGAAGGTCCTTCAGCTATATATTCTCTTTGTGGCTTAGTTTTCTCATCTGGAGTGGAGATATTGGTCATAAATCTTGGGGCACATGTATAAAACAATAAGATGATTTAGCACAGTATTGGCACTGACCATCCAGTAACCAGTGCCCATTCTGGGTAACTTCCCAAGGGGAACTCTGTGTAAAATCTTCCCATTAGGAGGATTACACTTTTGGAGAACAAACAACAACACTCATGTGTTTGCCTGGTGTCTGGCTTCCCTTTTGTGTGGGCTTTGGTTTCTAGTCCTTTCCTCATTGCCGTGTTTTCCTTCTTCGTGTTGTTACATCTGAACTACTACTACTGTGACGAATTCTCTTAACAATATTACAAATCTATGCTATTGTGTTTTTGGAATCATAAAATTTATTTATCACCCAAAGCCCATATTATAGGTGAAACATTAGTTAAGATAAAAAGTTAGGTTAATAAACACTTATTTATGTATTCAATGTTTAGATGCATATGTTGGAAATAATATAGATATAAAGACAGGGCTCTTCTGTGAGGAATTTGCAATTTTGTTTGAGAAGTACAAATAATAAATATGAAACTAAGACTTCCATAGACAGGTGAGGAAGATAAAATTGCTTTCATATAAGTAACTCAGGGATGTGGAGAAGGGAAGCATTAATGTAGGTTAAAGAATTCTCAGCTGCTTTAAGAAAGAGCTCTAACAGATATGTCACATAATCTATTTAAAGCAACTTAGTGCATACTGATTCTGTTTTGTGGAAAAGCAATAGAAGTCCCAGCCAGGTATGTTGCTTAACAAGTTGCAGACTGTAAATCTTAGGAGTCTGCAGTGTTGTAGTAAATAAACTGATAAAAAATGACTTAGACAAAATGGGGCAATGTTTGGAGTAGAAGTATCTTGAGTGATGGTTTTAATCCAGAAAATCTTGGAGCTGGATTGGGTAGAGAAGTGTCCTAATGTATAAGATGACTGGGTAAAAAAGCTGATAGTTATAAACACAGTTGCTCACTTACTGTAGAAACCCTGGGGGGGGGTTAATTGAAAACAGCCCCCATAGACTCTTAGGGAATGGCACTATAGGGGGTGTGATGTTTTTGGATTAGGTGTGGCCCTGTTAGAGGAAGTGTGTCACTGGGGGCGGGCTTTGAGGTTTCAGATGCTCAATCCAGGCGCAGTGTCTCATTCTCTTCCGCCTGCCTGATGATCCGGATGGAGAACCCTTAGTTAACTCTCCAGTACTATGTCCTTCTGCATGCTGCCATGCCACTCACTATGACATAATGGGCTAAACTGTAGCATGAATAATAAAACCCAGAGACAAATATTGGGGTTAAAGCTGAAGACCAGAGAAACAAAGTGGTCAGTCTCTACAGAGTTCTCACCTCTACCAATGCTCAGACAAAAGGGGTGATCCTGTCCTCTAATTGCCTCTCCAGACTGCACTGCTCCTCAGACTGCCTAGACTGCAGACTGAATACACTGCACTCCTGTCTCCACCTCTAGTGCTGGGATTAAAGGTGCGTACCACCACTGCCCAGCCTCTATGGCTTACTAGTGTGACTGCTAGGATTAAAGGTGTGTACCATGACTGCCTGGCCTCTATGGCTAATTAGCGTGGTTACTAGAATTAAAGGTGTGTGCCACCTCTGCCTGGCTTGTATGGCTGACTAGTGTGGCTAGCTTTGTATTCTGATCTTCAGGCAAGCTTTATTTGTTAGATCATAAACAAAATCTCACCACACTAAACCTCTGAACTGTAAGCCAGCCCCATTAAATGTTCTCCTTTATAATTGTTGCCATAGTCATGGTGTCTCTTCACAGAAATAGAAATCCTAAGAAAAGGCACCAGCTCTCTAGGTATTCTCTGTGGCTCCTGGGTCACAGAAGAGATATTTCTGTTCTGGGTCATTTCAGTGTGATGGCTTGGGCTACTTAATTGCACATTAAAATCCGGAATGATTATACAATATAAGATAGGGCCAATGTACATGTGCTTTTATATATATGTTTAGAATTAATGTTGACATTCAAGAAATAAATCACTGCCGGGCGGTGGTAGCGCACGCCTTTAATCCCAGCACTCAGGAGGCAGAGGCAGGCGGATCTCTGTGAGTTTGAGGCCGGGCTGGACCGATAGCCTCCAAAACAATACAGAGAAACCCTGTCTCGTAAAAATCCAAAAAAAAAAAAAACAAAAAACAAAAAACAAAAAACAAACAAACAAACAAAAAAAAGAAAAAAATCACTTCAGTCATCTATCATGAACTGGTTCAGTCTAGTTCATTCTCGGTTGATGGCTACTCTGAATGATAGAAAGTCCTGAAGGTTTATATTCTCAAATCATTATTCAGATGACATTTTCAGTGGGAGCTAGTGAAGGGGAAAGGAGAAGACTCACCCGAGAAAGGGTTTGGGGGGGATGAGTGGGTGAGGACAGTGGGTGGGGGCAGCAGGTAGGAAAGTTGGCTGTGTGCACAGCAAGAACTTGGTAAGTAAAGACACTTGCTTGGTCTAGCAAATCAGTAAAGATATTTCATCAGAGATTCCTCTGTTTGAAAAGGGTGTGACAAGAACATATGGCATGTGTTCGACTTAGTGAGGAAGAAGGAAGACTGATAGTGGAGGAAGAATATAGAAAAGTAAAAGCAAATGAACCTCATATTCCTGGTCCTGGAGAGAGGGATGACAACACTGCCTCCCCTGCCTCTTCAACATCCTTGCTGCCAAACACTCTGGACTCTTACAAAGAGGACTCCGCGAATGTTCTGCAATCCTGAGAAGGGACATCGGGTTTCTTCCCTTGCATATTCAGAATGACTGTGCAGATTCCTAAAATGGTGAGTACATTTTGTTTATAAGCTCCCCCTTGGCATCTGAAAGCATCTACCGGTCAGGGTGAAATACGCATACATCTATTCATCGGTTCAAATACATCAAAGAGAGCCTCCAGCTGATAGTGCCTCTGGTTCTTTATTTTTCACTACCTTCTCAGTAGCAGAAGTGGAGGCAAAGAACCAACAGCTGCTTGCCTCCATGATTTGCTCTGGCCTTTGATAGGCTAATGGCAAAATTCAAGGCTGCATTAGCCTTGCCAGCATGCACTCTGATTGTAGGGGAGCTGACGGCAGAAGCGCTGAGTGGAGGTTGAGGGGAAGCTGGGTGACCTGAAACTTCTCAAACAAACTCATTAAGTGCATCATCAACACAAGCCTATGCTTCATTCCGGTGTGGCTGGGTTGCTAATTGGTCCCTGCTGACTGAGGGAGTTGTAAGAGACACACAACAAATCAAAAATTGGAAGATTCCTAGATTTATCTGTGGATGCGTGTTAGTTCCCATCTGTTTACAGCTTGCAGATATTTTTCATGCTAACCAGTTCTAAGTCAGTTCCGTCTTTTAATCATTCCAGGGATTAGGTCAAAGGTACCTAGTCACTCAGTGGCAGTTTGATTGCAATGAAGGGGGTTTGCAAGAAGATGACAGTAGCCTCCTAACCGCGATTCCCTTTTCAGCCATTTCACTTAGGGATGACTCTGCTTTATCTTCTAAGACAAATCTTGTCCTGGCCACTTCCTAAAACCTTTATGGCTGGAGCTTGAGCTGTCATAAGACTTTTGTTTGCAGATGCGAAGAGGATTGTCACAGCAAAGTTATCCATGTGGTCCTGCTTGCCTTCCTCTGCTTAGCTCTGAATGAGTGAATGTGTCATTGCTACCATGGACAAGGCTGCCATTCATTCATCTTCCCCTCTGATAGTACCGCAGTAGGTTCTCTGTGCACTCTTTGAGCCTCTGCAATGGTCTTTTCATATGCACCTTTTGCTGAATAAGAACTGTGTCACTTCCTGCTTGGAATAATGACCCAGAATGTATTTGCAGCATTTGGTCACCGACTAAAGCAGCAGGATTACTTTTGAACTATACCCAAGTCCCCGTATTCCAATTACATTGTTATCATGGAAGTTGGGCTGACATTGATTTTTGATTGGCGCTGACTATTGTTGTTACTGACTTTGAATGTGGTGACTTCTTTCATTCTATCTTCACTTTTTACATTTAGAAATGGAAACAAATATAGATGGGAAGAATGCAAAGCTTCATTGCTGGTCGGACTGGCTTGGAAAGCAGAGCCTTGTAGACCCACTAACTATGAGACTAACACAACTGGGCTTTCTTTCTTTCCTTCTCCGCATCCTTCCACATTGACCTCAAGTGCAAGCCCAGACTTACACTAGGTATCACTCTTCTCAGTTTTCAGAATAGCACACAGACCACAGAGGCCACATAGCTATTAACTGGGGGTGGAGATTAGAACCCTCATCCTGAGGAAGTGGAAGCTGTACTCTTACACAGATTGTGATCTGTATGAAACAAGAGCTCTTTCAGCAGACAGACTTCAGGGGAAGAGGTTTACACAAAACTTAAAACTTTCCTTTTCTAGGAAAGCCTAGACTGCCGGCAAAGCCAAAACAAACAATCGGGAACTCAATCAGCTTTCAGGCTAATCCCAGCAGATGGGTAGTGGGTAGTGCATCCCATTCTAAGGTGAGAGGATAGCTCTGCCTGATCTGAATCTGGCTGTGCCTTGCATATTGGAGAGCTGAAATGACTTACTAAATAAATGACTTGGGCTGAGCAAAGGAGAAACTGGGTTACTTGGAAGCTGTGTTGTCTTCGTTGAAAGAGCTGTGCTGTGTGCTTTGTAATAGTGTGTTTGGTGGGTACATGTGGGATGGGTGGGGAGACCTGTGTTCTGCTTCTCTCAGACCTCTGGAGGTGGCAGGACTCTGGTCTTCTCTCTCAGGGGCCATGAAGATGTATAAAAGCCAGACTCCTTCTGCAGCTCCCAGTACTGTGCCACCACAGACACGAGTGTGCCCAAAGTGACCAGACTTTGGGCTTCTTCCTCATGTTCTTATCTTATTGCTAACATGGATGTAATCTGACCTAGGAAAACCAGTTGCACATGTCCATGTACGGTATAGGAACAGACAGACTGCACTGTTTACAAGTCTAAAGCAAGGTGTGTTTAGGGGTGCATTCTCCATGAGGTGCTATCCCCAGGGGCTGCAGATTAATTTGGGGAGGTAAAAAATCATACTCTGTTGATACATAGATGAATACAGTGCAAAGATTGCTACGCTGTCTGTCTTGGTATAATGTGAGGGAGGGGCCATAAGGGAAATGCATTACAGGCTCCCTCAGAGGCATGACGATGGAAACAGTTAAAGTTCCTCGAGTCAGAATGGCAGATGAGCAGCACCTCTTAGGGTGGAAGATCTGTTTCCAGGGCTTTCAGGAGCAGAAGGAAGTGGGAATTAGGAGGAGCAGTAAGGATGAAAAAGAATTCTTGCTTTTTCCTATTCAGACAAGGGAGAAATTCACACAAATAAAACAGCACATTAGTTCATTGTGTTGACCCAGCAGATATGGCTAAAAGCTTCTAAAGGTCTTTGCAAATGTCAAGAAATGAAAGTTGGCCAGCTACTTAGGTTTGCTCTTCTCTCTCTCAAGCACAGGCTTTGTCTCCTCATGCACAGAGATATTCTGAGCATCGTGAGCATGTGTTCCTCTTCCCAGCATGCCACTCTCTCTTCAAGTCTCTGTCACAATTTCCAAAGAGTAAAATTCTTTGCCTTTCTGTTTCCTTCAAGTCACAAAGGGCTAGACGAGGAAGCAGTCAGTCCCCTGCTGGCTTTTGGTCCAAGTGTCACCTAAATATCTACAAGTCTCAGAATCACCCTGAAAGACTGGTTGATTCCTGTCCTCGCAGTTGCTGACTCATGAGACCTGAGCAGAGTCCCCGTGGTGCTCAGTGCTTTCCTTTCCTTTCTCTTTGTGTTTACTTCAACACTTTCCTTTTGTTTGAAAACATGAGTTTTAATTTATAAATTATTCCATTCTGTAAATGGCTCAAATTAACAGTTAGTTTCCTGATGTGGTATTTTGATAACATGTACATATTATGCTTGGATCTTCCTTATTTCCGGTGCTGAAACTGTTGATTGGCCTCTGCATCTTGAGAAATACATGTCCTTATTAATGGGTTTCCTATCTGACAAGCCATTAAAAGCACTGGGTGGCTTTAAAGAAATGCACGTTCTTGCTGGAGATGGAACTCAGTTGGCAGAGTGCTTACCTAGCATTGCATGAGGTGCTGGGTTCAACCCTCAGCTCCACACTGAAGAACTGGATCTGATTCAAGGCCAGTCTGGGATTCCTGAGACCTTGGAGAGAGAAAATGGGACTGGGCTGGAATGAGGGAAGGGCATATATTTCTGGGGTAACCACCTGAGAATCTGAGTCTCTGGCTTAGAAAAGCACTTGGAATTAATGTATTTTCATAGCACTTGAGCTAATTCGGATGAGCATTTATGTAGGAGTCCTTCTTCCATGAGACTCTCATCAGAACTCTCCTCTGTCATTGGGGACTAACTGCCCTTTAGTTTTTCATTTATAGAATAACTTTCTTTGCCAAGACCTTGCCCCAGTGGGAGAGGTAGTTTTGTAGTTTCATTTATTAATATTCCCATTCTTATAAATGGATGTTGACTGTATTCTCCAGATCCTAAGGAAAAGAGCAGATTCCCCTCTTTGGGGGTTGGTTTATGAAATTGTACTGCCCAGAGATAAGATATTAATTAGATTGCTTATGAGGAACAATTTAAAAGGCAAACCCTGGATTCTGTATTTAACAGCTCGAATAAATCAAGCAATGGGCCTCAGAGAAATGTATAATGTACTTAACCATTTTGCACTTGTTTTTAATGCAAATCTTATCTTTGAGTTGGGGAGGGAGGCTCAAAAAGACTGGCAAAGCTCCAGTACTTAGGAACACGGTTGGAGATGCTTGGAATACAGTGTTGGTAATCAAGCTTAAAGAAAACACAAACCTTCTCTAATATAATTTCTTTGAATTTAGTTTGGAAATTATTTACAAAATGATTTGATGAATAAAGCTGAGATGTCTATGCTACAAACATTAAAAATCACACTAGCTATCTGCTGGATGGATCTTTCTTTCTAATTTTCATTTTTTACCATTGGAAATGTATTGTACTCCCAATACAGTCTTTTAAAAATGATTTCCAGAGAAATTTCTGATCTATGTGATCAAGATATTTTTGCAAACTCAGTCTGGGGAGAAACACAATGGTTTCTGTGCAAGTACAAGTAATAATTAGAAATAATGATAGGCTGCCATGGTGATCCTGGGCTCACCAAGGCTTCTTTCTGTCTAATAACTTGTAGACTGAGGAGTACTATGACTCAAGGGCCACACAGTAGAATTGGTTGTATAAGCTCATGTCACCTGCAGAACATTTGAGAAAGATGTGACAGTTGGCCCTGATGTCAGTTTGACTGGTATTTAGATCACCCAAGACACACTCCTTTAGGTATGCCTATGAGGGGATTTCCAGAGTTGATCAACTGAGGGAGTGGGCTATACCTCAAAGTGGGCTACGCCTTTCCATGGGGTGGCCCTTACAGAAAGAGGTTCAAGGAAAAAAGCAATGTGTGCAGTGTGCAGTTCTCTTCTTCCTCTTCTTTCTATTCCTGAGCAAGTTATCTGTTTTATTTATTTATTTATTTATTTATTTATTTATTTATTTATTTATTTATTTGTGCATTGTTTGCAGACATGAGGCTCCAGCTCTCTAGCTTCTTTAGAATTTCAGTATGGATCTAATATGAACAATTTCCCAGATAGCTTTAAACCCTTAGCCCCAGTTTGGGGCCGCCAAGGCATCCCTCTTCCACTGAGAAGCTGCTAGGGTCTCTGCTGCGATGCCACACAGGCAGCCCTTATTGCACTACTCCGTGCCTATTGCATGATGGCACCTGGAAGACTCCCCTTTATAACCAGTTTGCTTGTTCCTCTAAACAGCTTTGCCCTGTACAGATGGTTATTGTTGCATGTTTAATGTGTGCAGTGTGTATTGTCAGGTTCCACTTTGGGAACCAAAACCTTTTGTGCCTCCTCAGTTCCTCCGCAGCATGTGAGACATGAGCATCTCTGTGTGACAGACCATTGGCACCCCAGCAATTTTTCTTCTTTTGTAGACTATTGAAGTTTTCCTTTTCTATCTCATCCTGCCTATTCACTCTCTCCAGAAGGTTGGACATGGAGATGTTTGCTCATAGGGATATTTTGCATAGCCGAGCCACTCATTGCTAACCCCTTTAACTTTTCTAAAGGTATGCCTCAGAAGAAATGATTCAAGGAAGTTCACACACACACACACACACACACACACACACACACACACACCTGTTTCTTTCACGTCACTAATTTTTAGTTAATGATCAAAAGCAGCAAATCCTGAAAACTAACTGGATTTTCATTCATGTTATTTGAATTCCAAGATGGCTGATGGTCCCACTGCTAAGCTATGACAGCTCTGTGAGCTCTGTGCTCAGACTATGAACCCTGAGGAGAAAAGGTCAAGGGATACAGAAGGGTGGTAGTGAGGGGACTGTATGGTGATGAGGAAGCTGACTTGTAAGAGGCAAATCTGGAACAGGTGAGGTTAGAAAGGAGGCATCAACCAACAACTTCCTGCTAAAATGGTAATGAGGTTAAAGCTCTGTTTGCTTCACAGTGAACCCAGAACTCTGAGGAGGGGGAGGAGGGTCTGGCTCTGATCTTGTACAGCTTCAACAGTGAAATGTCAGAACTAAAAAGATTGTCTGTCAGATTGGATTTCATTAGGTTAAATGAACACATTTTTGTCTTAATTATGAAAATCAGATAAACATTGCCTAGGAGTCTAGGGAAATTAATGTTAGTTTAGAGATATTTTTTCATGTCTGTTGATATTAATGATACCAATCATAAAGCCAAGAATGTCAGAGACCCTAGACAAATATCATTTGATTGTACCCTTATCCTTGTATTCTGTCACCAGTGAGTATTTGGTAGACACTTTTGAGGCTGTTTCATCATAAATCATTATTTCAAAAAGATATGTGATAGGAATGGTCATTGGTTTCAAACAGAGAACCATTTTGCAGTAATTATATTTTCTTATTAAATATGTGATAGGCATCGGAGACACAAATTTCCTGTGCTTAATAACTACAAAGGCTCTTTGATAATCAGCTCCAGTCTTTACTTTCAAAAGTCTATTTTAGTGGGAAAAGAGAACACAGAAAAGCCACAATCCTGAGAGACTTGAGAAATGGCTGACTTGACTCATTGTTTAAATGGACAGGATCTTAGATCTCTTATCTTTTGATGGCAGACAGGAGATGAGGGACTGAAGAAAGCATGGAAAAGGAGCTCTTGATTTTTTTGATGCAGTTATGCCAATAGGAGCAGTAGACTTTGTAATGGAAGCCATAGATGTTGACCTACGTGGACACAGAAGAGGCTGATGCATTTTTCATAAACACCCTTGGGCTTTCCCATGTTATTTCTTTCACATGGTTGCTTATATTTTTTTGTTCAGATAACTCCCTTTGGAGTTAATGAAACTTTGTTTAACTGTACTGTAAGTCACTCACTTCGTAGACAGGAGAAGGCATGCCTGAGCTGATAGCTAGATGCCTAAGGAGAGAAAGAGTGTCCTTGAAATGGAAACATAGCTGTAAATATTGTTTAGTATGATCAAAACTTATAGAGCAGCAATTAATTTTAGATAATTACTAGTTGGAAACTACATAATTGGGTGTTTCCCTCTGGAGTCACCTGTCTTTGTGTGGAGTGTTTAATCGGTTATGCAGTTAAACCTGAAAGGGAAAAGGGCTCACAGCAGAATTGAGAACTGTAGCCGTATGGCATTCCAAGTTGCAGCGTGTTAGGCCACTGAGATATTTAATCAAGTTAGTTATTATATCTTTGGAATTAAATCCAGCAGAGAAAAAAATTCTACTTTGGGGATTAGTTTCATATAAGCCTCCCTTTTTAGAACACAAAAGAGTTGTAAATGAACAAATCTGAGACCCATTTTGGGGGTTAAATACTTTTCAATATACTTGGAAACTTGCAAAGAGCAAGCTGGGGGTGTGCTTAGGGTGCAGGCCAGGCAGAGATGCTCTGCCTTTAAAGGTAGTTGGTGCAGAGGCCCTGTAGTTGGACCCTTTGGCTTGGAAACAGTCATACTATTTTTTGTGCTTAACAAATGAAATTTCATTTCATTATCTATGATACAGAATTAATAAAGTACCTACTTGGAAGGGCTGTGTGATTTTTATAAGCTATGTATGTAAATGCTAAGCATTGTATATAATGTTTGGTAAATGTTTAATAAATATTTATGTTGATTATATTTAGTTCGAGATGTCAGTTTTCCTCTAAGACATATATTGTGAGACAAAAATAGACTTCCAAGTTATGTTTCAGTTTTAGTTGTCTTATTCTCCATTCAGGGATTTAGCCAAATAGGCACTACCATAATGTTAAGATGACATATTTTTATAGGCTGTTCTAGCTATGTAATTGTGTATAATTTTCAATATTACCAATGTACCTACTATGCATATGCATATACATTTTAAAAGCTCTACATATGAAGTTCCTAGTGAACTTTTTTTAAACAGAAGGTTTCAATATCTTTGCAAAGAGATCTTCCTTGTCAAATGTTGTTTGTAGGATCCCATTTGGGTAGTTCAGATTGAAAGATTTACTGCTTTTTACTTTTTTTAAGGAGGTATTCCATATCTCTTGAACTATATATTTTATTGGGATAGCTATTCAAAATTTAATGATAGTGTCTGCTTTAAGTAATTCATAGTTTCCAATGTCTGAATTTTACTTGTAGGGCAAATAGATTTTATAATACCTTTTGATTAGCCACTGCTGCATTCTTTACTACCTGGTAAGTTAGTTCCTACTAGTTGCAGGACTTTGAACAAATCTTTGAGTCCCTAGTCCAGACAAAATTAAATGTTATGAGCTTGAGAAGAATCTGCAATTACCAATGCCAACACAACCCCGTGTCTTAAGATCATATCAAGAACCTTCAGTACACCTTAAACTTATATAGCTTGGTTTCTTAGTTTCATCTCAGTAAATCAGAAGAAACAATGATCTATGTAGATATGCTATAGGCTAGAATACCAACCACATGTGCAAACAAAGGCTGTCCGCTGGCTTCCCTTTTTATTTTAAAGATGTTATTATGGATGGCATGGAAATATAGCCCTTGATATTAGAGTTCCTACAGACCCTTCCTCCCTTCCTCCCTTCCTCCCTTTCTTTCCTTTTCCTTCCTTCCCTTGCTTTTATCTCTTATCTCTGGTTTGGTTTCCATGCACCAGGAGAGATTTTATTTACTATGCAACTTATTCCATCAACTTTTTGTTTCTAAAGAAATGCAATTTTATTTCCAGGAATCTAAGATGCTATTAGGTATAAGTACTACTAAATTATCCCTCCAAGAGCCAAAGATGACCTGACAAAACCCCAAATTCTGTACACGAGAAGCCCTCTTTTGAGTTGTTGGTCAGGGCTGTCCAACAGACTCCCCAAACATAAAGACTGTTGTTGTTCCCTGGAGGCAGAAGGTAAGTTTCTATTGCTGAAGATATTATACACTTCAGAAACCCAGAGCCAAGAGACTCCTGCACTGCAGCTGACTTGGATGCTTCCTTCATGAGAACTAGATTTCATGGTATCAGAAGGTCCTATGCAAGCCTTCAAAGTGGGGAGGGAACCAACTGTCTTACTCAGCTATGACTCCTATGAACCCATCAACAATCAGCATGACATGACAACCTGAAAGTGCAGTAGTGACACTCATACCTTGGCAGTAACTAGCAGCTCTCTAATTGGACTTAAGACCTGTTTAACAACAGAGAGACCATGCCTGGTACTGGAAACCTAGTTAACTATTCAGTGCTATCCAAGTCATTGTTATTGGAGGAGAATCTGCAAATGCTTATTTATTAAACCAGCATAATTGCAAACATTCTATAAATATTTGTCCTTATACTCACAGGTAAGGGTAGTCGTCAACCATCATTAAAGAAATGCCTCTTTGCAACAGAGACCACCTCATAAAACCACAGCAATCAGTATGCAGAGTTGTGGAGCCTACTCCCAATGGACACATCTGCAAAACACTTCTGCATCTAAGGTTCAGAGAACACTGCAGAAGAGAGGCAGAAAGACTGTAAGAATCAGAGGATGAGGGTTTGCTGTGGTATCATGTATCATGGTAACATCAGAAGCTATACCCTTAAAGTCTCAGTATAATGACTGTCCAAACGTAAGCTGAACAATGGTGACACCAACCAATGGGCATGCCAAATTGGATGGGGAAAAATCCATGAGGCATCAACTCTACACAAAGAACTGTAGACAACTGAGGAAAGCTGGAAGCAGGAGAGGTAGTCTTCCCAGAGGAAGAGCACACCAATTGATTGTCCAGTGCCAAAAGATCAACCCTAAAAACACACATACAAGAAACATGATATAAATGAATGGGTTATATTTGTATATACAAATACTTTTATGTAGGAAATAACAATTATTAAAAAAGGAGCCAATGAATTTGAAGGCAAGTAGAGGGGGGTGTAAAGAAAAAAAGGTATGGTGAGGCAAGGAAGGAAGAAATGTAATTATATTGTAATCACAAAAAATTTAGAAAGACAATAAAAGTGTCGCCAAAGATATAATAACATGTTCTTAAAAATAAATGCTGTACTCAATGTACAAAATTTACAAGAATAAGTAGTTGGGGTAGATGGCATTTTTACAGCCTCCGGGAGTCGCCCCTGTCTGGACAACACCCCAGCATGGAAGACACCTGTGTGAATGCTACTCTACTGACACAATTGCTAAGGATGAAATTTCTTGTATTGTCTAGATACATGCATTATATGATATTAAATTTCTATGTAGAGTTGGAGGAAATTTCATTTTACCCTGGAAACATAAGCAATAGTAAGCACAAATCTAAATTACAAAAATCTTACACTTAAATTTGGGTAAAAATCAAATTGATCACATAGAGTAGACTAACAATAGTGGAGAAATAATATATTTATTATTTATGAGTCTCAAGAGGAGATCAGTAGAGGAGAATGTGGTAGAAATACATAAGTGTCTTTTATTGTGTAGAGTGCTAAAATATTTAGAAAAGCAATACCTAAAGGAAAATATTGGGTGATATTTGTAAGAAAGAAAGGGTTGTACTGAAGGAGAGAAAAGATAAGATTTAGTAAGTAAAATTAAAACATATACAGTCAATGTAGAAGTTTATGAACCACTCAGAAAGACAAGACTCCCAACAGAGATGCTCATTTTCTGGAATTTCCAAGAATAAGACAAAGATGACATTTACCAAATAAATACAATGCTGCTTGAGAATTCCTTGTATAGGCAGTCATAAAGATACCTATGCCTATTAGTGAAATCATAATGAGAAACAGCTTGGCATCATTCTTTTTTTAAAAAATGGTTCTCTGAAAATTTTATACAATATATTTTGATCACATTCAGTGGCCCTTGCCAGCTCCTCCGAGCCCTGTACCCACATTCCAACTGTGTGTCCTTGCCTTGTAAACCCATCAAGTCCAATTTGTGATGCCCATTTACTCTTAGATGTGTGGCCATCTGCTGGAGCATGGTTGACATCTCAAGATTATACCCTTAAAAGAGAACTGACATCCCTCTTTTTTTTTTCTCCGTGGACTGACAAGGGTACTGCTGAATGCATTCTGCCAAGTGACAGGGGCAGGCCAGCATTATGCCCGAATCCTTACAATGAATATTTATGAAACTAATATTTGTAATTAATGAATTCTACCAGAAATTCAAAGAAGAGCTAATTCCAATACTCCTCAAAGTATTCCACAAAATAGAAGCAGGAGACTCACTGCCAAACTCTTTTTACGAGGCTACAATTACCTTGATACCCAAGCCACACAAAGACACAACTAAGAAAGAAAATTATAGACCAATTTCCCTCATGAACATCAATGCAAAAATACTCAATAACATACTAGCAAAGCAGATTCAAGAACATATCAGAAAAATCATCCACCATGATCAAGTAGGCTTCATCCCAGGAATGCAGAGATGGTTCAACATTAGAAAATCTATCAATGTAATCTACTATATAAACAAACTGTGAAAGAAAAACCACATGATCATTTCACTAGATGCTGAAAAAGCCTTTGACAAAATCCAGCACCCCTTCATGATAAAGGTCCTAGAGAGATCAGGGATAACAGGAACATACCTGAACATAATAAAAGCAACATACAGTAAACCAACAGCTAACATCAAACTAAATGGAGAGAAACTCAACACAATTCCTCTAAAATCAGGAACAAGACAAGGCTGTCCACTCTCTCCATATCTCTTCAATATTGTACTTGAAGTTCTAGCTATAGCAAAAAGACAACAAAAGGAGATCAAGGGGATACAAATAGGAAAAGAAGAAGTCAAGCTCTCATTATTTGCAGAATATATGATAGTTTACATAAGTGACCCAAAAACTCCACAAGGGAACTCCTAGAGCTGATAAACACCTTCAACAAAGTAGCAGGACACAAGGTTAACTCAAAAAAATCAGTGACCGGCTCCGGCAGCATCAGGTAAACAGGCCGGCTTCCCGGCCTGTGTTCCAGTGCCTGCAGATCCCCTGGGAACTGCACAGAGCTCCCAATCCCCGCGGGAGCCAAGCACCCCAGACTCCAGATCTTCTCTCCCACCAATGAGACCAGGAAACCAGAGGAGGCTGGGAGACCAGGGGAGTAGCTGTTCAGGATCAGGTACAACAGGACCCAGCATAGGGTCCAGGGGACCAGGTAGGAGGCTAAGCGCCCCAGATTCCTGTTCTTCTCCACCCACGGGACCAGCATTTGGACAAGGAATAGAAGAACCACCAGATTATTGGACTTGCTAGCACCCACCAAAAGGGAACTCTGGTCCCCAGAACAGTAAGGGGCTCTTTCTGCACCCACAAGAAGAAGAGATGGGAAAGAGACAATACAAAAACACACTCAGCAACAGAAAAACAAATATGACACTGCCAGATTCTAGAGACTCCACACCAGCAAGATCCCAACATTCCAATGCGAATGAAGCAGAAGAGAACGACCTTAAAAGCAGTTTCATGAAAATGATAGAGGCCCTAAAAGAGGATATAGGAAAATCCCTCAAAGAAATGGAAGAAAAAACAAACCAAAAAATGCAAGAAATGGAAGAAAAAACAAACCAAAAAATGCAAGAATTGGAAGAAAACACAAACCAAAAAAGGCAGGAAATGGAAGAAGAAATGAAGCAAAAAATGCAAGAAATGGAAGAAAAAACAAAGCAAAAAATGCAAGAATTGGAAGAAGAAACATACCAAAAAAGGCAGGAAATGGAAGAAGAAACAAAGCAAAAAATGCAAGAAATGGTAGAAAAAACAAAGCAAAAAATGAAAAAAATGGAAGAGGAAACAAATCAAAAAAGGCAGGAAATGGAAGAAGAAACTAAGGACAAAATGCGAGAAATGGAACAAAAAGCAAACCAAAAAATGCAAGAGATGGAAGAAAGAACAAACCAAAAAATTCATAAAAGGCAACAAATGGACGAAAAGATAAACAGAAAATTGCAAGAAGCAATGCAAACACTGCAAGGGTTGAAAACTGAAATAGAAACATTAAAAAAAAACACAATCTGAAGAAAGGCAGAAAATAGAAAAGCTGGACAAACAGTCAGGCACTACCGATACAAGCATTACCAACAGAATAGAAAAGATGGAAGAGAGAATCTCAAGTGTTGAAGATACACTAGGAGAAATGGATTTATCAACTAAAGAAAACCTTAAATCCAACAAATCCTTAACACAAAACATCCAGGAAATATGGGACACCATGAAAAGACCAAACCTAAGAATAATAGGTATAGAAGAAGGAGAAGAAATCCACCTCAAAGGGGCAGAAGGCATATTCAACAAAATCATAGAAGAAAACTTTCCCAACCTTAAGAAAGACATGCCAATGAAGGTACAAGAAGCCTACAGAACACCAAATAGAGTGGACCACAAAAAAAATCCCTCGCCACATAATAATCAAGACCCCAAACATACAGAATAAAGAAAGAATATTAAGAGCAGCTAAGGAAAAAGGTCAAGTAACATATAAAGGCAGACCTATCAGAATTACACCTGATTTCTCCATGGAAACTCTGAAAGCCAGAAGGTCCTGGATAGATATTCTACCTACACTAAGAGACCATGGATGCCAGCCCAGACTACTATACCCGGCAAAGCTCTCAATCACTATAGACGGAGAAAACAAGATATTCCATGACAAAACTAGATTCAAGCAATATGTGTCCACTAACCCAGCCCTACAGAAAATTTTGGAAGGAAAACTCCAACCCAAGGAAGCTAACTACAACCAGAAAAACATAGGCATTAGAGAATCTCTCTCTACCAACAGCCAAAAGAACAAAGGGGTGAAATTCCACACATAATTCCACCACCAACAACCATTGCAAATCGAAGAAGGATGAGCAATCAATGGTCATTAATATCCCTCAATATTAATGGCCTTAACTCACCCATAAAAAGATACAGACTAGCAGAATGGATTCGAAGACAGAACCCTTCCTTCTGCTGCATACAAGAAACACACCTCACCCTCAAAGACAGACATTACCTGAGAGTTAAAGGTTGGGAAAAAAAATTTCAATCAAATGGACCCAAGAAACAAGCAGGGGTAGCAATCCTAATATCTAACAAACTGGACTTTAAAATAAAATCAATCAAAAGAGATGAAGGAGGTCATTACATACTCATCACAGGTGAAACCCACCAAGATGAAGTGTCTATCCTGAACATCTATGCCCCAAATACAAAGGCATCCACATTCGTTAAAGAAACATTATTAGAACTTAAATCTCATCTAAAGCCCCACACAGTTATAGTGGGAGATTTCAACACACCACTCTCACCACTAGACAGGAATACCAGACAGAAACTCAACAAAGAAGCAAAGGGTCTAATAGAAGTAATGACCCAACTGGGATTAACAGATATCTATAGAACATTTCATCCACATAAAAAAGAATATACCTTCTTCTCACCACCACATGGAACCTTCTCAAAAATCGACCACATACTTGGCAACATATCAAACCTCAGCAGCTACAAAAAAAAATTGGAATAACTCCATGCATCTTATCAGACCACCATGCTTTAAAATTAGAATTCAACAACAACACAAACCTACAAACTCATGGAAATTGAATAATGCTCAACTGCACCATCCCTGGATCAAAGAGGAAATAAAAAAAGAAATTAAAAACTTCCTCGAATTCAATGAGAACGAAGACACAACATACCCAAACCTATGGGACACTTTGAAAGCAGTGCTACGGGGGGAAGTTCATAGCACTAAGTGCTCACATGAAGAAACAGGAGGATAGTTATACCAGAGAATTAACATCACAGCTGAAAGCTCTAGAACACAAAGAAGCAAACTCCCCCAGGAGGAGTAGACGCCAGGAAATAATCAAATTGAGGGCTGAAATCAATAAAGTAGAAACCAGGAAAACAATACAAAGAATCAATGCAACGAAGAGTTGGTTCTTTGAGAAAATCAACAAGATAGACAAACCTTTGTCCAAACTTACCAAACAGCAGAGAGTGAACACGCAAATTAACAAAATCAGAAATGAAAAGGGGGACATAACAACAGACTCTGAGGAAATCCAGAGAATCATTAGGTCATACTTTGAAAACCTGTACTCCACAAAATTCGAAAATTTAAAGGAAATGGATGACTTCCTGGATAGCTATCCCTTGCCAAAACTAAATCAAGAACAGATAAGCAATTTAAATAGACCTATAACACCTTTGGAAATAGAAGCAGTCATCAAAAGTCTCCCAACCAAAAAAAGTCCAGGTCCAGATGGCCTCAGTGCAGAATTCTACCAGAAATTCAAAGAACAGCTTATACCAATTCTTCTCAAAGTGTTCCACACAATAGAAGCAGAAGGGTCTTTGCCAAACTCTTTCTATGAGGCTTCAATAACCTTGATCCCCAAGCCACAGAAAGATACAACTAAGAAAGATAACTTCAGACCAATATCCCTCATGAACATTGATGCAAAAATACTCAATAAAATACTGGCAAATCGAATCCAAGAACACATCAAAACAATCATTCACCACGATCAAGTAGGTTTCATCCCAGGGATGCAGGGATGGTTCAACATACGAAAATCCATCAACGTAATCCACCATATAAACAAGCTGAAAAACAAAAATCACAAGATCATCTCACTAGATGCTGAAAAAGCCTTTGACAAAATCCAACACCCCTTAATGATAAAGGTCTTAGAGAGATCTGGGATAACAGGGACATACTTAAACATAATAAAAGCTATATACAGTAAACCAACAGCCAACATCAAACTAAATGGACAGAAACTCAACGCAATTCCTCTAAAATCAGGAACAAAACAAGGCTGTCCACTCTCTCCACACCTTTTCAACATGGTACTTGAAGTTCTAGCTATTGCCATACGACAACAAAAGGGGATCAAGGGGATACAAATTGGGAAGGAAGAGGTCAAACTTTCACTGTTTGCAGACGATATGATAGTTTACATCAATGACCCAAAGAACTCTACCAGGGAACTCTTACAGCTGATTAACACCTTCAGCAAAGTGGCAGGCTACAAGATCAACTCAAGAAAATCAGTAGCCCTACTATATACAGATGATAAAAAGGGCTGAAAAAGAAATCAGAGAAACATCACCCTTTACAATTGCCACAAACAACATAAAATACCTTGTGGTAACACTAACCAAACAAGTGAAAGACCTGTATCGTAAGAACTTTGAATCTTTAAAGAAAGAAATTAAAGAAGCCCTCAGAAAATGGAAAGATCTCCCATGCTCTTGGATAGGTAGGATCAATGTAGTAAAAATGGCAATCCTGCCAAAAGCAATCTACAGATTCAATGCAATCCCCATTAAAATCCCAGCACAATTCTTCACAGACCTTGAAAGAACAATAATCAATTTTGTATGGAAAAACAAAAGACCCAGGATAGCCAAAACAACCCTGTTCAACAAGGCAACGTCCAGAGGCATCACCATCCCTGACCTCAAGCTCTATTATAGAGCTATAGTCCTGAAAACAGCTTGGTATTGGCACAAAAATAGACAGGTAGACCAATGGAATCGAATTGAAAACCCGGGTATTAACCCACACACGTACGAACATCTGATCTTTGACAAAGAAGCTAAAAATATACAATGGAATAAAGAAAGCATCTTCAATAAATGGTGCTGGCATAACTGGAGACTGGCATGTAGAAGAATGCGGATCGATCCATGTTTATCGCCATGCACAAAACTTAAGTCCAAATGGATCAAAGACCTCAACATAAATCCAGCCACACTGAACCTCTTAGAAGAGAAAGTGGGTGGTACCCTTGAACAAATTCGTACAGGAGACAGCTTCCTGAACATAACACCAGTAGCACAGACAGTGAGATCAACAATTAATAAATGGGACCTACTGAAACTGAGAAGTTTCTGTAAGGCAAAGGACACAGTCAGCAAGACAAAAAGGCAGCCCACAGAATGGGAATAAATATTCACTAATACCACATCTGACAGAGGGTTGATCTCCAAAATTTACAAAGAACTCAAGAAGCAAGTCTCCAAAACATCAAAGGACCCAATTAAAAAGTGGGCTGCAGAACTAAATAGAGAGTTTTCAATAGAGGAGTCTAAAATGGCTGAGAGGCACTTGAGAAAGTGCTCAACATCCTTAGCCATCCGGGAAATGCAAATCAAAACAACTCTGAGACACCATCTCACTCCTGTCAGAATGGCTAAAATCAAAAACACCAATGACAATTTATGCTGGAGAGGATGTGGTGAAAGGGGGACACTCCTCCATTGCTGGTGGGAGTGCCAACTGGTTCAGCCACTTTGGAAAACAGTATGGAGATTCCTCAGAAAAATGGGAGTAAACCTACCACAAGACCCAGCAACTCCACTCTTAGGCATATATCCAAAAGATGCCCATTCATACAACAAAGATGTCTGTTCCACTATGTTCATAGCAGCTTTATTTGTAATAGCCAGAACTTGGAAGGAACCTAGATGTCCCTCAACCGAAGAGTGGATAGAGAAAATGTGGTACATCTACACAATGGAGTATTATTCAGCAGAAAAAAATAATGGAATCATGAGATTCGCAGGCAAATGGATGACACTAGAAGAAACCATCCTGAGTGAGGTAACCCAGTCACAAAAAGAGAAACATGGCATGTACTCTCTCATATATGGATTTTAGACATAGATCTGGGGAGTGCCAGCCTACAATCCTATGGCCAGAGAGTCTGGGAAACAGAAACTTCATTTAGTGGCTGATCGAAGAAGAGGCAGACTCCCTTGGTTAAGTACTGAGCTGAACTCAAGAAAGCCAGTAACAGAGAGGGAGGACTGATGATCAAAGGGATTAAGACTGGGCTGGTTTAACCCCCAGAAACAGCTGACCAGACAAAGGTTAACTCTTGAATCCCAGGCATCATGAGGGGAGGAGGGGAGGGAAAGGGAGAGGCACCTGGAACTGACTTGTGAAGCAACCTTGTTTCTTATCTAAATTTAAACTGGAAAATAAAATTTAAAAAAATCAGTGACCCTATTATATACAGATGATGAAGTGGATGAGAAAGAAATCAGAGAAACATCACCCTTTACAATAGCCATAAATAGCATAAAATATCTGGGGATAATGTAAACCAAGTAAGTGAAAGACCTGTATATCAAGACCTTTGAGTCTTTAAAGAAATAAATCAAAGAGGATACCAGAAAATGGAAAGATCTCCCATGCTCTTGGATTTGTAGGATCAACATAATAAAAATGGAAATCTTGCCAAAAGCAGTCTACAGATTCAATGCAATCCCTATCAAAATTCCATCACAATTCTTCACACTCCCAGAGGTTTCTAAACTCAGACATTTACGGTTTTTATCAAAGGTGATCACACAGACTCTTGTTGACCAATTTAATCCTTGTCCTCTCTCCTCACCAGAGAGGTCTGTACAGAGCTGAAAGTCCCTGCCCTCTAATAATGTTTTGGTCTTTTAGATGACCAGCGTCAATGCTGGAGGTAGTAGGTTCTGCAAACAGCCAGTCACCTCATTAACACATAGAAGACACTCATCACTTCAGAGTTCCAGTGACAGTACATTAGGGGCAAATATACAATATCACAGTGACCAAAACATTCTTGAGTGTCAGAAAAGTATAGTGTGGTACTTGTGTGAAAGGGAGAAACTCTGGTGAGAAATGCTTTGTAGGAGGACTAAGAAGAGTTAGCAATGTAGGAGAAAGTTATTTCTGGGATTACAGTTGATATTAGATACTGGATATTCTTCAGATTTGTGTTTCTGCTGGTCTTGCAGCACAGTATTCATTGCTAATAAAATCATTCCTTAGAGCTAATTTCTTCCCATTTTTATGGGAATAGATACTTCTATTTAAAGCCACCAAGGAAGTTTTGAAGGACCAGAAGGGAGAATGAATTGAGAATTAGTGTTCTGACCAGTCACAGAGAAGGTGACATTGTAATAATATGAAGACAAAAAAAAAATTAAGAAAAAGATGACACAGACAGTTCTCAGGTTACCTTTGCATTGACTCAACAGGCTTTGCAGTCTGGTTCTCCCACAGAAGGAGAACCTTACACTGGGACAGTGCAGAGCTCAGGCAACCTGCATCCAGTCCTGTGTTCTTGTTCTATTCACTCCAAGAACAAACAGGAGAGCATAGGATATGCTTGTTCTGAGGGGTATGAAAAGCCAGCTCAAGTTTGCATTATGTGTCTTTTCAGATAATTTTAAGGTACACTTTTTATTAGTGTGTATTAATTGCACAAAGCAATTGACTTCATTTGACTTTTTCACATATGCAGAAACACAGTCTTTGATCATAGTCACCCCTGTATTACCCCCAATTATCTCCCTCAGTGGCTCTCATCTCCCTGGCAGTCCCTGTCAGCCTTTATGCCTTTGTGTCAAGTATTTTTTATATCAGGTGAAATGAATATGTCATCTTACTTAATGTCCCATACTGCTTGGTGGAGGCAATGGAACATAATGCTGTCATGTTTGTAACATACTTTCTTTTTAACATAATTCTTTATTGATTCTTTGGAAATTTCACATCATGCACCCCAATTCCACTCACATCCAGTCCCTCCATATCAACCCTCATCTCTGCATCATGCCCTCAAATTAATTAAAAAAGAAGACAAAACAAGCAAACAAAAACACCACCCCTCTCCTCCATCTCTGATACATCTTTCCAACTCCTTCAACATTCATTCTTGTGGCATCAGGAGGTGCAGAGTGTCATACCATACACCCCTTTGCTCAATTAGCATGAGCCACAAAATGTTCATTGCAATGAGTCATTGGTCTGATTCAAGGCCTCTGGCACACTTCGTCACTAGACCCTCATCAGCATGGCCTTTGATGGCATCAGGAGCTTCAGACATCAACTCAGACCCTGACTGCTGTAGAGCCATTACTCAGACATAGCACTTGGGAGCAGCTCTGTTTCAGGTGACATCATGGCCCCGGGTGGTAGCATAGACCACTCAAATCTGCATGGCACCTGGGGTACCATGACTCTCACATCCATATCTGGCCTCAGCTGATAACCCAGACTCTGGGTATTTGCATGGTGATTTCAGAAGCCACGGATATCAACCCAGACCCTGGCTGTGGTGGGGTCATGGCCTCATGTTCTAGCCCAGAGTTGGATGTCCCCATGGCCCTGGGTGGCAGCACAGGTCATCCAGATTAACATGGCAAGACAGCATCATGGTCCTCAGACACCAACAAGGACTCAGGTGTTTGATCAGGTCCCGGTCATCTGCCTGGCCTTCTTTGCTTACTAAGGTCATGACATCAACACACACCCTAGCTGCAGGGCCATGGATCCACAGACAGCCCCTGGCAGCAGCTCAGGCCCGGATATCATCATGTCCCCCATATCTCTTATCCAGGTTGCAGCACAGGCCATCCAGATAAACATGGCCCTTGGTAGTAGTGGCATGGCCCTTGGACATCAAAATGGTCACACATGGTGGCCCATACTCTGGATCCCTTGACCTTGGTGGAAGCATTGGCCATGGATGTTAACACAGACTCCAGTTTTCCCAGACTCAGACATGGTCACAGGCAGCAGCCCAGGCCCAGATGTCACCCTGGTCCCCAGGTGGTAAGCAGGCTGCCAACATTAGCGCATTCCTCACTCCTCACAGCTTTGGGTTCTTCAGAACTGCCTCTTACCACAGCACATGAACTGTTCCACCTCTCATCATTTTGGCACCCAACTGCTCAGCACTTTTTGGCAGGCATGTGGATGCTTCAGGCAGGCTATACCGTGAGGACCCAGGCTGCCTCATGGGTGTCTTTCCCCTGCCCGAGCTGCTTGGCATTAGGGGCCTGTGGATCTGTAAAATACTTTCAGTGTAAAGATAGGCATTTAGAATGTAGTTCATGTATGTTTTATGAAATAATTTCTTCCAGTAATCTTACTGACATATACTCTTGGTCTGTCCTTGATTATTGTTAATATCAAGGGGCTAGATATAGACGCTCTCTGTTGTACTCCATCCTTCTTGTCAGTTTGGTGTGTGCTGTGTCCTTCCAGTCATTTTTTTTGTAAACTATATACATACATAAAATGTGTATTTGGTACAGTATGAATTGACACACATATACATAAATATACACATATATACACATATGGACACACATATATAGATGCATATATATATACATATGCACACATGTATACTTATATACATATATAGGCAGACATACACATACACAATTTACACACATGCATACACATTTACATACCCCACTCACACATACATACACATTCGCACACACACACACACACACATAAGTACAACACATTTCTACACATAAGTGATGTCACAGGTGTTGATCTTTTATGAGTAGTGTGGTATTAAAGTCTGCTGTGCACTCTACCTTAGCTACTTGATATTACAGACACAAGTCAATGGTCTTTTCTGTAGCTGTGGCAGGAGGCTGCCTTGTGCAGGTATGTATGCTCTACTTAATCACTGAAGGACAGACAGTACTTGCTGATGTGAGCAATGCTGTCACAGGATTTATGTACTGTAAATGAACTTTTGGTGTTCACTCTTAGCACTGGAATTTCTGGATTAGATAAGTGTATTTATTCAAATATAAGTGATTATTGCTCAATTCCCAACCCAAGATTTGCAGGCAGGTACAATTCCACCCCCCAAGAGTTAACTTATTTTCATCCACTGTAAGTGTATTTATTATCCCTATTTTCTTACCTTTTTCTGATCCCCACCCTCCCAGTTTGATTAGTGTGTGTCCCAAACCCTGAGTCACATGGATCAACTTGGAATGCAGTTATTACCTATTTGTGTTCCTCTATATGTGAGCCTGCCAGTCGAACTCATTTTCTATTGATGCACTGAACTGTCAGTCTTTCAAAAATTGATTTTAAACTCAATAATGTAGCTAAATCACTGTGGCAAATTTTGTTTTCTGCTTGGTTGTTTAGAGCAGGGCCTGTGACTTGGTGCTAGTTTGCATATTTGAAGCAGTGTTCTGCGGTGGGAAGAATGCGTGCTGACATGAGCAGTCTCGCTGCACACTTTTGGTTTCTTGCATACCTTTTAGTCTGCAGGTGGGGTACCAGCAGCTGATGGTCAGAGTAATGTGAATGGGTCACAAAAGCTGATCGCTCCTGGGCTTCACTACACTGTTATTTCGGTGTGAAGTGTGTGTGCTAGTTAGCTATTCATTGTTGTGACAACCATTTTAAATTGTGTAAGCAAACAACTTAAAATGTCTATTTGGGCTTGTGATTTTAGAGGCATCGGTTTATGGCCACTTGTTCATATCACCTTGGGCCTGTGGTACACAGTACATCATGGTAGGTGCATATTGCAGGTGAAGTCTGTCACCTCCCGGTAGCTGGAAAGCAAAGAAAGGTGGGTCACTAGCCCTCAATTCCTAAGGGCATGCCCTCGATGATGACTTAACTTTCTTGCACTAGATTATACCACCTTCAGGTTCTGCCACCTTCTCACAGCACCAAGACAAGCTTTGCTGTCTTGGAACTTTGGGGACACTAAGGTCCAAGTCAGTTTCACCACAGAGAAATTCACCCACAAGAAGGAAGTTTTCCTGCCCTTAATCCTCAGTCCTGATACTCATGTCATACTTTCCAAGTCACTCTCTTTGGAAATGACAAATTTCAAAGTGTGGACCACATTCAAGCAAAGTTGGGTAAGCTCTGTCTGCTCTGCACTGGTCAAGACTCACCTGCAGTTCTGAGTTCATTTCTGGGGAATTTGCTATGTATATTATATTATGTTATATTATATTAATGCGCTTTATTGATGTAATATCACTGACAGAAAAAGCCCCAACAAGGAGACAGACTAAAAATCATGCCGTGAAGATTGGGAAACATTACTTACCAAAAGGTAAGTTTTTAGGGCTTAATATTTCACATCAGTGTTGAAGACATGTCTCCTGGGACATGGAACCGACTTGTCCTTTAATGTCCTCACGCCAGCACCAGTACTTACAACTACTTAGATTCTGTGCAGGAAACATTTCTAGTAGTCCTATCTGTCAGTAGAGCAAACTACTTAAAACCATATCCATTGCCATATCCATTCTAGTAGAAGCTTGCATGCATACATGATAAAATCCGCACATATTGAAATAATGTACTACTGTTTTATTTGTTCAGGAAATTTATAAAATGTTCATGCTATATGAATCTTTCTGGTTTGCTTTATCAACTCCATGATATCTGCAGTCCCGTCATGCTGTATTGTATAATTTTTCATTGTATGAGTATACTACAGCTTATCTTCCATTTGCCTGTTCAATAATACTTAATTTTGCTTAAAACATTTCACTGCTATGAATACACTATGCATATGATGATATTCATGTGCATGAATTTCTCCAGTATTTCCATTGTAAGTGGAAATGCTGAACCATTGAGTATGAGAATACTCAACGGCTTTGTAATGTCCAATTGTCTTAAAAATGATTTGTATCCTAGAATGCAGTCAAGTTAGCCTTTTCTGATAGCTTAGATTGCTTGCTAGAATTTTTTTTTCGTAAATTACACTACCTGGTGCCCAAGAACATATACTGACTTTCTGATCAGTTGATTCTCATGAGTGACTTTCAAATTCTCAATGACTGACAACTGGGTACCTCTCCAAAGTCATCTCCTTTTATGATATTGCAAGTGTGCTCCTTGCTTTTCTGGCTCAATTGAATCTCCACATCTTCCTTGTCAATCTCAATCAACTTCTGCCAGAGGATTTAAGAATGTGGACTCAGAAACAAGATGGCCAGAGTGTGGTTTTTACTTTAGCATCATCACTTGAGAAGTCTCATTCACACCAAGGGATAAGGAACCGCCCCCCCACCCCCACCCCAGCAAACCTGTTGTCTTCCTCTGGAGTATTTTACGACTGGGATGATTGTTTTCATTATGTTGCATTTCATAAATAACACATAATTAGTATGTTGCCTGATTGAAGAAAAATCATATTATGGTATAACGTTCTTTCCAAGTATTTAGTTCAAGTTGGATTTATCAATGAATAAAACAAACTAAACTAATGTGTGGGAATTGATCTCAAGTTTTCATAGTCTTGCTACTGGCTATAGAAGGACAGCTAGTGCACACACCAGAGTGTCTGATTTTGTGGCTGTGACATCAACGCACTGCTTAAGCATTTAGCTAAGTACTAAGCTTAAATAAGTTGTGTTGAAACGCAAGTCCTAAACATACTAACTTGGGATACATAGTTGAAATGAGTCTACAAGTACAGACATGTGGTCGCTTCCTGTTCTCTTAACCAGTGTGACGCGCAGTCTTCCCTGAATGGGATTGATCTTCGTATGCCCCGTGTGCCTGGTGCTCTTCCGATGCCCTGTGTGTCGATGTTCTTCTGATGCCTGTGTGTCTGGAGCTCCAAACAGGGCTGAAGTCTGAGTTTGTCAATAAGCATCAGCTGTTGTGGCTACAAGCCCTTGGATTGTGGGCTAGGTCATTATGTTTGCAAGCAATACTTCCTAAAGGACTGTGGAGAGATGGGCAAAGTCACTCATTGCTTCCATTGTTAGGAAAAGCCAGTGTCTGTAAATACACGAGCACCTCAGATAGCTCTTGTGATTACACCATTTTATACTGAGTAGAATGAACTCTCCAAACACGTGAGACCCAGAGTGCAGAGAAGGTCACACCTGAGAGGAAAATGCTTTTCTCCAGAGAAGCAGAATAAGGCACATGAGAATCCCAAGGACCCTGGAAAGAGGCAGTGATTAGAATTTCAGGCATTCTTGAGCTACTAGATCAATTCAAAATGCAAGAGTGATTCAATTTTTGAGAGAAGTACAGATGAAAAAAATCTCTCTGCACATTTACATTTAAATATCGCTGACTCGGTGTTCCAACAGAGAGATTCACATTGCCATGAATTGGAGATGGCAAGGTCTGCACCATTGCCAGATCTGCCCAACTGCTCATTCTTCAGTTCAGTCTATTGGAGTTTCTGGATGTTAAAATATTTTAAAAGTATTATTTTCCTACTGTATAAGCATACAGAGAAAGAAAATCAAGTTCTAGTTTTGTATGGTTTAACCAGCAAAGGAAGTGAAGCACTTTGAAAACATGGGCAAACAATTATAAATAACCATTTGAGAGCTGTCACTTCGTCACTACTCTGCAACTGGATAATTGGCTGGATGCCACAAACTGGAGGAGGGAAGAAATAGGACCCTTCTTCAAAGGTATGTAACTTTGCATTTTCTGTTTGCACTAGAAGGGAAGGACCTTCAAGTTAGCATTGTGACCTCCTTCTTCATCTTGTGTTTTCTTTTTTCCCAAGCCTCCTGATGCTCTCACATATCAGAATAACATGTAATCTTCTCACAGTTGTGAGAAGATTCTCAGCTAGCAGGCTTGGAAGGAAGAGAGTGTCGTGGCAGATCTGCCACCTGAAGCAGTAATTTGCAGGGTTAAGAAGAATCCAGGATCTTGAATATCTTCACATAATAAAATTACAAGAGAGGAGAAAGGGGGCTGGAGGAGTGACTCTGCAGTTTGGAGCTCTAGCAACTCTTCCATAGGAATCGGGGTTCAGTTTCCAGCATCCACATGGCTACTCGCAACCAAATGTAACTACAGTTCCAGAGTATCCAATGCTCTCTTCTCAGTTCTGCTGACACCAAGCTTGCATGGAGTACAGACATACATGCCAGCAAAACACCAATACACATAAAATAAAATAAATTTTACAAAGAGAATAATGAACCACGAGTCTGCTATAGCCTACAGCTTAGAGATGCCGGTAGATGTCACTGATTACTGGACATAGGAGAGTACAGAGTTCAGTTGACACACACCAGCATTCTTCATACATCACCCTGAGGTCCCAGAATGCAAATGCCCATTCTTATAAATCAGGTACCCATTCTGTGTTCCGTTTTTTTGAACAGTACAGAACATTGCAACAGTTTATGGGCTCTTCCTTCATTACATAACAATGACAACAACTCAATTTAAGTGTCTAATGACCCAACCTAGTCATCCATAGCAGCAAACATTTAATAGCAACCTTATCTGGAATGCTGACAAGGAACACTTCCCAGGAAACCATTACAGCCCTTCAGTTTACAAAACAATTGGCTTTAATCTTTAATACTGTTAAGCAGTAGGGGGCAGATATGCACATTAGCGTAGCTTTGCTTTATAAATAGCATTTAATCTACCACATTCAGCCGCTGTTGGACTGAGAATCCTGCTAGAGAGTTTTAGATTTGAGTTAACAGTACAAGAGTTCCTCTTTTCTTTAAAGGCAAGGCACAATGCTTGCCTTCCCAGAATGGATACCAGAAGAGTTCTTATAGCATTGAAGTTTGAAGGGAGAAACATTCAATGTGTTTCCTTAGGGAGACATAAGAGTTCTTGAAATAAATTTCAGTGAGTATTAGAATAAACTGTTACCAAGAAATTTCCAGGGTTCAGCATACAGATATGTACTTGCTCTCGTTCCTTCGTGCCAAGCAGGAAGCAGTGTGATGGTGTCACCTCCATAGCTCTTCATCTGTGTCATGGTTTGCCATATTTGAATCATTTCCTCTCTCATTGTGCGAAGAGAAGTCAGATGTAAGTTTCAGGCATTGCTTTCTCAAGGAAGCAGATATATATTTTTACTGTTGCAGGGTGTTTTCAGAAGACATGGAAGAAAGGCCTTAATAGGATTGCTAAAATTGAAGAGCTGAGCTCTGATGATTTTAAAATGACTTGCAGGGTACTCACACTCAATTAATGTCAGCTTATACTGCAAGGCACAGTGTAAATACTATGTACTTCCTCTAGTGCTGGATTTCCTTGATGGTAAGAAATCGAATGTTTACTTTTTTTTACACTAGAATAAGCACCAACATGTCATGAACATAGCCAACAATTTACTTATACTTTCAGGTGAATGAATATATGGGTTTTATGAAATTTCACCATGTTTCATTGATTTGGAAGTGGGCTGCCCTTAGGCCTCCAGTTAAGGGCATCTTGTAAGGGATGTTGGATATTGAGGACTGATTTAGACAATGGACAGCAAGATCTGCTCTTTGCCGAAAGCATGAGATCATATTATAATTAAAGCCACAATAATATCCAAATATAACCAAACATTTAGGGACCCCCACTCAGCTCTAACTATTTAACTTGTCACTGCTTTAAATGTGATTTAAACAGCTTTGCCATGAAACACTAGACTGGACATACTAGCATCCCTAATTACCAGAGCAGCTAAATGACCAAAGTTCCAGATGGTCCTACCTGTCACGACCACCTCGACCAGCAAGGAAGACGCGACTCAGGAATCCTTCTCACAAGCAGTTTATTCAGGACCTTGAACAAATCTTCTGACCCCAGGGAGTGCCCACCCACAGCTTAAAAAGGCCCTTGGGCGGCCAACCCTGGTAAGCCATGTGGCGACAGCAGATAGGTCCACATACGAGGAAGCAAGCCTGATATCTAGCCTTGACCAAATAAGGAGTTGTTTATCACAGAGAAGGGTGCGGCATTTTGCAGCTCTCTACAGTTCCCCCTTTTTTGTTTAAAATGCAACAGGCAAGAGTAGAGGTCTGATCTCTGACATAGACAGGGACATTGTACTGATTTTTGTTTGGTGTCATCCACCCAACAAACATCAGACCCGTCCGATACCCTTTTTTCCAGAGGCGGGACTCTTGGGTACCAACCCGCATGCAATCAGACATGCTCTTCTCTGGGTCATTATTAGCTGACTCAGAGTGCAGTGCTCTGCCTCGCATCCTGAGCGTATTTAAGGTGGCTAACCATGCCTGTGGGGGACTGTCCTGCTTCAATAGCGGTAAAGGCCTGAATGATCATGGCTGCATTGTGTCTTTTTGTGTGACTCTAATCTTACATAGAAACCACAAGCAAACCAGGGAGACCAACACCAAGAGACCTGTTAATGCTCCTATACCAGCCCACTCCTTAAGATGGTCCATTGTAGAAGTCAGCCAGGACGATAATCCCGATGCAAAGGAAAGGTCCACTCTGGTGGAATTCACATGGACCACTGCCAGCCTCAACTCCTTCAAAGTATCTTCAAATTTAAGTGACCAATTCTGTAAAAGAAAACTGGACAAATACTTGGACAAATTTGTAGCTTTTGTAAAATTGGCATACTGAACAGGAACACATATAATTCAAACACCTGTCCTGGATATCCTGTCTGCATGTTTGCAAATCTACCTTTTCATTGCTGGAAGGGGGCACTGTTCATCCTTGCATTTTCCACTCGTAGCCTCCAGGTGCCAAGATTGCCACTCACTTCTCCTTAATTTGGCAGTGATTTTCCAAGCCTTAATGGCTATCTGATCCACCTGTTCAAACACCTGTCCTGGATATCCTGTCTGTATGTTTGCAAATCTACCTTTTCATTACTGTCTACATGTTTGCAAATCTACCTTTTCATTGCTGGAAGGGGGCACTGTTCATACCATGGGGATCATGACAATAGCTTGGAGTTCCTCCTCCTCCTCCTCGGAGTCCGTAGACTCTGAGTCTTCTAGAGCTGAGTACATCTTTCTTTTCTGTTTTCCTCCCTTTTCACAGTTTGCCTGCTCTGATCTCTCCTCTTGTAATTGTTCTAAAGCATTTCTCTCCTTTTTAACTGCCTCACTACACTTCTGATCCTCAAGGGAACTTTTTACTAGTCTCCAGACAGGCCGAACACCACCTCTGAGCATTTGAAATAATTCAGCAGCATTTATCATCAAGTGTACTTTAGCAGTTGTTCCTTCCTGAGCAATCAAAAAAACTGAAAAACACAATAGTATACAGTATCCAGAATTTCTGTGTATTTTCCATATTGTTCCTCAGTCCCATGTCTCCCTAACTTCCAAAAATCTTAGATTCTTAGAACGAAGCAGCTCATTCAGAGCCAAAAAATTGGGTGCAACTGAGAAGCGCCCATAGCCAAACTAACAATGTTTTTACTTTCGGGTTGCTGCTAGCCAAACTAACAATGTTTCTTTTAAGCTTCTAATGTTTCTTTTTAGCTTTTACTTTGGGTTCCCTGCTAGCCAAGCTAACAATGTTTTTACTTTTGGTTAGCTGCTCCACAAACCATTTGTCCTCTTTACCTTCAGAGAGGAGCAAACCAACTGCTCTTGTCCCAGTCCTTTTTTTGCCCCGCTCTTGTCGTGGTCCCTTTTTTAGTCTAAGATTCTTTGATCGAAGCAACTCGTTGAGTGCCAGAAAAATTGGGCAGGATGTGGAATTACCCATGCTTTAATAACAAACACTGAAAAGAAAACCCAAAAAATAAAATTGAATACCACCCAAAGGGCCAAGAAAAAAAATAATATCCTTTGTTTCACTTTTACTCCGTCCGCTTTGACGCGGCTCTACTACTTTCCTTTTAGTCCCGTCTGCTTTGACGCGGCTCTACTACTTTCATTTTTATCCCGTCCGCTTTGACGCGGCTCTGCTGACCGTTCTCCCCTTCTCTACGGGTGAGAACAATAATCCCGCTCTTTTCGCGGATCCCCGCCTTACCTGGGGACTTACCGGTGCACCCCCTGACCGCTGTGAGTTCTGAATTCCTTTCTTCGTACGAGCGTCCCCGTACGGGCCACCAACTGTCATGACCACCTCGACCAGCAAGGAAGACGCGACTCAGGAATCCTTCTCACAAGCAGTTTATTCAGGACCTTGAACAAATCTTCTGACCCCAGGGAGTGCCCGCCCACAGCTTAAAAAGGCCCTTGGGCAGCCAACCCCGGTAAGCCATGTGGCAACAGCAGATAGGTCCACATACGAGGAAGCAAGCCTGATATCCAGCCTTGACCAAATAAGGAGTTGTTTATCACAGAGAAGGGTGCGGCATTTTGCAGCTCTCTACACCTACCAGTAACAAAAATAGTGTGTGTGTGTGGGGGGGGCAGGTTACTGAAGACAATCTAAGTACAACCTCAACCTCCCCTTACGTTTAAGTTCCCTAGGTTCCCTTACCCCGTATGTCACACAGCAGAGCTGCCTGTGATATGTTGTTTACTGGCTTTGCTGTTAGATACCACCTGTGACATTTGAGTTACAGTAACAGTTGCCTAAGCTACTTTGCCAAAGCTTGAAAGGTCCTTTGGCTAAGAACACTAATCATTTCCAGGCTTGTCATGCTGGGTTTCATATCTTTCTGTTCCCTTGGCTACCTCACCCTTGAGTCACACTCTAATCAGGAATGCGGTAGGCAAATAGCTAATTTGAAAAATGCTTGTCCAAGTCTCTAATACAGGGTCACTTGACCTATTGGCTGCTGTAGTAGACACAGGCTTCTACTCCCTGGTGCTTTGTCTGCCTCTCAATCCCTTTTCATAGTTTATCAGATGGCTCCAGCAAAACTACTAGGCCAAGATTAGCTTGTGCAAGACACTGACACCACTAACAGGAGGATATCAACAAATCTAGAGTCAAATTGAGCAGCCCTTAGCCCACTGAGCACAAGGCTGAGATGTTTTTGTACAAACAATAAATATTTTGAAATCCCCCATTACTAATAAATAGTTAATAATCTCTAGCCCTCTCTAACAAATCATTAAATGTCTCTGCTCCCTTTAGTCAGTAAGCAGTTTGTGTTGTGGAATATTAGTTTAAGGTATGTTGCATTCCTTTATGCAGTGGAATATTTGTTTAATGATGCAAAGATATGCTGCATTCTTTTATGTTGCGTTTATTTAACTCTGTGAAGCTGTGTTACTCTACCTGTCTAAAACACCTGATTGTTCTAATAAAGAGGTGAGAGGCAAAAACAAGGCAGGAGAAAGGATAGGTGGGGCTGCCAGGCAGAGAAAATAAACAGGAGGAGAAATCTAGGCTTGAAAGAAAGTGAGACAGGAATGAGAAAAGAAGAAGGAGAGGAGGATGCTAGGGGACAGCCACCCAGCTAGCCACGGAGTAAGAAGGAAAGAAAGATATATAGAATAATGAATGGAAAAATGCCCAGAGGCAAAATATAGTTAAAAGAGAACTGGGATAATTTAAGTTAGAAAAGTTGGCTTGAAACAAGCCAAGCTAAGGCTGGGCATTCATAAATAAGAATGAGTCTCTGTGTATTTATTTGGGAGCTGGGTGGTGGGCCCCCAAAGAGTAAACAAAAGAAAGGAAACAAACAAAGCAACACCCCACCCAAATACAAGCTTGCTTACTTTGGATCACTGCTATCTCCCTTCCATTTCACCAGTCTGAAGTTCCAATAAAGGAAATTCCCATGGTGTGTGGCTTACTCAGTCTTATCTCCCTGTGTTGAGGACTGGAATGCTCCAAGGCTTTCCCTAAAGCTCTGATGTATGGAGAAAGAATATATCTCCTTCTCTAAAGCCTGAAATAGCTTGGCACAGGGTCAGGAGCTTGAGGTAGCTATGACTTTGGATTCTGAGAACCCAAGTTTTTCTACCTTAGAGGGACAATGTTTGTCAGTCCCAAGGCTGCTGTATGTTGTCTGTAATGTTCTTGAGATACTCAGTGTCCTTGTGCAACATTGATTAACTTCTAGCTGACTTTGTCCCACTGTATGATATTTTCCGACGACCTTGACCCATCTCCCCTTTCAGGAAAAATAGTATATAAGATGTGGTACTTCTTACTAAGCTTGCCCTGTTAAAACATACATTATGCGAGACCTCCTGACCTCAGCTTCTCTATCTTCCCAACTTCTACTCACCTCCCACGTAGAACCCTGTCAGTGAAAAATGACCAGTTGGTCTAGGTCACTAGTATTTCCATATCATCAATTTGCTGTTTTGTATCAAAATATACTCTTTGTTTTCAAAGATTATTAGTATCATCATCATTATTAGTGTGTGCATGATACGTATATTTGAATACTAGGCTCTGTGTGCCAGAGCATGCTTGTATAAAACATTTAGGTTCTAGGTTCTGAAGTCAGAATTTAGGTCATTAGGTTTGTGTGACAGTTGCCTTTACTTGCTGAGCCATCTCATTGACTCCTGAAACTCTTCTTAAAATTGCAAACAGTGTTGGAAAAAGACATATTGAAATCTAAGCCTTAGGTTTGGAATATAATGAAGTTATTTTAGATCGTTTTAGGTTTTACATATCTGGAGATATGGCTTGCCTCGTGGGTTTTTGGGTAGTATTTCTTTTTGATAATTACTGCCTATCAACTGTCAGAAGGACTCTCCCACTGTGATCACACATCAGGTGGTTCAACAACTTGAATGAACTACTGCTGAACTAAATCATCTATATACACATCGAAATAGAAGCAGCATGGAGACATGTCCTCTGTCATCTGACTTCAAATATAAACCTCTGTATCAATGATTACACTTTCCACAGGATACCCTCAACTGTCCTGTTTCCATCAAACAATGTCTTCGTTAAGAACAATATGCTCAGCATGGTGACAGACACTATGGCAGATGCAAGGGAGGTATTGGACACTGTGCCTGACTTCAAACAGTTTCTAGTCTGTTATGAGAGATGATATTAAATCACAGAAAACTCTTAAAACTGCACAGCACTGGGAGATATTTGAACAGACACTCACAAAGGGTATTGGTAAGATAAGGGGCTCTATTTTCATATGACAGATGGACAGGAGCATTTAGCAGAGGTTTTTCCGGTGTTGAGGTAGGCTGTGCTTTTCTTATTTATTTATTTAATTGAAAAATTTTAAAGATTTTTGTTTTTGAGACAGAGTTTCTCTGTGTGGCCCTGGTTGTCCTGGAACTCACTTTTGTAGACCAGGCTGGCTTTGAACACTCTGCCTATTGAGTGCCGGTATTAAAGGTACCACTGCACAGCAAAGCTGATGTTTTTCATGCAATATATCCTGATCACATTGTCCCCTTAATCATCTTCCTTTATGATTCCAACCACCTTCCCAGTCTTCCAACTCCATGTCTTTTTTCTCTCTTTCTTAAGAAAACAGGCAAATAACAAATAAAGATAATAAAACAAAAACAAACTAAAAGTAACAAAAAATACACAAGGGAAGAATATGCAAAATGCACACATATATACACAAAAACACTGTAAAATGTGGGATTAGTGAATATTTTTTCCCATTCTGTGGGCTGCCTTTTTGTCTTGCTGACTGTGTCCTTTGCCTTACAGAAGCTTCTCAGTTTCAGTAGGTCCCATTTATTAATTGTTGATCTCACTGTCTGTGCTACTGCTGTTATGTTCAGGAAGCTGTCTCCTGTACCAATTCGTTCAAGGGTACCACCCACTTTCTCTTCTAAGAGGTTCAGTGTGGCTGGATTTATGTTGAGGTCTTTGATCCATTTGGACTTAAGTTTTGTGCATGGCGATAAACATGGATCGATCCGCATTCTTCTACATGCCAGTCTTCAATTATGCCAGCACCATTTGTTGAAGATGCTTTCTTTATTCCATTGTATATTTTTAGCTTCTTTGTCAAAGATCAGATGTTCGTATGTGTGTGGGTTAATACCCGGGTTTTCAATTCGATTCCATTGGTCTATCTGTCTATTTTTGTGCCAATACCAAGCTGTTTTCAGGACTATAGCTCTATAATAGAGCTTGAGGTCAGGGATGGTGATGCCTCCGGACGTTGCCTTGTTGAACAGTGTTGTTTTGGCTATCCTGGGTCTTTTGTTTTTCCATACAAAATTGATTATTGTTCTTTCAAGAATTGTGCTGGGATCTGACAGAGGGTTGATCTCCAAAATTTACAAAGAACTCAAGAAGCAAGTCTCCAAAACACCAAAGGACCCTATTAAAAAGTGGGCTGCAGAACTAAATAGAGAGTTTTCAATAGAGGAGTCTAAAATGGCTGAGAGGCACTTGAGAAAGTGCTGAACATCCTCAGCCATCAGGGAAATGCAAATCAAAACAACTCTGAGATACCATCTCACTCCTGTCAGAATGGCTAAAATCAAAAACACCAATGACAATTTATGCTGGAGAGGATGTGGTGAAAGGGGGACACTCCTCCATTGCTGGTGGGAGTGCCAACTGGTTCAGCCACTTTGGAAATCAGTATGGAGATTCCTCAGAAAAATGGGAATAAACCTACCACAAGACCCAGCAACTCCACTCTTAGACATATATCCAAAAGATGCCCATTCATACAACAAAGATGTCTGTTCCACTATGTTCATAGCAGCTTTATTTGTAATAGCCAGAATTTGGAAGGAACCTAGATGTCCCTCAACCGAAGAGTGGATAGAGAAAATGTGGTACATCTACACAATGGAGTACTATTCAGCAGAAAAAAAATAATGGAATCATGAGATTCGCAGGCAAATGGATGACACTAGAAGAAACCATCCTGAGTGAGGTAACCCAGTCACAAAAAGAGAAACATGGCATGTACTCTCTCATATATGGATTTTAGACATAGATCTGGGGAGTGCCAGCCTATAATCCTATGGCCAGAGAGTCTGGGAAACAGAAACTTCATTTAGTGGCTGATCGAAGAAGAGGCAGACTCCCTTGGTTAAGTACTGAGCTGAACTCAAGAAAGCCAGTAACAGAGAGGGAGGAGTGATGATCAAAGGAATTAAGACTGGGCTGGTTTAACCCCCAGAAACAGCTGACCAGACAAAGGTTAACTCTTGAATCCCAGGCATCAGCCTGGGAATCCAGCATGGGACTGATCAAGACCCCCTGAATCTGGGTGTCAGTGAGGAGGCCTAGGGAATCTATTGAGCCTTGGGCAGTAGATCAGTACCCATCCCAAGTATACACATGGACTTTGGACTCCCATAGAACAATGTGAGGTGCACTCTCACCCTGAACTCCTGGGGAAGGGTCTAGGCCCTGCCCTATATGAAATGACAGACTATGGACACCCCCATGGAGGGCCTCACCCTCCCTGGGGGAATGAGGGGATAACGGGGGGGGGGGGGTTGGGGGGGCATGGGAGGAGGGGAGGGAATGGGAGAGGGACCTGGAACTGACTTGTGAAGCAACCTTGTTTCTTATCTAATTTTAAACTGGAAAATAATATATATATATATATATATATATATATATATATATATATATATATATATATATAAAGAAGGTAGACAGGGAAAAAAACACCATAAAAGCACAAAATTGAAACCATACTACACAAACAAAATATCAGTAATGTAAAAAAAATGCCCAATCAAAGCTATACTATACCCTAGAACCTTTGAATAATCTACAGACACACCCTTGAGTTTGTTTTCTGTTGGCATCTCGTACTGGGAAATGGGGCCTGCCCTCAAGTGTGGTTGGTATTCCCAGTGGGAAGGCCCTCGGAGAAACTAGTTTTTCCTTTTTAAGCAGTTGTCAGTAGAAGACAGCTTCATGATTAGGAATGGAAGAGGTCATGTCTACTTGCCCATCTTACCGATCAGACCATGTCTAATTCATACGTGTGCTAGCCCTAAGCATGCTGCCATAGTCTATGTGAGTTCATATGTGCACCAGTCCTGTTGTGTCTGAAGACTCTGTTTCCTTGGTATAACTCATTCCCTTTACCCCTTACAATCTTTCCAGCTTCCCTTCCACATAGTTTTCTAAGTCTTGAGGGGAAGGGTTTGATGAAGACAACCCATTTAGTACTGAATGTTCAAAGGTATCTTATTGTCCAGTTGTGTCCAGTTGTGGGTTCCCATCCACTGCTGGAGGAAACTTCTATTATGATGGCTGTGTGAGGCACTGATCTACAAGGACAGCATAATGTCCTTAAGAGTAATTGTATTGATGTGTTATTTTAGCAGAACAATAATACTTGATTTTCCTTTGGCTCTATGGCATCTCTAGTCTCAGGTTCTTGGCAACCCTATTAATATGAGGCTATGATCCATCTCATGTAGTAGGTCTGGGGTCAAATCAGATATTTGTTGGTTACTCCCACAAATTTGAGCTGCCCCTGCTCTAGCATATCTTACAGGCAGTCATCATTGTAGATCAAAAGGTTTGTAACTGGGTTGTGGTTTACCTTTTTCTCTGGTAGCATACACAGTGCCTTCTAGTACCATGAGACCTGATCAGTAGGGGTGAAGGCTCTAGCTAGGCACCTGTTTGATTTCTCTGTGTTCATTGAGGTATATAGGTGTTGTCTTCAGCAACAGGACCTTACCACCAGACTGTGGAGAGTAACCACTGTGGCATGCTTCATAAGAGCTCCAGTTGACTGTCACAGGCAAGACTTCTTTACTTCACAGGGGAAGAAGTTAAGATTCACAAATGTTAAAGCTGACAAGGTCATAAAACTAAAATCCAGTGTTTTTACCACATCTGGATGCCACTTATTTCAAGACAGGGAGGACTTTTCCAAACATTTAGTTTTGAATTTTCATGGCAACCAGGTTGTTTGTAAGTATTACTTTGTGCACATATATGTAATCTTCAACAAATCCTATTGGAGTGTGTCACCACAACTGGCTAGATATGGTCTTTACATGCACAATGAAAGAGTGAACCTTGGAAATCAACACTACCTTTCTCAAAGATACACAAACAATTATTTCTCCAAGTAAGTTTTATGCTATTCAAAGAGGAGAAACAAAATATACACCAAGGTGTAACATGTCTTCCCACCAGCTGCCTGGGCCCTGCCACAGTTAGCCGCTGTCTTAGTCCCCAAATAGAACACAGAACGTTATATTAATTATAAACTGTTGGCCATTGCTTGGTTTCTTACTGGCTAGCTTTGACTTAAGTATTTAATCCATAATTGCTAATCTAAGTATTTCCAGGTGGTCTATTCTTACCTGAGGGAGGGTCTGGGTATGTTAATTCTCCTGCATCCTACATCGTGACTCACTGTGCCTCTTTCCCAGAATCCTCTTAAACTCCTAGTCCCACCTATCTTGCTTCCCTATTGGCTAACAGTGCTTTATTAACATATACACAGAAGGACTTCCCCCATCCTAAAGGTAAGAGGAAAAGATTTAAGGGGCTGCCCACTGGGAGTTTGACCAGGCTCCAATGAATGTGTGGGCAACACAAACTGGACTTGATTTCTTGTTGTTGTTTGTTGTTCTCATTTCTCTTCCTCTTCTCCTCCTTCTCCTTCTCCTCTTCCTACTCCTCCTCCTTCTCCTTCTTCTTCTTCTCCTACTCTTTCTTCCTCTTCTTTATGGGAGGGAAGGTACAAGGTTGGGAAGGTGGTTTGGGAGGAATGGAAAGTGGGTGTGATAGGGTGCATTGTATGAAATTCTCAAATAATTAATAAACACATTATGTTGGTAAAAGAAAAAGAAGAGCTTAATTTTCTAGTACACCCACACTTGACCAGTGCTTGTGAGAAATATATATCCAAAGGGTGCTATCTACGACGCCCTCTCTCGGGACCTCACTGATGTACAGCACAGTACTGGTCCTAACAAATATTGAATAAAGTAGATTGTCTATAGGTTTCCCTAGAACTTCTCTTTCACTCCTAATGGTGAGCAGTTTTTTTTTTACTGTGTTAGATTTTACTTTAGACAGCTCTTTTTCAGTTAGGAGTAGAATTAAAAAAAAATAAATCTACTTTGAAATATCCAATGCCAAACTGGATAGCAAATTCCTGGGAAACAAATCTCATTTTCTTTTAGCTATGAAGGTTCTTGTGCAGAAGAGTTTCTTTCAGTCTCTTTCTCCTTCTATGTCTTCCTTTCACTGATCCAGGGCTGTTAACCATCATGCTGTGATGGTTAGAAACAAATCAGCCTTGCCATGAAAAACTTTGATGATTCAGCAGCTCTTTATTTCCCTCCCTGTAGCGATCATTGTGGCACAGAAGGAGTTTTGAGGTTATAGGATAAGAAAGACGTCCTCAGAAAGCAGGCCTTATTGATCCTGCTACTGTATGTCTTCTCACGGTGCCTGGTGATGCTGACCTGAGTCACTTTTACCAGCCCACAAAAGAGGCATGGCTCTGATCAGAAAACCATTTGTGGAGGACATTACATGTTTGTGTTCCTCGAAGATATTTATTTCATCAAAGTTCTTAATTTGTGCTTATTTATTTCCCCTAATGGATTTTAGGCACAAATATAAGAAAAACTGCTTTTTTGATATGGCCACAACTGGCCAGAGGTTAGTATGAAAACTATAGTCTAAGTTTTTCAAGATTGCTTTGCAAATTAACTCTATTTTTGTCTTTATTATAATGCTTATGTCTGATACATGTATAAATCTTATTGTTTCATGAATGTTATTTTAAAAATAAAATTTCAAGGGAAAAGAAACTTAGTGAAATTTACCAAAATATTAACAATGACAGTTTCGTTGGAAAATTGGATGACAGGTGATTATATTATATTAAGTTTTTCTTATCTCTATGTATCTTTCACATTTTTCTATTAAGTTACTATAATGTCATGCAGTACTACTACAAAACAAGAAGAATGTATTGAAATTATTAAAACTTAGAGAATAGTGCCTTATTTGTCACTACACTTTACGCTAACATGGTGTAATTGTTTTGGGTTTTCACTTCAGTGCTACCTTTAAAAACCAGAGATGGGGGCGAGGTAAATGTATGATATTGTCCACAGCAGTGCTTTGCTATAATCAAATGATCCCATAATGATGATTAAATATCTGGGTCTGCCTCCAATAAAGAAATGAGGAATGGCCTAATTACTATAGTTTGCAAGTGAAACCCTACTCATTTATCATTTCATTGAACATTATGACCAGATTTTGTGTTATAAAAAAGAGCTTTTTTCCTCTACAATTTTTCTACTTTATAGAGGAGGCTCTATTGAGCAGACAAGAGAGACTCCAGTGGCATTATTGAGCACAGCCTGTCAGTCTTCTCATGGCTCTTGGGGAGACTCACATGGGTGGGTTTATACACTTCAGGTCCCGGAAACAAAATCCACGTGTCTTCCCCCTTGCATTTGTTGCACGGATATGTTTTCATCTAAGTTGGGTTTCCTGTTAGTTTGGCACAGGTAAGAACAGGAAGATTTAGGCAGTCAGCTGATATGGCTTTCCATCCTCCTAAGGGAAGCTGGAAACTAGTTTATATGAAATAAGGCTTTTTTTTTGCAGATTCAGGGGATATGGTTGCATTGAATATATCTGTGGGATCCTTCCTAAACTCCATGCTTAGGTATTAAATGTTCCAAATGTAGTTAGATGTGATTGTGTGAAGTTTTCTTGTCTGTCAGTTATAAGGATAATCAATCTTAATGGCTAAAAAATTTCCAATAATATGAACCAAATTAAATTATTTTTTATTTAATGATACAGTCTATGAATTTTGTAGTGTCCTAGTGTCTCTTCCATTTCTTTTGGCTGAGTCAAGATTATTTCATCAATTGTCACAAGAAATTGAGAGAAGTGTAAAATCCTCCTCACTTGCTCAGCCAACACGAAGGGTAGGTTTTCCACATGTGTCTGGGGCAAAAGAGATGATATAAAAAAGAAAACGTTAGTGATGACTTGGAAGTAAATTTTTGAAGTATTCAGTTTTCATGTTTCAACCTCTTTCTCCAGCATTTCTCTGTAGTCTTTCCTGTGTTCCTTATATGTACCATAAACACCTACCGTATATGTATTGTTTAGAGAAACAGAACAATAGCATTTTCACATAAGGAATTGGCTCATGAGAGACTGGAAGCTGTCTTAGTCATTGTTCTAAGAGACACCATGACCAAGGCAGATCTTTCAAAAGAAAGCATTTAATTGACGTCTTGGTTATAGGTCCAAAGATTTAGTCCATTATCATCATGTCAGGGAGCACAGGCAGACAAAGCACTAGAGAAGTAGTTGAGAGCTACATCCTGACCCATGGAGGGAGGCAGAGGGTGGGGAGGGAGAGAGAGAGAAACCTCAAACCCCATTGTCAGTAACATTCCCTAAACAAGGCCACAACTACCCCAACAAGGGTACAACTCTTAATCCTTCTCAAACGTTGCCACTCCCTGATGACTAAGCATTCAAAGGTATGAGAGTATGGAAGTCATTGTTATTCAAGCACCACAGAAGCTAACTCATTAAAGCAGGAAGGGTGAACTGGCAGGCTGGGGAGGAATGGATGCTACTATACCAATCTGAAGTCTGCTTGCTGCAGAATGGTCTCTTTCTTGAGGGAGGTCAGTCAAGTCTTCTTTGTGAGCCTTCATCAGGTGGATAAGCCTACCTCAACTGCAGAGGTCAGTTGACTTTATATGAAATCCACTTAGTTACATATTAAGCTCAGCTAAAATCTCAGAAACCTTCAATGTACTGCAACCCTCCTAACTATGGTTTACAGCCTATGCTTCCAGTCACTCATTGTTAGCTGTGATCTCAAAATATTAAGCGGAGCATTATTGACGTAAATGAATTGTATGCTGTTCTGAGTCCCATGTTGAAATCCTGCTTTTCTAGGCTCAGGAAACAAAGCCTGTCTTTGTGCAGAATATCTGTGCTTTGTGATGGGCCTGCTTGTTAGCCACCCAGTAGCTCTCTAGGCAATCATAGTGACTACAATGATGTCCCCATGCATATGTTCAGGAAAACTTTAGATGGTGCTCTATATGTCACATGCCTATTGCATGTATCTCACCATGAAGACATTAAGTCACAAGTGTAAGAAGGGAAAGACAGAGAAGGAGGGGAGATCAAGGGAGAATGAAATTTATATGACTTCTGTGACAGAATATTATTTCAGTTGCTCTATTTAATCATTAATTTGTTATTGTTAGTATCTTATGGTGCCTGGTTTATAAATTAACTTTATCATGGGTATGTATATTATAGGTATGGATTTTAAAAAGACTAGGTGTTTAGTGGCCAGTACTGTGATTTTAAGTATTTATTGTGGATATTTTAATGTGTTGCTAAAGTTCCTTCTGTGGGAGAGATGTAAACATTTGCTCTCTGCTCCTAAAGTCCCAGTGACAAACCAAAGTCCAATTCCACCAACGTTCACTTTGGGGAAGCAAAGTCTATTGGGCTTACTGGAGGTGGGTAAGGGGTTACTGACTACAAGTATGGGTCACCCCAGAACTGGTAAACTGCACTGGGAAGTCTACACCAAGCATAGAGGGTGGTTTTTCCATAGTTACAGTGGGAGTTTCCTTCCATTAATCTCATTCTATGTACACTAACCCTTCCCTGAGACTTCAAGGCCACTGGCAATTTAGACAGAAGTACATACAAATGACTGGTGAGAGTATCTGGACCCTCTGTTGAGAGTTCAGCATCCCTTCTCATGAGCTTCCACTAGGATGGATTGTCAGCAGTCCATAGGCCCAGTTGTGTTGAATTCTTCAAGTGGGGGCAGCTGATCTTATGATAGTGGTGGCAGTGTCATCCAGTAGATAGTACCTTACCCCAGAATGCATCTCTCAGCTAATGGGGGAACTAATAGTTGACCAATATGTGGGTACCATGGCTTTCTCAGGTAAATACATGAAACTGATCATCACAGGTCATGACATTGGGTAAATGCCCCCCAGGAATTTTGACATCACCTATTATCTGAAGAAAGTCATTGCTTTAACCACTTCCCCTCTTTACTAGAAACCACATCCTTCTGCTGTGTTGAGTTATTTTAAATGTTCTGAACATTCTCTTCAGTGCGGATCTGTGTTTAATCCTGCTGCTCCTTCATTCCTTGCTTCCTGCTTCTCTGCTTGGTTTTCTAATACATTCCATTTAACATAGAAAACTAGCTTAAATAGAGCCCCCCTTTAAAGATCTTATCTCCTTGTGCTCCCACAGTATCTGGAAGAGTCTTTATTTCAGCATTTGGGATATGCTGTATGGGTGCATTTGTGTCTTCCATGAGGGTGTGATTACCCCATAACCGGTGATGTTGTCCAGGAAGACCTAGGTTCACATTGACTGCTGGATGGATGGTTACTTGCTGAATGAATTGTGGATCTGAAGGTTTCATGTCCTCATTCTAGCATATGCTGTTGGAGATAAAGTGTTTTACAACATGGCATCTACATTCGCACGACAGAACTGGTCTGTAGGAAGCAGAGGAAACTTACTAAAAGGAACCAGAGAGATAAGTAGGATGTGTGTGTGTTAACAAATGTTCTTTATCTTGATTTTTTTTGAGGGGGCCGTCTGATCTCAAGATGACCCATTTTCTCTTTTACATACTCTGTGATTAATAACAAACTAATATGAAATGGAGTCATTGCTTATAATCATCACACTTCACGTTTGCTTAGTGTTATTTCACATAGAATGATTAAATTATGAGAAGCTCAGTGTTTTCCTGACCCTTTCCATCTGTACATGTACGCCAAGCTGTGAGCAGCCTAGATAAACTAAAGATGCCCACCCCTCGAAGGCCTTCATTGACCTGTAGGCGAGGGACTCCATGGTAAGAAAATGAATTTGGAGGTGTTTGGGTTAGAGCCATAGGTTGTTTGTTAAATGAGACAAAACAACACTGACATCAGGGAAATAGTATGCACTGTATAAGGACAGCAGGAACTGTGTACAGAGATGAGGTGGTGATCACAGGCGTTCTTGCTACACTTTAGATATTTTAAACTTTCCAAAGATCTGACTCACCACACCGTGTTTCCTTAAACTTTTTTCTTTGCATAATTGAGTGCTCAGCTGGATGCTGTACTCTGCAGTCCCGATTTCCTTCCTAATTGCACAAGTGGCTGCGCTCTTACAATGCCATATTTCTATTCATTTGCATTTCTACAATACACTTCACCATGTGATTCAAATGCCCAATTTGAATGCGGAGTTCTGTGTCTGTCTTTAGGAATCTTATAATGGCTGGGTCTGAGAACAGAGCAAGTCTGGGGAGGGCTACTATGGTCTCAATATGAGACTGTCTTCTTACAATCGGCCAATATTCAGCAGGCTTCTGAGGTTATGCTGAGCAGTAATTCAAATGGAAGAACATAGCAATAAGTAGAGAAAAAGAACACCCAAGGTGGTCATTTAGAAGCTGTTTTCAGGTCAGAATAAAAGAACATGGGATTTGTTTTATTTCATTCTAAACACCATATAATCAAAAGGGTCTCAGGCTCCCTAGGAGTTCCCTGTATGGGGTTGCTTTATACATTATTGAACAAAGCTGGAAAGAATTCTAGCCTTGGATTCCTTTTCTAGCCCACATACTTGTTCTCAATTCAAATGAAGGGGTCTCCAGTCAAGTAATGTAATTTCATAAAACTTCTGTAGAAGCCCTGTACAACTATCTTGTACACTTGAGGTAGTCAAGCCTATTCGTGATATGGTACATTATAAATTTTGACCACATTCTCCTTCTAAAGCAGTAAGCATGAGTGGCTGATTTGTTCTACATGGCACAATCACTGGGACCAGAGAGGGACGGAGGGGTCCCAGTGGGTTAATCATGGTACATCTTCCTCTTCCTCTATTTCTAGTTCATTGACGCTTTGTTGTGGGTGTCTGCAGTGCCCTGAAGGCTTAAAGCATCCCTGGCCTCTTTCCATTGAACGGCAGTTATATTCCCAAATAGGATAACCAAAAATATCCCCAATCCTCCCTGAGTGAACACTGCTTTGGCTGGGAACCACTGCTCTAAAATAATTCTGTTTGCTGTGATCAACCTACTCGAATCATGAAGTTGAAAAACCAACAGACGAAGTGTCGGTAATTCAGTTGTACCATGATTCAGTTGTACTGAGTATGTATCAAATACCTTGAGGTTTGCAAGCAAAGTGCTGCCGTGCTTTAGAATCAATGCAATGCATTTCTCACTATGCTATGCCTGGTGTGTTCATCATAGTTCTCTAGAAAAGCAGAATCAAGATCAGGGAAGATAGGCAGAGAGTGGCTAGAGAGATGGACAGCACGGGAGAGCATTCAGAAATTGCCTTATGTGCTTACGGAGGCTTTCCATGCCATGAGGTACAGGTTGTAGGCTGTATACATAGGAGAACCTGAAGTCCTGAGAACAGTTGTGGTGTAAAGTGGTGGTGGTTTGAAAGAAAATGGCCCCCAAAGGAGTGGCCTTGGTGGAGGAAGTGTGTCACTGTGGGACAGGCTTTGCGGTCTCTTTTGCTAGAGCTTCCCTCAGTGTGACAGTCACTCCACTTCCTGTTGCCTGCCTGTGAAGATGTAAGGACTCTCAGCTCCAGCACCTGCCCATCTGTCTGCATGCCACCACGCTCCCCACCGTGATGATAATGGACTGAACCTCTGCCCTGTGGGCCACCACAATTAAATGTTGTCATGGTCATGGTGTCTTTTAACTTAACTAAGACAGGGGGTCACTTGCCTATGTCTCAGAATCTGAGGACACCATGTCCTGGCTAGTTTTATGCAACTTCACACAAGTTAGAGTCATCTGTAAGGATAGACATCAATTGATAAAATGCCTCCATGAGATCCAGCTGTAAGGCATTTTCTTAATTAGTAATTGATGGGGGAGAGGGCTCAGCCCGTGGTGGGTGGTGGTATCCCTTGGCTGGTGGTCCTGGGTTCTATAAGAAAGTAGACTGAGCAAGCCATAGGGAGCAAGCCCATAAGTAGTTCCCCTCCTTGGCCTCTACATCAGCTCTTGCTTCCAGGATACTGTCCTGTTTGAGTTTCTTCAGTGGTGAACAGAAATGTGGAAGTGTAAGCCACATAAAACCCTTTCCTCCCCAGCTTACTTTTTGCTCCTGGTGTTTCAGCGCAGCAGGAGAAAACCTAACTGAGGCACACTGGAACATGGGGCTATGATGGTCAAGGGCTTGCTGTGTCCAGATGCTCAAGTGGAGCAGAAAGAGAACCCACCATGCCCTAATGCAAGTTTTGTTAAGACCCGTGATGGCCAGGATGCTGTCTGTTCACATGGATGAGGGAGTGCCCCTTATGCAGACTGCTTCTTCACTTTCTAGTCTTTTCTAGAAACGCCCTTATACTTTTACCCCAGATAATGTTTTCTCATCTAGCAGGGAATGCTATAAGCTGCAATTAACAGTCATACCTGCTTTGTGCTCTGTGAGTGCAGGCCAAATGCAGATACATGCCACCTCATAGATTTTTCTAGCAAAATTTTCTTTGGCAACATAAATCAAGTCTTTTAAATCTGAATAGATTATTAGTATTGCTTTGAAATATTTATTTTATAAATAGGGTATCACTGTTGATGCTGCTCTGTAATATTTCAAACCAGAATAAGAATCTTATATTTTCCAATGATTCACAAATTGGCTTTATAAATCTGTACTTACCTGAAGTTATAACTCCAGAATTTAATTTGTGGACCTGCCTGCCAAATCCTAGCAGCACACTTTGATTTACAAGTTTCTCTTTTATTAATAGTAGTTGTATCCAAACTGTTTTTAGTGTTTTATAAGTCCAAAAATTAATTTCCATATCCTTAAATGGGTTTACAAATCCTAATATAGATATACAAGTCTGAAACAGATTGAAAAATTATGCTGGTAAATCCTGAATGAAATACCTTGATTTGCAAACCTGGATTCTGCACCTGGTTTTCCAGGAAGTGATTTATAAATCAGGGGTTGAGTGCACCCCTGGTACAGTGGACTGCGCTCTCTCTGAGAAGTCCCTCTCTTCACATACCATTGCACAGGTCTGATTTACAAGGCTGCAGCCCCAGGCTGGCAAAGGCTCCTCAGGCTCTGACACGCTGGGGCTGGTGAGGGAAAAGGGCCACATCCCTCAGGCGGGCTAAAGCAGCTAAATCAGTAGGAAGACAGCAAACCATTCATCTCCTTAGTCAGAAATGGGAAGTGCAGGCTCTGGGTTCTCCCCAGTGAAGCGGTGAGGGGGAGCAGGGCTCAGGGGAGCTGCTAGCCAGTGCTAGCGCTCACACCATGCCACAGGCAGGTCAGGGGAAGAGAGCGCATCATCCTTCAGATGGCACTGGGGAGGGACACCCATCCACTTTCTTATTGCTTGTGTCTGGCAGTGCTCCTAAGGAAGAGGCACGGCCCACTGGTGGAGGAGCTTACTCTAGGGCAGGTGATGATGGAAGAACAAAAGAAGAGAACACGCGCCCACTTTTCTCACATCTATACTATTTGCATGACTTTCTCACTGATCATAGGCTAGTTGCACAGTTGAGGAAGCATCAGAAAGGCTTCATCGGGACTACATGGGGGACAGTTTGGGTTTTCCCTTTTGTGAAGGACCCACAGGAACCTACCATCACCATCAGGCCTCTGCTGCACTCCTCAGAGGAACTCTGTGGCTGTGAAGCCCAGAAGCTCCCAGAGATGCTTTCTTGGTTGCTCATCGGGTTTCCTTGGGCCAGGCAGGGTTGCTGCCTTGATCCAGATGTGCACATTGAAGCTCTAAAAGGTAAGCAGCTCCCTCTGTAAGTGAAACAGAGTCTGGAGGTGGTCTGGCCTTTCCCTGACAGTACCCTCACCCTAACACCCAAAAGACCACCTCGCTGTGGAGATGCATCCCAGTTCCTCCGGCCTGGTAGCTCCAGCTACACATCGCCATTGCGTTACAGCCCCGTTTGTGCTACCTTTGAACGACGGAAATAGTGCAATGGTGCACTTTTGTGAATGACTGAATTATTCTCCACACACCCCTCTTCTCAGTGTGATTGTTCTTGCTCTGGTGAACACAATTCCTATGAATCAAGTTGTGTCCTTTGATAATTCTGTCAGTCCCCTAAAAGACATGAGTTGGCTCAGACACTGTCAGTTGCATTGCTTTGCAAGGCGTTCCTGGTGGCTATAAGTGACAGTGCTTTTTCAAATAACTACATCGGCTGTTTCTCACCTACCGGTTAGTTATATGTCTCCTAGCCTGAGATCTTTCATTGTTGACAGGAAAGTGCTCCAGATTTAAATTCAGACTCTAGTTTTTTGTCCTGACTCCATTCAAACAAAGTCTGGTAATATTTTAGCCTCATTACCTTCTGAACATGGCAATTGTAATACTCATACTAGATAAAATGGGTCAAAATGTCTTGCAAACTTTTAGTGCTATCTCTCCACAAGCTCCTGCTATCTCCCTACAGCTAGAGTCTAAAAATTAAAGAGTGACTAGGGTGCTTTGCTTCAAGTGACTGTGTTGGTACTTTCGATAGTAATTACAATTCGGTTACATGATATAAGAATTTGAATTATGTAAATTTGAAGCTGTATAATATGAAATATTAATAATATCTTATTTTATATGTAAATGTTGGGATAAAAGCAGTCCTCCAAAGTAAAAAAGAACTAGTTGCTAAAAATGTACCATTTGAAAGCTGCTGGGCTGCATAAATGATAAATCATGTATGTGATATTGTTGCTGGCAGTGCCTCTTCAGCTGGTAAAGAGAAAGACACTTACTCTTTGTCAGAAACTGTGCACCGTGCCTTTTCTCCTTGTGCTGAAATGTGCTATTTTAACTGCACTTTATTATAATGAAACAATATAAAGAGCCAATAGAAATGTCACTCAAACTTTCCTTAAGGCATGGTGTTAGCATCGGCACTATGAGTCCCCTTACATGCTGTCTTCCAAAGTGCAACCTGGCAGCATAGTGTAGGTATGATAAAATACCATTTTACTGTGCAGTTATTGTGGAGCAAACAACGACAGAACAGGAAATCAGGCTTCTTTTCAATTCTCAAAAATCGTCCTCTATTTGTGAAGGTCAAGATAGCGGGGCACCTCCTGCACCACCCACTCCCTACACTGTGCCTTGAGAACACAGTGAATGCATGAAGAATAAAGACCAATATATAATTTTATTAGCTTTGTGTTTTATAAGTTTAGAAACACCTTATTAGGATATCCTCCTTGGTGTGTAGCTGTTTTCCCTGCAGTCATGTTATGATGATAGGGTCCTTGCTTACGATTTCCAACTGGACACCGGGGCCATCAGTAAGGCTGTAACTGTGAAACTGTTGTTCCTCATTCAAGCCCTTTCTAGTTTTACATCTGCATCTTTGGAGTCTTGAAAGCGGAAAAGGTCTGTTCATATTCTTTTGGCTTTCCTCAATATGAAGTAAAAACAGGCTTTCAATAGATATTGTGGAGTAATTGATTAAAAATATACACCTGTATTGTTCACAGACTCTATGTGGGGTCTAATAAGAATTTCACCCCATGAAAGATTTAGAAGGATTATTTTAATAGATGAGGTGTTTTGTTCACAGCAAGTCCACTGATTTGTACCTGAGCTTAGACTTAAGACATGATTTGAGGGGCCTGCTGATTGCAAAATGACTGGTTAAATCTTTATTTGTGGTCAGGAGCTCCTTATGTGGTACTACAGCATATGCAAAGAAGTTCTCTGGTCTAAACTGGTAAACCAGAAAATCCAAACATTGTATAAATGTATACAGACTCCATGCAAACCTCAGGAAGATTTGTAATAAATATATTTATGTCCAAAGATTAATTTGTGAACGCAAAAAGACCTACACTCTTGAATTATGCATATATGGGCAACACCTCTATCCCTGATGCCTGATTAGGGATTAGCAAACACATTCCAAGTGAGAATTCAAGGTGAGTGTGTAGCATCTTATAAAATCAAGGGCATAACAACAGAAATTATTATAAGGACACACACCATATATTTATCCCCTAAGAAATAAGTCTAAAATGTTTGGAAACTAGACTGGGGAAAATATTTTATCTCTAATTTTGCTAATCTTGAATAAATTTCACATCTTTATCTATATAGACTACACTCCTCACCACCCACACACATGGACACACATGTGTATACACTTCGGTAGTGAGTGGTATCTGTGACCTTGATACAAAACCTTTGCCATAATATTACTTTCTGTGCAGCTATGTTGGAATTATTATATATGCACATATCAGTTTTGAATTATGAATCTTGTTATTTAGTGTATCAGTAAAGAAGTATGTAGATAAATATACTTGCAACTTTTTAAAGTTTTCATAATGTCATCTTTATCCTGCACTTGGTTTCCTTTGTAATCTAATTTTATTTTAAGCAGGAGCTCTATAGCATCCTGAAAGGTGGGGGATGGCCTACAAGAAGTGGGGAAGCCCTGGCCTTGTGCAGTAAAATCCTTGATAACTTGCTTTTATTGGGGAATTAACTGGTCACTTAACTTTGAGAACCAGAAGTCTGACTCATAGTTGACAAAGAGAAAATCCTTTGTAAATGGGGGTCAGACAGGCCAAAGCATCTGAATATGAAGCAAGTTTACGGTCTTTGTTCCCTTTCCCCCATTTATTGGTTAAAATGTACCTTTGAATTTTGTCCCTTTGGACTTCCCAGCAATAGGTGTTTCCTTTGTAAGGCCACATGGAACTGAGCAATTATCTTAATCCTTTGTATCTTATGGGCACATTGCAGTATTATACACACTGCTTATGATACACAAAGGCAATTATAATTCTCAAAGTGGTTTTTGTTCATTGTAATAAGTGATATTTATTGCACTAAAATATTTCCTAATTATATGTGACTGTTTCTTTGCCAAGTGCTGAGGAGACCTGGCCTTCCTTTCCCAAGATGATGGAGGTTTCAGGTTGAAAGGCATTTGGGCTTAAAACTGAATTTCTAATCTGAGCAGCTCCCCAAATGGGGCTTCTGTTCTTGGCAAAAAATGTTTCCTGCATATTTCCAGAAAGTTCATCAATTATTCAGAGAGACCTTTCAAATGTCAACAGCTTAAATAAGAAAATGTACCATGACAAAAGGAAGCAAAAATGGGGAGTCCTAGGTTGAGTGGACCCCATTGAAAGTAAGTTTTGCTTATCAAGTTTCCAGAAAGGTTTCTACCCAGTGACTCCCAAGAGGGTTGGGTAAAGAGAGATTCTGAGCTTAGAAATGTCAACTCTTCCTATCCAAGGTGTATGGCCTGTGGCACTGTATTTCTGTTTTACGCTGTGTATCTTGAGAGGACTAATGCATCTTAGGTAACTCTCCTTGTATTAGCATATATTAATTATACAAAATGGGTTTATATATATGTATATATAAAGTATTTTTATTGTGGTCATCTTCCATTACTCACTCCTGTACTCTTCTCATTCCTGCTGGGCTGATCCTTTGTCATTCCAACTATTGCTCTTTGTGCTTTCATGTCTTCTTTGGTGTGACCAATTGAGTTTAATTAGTGCTGTGTATAGAAGCATGGGTGAGGAGGTATCTACAGAAGCATGGGCAACTTAATGGATTTACCACTGAAGAAAATGCCTGCCTGCCCACTACTTACATTAACTACTTATAGATCTTTAGAGGGGGCTTTGGAACTCAGAAGCTCATTCCTCCTAGACACTATTAACTACTTGCAAATCTTCAGGCAGGGTGGGGACTCATGAGGTCTTCTTCCTTCCTTGATGGAGCAGTGACTTATTGTCAGCACTTCCATTAGTTAGGAATCTTTCTACAGTAATTGCTGTCCAGGGAAAAAAGAAGCTTTTCTGACCAAAGCTGACACAATCACTCACCCATGTACATAAACACAAATATTAGAAGTTACTTTGATAGGTACAACATGTCCAAATTAGAAAAATTGTAGCTTTCCTATGGCCTATGGTATGTCTGGTCAAGAATTTTTGACCAGGTTTATAGTACCAGGTATGAATGCCCTCCTTTGGGCTGAACCTCAAATCCAGTGTCTCTCTGACTAATAAATAGATTTGCCATGACTGTACCAGTGGGCAAACCTTGCCTAGATGGTCAGAAGTGTAAGGCTATCGATAAAGGTCATTCCTCTGCAGTCTGTATAGCACCTACAAAAGCCAAGGAGCAAGGGAGACCAGATTCCACATCAATTCTAGCATAATTCTTCTATGTCCTGTAGCTAAACTGTGTGGTATCTTCAGTAATACAATCTTACCATCTAGTAACTCTTCAATGAAATTATTTTATTTTACGGGCATATTTCTTACTTTGTATAGGTATTGCTCTTTCAGATTCAAAATTTTGGGGAAAGGTATATAGAAAATGTTGACCTCATTCTATTCTATTTTTACTATACATTTAGCTACTATATACTTGGCATTATGACAGTTGTTACAGGACCCACAGTGTTTACTCTAAGAAAATCCGCCTTGAGAAAAGAAGGTATGGTAAGTTCCCCATGGAGTAGAAAGCTTAGACCATCCATATTCTCAAATATCACCATAATCATGCATATGTATACATGATGTATAGGCCTTTTCATTTGTAAAAGGCCAGGAATAATAGGTGCCTCACAGTAAGCTATTATTACATCATCTTAAATGGTGTTATATATCAAAAGAGAACAATACATTTTAGCTATGTGGAAAGTAGAATGAATTCACTAATGGAACAACTCACTCATCTACAATAGCCTTGTGTATGTAACTCAAATGATAAATTGCACAATATTATGGACCTTTGAATCATCTTGGATTGAGTCTTGAGTGTAAAATTACATTAGTACGGAGATTAGGTAAATGTTAATGTGTGAGAATAGGAGTTGATGGCTGAATGGATCCTGCTAAATAAAGCAACTGACAGGGAGAAGGGGATTTGGCAAGAATGTTGAGATACTGGTAGATTTCTAGAATTCAGAGAGGAGTAAATGGACAATGGTTTTTAGCATATCATGAAATAGTGTTGTACATACAGGACACATTGTCAGGAAAGTAAGGGGCCCAGTTGATGGAGTTTGATGTCTTCTTCACAAAGTAGTTAGGAGATGTTTTGGGGGGAGTTTTTAGATATTTATGGAGATTCTTCATTTAGTTTTCAGTTAGGGAGAAAATGGAATGTGCTTTCACTGTGTTGTGCTTAGGAAAATTAGTTTGGTAACATGTGGAAGAAGACACACATATTCTAGAAGAGGGGTACTGTAGTTTTCCCTGTGCTGTAGTGAGGGTTTCTATTGCTGTGAAGAGACACCATGACCACAGCAACTCTTACAAAGGAAAAAAAACATTTAATTGGGGTGACTTATATTTTCAGAGGTTTAGTTCATTATCATCATGATGTGACATGATGGTATGCAGGCAGACATGGTGCTGGGGAAGTAGCCGAATTTCCTACATCTTGACTTGTAGGCAATAGAAAGTGAACTGAGATACTGGGTGTGACTTGAGCATAGATGAGACCTCAAAGCCCTCCCCAACAGTGACATACTTCCTTTAACAAGGCCACACCTACTTCACCAAAGTCACACCTCCTAATCACGACACTCCCTTTGCAGGCCATTTTCTTTGAAACTACCATACCCTGCTAACAAATAGAATAAGAATTCAGCAAGTAGGTCAATACTTGGTTCTGGACAGCTAAATGCAGTATAGATGACATGAACTGGAACTGTGGTACTGTCCCAGGGTGGCATGTGAGGAGCCTTTCTAGAAGATGACCTTATAGCCTACCACTTTCTCTATAGGAGCCAGGGAAAAGACAGGATGGTGATCTCAGGCTTGAGACCTAGTATGAAAAGGGAAAGAGAAGTATACAAGTGAAGAATTTAAAAGAATTGTTGAACCCACAAACTTCAGTGGGGTATGTCTAAGCCTATGGGCACAGATTGTCCTGGTTAAACTCAGTGAGTCCTAAAACCAAAGACATGAAAGTAGTAAAGAGATTTATAGTGACAGGGTGAGGTTGATAGCAGTGTGTGTGGAGGGATAACAGGAGATGAAAGTAATCACGATGCATTATATATATTGTGAAATTGTCGAAGAACAAGTTTAATAAAGAGTTAACTAACAAAAAGAAGATTGTGGAGTGAGCCAGATGGAATCATTAATGACATCATCTTGAGGGTAAATTTAGGTTGTGTGAGAGATTTCTGAGTAGAAGTGGACTGTAGGCAGCTAAGAATGTGAGTATGGACTCTGAAGAATGTGCTTAGATATCATCTCAGACTTCTAATATTGGTGGCTGGAAATGTATAGACTCCTGGAAAGAGAAAGTCTTTTCATCTAAAGAGGGAAGAACTCAGTTTGACTGGGCTAATAGTACTCCACAGTTGTTGCTAGGATGGTGGAGAGAGCTTAAGCTAGGACCACCGATTAAGAACATTTCATGGAGAAAATTTTAAAAAATGTTACATTATTATGGATGAATTAGGAGAGCAATTTGATCTCTCAGAAAGTGCTCCTCTTTCAAGAAACGTAAAGTATGGATTCTTGCTGAGATTTCTAAGTCGCTTCATCTAAATTATATGCTAAAGTAGAGAAACAGATGTTAAATATGATTAAAACCAATTACAAACCCTACAGTACAGTCCTATGATTTACTTCCTTTGGTCTCCCTGCTAGCTTAGGTGTCATCCATTTTGCCTTTATTTCCTATTCATAACTCCAGGATAAGCAACATGGGGTTTTAAACACTCAGGCTACAACCTGGCTGGAATATATAGATTCAAAAAGAATTGCCTCAGCAAATTCAAGCAATGGACATAAGACTTGCTGGGGAGGAAAGTAGGGGGCATTCTGATTCTACACATAAAGCAGATTATCAACTAGACTGACCTGCTATATCAGTGCTCATGTCAAAATTAAATTTTGATTTCTTTTTCTGCATTTTTGCTTGTAATCCTTTCAACATGCTGTTGCTATGTTAAACATGAAGTCTACACTTTGCCATTTAAGGACCGGGAACAGAATATTTGAATACTGAGACAAAAGACCCAAGAAAACATCTTGAGGTGGTTGTATTTATTTTGGCCCATGATTTGTGAACTTTTTAGCCCATGGTCAGCTAGATCTATTGGTGTGGGCCTATGGTGACACAGAATGTAGCATCATGGTGGCAGAATTATGTGAAGGAAGACTCTATTTACCTCATGGCAGGCAGGACAGCAGAGGAGTGCAGTGGTGGTGGCAAGGTATGCTCTTCAAAGTCACTTTTCTGATTATCATTTCTTCTCATCAGTCTGCACTCAGCCATGAACATGTCATGGACTGGTTAATCTATTGATTAAGTTAGCACCCTTTGATAGAATCCCATTTCAATGGCACTACCCACTGAGGACCATGCACATAAACCTCAAGACAAATGGTTTAATTATACGTTTTTGGTATCCTGAGACAGGAATTGAGCAGGAACATAGTACCTCCTCGGACTTGCTGTTCCTGCTGCCTCCAGGTTGCCTTGTACTTCTGCTGGGGCAGTGAACAAGCTAGAATTTCTCTCTGGATTCACAGCACAGGATTCTCTAAAGCTCGAGCTTGTCCTCCCCCTTTACTTCTCATATTTCAGTCCTTACTACCCACTCCAGTCTCCAAGGATTCTCACCTTAAATGTCCTAAAGGGAAATCTTATGATTTCTGCTTTTATTTTTAGACCAAACTGCTATCTGGCCTCTGGATTGCCTGGATTTGTATTAGGTGACTGTCCCTAATTTATGAGCCACTTGATAACAAAATGTGTCTGTCCTTGGGCCAATCAATTTGGATCTGGCTAATGACTTGGACAGTGTTGTGAATTGTATACTTTTACTGAAATTTCTTGTTAACTTCATTGTCTAACAAAATATCTGTTGAGAAGTAACTGCCCGATGGAGGGGGGCTTTAGCATTGCTTATGATATGATTGGATGTGTGCATGTCTATGTATAAAGCAAGCCCACATATGTGTGTTTTCATGTTCACAACTTGGAAACAAAGTGAACAAAAATTCTTGTGCTGAGGGCACCAGACTGAGAAACCACTAATTCTCTTCCTACAGCCTTGATGCTAAAACACAGCTTAAATTTCCCCAGCCCCTAATTAATCATAGGTCATGTGCCTCAGTATCCTGCTTCTCCTCCCTTCCCTTCTGTGTAAGATATAGCCAGCAGAGAAATCTACATTGATTTAAATATATATCTTTCTTGCAAAATGAGTCAATTAATAGTTTAAAACTCTCCATTTCCTGGGACTCAAGTCTCATAAGAAAGCGATTTCCATAACTCATTTTCAGAGTCAACTATCTCAATTCTAATTAGAGTTATACGTTTCTGAGAAATCCTGAGTACTTATAATTCATATGTAACATGAGTCCTTCTTGAGTTATTCATTGGCTCATCTCTGGTGGTTGAAGAATGAACTCTCTGCAAATTTTGAGAGGCTGGAGATTCCACCCCCTAATTTGTAGTTTCCTCCACTTTTCATTTCATGTTTTACCTATATGAAAGTGATTGGCATGGTCACAGTGACAGTTTTTTTTTGAATTTCAAGATAGGGGTTTTCTGTGTAGTCCTGGCTGTCCAGGAAGTCACTTCGTAGACCCAAATGATTCAGCATATTGTGCTATATAATGTTACTGTCTTTATTTATTTGGGATTCATTTAGAAAAGTCTGAAAATAGTGCCATTATATTCCTTGATACCACCAAGCCTTCCCATGTAATGGCAGTTTGTAGATATTGAGAAAAAGAGGAAATGCCTTTGTGTAGCTAACACTATGCTTGTTGTGACTTCTATTTATAGATTAATTCCCAAGAGCTGCAAACTGCGTAGTGATCATTTGTGTCAACATGACTGTTACAGTCTTAAACACAGCATTGTTCAGGGTTAGAGTGAATCAGGAGAGGTAGTGGAAAGCCAGTAGATGGCCAGAGGACTGGGAGGGTCACAGGCTTTGCCTCAGGAAATAATGAATTCTGGAGCTTGGATTTTAATGGAATAGTTAATGAATTCAAGATAAAATGACCATTTGGTTATCAGGATAAGAGGTGTAGGAAGCTATGCCATGTTCACCCTAACCTGTATGAATGTTGTGAACATGAGACAGGGCCAGGTATTGATGAGAGCAGAGATGGAAGTGATACAAAGACTGGAGTTGGTCACAAGGAGTGAGAGGTGAAAGAATGTGAGCCAGTTGTCTTGAGGTGAAGTGTCTGTGATACTCACTCTGTCTTCTTTAAGTGTTGGGACCCTGTTTTGGTTTAGGTATGCTATGAGTCTTTTGCCTTGGTGCCTAGATTTACAGAGATAGTGATTTTTGAAGACATTCTTAATTGAGTCTCACAACTGGTAGATGTTATTGGTACAGAGTGGAAATGCTGGGAATGCAGGCACATAATAGGGATAGAACAGGCTGGGAATACTTCTAAATGTTATGTAACACACAGGGTAGCTGCTTATCATTAGATAATTACCTGCTCTAGCAGATTAGTTGTCTGAAGACCAAGAGGCCAATGGGAGAAATATTCTTATACCCCATCCCCTGTATGTTGACCTCACGTTCTGTGCTGCTCTATGCTGGTCCATGCTTGTCTGTGCTGGTTTGTTCTGGTCAATGCTTGTCCATGCTGATCCATGCTGGGGTACTGCTTCAGATTTTTACTTCACACTGCCTTATCTTCCCCTCTATTGATATTTTGACTGACTTCTGAAAACGACATCTGGAAATAATCTTTAGAGTTTCTGAGTATTTTGAGACTGTTCATATCAATAGTTCTATTTGTAAAACAGATCTTGATTTTTCATGTCTTACTTGTATAAGGAGATGGAGTAATGTATATGCCTGACTCTTTGTTCCGGGAGACATCGTGAGTTCATGTGAGAGCAAGGCATATGCTAATTAATTTGATGTAGACAAACTAGGGTAGGACCCATAATGGAAGGGTAAGCTACTTGTGAACTTGTGTTTTCCTGTTGATTGAGTTCCAGGCAGCAGGGCCTTGAAATTTCTAATTCTGTGTCTAAGTGCATTTGAGCTGACACCTTACAGTCTGGCTCCAACATTAACACTTCCTTTTTCTACTTCTTTTCTAGAATACAAGAATTAAGTCTGTTAGGTACATTTACACATTTTATGGTTTCTTTTTGTCTTTCTAGAATACACCAACAATCCTAGGTATTCATGCGGGAATATCATGAGTATTACCTAATCTCTTCCTTCATTGTCCCCCCTTCATCCTTTTCTTTCTTCCCTTCTGCTGGGCAACACACTTTTTACATCATCTCACGTCCAGCAGTACCACTTTCATTCACAGCATTTGTGATCTCATCTTCTATTCCTGTCAATTTCAGGATGCCTTCTTCTCACAGAAAGACATTTTCCTTCCTAAGTTCTGGTGCCACAAATAACACTTTCTCTACATCTTTACACACAATGAAACCATGTCTCTTACGTAGAAGAAGTCAGCTGGGAAATAAACTAGGCAGGGTCCGGAAATGCTTTCTAGGAAGTAGAACCCAGGACTCTGAGCAATGTCTGCCGAGGAAGGAGTACACACTTGTCTCAGGTAGAGAAGGGGATCGGCAATGACACAGAGTAGAAATGTGCTCTTTGGAAAGCAGCATGTCAACACCACAAGAAATATTCATGACCAAGGACTTAGACTTTAGTTTGCATTTAATGGATATGCTGGCCAAGCTTGGCCATCGACTTCTCTCAGGGCTGCAATTTCTGTCACCATGGGTTGCAATCAGTCTTTATTCCCCAGGAAAAGAAAAGCTAGCATTTGCAGATGGCAGTGCAGTTCACATTCTGTTTGGATATGAATATCCTTAAAGAAACAGCAATGTAGGAAGTCAAATGGTTCTTAGACTCAGTGGTGATTTCCTGCCCTTAGCTGTGCAGTGGTGTAACGGTTGCATTGATCCTATCGCTAGAGTGTCTTTTAAGCTAAGACCACATTTTCATGGGGCTGTTGAGAGCTGGATGAGGCCACCCGGGGGATGTTCCTTGTGAGTGTCTGGTCGCTACCTACCACACATCACTCGTTGAATGTTATATATCTCACAAAGAGTTCAGTGTGTGCTGCGATTGTAACTACTAATGCAAGGACTGTGGGTGAATGGAGGGAAGAGAAGGGTGTAAGAGGAGAGGCAGCAGTGACATGTGGGGATATAACTGTTTTGTAACAGTAGGAAGGACAGTGACAGACAAGAAATTCAGATTTATAACTCACTCAATATGAGTCTGTTTAGTTGAGTGTGTACTCCATCTCTTGTAGAATTAGGGTTTAAAGTATTGGAAGTTCCCACAAATCATCTCAGGAAACTACCCCTTGAGACTTGAATTACTGGGATGACAGAACTAAGCACCATGACTTTGACAAGCATCCTGGCATTTTCCTGTTCTGAGTTGTTCACCTCAACTGAACCTGCTTCTCTAGTCCCTCACCTGGAGCAGTGAACCCAGTGAAACAAGCACGGCTCATTTGCAAGGTGTTGGCCTGTAATGGGGGAAAAAGAAAACAGACAATTCTGTGTACTGGGGCAGGGGTGACTCAAGGTCATTTGGGGGAAATCCTTTCCTCCAAAAAACCGACACTCTCAAAAGGACTCCAGTGCAGTAATTGATTGCATACTCTGAGGGCAGCATCCAACACAGCTGCAGCCCTGTCTCCACGGGAAATCAGGATCTGAGGTAATTCTCTCCTGGAGAAATCGCCATCACCTTGATGCTCTCTGGTATGTGTGACACTGGATTATTTGCAAATGGGGAGTTTGCTGAAGTCAAGGATCAAGGAAAAAGAGATGATAGAAACTTCATGTACACACCAGAAGCTGGGAATGTGTGGGTCCAGGGGTGGAGCATTGCTTTTCAGACCACTGAACTTACGTTCTGGGAGGAAACAGAAGAAACAATCAGTTTCTGTGAGAGAGAATTTAATGAACTTAAAAAAAATAGTTTTTGGCAGGAAAGATTAACCAAATGAGTCAGTGAAACTTCATTAAAATCTTTGGTCATGTCTCCAATGTTTAGAGGTTTTCTTCCCTAAAGCCCTACGGACAACACATTCCCAGTTGTTTTATTAATTGTAATGAACTCACTCCTACCAAGGTGACTTATAAAAGCTCTGAGTGTCTTTGGCTGCCCCCTGCCTCCTGAGAATCTAATTTTGCCAAATGAGTAGAGAAGATGAAACAATATAAAACTTATTCCAGGTTTTCCTCTCAGTGCAAATTATGTTCCTTCTTGTTACGGATGTCTGAAGATAAAAATACCCTTCTACCGCCATCTGTGAAGTATATTCTATACATTTGAGAACACATTAGAACAATGCCTGGCACGCTAAATTCATCTTCCAGAGCAGGGTAGCCTCATCAGTTTCTGATGTCAAGGCAGGGCCACGGTGCCTGTGAATCATGAAGCCTCCCTTATCTAGTGCAGATGGATTCAATTTCCTCTCTATTGTAATGTCGTGTTGGATTCGCTTACATCTTAGTTTTATTTTCAAAGGTTGCTTACTACTCCTAGCCTTTTCTCTGTCAGCACTAACATGAAACATTTTTCAGAGTTATCCAGTTCTGGATCTATTTGCCTTGCCAACTTCATAGAATATTGCAGACACGTAAGTGGGGTCGTTAGATTAAAAATATTTCCAATCCATGAATGCCAGGCAACCCCTGAAGTTGAAGTGCTAAATTTATCATCCTGAAAATTCCAGTTTGATCTGTTTTTGGTTTGTTTGTTTGTTTTTATGTATACTCAGGCAGCACATTTGATCTTCCAATGATTAATCATATCCCATATGCTGAAATTCATGATGGATAAGATACTGCATGGCCCTAGCTTGAACTCAGTTGTAGTAGCAGAATATTTTGTGAGCATGAATCTCCTGTCTTTGGTGATTTCCCATTTATAAAAACAAGACAACATTCCCACATTATATTTACCTAATAGATGAGACTTAGTCTATTAGGTGAGATATAAAATAAATTAAATTCTGTGGCAGGTGAACAGCTTGAGGGCACTGTGGTTTGCAGCCCTGTTAATATTCTCGAAGACCACTGCCGGGGTTTAGTAGAGCTAACTCTGAAATTAGCTGTACAGGCCACCTGCAGGCTTCTCTTTTGCTTTCCTAATCAAAACTGCAATCCTGGGTAATTTAGCAAAATATTAAGTAAATGATTGCTTCAGAATATTTCAGAGTCAGGAACACAAATTTTCCTCTTTTTACATAATTACCAGTGTTAAGAAGCAGCGAGCTTCCAACCCCGCAATCTTGGTTTTGGGTGAGCTCCGTTAACTTTTCATTCTGGACAATTAAATTGCTTCTGCAGATGGATGTAACAGAATCCTTAGCTAAATGGCAGTGGGAAGAGGATCTAATGGAAGGGTGAGCCCAGCACGGCTCAGGATCAAGATGAAAACAGTGTCTGAGGTCTGGTGCTTTGGCTTGTAACTGTGTACTCATGAATATGAGCTCCTTTGGGGGGCAAGCGGTTTTCCTAAATGCATCCAAGTCGGTGCCCTCTGAACACAGCACCAATAGGGAGACTGGGGACCTGGTGTGGGTTAGCCTCATCTGGCAGTTATAAATAGAGGGTGGCTCCGAATTAGATACTGGAAGCTTAATGCTGGCAGTTTCTGCAAGCAAAAAAAAAAGTGTGTAGTGGTGACAATGACAGTAGCAGGGTATGTATGACAGGCACTGAGCTTGGCATCTGCTCATGGGAATTCAGCCATCTACGTTTGGATGACGCTGTTCTAGAACACAGAGGTTGGCTTTGTTGATGGATTCATTTGTCCTTCCATGCTTTCTCTAGGATGCTGGGTTTTGTTATTCCCCCCTACTGTCCCTTCCTAGTTATAAGCTTATAATTGCCTTTAAAGTTCCTTAATGGTCATTTTAAATCACACCTTTCTTGTGTTAATGATGTCAAAATGATGTAAAGACATTTAAACTCAAGCCCTGAAGTTTAAAGTAATGCCACCCCATTCTAATCTTACTCTGTCTCCATTTTGTGTTTGCTTAGGCACCTTGCTCAGCCCCCCACCTTTATAACTGCATCTGCATGATGTCTGGGGTTTCCTATGACTCTGACTATGACCCAGTGGTATAACCAAGATAACTACGGAATATATAACCAAAATAATTGCCTGGCAAGGCCACTACAACCTGGAACCAGGGCTTTGGGGTAGCTGTGACTTTGGATCCTGGGAATGCGACTCTCCTCCCATACAGGGCCATCAGTCCCAAGGTCATTGTGTGCATGGTCTATGACATACTTGACATATCCTGTGTTCCTTTGATGCAATGTTGCTTGGCTAGCTTCCTGCTGACCCACTGTCTCGATGTATGATGGTTGTCTGCTGACCTTGGCCGATTTCCCTCCTGGAAACCTTATATAACAGGCTGTTCTTAATAAGTTTGCTTGGCATGAGCCATCAGCTTTCACAGACCTCCTGACCCCAGCTTTCCTATCTTCTTTATTTTCCCATTCCCTGGTTCTCTCTCTCAGGAACCTGTCACTGAAGACTGAGCTGCTGGGCCGGGTCAGTTATCAATATCTCTGAAGCTTTTGCTGAAATGTAATATTCTTCCTGTAAGATCAGGGGTTGTGGGGGTGTTAAAAACTGTAAAATTCTGCACAGAGAGGAAGTCGGCTTAACACTTGCCACAGAAAAGGTTGATGGTTGAAAGTCTATATGCAGGGAATCTCAAAGTGTACAGGAGAGTCATTTGCTACCATATGCTCCACGTGCAATTCCGGTTTAACTCTTGTTTAGGGAAATGGAGTTAAAATAAACAATATGTAGGTATAGAGAAAAAATGTTAATAAAGTTATGAAGTATAAAGACATAATTTTGGTAAAACAGGGTAGGGTAAAAATAAAATAAAATAATTTGGATAAAGATCGATTTTATTTGATAAAATGAGATTTTCTTCCTAAGTAACATCTCAAGACAAAATCACAAAAGCTTAATGCTTAAGACCCAGTGGAACTTAAAGATGGTGTAGCTTAAAGATCAAGATTTATAAAATCCTAGGGCTATAGTGACTACTCATGGTGACAGAAACTCACTTAAAGATGCATATCTAATCACTTTTGTCTTTGTTAACTTTGTTAAGCTTTAACCATTTAGAAAATCTGAGTCATAACAAAACTATAGTAAAGATTAATTGTACACCTTTTTATTCTTGAGTCTCCTTATGAAAATGAATATTACTATTCTCTTCTGTAATTATACTCTTTGAGATAAAATGAGCTACTTAATATAAAAGATCTGTTAAATTAATTTAGATTTTGAAAAAGTACACTATAAAAAGGATCATGAAAATGAGGTTCCCAGTTTCTCCAGGGAATGTATTTATGGTTTAAAGTTTATTTTGGTACTAAAAGAGCTTAAGTTAAAAAGAGAAAATATAATTTTTAAGGCTCAAAATCATAACAGGGATAGATTACCTTAATTTATAGAATCTTAATTTTATGAAAGCTGCTAACAGGTTGTAAACTGTTAAAACAAAGGTAATTAAGACATAAAAATCATCAGTCACTTTATAAATGATTAAATGACTTAATAATGTGTCTAGAATTTTGCTTTTAGTCATGTACAATACAAATATAATTTACTTAAAGATACAAGATTTAATGTAGAGACCAATTTGTATCTCCCTTTACATAGTCTGTCCAAGTAAAGCCTAAAACAAATAACTCAAAGCAAGTTTAATGTAAACTTAAAATTTGCTCAATATAATATAGTACTCAAAATCAGGTGTATTTTAAAGGAACTGATTATGGAGAATCAAATGCTGGAGTAAAATGTGTTAAATTTACAATATTGTTGTATGACAGGGCATTCCCAGGCTCAAATAGTATCTTTTCTCTTGAATGGGATGCAGGCTCCATAAAAGTGAGTTGTATGCCTCTTTATAAGATAAAGATGGAGAAATAAGACTTACCAGAAGTTTGTTGCTCATGTCTCTGGATGTGCTGGTTGGACCTACTCCAGCTGTGTAGACCTGACCGGGTCAACCTCTTCCTCATCTATAAAAGATGAATTACTCCTCATGTCTCACTGGACAGGGGGATGGATTCTTACTCTGTGGAGGATCTGAGAGTCTGTACTAGCACCCAGTGTCTGAAGCAACAAAGGGAAATAGCAATTACTCTGCACTCAGTGTCCCCTAAAACAGCATATGAGGCTGCTATGAGCAGGAGAACCTTGTCTCTAAGTCTGCTATCTGATGGGTATGGGACTAGTTACATACTAGTTCCATTGACCTTGTCCTTTACCATGGGTTCCAGCTCTCTTCCTCTTAGAAAAACCCAATTCCAAGGCTAAGAGGTAATTATCTAATTCTGTAAAATGTTCTTGAAAGAGTTTTAAATAATGTAAGACAAAGACTGTTACGAGGCCAGTCCATGATGACGCCTATTTAACAATAAGTGACAGGTGCCATTCTTTACATGCAGGTAGTGAAAACAACAGTGCCTGAGAAGCAAGAAGCCCAGACAGTGAAAGTTCACCCAAACCAACCTCACCTTCCAGAGACTATGGGACCAGCTCTCCAGCTCTGCTCCTGCTACAAACCTGGGTGCCAGCAGGCCTGTGCACAATAAAAACATGAAGGCAAATGAAGACAATATAGTACTGCTAAGACATGTAGTAATGCCATTGAGATGCCAGAAGGACACAGTGCTGAAAGGCAATGACTGACAACTTGTTATTACATGCCCAGTCTAAGGAACTAAACACGGAACATTTGGAGATAGGATTCATGATGCCCTTCCTCCCTTTGTATTCATGGAATGTTAACCATAATACTTTAAAGTATAAACAACCAGGGAGCCACCAGGCCTTGTTTTCTCACGAGTTAAAAAGGAGGAAGCTTAAGAGAATTACATAATATAATAGTCAGACTGAAAAATTATTCTAGGAGGAGTCTAGCTTATATAGTCCTCAGAATATTGCTTCCTGGCAAGTAACTGTCTTCTAGTACGTCAGGAAGACCACAAGTCACCACACCTGTTATCAAGCCCACAAATGGGCACCCCAGCACAAGGTGGTACCTAGGAGGCAGAATGGAGTAACAACTGCTGTCAGTTTCCTTTCAAAAGTGCTCTCTCTGTGATGGACATATGGGCTTACATGTGATGCCTGTGCTATGGCCAGTGGGCAGTGCTCTTCCACCAAGGAAGCTGAGGAAAGCAAACTTGACTTAAGTTTGCACTTTACAGAAGACTAACAGAACTAAAAAAAAAATCACCATAGGAACTTGTCCTGCTCAAATGATCTCAGGGCGGGGAAACTATGGATAGATTTAAATGCTTTGCTGGATCAGAATATTCACATAATATGCTAATCGAGGAGGTGATAATTCCACAGCCAAATTCCCACTCCAACTGGGATGTTATCACTGTTGAAACATTTAAGAGACTATGCTATGCTAATAGTTTTAATTGTTCCACATTCAGATTTCTAGGTGTTTGCGGAAGCCAGAGATGCTTTACAGTAATGGGTCTCTTTTGTAAGTGTGGCCTTAGGTACCACTTCCTGTGTTGAACAGCCATGTTCACATTCAGGAGTGGTGGGCTCCAGGCCTAGTTATCTAGTCTACCTTAAATAGACATGGCTGTTTGTCGTCTTGCTGGGGTAATCTTCCCTGGCGTGTGACTTAGCTGCTTAGAGTTTTAACTTGGCCTTTTTTTTTTGAAGAGTTTTATTTAAAAACTATTATGAAAAGGACCATTAATACCCAAGAATGTAAGATTTGGTCTTGGATGAAAAGAGTGTAAAGATGCCAGTGAGTGGTTAATACTTAAAGAGAGACTTGAGGAAACAAAGCTCTCAATCAGGAATGACCCCAATACTGTGAGCTATGCTTGGTTTAGGTAAAATGTACATCTGCACATACATATACTGGATTAAAGACAAACAGACTTGGAATATTTTTAACGACTCTTGGAAGGCCTATGAACTTAGTTGATGAGTCAAAATTATATGTTTGGGCTTTGCTTTGCATTGTCCCCACTCTACCTTTTGAGAGACAATGCAAAGCAAAGCCCAAACAAAATGTATAGTTCACATCAGAGGTATCCAGATTTCATTATTTCAGTAAAATGTATTATGTTCAGGTTTTACCTCAATAAGAATTGCTGACATTAAGCCATAAAAATAAAATATTTGTTAAAACCCTTTGAGTACAGATACATAATTAATTTGATTTTGTTTTGTCTTTCAACTAATTGTGTGTGTGTGTGTGTGTGTGTGTGTGTGTTTGTGTGTTGCCCAAGTATTAATAGTTATACCTTGGTGTGGTCACCTACAACAGTGTTTGATATTTAATAAAAATGTGCCTTTAAAATAATGTGCACATATTTCCCGAATACCTCCTTTTTTATCTTTCTGAGTGTTGTGGAGGAATACATCTGTAACGACAGTCACTCTATTCTAGAGGCAAGGTTGCTGTTTGACTGTCACACAAAGCTTCTCCGCTACTGCTTTCAGAATGCTCCCTAGCCTCATGGACACTTGTTCACTGTGTTCTTGCTCTACAGACATGTAAAGGGAAACAGGCAATTTAAACATGACTTTAAACAAATGTCCCCAGCATCTGGGAACCCTCTCAAGGACAGAAGATTCTTCCCAGACCCCTGGGTTGCTACTCCTCCACCCTTACCAGGCTTTTATTCACGGGACAAAATGAAATATCCCAGACGCCATGTTTACTGTGCAATGTAAGGAAGAATGGAAACACAGTTATATCAATACCATTTATGAAGGACAAATCTAAAAAAAAAAGACCTCCTTTGTAAAATCAATAACAAGGGAGAAACACATCAAGATGAATGGGTGAGGGGGAGGAGGTAACCAGTATAACAAATGAATGACGTCTCGCCTGGCATGCTTCCGGGAGTGAGTGAGGGTGACAATTACTCTCCCAATATGTGTTTTCACCTGGTGAGTTGTGTCTACAGAGCCTGATGACAGGACGAGGGGATAAGTTGTCAAGACGTAAAATAAAAATGTTTATCCACACATTTATCATCCCCTAATCTAGTGTGGAGCTCATAGCCATAGTCCAGTGCTCAGCAGGCCTAGCTCTCAGTTTGTGTATAGTTTCAGAAGCATCCACCAAGGGTAAAAGGCTTTTTCTCACTTTTCTGCTCCAGTGATTTCAGTGCTGCTCTCCAGGGACACATTTCTCTAATGGCAAGGTCTAATCCAATTGTGTGCTCACCCAGTTGAGAAAGAAGAATGGGGAGGGAGACAGGGCCATGGGTGGCCTGTTTCAGGCTAGATGGTTTCAGGGTATTTTCGGGAGAGTGAAGAGACCAAACATGTACCACTTGTCGCATCTTTCTTACTCATCTAACTTGCGTGGAACCCTCTTTGTGCAAGTATTACATACATCTTGTTTGATTTTAAAATGACAGTACCAGCTCCTCTTTTCTCAGAATTCTACTCTTTAATCCCTATCATTTTGTCCTTCAGGGAATGGCACATATCAATTCACCAAGTTTTTCAACTTACTACATCGGGGCAGTTACCATACAACTCATTATGTGGTGTTTGTGGCTTTTATTGTCATCACAGGTACTTAAAGCATACTATTCTCTTTTTGACATTTAGAGAAGTCTAAGTTGGAACTCTACAGCCAATGTTAAGCCATACTGCTCGGCTTGTTCATATTTAGTAGTGTTTTCAAGATATTTTGACAAGTTAAGAATGCTTTCTGGTGCTATTGTGTTCTTATCAATGCCACAATTGGATAATCATACAGAGTCTCTCATGTGCAAGGTTATGAAAGACATGGTTTTCATTGACATGTCTTATATTCTATTTCCTGCCATGACGATTTCATTTCTGCACTAGGCAGGAGAGCAAGATGAAGGACTCATGAGGGAGGCAGAGTCAGGAGGATGAGGAGCTAGCTCTCCAGAGGCATTGTCTGGTTTCCCATGGAAATAGCAGTAGCACAGAAATTGGGGAAGGGAATGGCTGTAACAGTTGCCTTTTTAGGGGGAAGTGAGGCTCCAAGAGATGAATCCACAAAACAAACTGGAAGCATGGGCAGGCCTTGAACTTGACTCTGTCATTTCAGTCTTCACACAGGCCTTTTCTGTACCCGCACTGTGCCAGCTGCTATGTTTGCAGAAGTGGGTGCAGCAGACCCTGACCTTGAGGAGTAAAGTTCACTGGGCTTTTTCCTTCCTACTGGAAGCATGGTCCATAAACAAGGTCATGCTTCATAGCCGGGTTTCAAAACATAATCTCTGCTTACAGCTTTGAGTCTTAGACTATTCTAAGTTATCAAATTAAGCAGCCTGATAGTCTTTCACAAAAGGCTATTATTTTTATTTTTATCATTATCATCATCATCATCATCATCATCATCATTTTGTTTTTCTAGACATGGTTTCTCTATGTAGCTTTAGGACCTGCCCTTGAACTCACTATGTAGACGAAGCTGGCCTTGAATTCACCAAGATCTGTCTGCTTCTACCTCCTGAATGCTGGGATTAAAGGCGTGTACCACCACCACCTGATAGAAAGCTATATTTACAAAAAAACACATTTGGCAGATATTGTGGTGCATAACTTTACTTTAATCCCAACAGTTAGGAGGCAGATGTGTAGCTTGGAGTTTGAGGCCAACCTAGGACACACACACACACACACACACACACACACACACACACACACACAGAGGACATTTGTTAATCTTTAACTATTTTGCATGCCATTAGACTTCATTCATAGTCACCTAGCTCATTGCCCTACCTTGTTCCCTGCAGTTTTCTTCTTTCCCCTAATTAGTTCATTTCTACTTTCATGTAATGTATCATAAATCTATGTTCTACATATGGGAGAAAGCAGGTAGCATTCGTCTTATTTAAATTGATCATCAATGTTCACCATTTTCATGAATGGAAACTTTTGTTGCTTGTTATGGCTAAATAAAATTTTACTATGTATGTGTTCATCAACTTTTCATGGTTTCATCAAAATAACTGCCTCCCAAAAATCACAACTTAAGAGTAAGGAATTATTCACCTTCCCTCACAGTTTTATCAGGTATAGCCATTCATGGCAAGCATGTGTGTGCATGTGTATATGTGATATGTGTGTATACACAGAAGCTCATGGCAGACCAGGAATCATGCAGAGGAGAATGCCAGTGTTCTGTCAGCTATTTCCTTCCTCCTCTATTATGCTATCAGGATTTTTAGCCAATGAGATGGTTTTGTCTTTATTCAGGATGAATCTTTTCCTTCAGTTGATCTGAAAATGTCCTTACACACACACACACACACACACACACACACACACACACACACCACTACCACCACATTTCCACATCTCATAGGTAATCTAGTCATGTTGGCAATATATATTACACCAGGCATGATGACACAGTCCTTTAATCCTAACACTCAGGAGGCAGAAGTAGGCAGATCTCTGTGAGTTTAAAGCTAGCCTTGTCTACAAAGCAAGTTTCAGGACAGCTAGGACTATTACTCAGAGAACAACACCGACACCAACACCACACACACACACACACACACACACACATACACACAAAGTCTCTCTTTTCTTTTTTGAGTCTTCATATATATATATGTATATATATATACACACACACATACATATGTATATATATATAACATTTTGTAGAATCATCATCTGTTGGTGGGCATATAACATTCTATTTCTTGGCTACTATGAATACCACTATAAACTACAATGAGGAGTGGGATACAGATCCAGTCTTGGGAAATCATTTGGCTCTGTGTTCTGGGTCTGTGTTGGTCAGACAGATACTTGCTCCTAAATGACTGTATGACTGTCCTTCTATTGACAACTTGATACAACTGAGAATCATCCAGGAAGGCATCTCAAAGAGGGACAGACATGAAGTTGGCTTGCAAACATGTCTGTGTGTTATTGTCTTGATTACATTAGCTGATTGGGGAAGACATAGCTTAGTAGTGGGTGGTGTCATTCCCTGTGCTTGGTTCCTTCACTGTATGGAAAAAGAGATAATGATCTGAACACAGGCATGCATGCATTAATTCATTGCTCTGTGGTCTTAATTGTGCATGTTATTTGACCAGTTATGCTTCTGTGACTTCTCTGCCATGATGGACTGTAATCTGGAACTGTGAGTCAAAGAAACCATTTCCCCTTAAGTTGCTTTTGTCAGGGCATTTTCTTACAGTAACAGAAAAGAAACTAAGACAGTAGAGGGCATGGACATAGGGAAAGACTACTGTAACGTAAGGTCTTTTCCTTTGGTCAGGGCTTCTCAGGAACCAGGATCAGACTAGAGTGTCTACCATTTCCAATTCAAAAGCTTCAAGGGCAAGTGTTGAGGCTTTGCCTGGTTGCTCCATAATACCTATGCTTGGTTGTGGTAGTTTACAGGTGACTAAGAGCCATATGAGACAGCTGGACAGAAAGGTGTTGATCAGCGGAGGTGGCCTCTAGACCAGCAATTTTCAAAGTATTCCATGTGGTAGAGACCTGGAACGGTAGCTGATGTGGAGCATATGGGAATGAAAATGAAGAAAGTCATAAGAGTACCTACCTACTGGGATCTCAGAGAGGGAAGGATATAGCTATGACCCACATCATAGTGACTTCTGTGAACTGATGGAAGTAGAGATTATGGACTCCTCTAGGAAGGAGAACATTACTAGAGGTAGGATGGAGGGCAGGACCCATTGATTTTACTGTGCTCTTTTTTGCTTTCTCTGTGAAATCCAAACAGTACACAAAGCTCAAGCAATGCTTTGAAAAGGACCAGAAATGGTTCCTGTCCATGTTCCTGCTGCCTGCAGTCTTCTAAGAATATGTGGGGAGAGCCAGAGTTTCCTTTAGGTGGAACTGGGAAATGGAATAGACTTGAGTAGCTGTCTTCTGAATGACTGCAGATTTCAAAATCAGTATTGGAAACCCACAGTCACCTAACCCTTTGCTCAGGAAAATTCTGGCCTCATTTTGCACTGAACCCTTGTGAAGGCAGCTCCAGGTGAGGGGGTGAAAAACCAAAAGTTGACTTTAAGTTAAATCAGCCTCTGTAGCTATAAAGAGCTGCCTGGTGTTATATTACTAGGACAAATGGTTTCCCTGTGTCCCCTTGAGCTCCCATGTCCTACCTCAGCTTTTAAGGTTCCTCTCACTGCTGAAACCTTTGTATATATAGTTTATGAAGAGCCAGCATGTCTTCCCAGCTGAGGTCTGTGCACTGAACTAGCTATCAGTGAAAGATTTATTAAATTTGACTTTCACACCGTGTTTTGGATTATTAAAGGGAATACGAAGGCTCTAAAAGTAACCTGAGAATTCTAGTTCAGTGTTAAGTAGGGAGTTTGAGCAAACTACCATAGCCCTTGGAGAGAGAACCTAGAGGTATGAGGGGGAGGAAGCTGCATTTCAGACTTTAACACAGCAAAGAGAAATTTCTTTTCCTTTTTGCATTCTTTCAGAATATAGTGCAGTATTTTATTTCATGGTATCCTTGCTCTTTTTCTCTTTTTTAGTGTCTGTTCTTGTGTGAGTGTGTGTGTGTGTGTGTGAGTGTATGTGTATGTATGTGTGCCTGTCTGATTGAGTGTGTTTATGTGTGTGAGTGTGTGTGTAAGTATATGTGAGAGAGAATATATGTCTGTGTATGCGTGAGTATGTGTGAGTGTGTGTGTGAGTGAGAATGTGCATCTGTGTGTGTCAGTGTGTGTGAGTGTGTGTATGTATGTGTGCTTATCTGATTGAGTGTGTTTATGTGAGTGTGTGTGTGTGTGTGTCTGTGTGTGTATGAGTGAGTAACTTCAAGATGGAATGTGCTAGCCTGTATAGATGTGAAGTGTGTCTGCTTTCCTAGATCCCACTGATGCATATTAGGCATGCTGTCTTGTGCTGAAAACCTTGGTATATCTTTCAAATTAAGTTTATCAATATCATCCAGTTGTTTATTTTTCAAACATGAGGAGAAAAACCTACCCCAAAGAAGGAAAGTGGTAACTTGTTCAAATTTTAACTGTTTTTACTTTTCCCTAGTGGAAGCAGATTTAAAAGTCCAAGAGGGAAAGTCCAACTTGAAGGAAAGCCATATTAGAAGGCATGCAATTACATAAGTAAGTGAATGTTTCCCCAATGATGGAAAAATTAAAAACACATGAAGTGAAACCTCCATGACTTTTTTTAAGTGAGATGTGGGGATGCTGTCACTGGCACCCAGGCTCCTGTTAGTGGAAACGGGACATCTTTCTAATCCATCCTGGGCTGGATTTAGTTCATCTTGGTGTTGAGTAGGTAGGGCACCACAGAGACAGAACAATGTGTCAGAGTGTGCTCAGGGATTAAAATATACAGATTCAGTTCGCATTATGTCTGCTCCAGAAAATAGCAACAAAATAGAAACTACCAATATGCTTACTTTAATAATATGACCATGCTTGGTGTATGAGGTGATTTTCTCCAACTATCAAGTTTGGTTGTGAGGTGGGAGTCAAGACATGTAAGCAAGTTTTAGAGCCATGGTAAACAGACTTAACATTTCTCCTTTGGTGCCTCAAGGGAAGAGGGAACTAAGGTTTTGATGTTAAGTGTGAAGGGAATTTGCATTAGTGTTGGAATCTAATTTTGTGGTTTATTCTCAGGCATCCATTTACTGGCTTTTCCACCTTTCAGATGCTGTTGTGTGTGCTTTTCACATACATGTCACATTTGAGCAGGTACAAAACTGTTGAACCCAGAGAATGCCAAAATAAGTAAGGTAGATGGAATATTGTGACATGCATTTAAACACACCCAGGACGAGCGTGCAGATGAATATGCAGGGTGAACACTCATTTGCTTACCTACCTCTCAGAGTTAATTTTATATTGAATATGGGGATGAGGCACTTAAAGAAATCAGATGCAGCAAAACATATCAGGCACAACTGTCAAGACATTGGAAAGGAATTGAAAGGTAATTAAGTGGGATTTTCTCTGCTTTGTGTTTATTACTGGTTTTATGGAATTAGCCTCCTAGGACTGGCAGAGAGGATTTGGAGGCATGAAGACATCTCCGTATACATCCTGGTATTTTTGAGATTTGGTGTTGTTATTTTTGTACACCTTTCCATAACATACTCACATCCTGCCATAGCTCAGTTTTCCTGACAACAGTGGGCACAGAGTCTTGGCAAGACGCACTTGATGAGCAGATATGTTAAATCCCAGAAGCACCTTAAATTCAATACAGTGAACAACTGTGCCCACAATCAGTTAAGAAGTAAATGCCAGGGATAGATCTGTCCTCTCCCAGTGGGTCCCCTTTTATTCTTCCCATCTCCACCAATGGCTGCCTTCATCTTGAGCTAGGTAATTATTATTCCAGTTTATATCTTATTCTTTTACTGAGCATGGGAATATAGAGAATATGCAGAATATAATGAAAACTATGAATAAAGAAAATCATGTACCTTTTTCATGTGTTAATGTTTATGTAAATGTAATAATCTATTATAGAGACATTCCCTTTTTTGGCTTTGTGTTCTATTTGTGAAACTCATCTGGAAGTGTATGGTAGTTTCTGTTTATTCATTTTTCATCACCCACACATACAAAGCACTTTCCATTGCTTTCTCTGTGGACACTTGGGTTATTTCTATGTTTGGGTATTGTTAATACAGTTACTATAAGCAAAGTTGCATGTTAGTCAGCTGTGCTCAACTACAGAATTTTTTATAGGACACATTCAAGAGCAAGGTTGTGAATCCTAGGAATTGCTTCAATTTGAGTCAGTGCCATTGAATTAACATCAAAGAGGTGACTATGAATTCATGTTCCCGTGTGTGTGTGTGTGTGTGTGTGTGTGTGTGTGTGTGTGTGTGTGTGTGTGTGAGCAGGCGCACGCACATGAAGGATGGACTGTTCTGGACAGTTGCCAGCAGGTCTTACTAGTAGACTGCTTACCACTTTCTAACTTAAAGGTTACAAGATTTTTCTTCAAATTAAAAATACATTGCATTTATTTATTTAGTCCTGTGTGTGGTGTATGTGAGTCCCTTGGCACCTGTGTGGAGGTCAGAGAACAATTTCACAAACACAACTTTCTTCTTCTACCATGTGTGTTGGTTTCTGGGGTTAGGCTCAGGTTATCATCTCGGTGGTATGTTTACCCACTGCGTGATCTTGCCACTGTGTGATCTTTTCTGCTATGAAGGAATAAATATATGCAAACATTGCCACTTTAATAATCCAGCGGCATCAGTGCATCATGGTGCTGGTGTTAAGTTCTATGGATTATTTCCAGACCATTCTCTTTTATTTCTCCAAATAGAAACTCCATAACAAATAGTCAATAAATTTCCCACTTTTCCTTCCCTATTCTTCCTCTAATATGAAGTCTGTTAATATGTCCATGTCAGATATTTACATAACTAAACCCTGCTTGTCCTGAGCACATTTTCAAATTCACTCTTGTACCAGACTTAACTTCTTTTTAATGGCTGGATAATATTCCCATGGACATCCATGTCATATTTTATTTCTCATGTCTGTGAAAGGACATTTCCTCAGGTTGTTTCCTGTTTCAGATATTGGTAATGCTGCTTCCTAGAATATTAACATTCTCTGTTCAAGTCCGGACATGTGTTTAAGGTGTATGATAATTCTTTTTTCCACACAGGCTGAGTTAGTTTACAGTTCCACAGCATACAATGACACAATTGCTTTCCTCTCAATACATGTTGGTCCCATTTACTCCTAACCCTGTAGTTCTTCTGCAATATGCCATTGCTTTTGAATTTTCATTCTTTAGAAACTAATGACACCAAACGTGTGGACAAGTTTCCACTGCCCATCCTTTACGGCACATCATTTTTCTTTTTCTTATTGAATTTTAGAATTTTTTCAAAAAATGTATTTTTGGATCTTAAGTTCTTGTCATATACATGGTTTATAAATATTTCCTCTGATTTTGTAGCTGGTCTTTTCTCATTATGCAAAACTCTTCCCTTTGATCCAAAACTTTTTACATTCACTGAAGCACAGTTTACCCATTTCATATTTATTTGAGGGTTACCTTATTTTCTTATTGATTTGCAGCATTTTTATCACTAAATTCTGGGTAAAAATCTTTTATTGGTGATAAACATTACAAATATCTTTCTCAGTGACGTGAATTCTCATTAATTCCTTTACACAATGTTTTTGATGGGTGACAGGACTGATTTTGTCGTATTTATCAATAAATTAGTTCATGGTTTACACTTTATCTTATAGATACTCATAGTATTCAAGCATGGAAAAGACTTTGATTTATGTTTCGTGTCAGTGTTGAGTTCTGCTTTTGGATTTGTACCCTTTACATGGTGCTACCCTCTTGCTATGTCTGGATCTGGGTCGTACAGTATCCATTGTCACTGGTGCATTCCAGACATCACCACAGTGCAGGTGTCTTAGTCAGTGTTCTATTGCTGTGAAGAGATACTGTGACCACAGCAACTCTTAAATACAGGAAAACATTTAATTGGGGCTGATTTACAGTTTCAGAGGTTTAGTCTATTATTATCCTGGCAGGAAGCATGGCAGCATGCAAGCAGACATACTGTGAGAAAAGCAATAACTGAAAGTTCCACCTCTGGAAAGGCAGGCAGCAGAAAGAGGGAGACACTGAGCCTGGCTTGAGCTTTTGAAACCCCAAAGCCCACCCCCAATGACAGACAGCAAGGCCATATCTCCTCCAGCAAGACCATACCTCCTAATCTCTCTCAAGTAGCCCCACTTCCTAATGACTAAGCATTCAGATATATGAGCCTGTGGGACTCATTCTCATTCAAACCACCATAGCAGGTATCCATTCATGCTGGTCCCTTTAAGCTGCCCATCCTGGCTTCAGCTCTTTTAGAGGGGATCACTGGCTGACTGTTTGCACCCTCAGTCCAGGCCTCCTGGCATCCATCACAATCCCATTAAACCTTCTTCACTTCCCCCAGGATGAATACAGTCTTTTCTACGTTTTGTAGTCTTGTCAAGTCCTTGGCCAGGCATGTTATCTGGAAGAGGACTCAAAGAGAAGGGTAACTTCCTTGGCTAAGTTAGAGACCACTATGAATCCCACCATATAGAGTTATTATGATGATGATGAATCTATGTATCTAGCCATACTTAAAAACAAAAACAATAGCCACAAAAATAAAGCCTTCACATCTGACACTTTGGTTGGAGGGTAAATGGGCAGTTTACTCTGTGAATGTGATGGGAGGAAAAGTGTCTTTGGGCCCTGTGGCCATGGTAAATGGCAGGGAAAGCCTAGAACCTGGCCTAGTATGTTCATGTCAGTCAGTAGGGGAAGTCCTGCTCTGCATGACTTGACTTGGATTTAAGATTGTAAAACTATGGTCATTCTTGGCAAATCTTCTCAGATATAAGAATATACCACTTTGTGGAAGGATTTGGTTCAAAATCGGTCCATTTTCTATAGAGCAGAAGGTTCCTGGAATGTTTGGGGCATCGGTGGCCCCTGCAATGCTCATCTAGGGCTCCAGGTGCTGGAAGAAATTTCCAACAATTAAATCAATCTTAAGGATACACACTGCAATCCAAACTTTTCCCCTCACAGGATCCTGTATAATTGCTGCTGAACAGCAGATCGTTTCAACCTCACTCATCCCATGTGCCTCTATAAACATAAGAATCAAATCAAGTTCAACAGCAGAAGCCTTTCATGCCTCCCTGAGCCCTGGATGTATGGTAAGACACCACCAGTGTCCATGCTCAGTGTGCTAAGAATCCTATCTGGTTGGGATTTTCATGCCATCTAAGCAGTGAGATTTCTTTAAGTCAGTGGTTGGGGAACATGGTATGTACTTACTCATACATGGATTTTAGACATAGAGCAAAGGATTACTAGTCTACAGTCCACATTGCCAGAGAAGCTAGGAAACAAGGAGGACCCTAAGAGAGACATATATGGTCCCCTGGAGAAGGGGAAAGGGACAAGATTTCCTGAGCAAACTGGGAGCATCGGAGGAGGGGAGACCAAGTTAGGAGATAGAGAAGTGAAGAAGAGGAGGGGAGAGGAGGACATGAAGGAGCAGGAAGGTTGAGTTGGGAGAAGAATAGAGGAGAGCAAGAAAAGAGATACCATAATAAAAGGAGCCATTATAGGTTTAAAGAGAAATCTGGCACTAGGGAAATGTCCAGAGATCTACAAGGATGACACTATCTAAACAATAGTAGAGAGGCTACATTAAATGCTCTTCACCTATAATTAGATTAATGACTACCTTATAAGCCATTCTAGAGCCTTCATCCAGTAGCTGATGGAAGCAGAAGCAGACACCCACAGCTAAACACTGAGCTGAACTCCTGGAATCCATTTCCAGAGAAGTAGGAGTGATGAGCAAAGGAGTCAAGACCAGGCTGGAGAAACACTCAGAAACATCTGACCTGAACAAGCTCATGGACCCCAGACTGATAGCTGGGAAATCAGCATAGGACCTACCCAGAGCCCCTAAATGTGGGTGTCAGTTAGGAGGCCTGGGCAGTCTATGGGGACTCTAGTAGTAGATCAGAATTTATCCCTAGTAAACGAATGGACTTTGGGAGCCCATTCAACATATAGGGATACTCTGTCAGCCTAGATACATGGGGGAGGGCCGAGGCTCTGCTCCAAATGATATGACAGACTTTGAAGATCCCCAATGGAAGGAATCATCCTCCCTGGGGAGCAGAAAGGGGGTGGAATGGGGTCGGCGGGGAGCATGGGAGGATGGGTGGGAGAGGGAACTGGGGATGATACGTAAAACAAGATTGTTTCTAATTGAAAAAAAACTAGCTGTATAGGTTTCTTGCCCTACACTTAATTTCTCCAAGAATTGTAGCTTTCAAAGTATTTTCCTATACTCAGATGAAGTAGGTAGAACGGGTGTTATTATCCATTTTTTTCAGATTAAAGAAAATCCAGCTTAGTTATGACTAAGGCATGTCAAATATAGTTCACTACACTACATGAAGTAAGATTTCTAACTATTATTATATGTTAGCTGTTTTCTGATTTCTAATATATGATAGCTTAGTTTTTGAACAACCTCTGGTCAAATGTTTATGAAGAGGGAGACTTGTCTTTTTAACTGCTTGCAACCACAATGCAGTGACTATACATTTTAAAAACTGTAAGCATACTTGTGTGTCTCATTCTCTTTATGTCTTAGAACAAGCTTGAGAATAGGGAATGGAGGAAGACTTTGGGAGTCCTTAGCATACAGGAAAGACCCACCCCATCTCGGGATACTTAGACCAGTGTCTGGTTTCCAGAGTGTGATCTGCACCGGGCCATCACTCTATCCTCTTATCTGTTTAAAGGATCTATCTAGGGAAATAGGTGAAGACTCTTCTGTCTCCACATCAGGGTGGGGTGTGGAGGGTCCCAGCTTGTAGGCTTTGTTGGTATACCTTTTCAGACCACTGGAAATAGTGCTACTAATTCAGGAGCCTGAGCTGTGGGACCTAAGAATATATTATTTTCAGGGTTAGTTCCCTATCTCATCGGTCTTACACAATTTCCTAAGTTATTATGAGGTGGAATGAGCTGTGATTTTAAGTGTTGGCCTGGGTAAGTAATGGGGTGGGGAGGGTGGGCTTCTCAATGGATAGCCTTGTTCATGGACATGAGCAACCCCTCTGGCATGGTGCCACCCACCTCATCAGCAATCATCATTCAGGGCTTCAGAAACTAGCACTAACCGAGGCAGGACCTTCTGCAGCCCCATCTCCTGGGGACTCATAATCTACTCTTTATATGTGTACAACTTCTTCTCTTAGACAGGAGGTGGGATGTTATGACTAAAATCTTCCAAATGAGACTTTAAAACTACTTTGAACCAGCTTCGACAAGATTTTCATTGATCAGAACTTGTGCTTCAGTCATCTGCCCTTCCATATTTGCTCAGTTCTCAGTGAGCTGGAAGTGCTCGCCAGAGTAGCTTAGGTTCCACAATGTGAAGAGCTGACTTTCTGGTTTCTGGGTCTCAGGATGTAGGGCCCCACTTGCTGCAGTAGGGGAGGGAGTGTCTATAGTGTAGATGGCAGGGCTGATGGCTAGGTTAGAAGCCATTGTGCATGACAGTCCTGTAGCAACAGGCATTTCCCGTCATTGCATTTACATTTGCTCTTGCTTATCTACAGATTTATTTTTTAGTGCAATGGACAGAGCCAGCAGAAGTGCCTTCCTCTAAGAGGCTGTCCCGAACTCACAGAACAGGCCTCCAGGGACCCCTTGGCTTCTTGATTTAATTACCACAAGACCTTTTGTAGTTGCCCATGGTGTTCCCAGACTTACCAGAAGCTGTGCTATTAATCTCCCACCACCAAAACCTCCTGTATATCCCTCAGCCAGAGTAATTGGCAGGAAAATTATGTTCATGTTATTTCAGTTGGAGAATGTGCTAATAACTTGGGGACCTGTGCAGTGGGACCTGGAAATCTATTACTTTTAGGGTAAGTGCCATATCCCATTGACCTTGGGCAATTCCCCCTGTCACTGTGTAATGGATTGGGCTGCATGATTTTAAATGTCACCGTGTAGATTTGTTTGACTTGTCTGTTCAGTTAAACACGGGTGTCAAGTGCCTACTGCATGTTCTCTTCCTGCTGGGGTGTGATGTTGCAGATGAGCATGTCTCTGCCTTCTGCTGCTGTTTTGTGGATCGAGAAATTGAGAAACAATTTCAGACCTCAAGGCCATGTTCCCCATGAAACCACAATGGAGACATGTGTCCCTTTCTAAGCCAGTCAGCTGTGATAATCACACTCTCACTTCCTGAATGTCATCAACCAACCAGCTCTGTAACCAGCCTGGTGGCCAGAGCTCAGAAGGACAATAGGGAAGCAGAGGCCCTGTACAAATAGAGCTGCCAGAAGACCTCTTATAACTGGGACAAAAAGAAGCAACAAATATTTTAGCATCCTAAATGAATCTAGCATAGCACCGCAAACCTTACACCAACTTCATTACTGTTGGCTCTGAACTTTGGGATGTTTTGCACCAGAGATGTTTATCTTCTTTGTCTGGGCACTTTGCTGCAACTTAGTAAAATACAACGTGAGAGACCTTTGGATGGTTGGAAATGAAGAGAAAGTTTGCAGTGCAAGGAGCTTTATTTTTCTTTTTTTGATCAAGTCAGGATGTCCACTAGGATAAGCAGATAGGGAGCACACTAGTGAATTTATGCCTTAATTTTATAAGGGAGGGTATTTTATGGCTGCCACATCACTATGAATTAGTGAGATATTCTCTGAGTGAAAAACCATGCCTTCCGTGCTTCACTGGACTCAATCTAAACCGAGGCATAGCATTTCACACTACTTCATGAGGAACTGAGAAGAAAAAAAATAATGTATAACGGTATAGTGTATTTGTAAAATCTGCTCTGGAATGCATATTTACATATTTCCTGGGTTGTCATATTTTGCTTCCATGCATGTCTGAAGGTACTTTTATTTCAAAGACGCATGCTCAGATTATTGTTGGAGGAGTGTTAGCCTACACACATGCACACACACACACACACACACACACACATACACACACACACACACAAACACACCACACTGGAAGCTAAGGCCCCAAACTCCCCAGTGTTCTGACCATCTCTTTTCAGAATCCGTAATAAAATATACTCTCAAAGCAGAGTGTACACACCTAAAACATTCATGAATAACTCATGTGTGAGAAAGCAAGCCCCTGAACCTCAAACAGTTCATTTTCTGACAGCGTAGTTACATTTTTTCTTTCTTTTCTGTAGAGGAGTGATCATTTACATAAGATGATTTGGATGGAAAATGGCAGAAGCTTTATTTCTATAGTTGATGCTCTTCTGCTTTCAAGCTCTGTATCTGAAAATGGTAAAACTTGAATTTGTAAGGGCTTTTGGTTTCATGTTTGGGGTCAATACCAGCTGAAGTTCAAATCCCATTCCTGTTGCTTCTTCCCTCCCGAAGGACCTTGTTTCCTTTTCTGGATGGGCTCAGCTATAGGGGAAGGTATTTGGTAGAGACAGCCCCCTCTTGTGGGGGTGGGCGCTTGTCTGGTGCTCTCCAAGGTGCTGGCCACACAATCCCTCTATGGGTTTGACAGGGATGGATAAGAATGCCTGCCTGCACTCCAACCATTAGTTCTAGAGTAAAAACTGGCATGGGACCTCCTGGCTGAATCTTAGGGGTTCCCAGGTGGCCACAGCAAGCATTCAGTCAAAACAAGCCCTTCTGAGCTGAGCTCTGTTGAACCTGTGCTCTACAGCTCTTCCAGAGCTCCTTGTCATCAAAGCCCACTGGAAGTCCTCAGGAGATCCGACATGGAGAAAACTGCGTGTGAGCAGGTAGATTTTCCCATAAAATTCATACGACGCAGTTGCCTGATGAGGAGTATTGTCGTTGTCATAGTCTTTGTCCCTGATTCGGGCTGGTTACACTTGTCAATGGTTGCTTCATCTCCCTATCTCACAACCGAGTCCTCTGTAATTTCCTTTCTCTTTCTGCAAAGGTTAGCACCCTACTGTTTAGGTGGCTCCTGTCTCCATGTATGGTAACAAAAGCATTTTAAAGCTGCTTTATAGGAAAGTTTCCTCCTTTTGCGTTCCATTGGAGAGGGCTGCTTCTTTTGTGGGCTACTAGCCCTTTCATGTTAACAGTGAGAGCACCTCCCTCTGCAGCCACCTCCATGTCCCATCCCCTGCGCTTACCACGGGGTCTCAAAGCATTAAGCTTTACTATTTTACTCTGGCTTTGTGCTCTGTCTTCAGAGTGGAGTGTGGAGCATTTCTTTGGGGTTGGAAATAATGATTTATTTGATGAAGGCCATTGCATGAAAGTTTATGAAATATTCAGAATGTGAGTGAATGCTGATAGGTGGCCCTCAGCTTGCTCAAAAAAATGCTTGTGATCTAAACACACTGTAACATTAAATTTAGGTTAGAAATTAGAGCAAAATTGTTCTATTCTTATCCTAGTGTCTTCTAACACACAGTGTGGATTTGGCTGACAACTTACTGTAGCATAGTGTGCTGCCTCTAAAAGCAGCTCGGAGGTTTGCTCACGAATTCCATATGCCTAAGCTAGCAGTATAGTTCTCAGAGTCTAACTCCAGTATTGAGGCCTTAGAATCAGTCAAGGACAGAACACCTTTATCAGGAAGTGTGCTGCTTACCAGTCCCCTGCACAGTGAGAGACCCACATCAGCTCTCATACTAAAACAACACACAGAGCATGAACTAAGTGAACCATCTGCCTATCCCATTGGTTGGCATCTTCTTAGTACCATAATTTATACTCAGGCTTCCCATGGAGAGCCAACTGGTTGTGCTCATTCTGAAGGCAAAAGTGTTGTAGTCAATAGATGGGTGTGATATAGTTGAAGGGAGATTGTGGCAAGGCTGGGGTGTAGAGATTACAGTGCCTCTCATCAGTGTTGCAGTCAGAAACATGGGTGGTGATTTTCAGATTCCCTCACTCATACCCTGTGCCTGTTTTCTCTCTTCACGTGAGTGATTCAGTAGTGCATTTCCACTCATTGCTCCAGGCCTGGGATTCCCTCAAAATTCCCTTTAAATCTGAGCCTTTCCCAACTCTCCTCAGCATGGAGATATTACTTCAGATCTGGTCACTTCAATCCTCCACACTGTAAAGAACTGTCCACCCCACACATTCACCCCTGTTCTTCTCTACCATATTTCAGAACAACTCCCTCAGCTAATGTGCAAGTATACTGTGTTTATACTGAAATATCTTTCAATAGTGTCACACATTCCGAGAATAAAATATACCTTCTGCATTTAGGCCATGTGCAGCTAGACCCACACAGCTTTAATAGTTTGTTCTCTGTTGTTTGATGTCAAGACATGCACTCCTCCCAAATTGACATATTAGAATTTAATTCCCAAGGTTGTAGTTTAAAGATGTCTGGCTCTTAGGAACCAATGAGGCTTTAAGGGCTGTTACATGTTCATGGGTGGCTCTGCACACCAGAAAACTGAACACCTGGCAATCAGATGTCAAGCATAGCTTGTCTGGAACCCTCACTGGTTCTGCAGTTTGGGGTGACTGTAGGTTGCTGCATGTCATGTCTTAAAAAGGAGTACAGTGAAAGTGCAGAGACAGAATGCTGAGTGGGACTGACTGCTTTCACACATACAGTGTATCAATCACAGGCTGATGGACACTGGGTACCAAATGAATGTTCACTCTTCAAAACATGGGGCAGTTAGCATGGTCCTCAGAAAACTGTTGAACTTCCTTTGAGAATAGTATCAGCCAGATAATGGTGTGTGTGTGTGTGTGTGTGTGTGTGTGTGCACTTGCACGTGAACACACAGCTACAGGATTGCAGGTGAGGGCACGTGAGTATTCATGTGCATGGGTGATTAAAGAAATGAGATTAAAAATGTTTGGAAAATTTGAGCATTCTCTAGAAAGGCAAGTCTTGTTCATTTGTTTGAGCTAGGTGCAGGGTAGTGGAGGGGACCGACTGTAACTGCTCTCCTGGTATCTACAGTATACCGTATTTATCCCTGGGTAGGAGAAAGGGAACCATATGCTGAAGGAGTACCCCCAGAGGGCAGGGCTAGTGGTGGTTGGAGAAGGTTTTATCTAAGATTCTTGTGTGTGCTGATACTGGGGGAAGAATGCATTTGACTCCTTTGAACACTGCAATGAAGTTCGGTGTGGCTGGCCTGAGGAGGGTGGTCATGGCAATGACAGGGAGGTGAGTGGTGAGACCCAACTTCAGTGTGCATAAATATAAAACATAAAGTGTGGATCTTTCAAACAGGAGAAAAATAGTTCCTTTTATGCTTGTACTATTGTTTTTTCTCTGTTTCTTATCATGATCTATTTCTTATTTTGTTTTTTAATGTTGTACTCTCCTGGGCACAGGCATGCCCTTTGGGAACAAGCAATGTCCCTCGTGGTATTAGATGTTCTGTTCTGTAGGTGTCCCACACAAGCTGTTCTTGTTTACTTCCTATTGCTGTGATAGCAGCTGACCAACAGCAACTTGAGAGAGGAGAGGGTTTATTTAAATTTACTGGTTATGATCTGCTATTGAGGAATGTCAGGGTAGGAATTCAAGGAGGAGCTCAAAGCAGAAACCATAAACGATGGAGGAACTCTGCTCAAAGAGTCACTGACAGAGCCATGTTTAGACGGTGTTTTTATACAGTGCTGGACCATCTGCCTAGGGGTAGTGCCACCCACAGTGGACTGGACCCTCCTGCATCATTTGGCAATCAAGGCAATCCCCAACAGACATGTTCCTAGGACAACCTGATCTCGGCAATCCCTTAATTGAGACTTCCTTCTCAGGTGACTCTAGGCTGTTTTGAGCTGGCAGCTGGAGCTAACTAGGTCACAGGCCCAATCTCAAACTTCTCTACTTTGGCACAAGGCACTGGTGTAGGCAGAAGGCAGCGCTACCCTGACATGTGACTCAGCACAGTAAATGAATTGTCCTGGGGAGGCAGGAGGCAGTATGAGCTGAGAAATGTATATGTAATGCTCTGCTGCATGCTTCACAGTCTGGTCGGCCTTTGTTCATGAACACTTACTCAACAATAAAATGGTGAAGAATGCCTTGCCTTCTGAATTCATTGTTGCCATATGGTCATTTTCTTATATTTTATGGATAAAGTATAGATACCGCCCTGACACATACAGTGTCAAATCAGTGGGTCATTTGAGTCACTTCAGGGAGTTATTTGGTTCCTTTCTTTCCTTCTTTTCTTCACAATTAGAAAAATTAAGCAGGAAAGAGGTGACTCCAAATACACAAAGGAGAAAGATTTGCAAGTGTTGTTGACATTTCTTCTGAATGGATACACTGCTTTCTATTTACCCATGATTTCAAGTGGGTTTAAAAAACAGACTCATTTTATTATGAGGAAAATGTATCATAATGATTTTTATTAAATTTCCACTTTTTTTGGTATGTTTCAGACAAAGGAAGACTCCTTTCATCTGTGTCCCTAACAAAAATGAGTATGATAACTATCTTCACCTTTCCAGGTAAATTTCACGTAGCCATCCGGTTTTATGAATGTGAGCATATTTGGACTTAGTCTCCATGATGATTAATTTAACGTGTCAGCTTGACTGGGCCACAAATGCCCAGATTGCCTGTTAAACATTATTTCTGGGTGTATCTGTGAGGATGTTTCTGGAAGAAATTAGCATTTGAACCGGTAGACTGAATAAAGCAAATGGTTCTTTTCAATGTAAGCGAATCAGCCAAACTGTGTCCCAACTAGGACAAAAAACTCTGAAGGCTGAACTAGCTCCTCGCTCAACTGCTTGAGTTGAGACATTGATATTTTCCATACCTTTACCACTCCTGTCTCTTAGTCCTTCAGAGTCCCTCATGGGAAGCTGCTGTTTGGCTCTAAGGCCTCAGAATGACTCAGACAGCTCCCCTAGGTCTCCAGCCTGCACACAAGGGATTCTCAAACTTGCCAGTTTCTGTCACAGGAAGTGAAAGTGTATTCATATACATGCATACATATGTAGAGCTGGGGAGGAGAAGCATTGAATTCGACAAGAATATGCCTCAGCTTCATAGAATATATGACTCTAACGTTTTTAAATCAAATCCTTTATGCTTTTGGAAACTGGGCTTCAGAAATCTCAACATGAAAAAGCTGAAGGTCCAAAGGAGGTTTGGGTTTCTTGAATTCTTGTCATGCTATTATCCCAGTTTGCTGGCCTTAGGATGGATGTGCTCATGAATTTAGTTTTGGTGTTCTGGAAGTCCACATGAGACTGATTGCACTCTCCTTAGGTATTTGATTCAATTATCCCGTAGAAACTTCTGGCTTTGTTATCTTCAAGTAGACTTTACACTAGCAACTTAGTACCCTCAGTAGTCATAGCTTTCTTCAGTTTTTATACAACAGTAGGCAATTTTTGATGAGCTATATTTATTTTGTACAACTTCTCAAATTTATTAACATAATTTAAAATTTTCTCTTTCAAACTATTTTTACTCAGTATTCATTTCCAGTATTTTGTTGTACCCTCCCCAATATTTCCTGCTCAGAAACTACAGTTTTATTTCATCCTTTCACAGAAGCACCTTTACTTACTGGTAGTTTATTCTAATTGTATCTTTTGTCTTCTATCCAATTGATTTGTGGAGTTCTCTTTTTTAAGCCCTTTGGATTTATTTTGATGTTGCCTTTTATAGCCACTGTTACTTTCTAACACAATCATTATACATTTGTTCCCAGATGCATTTGTTATACTTGATACAGTTAGCAATTTAATTGCAAGCATCTTCTAATTTCCATTGTTACTTATTTTTGAAATGCACCTTTAAATGTTATTACTTGCTATTGATTATGCTTAAAGTCAAGTATATTCAAGTATAATTTACATATGGTAAAATTTACCTATCGCATTATTTGGTTTGATGACTTTTGACAAAAATATACAGTTGTGAATCTACTACCAAATTTCAATACAGAAAATATTCATCAACCTGAAAAAATTCCCTCATGCCCCTTAAGATCAATCTCTGACTCTCTCCCCCAGCCTCCAGCAACAACTCATTGGATTTCTGTCCCCAAGGTTTGGCCTTGTTGTTGATTTTAATTTAGTTGCACTGTGGAGAGGGACCATGGACTTTATAATTATGACTTTTTTGGTATTTGATGACATTTGCTTTTGACTTATTATGTGGTTAAAAAAACAAAGCATCTTTGATCTTGGGTTGCTCTGTTCAGAATATATATACTGTTAGATGATTCTTAATGAGATATATTCTTCTAGAAATTTATTTTGCCTGTTCAAATCAAATACTGATAGTGTTCTCACTTCTCCTTTCTCCACACTCACTTTCCTCTTTCTGGTCAGTTTGTGGGAGAGATGCTGAAACCCCTCTGTGCTGTGGCGGCCCTGCCCACTGACCCCAGCAACTGTAACCACCTCCCACGTGTTGCTTGAGAGTCTTATGAGTTTGAAGTGGACAGCTCTTAACTAGGGTTTTATTTTAAACATTCCCAAGTCCTTTGGATTTTCTGTGATATTTTTGGTAAAAATATAAAGCTTTATTTTTTAGTCTGTTTTAATAATTTCTACCTTTTAGCTAGACATTTTAGAACATTTATTTTTATTATGACTGCTTCATTTTTGGTGCTTTCTATACTGTTCTTTTTGCTTCAAATTTATTTTTCTCTGTTTACCTTTTATCATTTAATGTTTTTGGTACATTTGTATCATTTCATAGTTCTACTCTTTCCTGGAAATGTGTATACTATTATTATTCTGAATGATAACTCAAAATTGTGATACACCATTTAATTTAATGAAATTTGAATCTAATGTCATGATCTCCTTTTTGAATTGTGAATTAACTATTATTCTTATCCAATTCTTAAATCTAGCTTATTTTTCATTTCTTCACACTGTTTTATGTAGTCTGCTTGGGTCACTGCAGATATTTACTACATAGTGTTATATGTTCATATATATGCATATTATATGTATATATATATAAGTTTTTTAAGTTTATTAATCAGGTGCAGTATAAAATAACCAGTGATGATTGGTAATAGAATACTTGTCACAGTACACTGCCAGTAGCACTGCCCACATTGATAGTTTTGCCCTTTGAGTCCATTATTAAATAAAATAATGATTATTTGGACATAAACCTTGCTTTCATGAAGTATCCAGTGTGATGACTGAGATGGTTACAAAATGCCTGGTGATCCTTAGAAGGTGGGCATGTTTGACAGTGTGCTAGTTCCCAGTCAGGGCAGATTGAGATGGTTGGAGATTCCTTCAGTCATTCAGAATACTACACGATTTAAAGTCAAGGAGTTATTTATTCCTGGAATTATTCATTTAATGTTTTTGAGCTGCTTCCACTATGGATAACTGAAGAAACGGAGGAAAAAAACTGCTAAGGAAGGTGGCAATTGCATTCAATTTTGAGATATGGTTAATGTCCTTGAATTCACAAAGCTATCAATTCACTACCTTTCAACTTCCATGGTGGCCATTAAGCCTTGGGGTTCATTTTGCTACAAAATATGTCTAGAACTTCATCTTCACTAGGCTCTTTTAGAAACCCAAATTAATATATGTCAGCACTCCTGATTTTTACTTCTATATTTTCCTCCATATTTTCCATCTGTTTGTACTAACTATGGGGCCATTTTCCTAGGGTTATTTTCTAAATCATGCCTAGAGCTTTAGTCATGTGACTCTTCAAATACCCAGACGTTATGCTGACAAGTATTTTAGTCCCCAATTTGAAAGCTCACAGTTTAGGTACTATTTCCACATAGCTTGTAAAAGGCAAGTTATAAGCTTAGGAATAAGACCATATGGAGCAAGACCTCATATTAGGCTACTGCATGGGGTTTTAAGTTACTCCCATACCCCTGCTCCATGTATAAAATATAACTACATAGAAATGGAAAATTGTTTCAGCTATCTGTTTTAAAAGGGAATTGTTGTATTTGATACCATATTTTAGATATTTCACACAAGGTTTTCCCCTCTTTTTTGTATATCTCTGTACCATATTGCTAGAATTAGCAGACTATTCTTTTTTTCCATCAGAATATTTTTATTGGTTATTTGAGAACTTCATATAATATGCCCCAAACACCCATGACTCCTACTTTTCCCAGGATTACCCTCCCACTCCTATGCCACCCCTCCCCCCACCAATACACCAATTATAATTTGTATTGACCATATGCACATTGGAGCATTGTCAAATTTCCAGTAGTTAGTCCTTGAGAGATAACTGAGTCCTTTCCCATTCCCTGCCCCACCAGCAGTCATCATGTGTAAAGGGCTACACTTTAACATCTTCATCAAAAATTTTAAGGACTCTCCTCAATGGTTTCCTGTCCAGACTGCTTTTTTTTAATGTGGGAGGGGGATTATTGCAGAATCCTTCAATGTCTCTTATTCTCAGTTATGAGTCTGGAGTCTTTGATAACACAGTAACAAATGCTTCCTTGTCCGTAAAAGTCAATGGCAGCACAGACTATGGGCTTCTAAATGGTTTCCCAAGGCAGCATGAACCATGATCAGTCACATGGTCTCCAGGGACATCATGGGTCATGGGGTTTATCATGGCTTGATGACAGCACAGACCACAGACATGAACATAGCTGCAGGGACCTAGGAGACCGGTTGGGGGTAGTACAGGCCACAGACATCAGTACACCTACATATAGGCAACAACACACCATATGTATCAACATGTCTTCTAGTGGCAACATGTGCCACAGACACCTACCTACATGGCTCCTGGCAGCAGGATAGACCAGGGATATTGACATAGACTCAAGCTGCAGCACGGACCACAAATGTCCACATGGTATCTGGTCAGATCACAGTTATCAACATAATATCCTGTAGAAGCACTGATCATAGACATCAAAAGGGATTCAGGTGGCAGCCCAGGCCACTGACCTCTGTCAGCAACACAGATCATGAACATCAACATGGACTGGGGTGGTGTTATGGGATTCCCACCTGGGTCCGTCGCCACTTCAGAGGCCCCAAATAACACAAAGAAACTCTATTAGTTACAATGCTGCTGGTCAATGTCTAGGTCTTCTTATTGGCTAGCTCAGTCTTAGTTGTTCACCAATTTTCTAATAATCCAAGTATTTCCACATGGTCTTATTTTACTGGAGATAAGGTCCAGGACTCTTATTCCATAGGGGTCTACATCTCTTCAGGGAAGAGAAGAGAGGGATTTCCTGCTTGTCCCTGCTTATATTCTGAGTCTGACTGCTATGTCAATTCCTGCCTGTATCACATGGTGACTTCTCTTTACTACATTTATCATAATTCTCCTAGTCTCCTAGTCCCAACTATCTTGCTTCCCAATTGGCCAGCAGAGCTTTATTCATCAACAAATAAGAGAAACATGTACAGAAGACTTCCCCATAATCTCGTTTCTGTCTAAATGAAAAGAAGGGTTTTAACTTTAGCATAGTAAAATATGTAACAAAAGAGTTATCAAGTAAGAACTATAGTTACAATATTTAGTTCATTAACATTTAGCAAGATTTAAATAAAATATCATCTATCCCATCTTTGTGTATCAAAAGTCTTATGTGTAACTTATCTTTTATCAAACAGCTAACATCAAACTAAAGGGAGAGAAACTCAACACAATTCCTCTAAAATCAGGAACAAGACAAGGCTGTCCACTCTCTCCATATCTCTCCAATATTGTACTTAAAGTTCTAGATAGAGCAATAAGACAACAAAAGGAGATCAAGGGAATACAAATAGGAAAAGAAGAAGTCAAACCTTCACTATTTGCAGGTGATATGATAGTTTACATAACTGACCCGAAAAACTCTACCAGAGAACTCCTAGAGCTGATAAACACCTTCAGCAAAGTGGCAGTATACAAGGTTAACTAAAAAAAATCAGTAGCCCTATTATATACAGATGATGAAGTGGCTGAGAACGAAATCAGAGAAACATCATCCTTTACAATAGACATAAACAGCATCAAATATCTGGGGATAATGTTAACCAAAGAAGTGAAAGACCTGTATATCAAGAACTTTGAATCTCTAAGGAAAGAAATCAAAGAGGATACCAGAAAATGGAAAGATATCCCATGCTCTTGGATTGGTAGGATCACCATAATAAAAATGGCAATCTTGCCAAAAGCAATCTACAGATTCAATGCAATCCCTATCAAAATTCTGGCACAATTCTTCACAGACCTTGAAAGAACAACAATCAACTTTATATGGAAAAACAAAAGACCCAGATAGCCAAAACAACTCTATACAATAAAAGAACTTCAGGAGGTATTACCATACCTGACTTCAAGCTCTATTATAGAGCTATATAGTCTTGAAAACAGGATGAGAAATATCATAATAGAGGGAGTCATAGGTTTGAAGAGAGATCTGGCTCCAGTGAGACCTCTAGTGATCTACAAGAATGACACAAACTGGCAAGCTAAGCATTAGTGGGGAGACTACCTTAAATACCCGTTTCTGATAATGAACTTGATGTCTACCTTATATGCCACCCAGAACCTTCATCCAGTGACTGACAGAAGCAGACGCAAGCATGCATAGCTAAACACTGAACAGAACCCATGGAACCCAGTGACAGCAAGGAACAATGAGCAAATGTGCAAAGAATGGGCTGGCAAAACCAGCAGATACAGCTGACCTGAACAAGGTGAAGCTCTTGGAGCCCAGACTGACAGCTGGGAGGCCAGCATGGGACTGATCCAGACCCCCTGAGTGTGAGAGTCAGTGAGGAGGCCTGGGCAACCTAAGGGGCCCTGGGCAGTAGATCAGAATTTATCCCTGGCATACAAATTAATTTCATGTGTCCATAACACAAAGAGGGGTGCACTCTCACCCTACCCTGAGTGAAATGACAGACTCTGGATATCCCCTATGTGGAAGGAAGTGGGGATAGGGTGGGAGGCTGGGGTTATGGTGGGGATGTGTGGGAGTAGGGGAGGGAGAGCGAACTGGGTTTGATATGTGAAGCAAGCTATTTAAAGTAAAAAAAGTAAAAAAAACTAAGGAAAACTATAACTATATGTTTTCAGCTCCATAACAGACCACAGAATGATAATATATAAGCTTTAGAATTGAGAGACATCTTGCTGCCAGACAGTCACCTGAAGTTCTTCTGAAATGTTGGGGCATCTATTTTTGGCCCAAAGCAGGAAATTAAAAATGTCCACCTGCATTGGCAGTTTGTCAGTCATTTTTCTGTGTCCTGCAGAATGTCTGGCAGACTCTTCCATGAAGCAGGAACATTTCAGGAATGTCCATCTTGTTTTGCAAGATCAGGGCTCACTTTCCTGTGGATTTTGCATGTCCAGTTTATACAGCAATAGTCAAACAGTCTAGGCAAGAGCAGTTTCTTGTCCAAATGGTAGTCTCGCCATATTGAAAGCAAACTCCATAATGAGTCTCTTTGATGTCCATCTTCCTCTCAGACATGATTGGTTTGCCAGGAGCAGTTGTGTCTCACTGTCAAGAAAACACTAAATCATTTTAAATGACATATTCTGAAGGTCTTTGAAAGTTTTGAAGAATACTCATCTCAAGTATATCTCTGTATATCTAGAAAACCTAACTAACCTAACTGTAAGTTTTGACTATTATAGGTGACTATATAAAATCTGTATTTAAGTACACATTACATTTTAAAACAAGTTATATAAGCACAATACCTAAACAAGAGAAGAAATATACATATCACAAAATTGACCTCAAATTTGTATCAATAAATGAAAATCCATTCCAATACAAAGTATTCATTACTATATCCTATTCCATTTTTTCCTTTAAAAAATATTCGTTTTGATCATTAACCATTTATAACCAGCACCAATGAAATGAAAACAAACATTTATAAACAATATTTGGGATTTTGGGCATCATTCTCTCCAAACTACTTCCTGCTGTTTGGGGGTGCTATCTTTGGGATCCTGAGAAGATGCAGAAATCCTGGCTGTAGTGGTCTGCAAGGCTGCCTTTTCCTATCTGTTTTGAATGTTGGATCACCTGTGCCACTACTTCAGGGGGTCTTACTTCATCAAACCATATTAGTCTGGAAGGAATCCATAGCTTTTCATTTTCTATGGAAACAAAAGCAGAATTCTTTTCCAAAGTAACCTGTCTTTAGACTTAAATTTTGAAGTCAAAGTATTTTTAATATATATAAGTTGTACTAATTCAGCAGCATTTCTTTTAGCAGTTGTTGCTATTTTCTCAGCAGTCAAACAACTCAAAGACAACACAATAGCACACAGTATCCAGACTCTCTGTGTACTTTCCATCTTCCCATGACTTTTTTATTGCTATTTTGTTAACTTTTATTTTTTCCTTTTTTGAGACAGGGTTTGTCTGTGTAACTTTGACTGCCCTTGAAGTCACTCTGTACACCAGGTTGACCTGGAAATCACAGAGATCAGCTTGTCTCTGCCTCTTAAGTGCTGGGATTAAAGGTGTGTGCCACCACACCCAGATACTCTATTTCTTTCTTTTTCTTTTCTCTCCCAAGCCAATGTATATTTTCAAACACACTGTAAAACTTTTAGAGGTTTTACTTCATCTGAATCTGTCTTTACTGTAAATCTTTATGTTTTTCTAGCCACACGTCTTGTACCTGCTAAACAACATTGCTAAAGTTAAAGCTGCGCCTGTTTTAGCCTCTGTCTTTCCAAGATGGAGGGGGTACATTTACTGACAGCACTGAGAGCTGTTCTTACTGCCTTGGTCTGTGCCACCATCAAGCAGAGTGCTGCAGGCTTGGAGATGTGGTCACTGCTACTGCCAGCTGTTCTTACACACCATCCAATTATTAGCAGGGCCCCTTAAAAGAGCTTTGCAGTTTTTTTGCCACTTATGCTAAGTCAGGAAGACTTCCTTAAAGGAGCCACGCGAGTCTCTGCTTGTCTCTAGCAAAACAGATCCACTAGAGAAAATGCTGCTACCAAGAAGCTGTGCTTGTCTCTGTTCTTTTGTTTCTAAGATCCCATTTTAAGCTTTTCTCAGATTTACATGGAAATCCATGCCCCAAGTTGATGGCACCATTTTGTTACTGGATTCTTGCCTGGATCCCATTGCTACTTCAGAGCCCCCATATAATACACAGTGACTCTATTAGTTAAATGTTGCTGGCCAATATCAAGGGCTTCTTATTGGCTAGCTCATTCTCTTTTTGTTGTTGTTGTTTTTTGTTTGTTTGTTTTTATGAGACACGGTTTCTGTGTATTGTTTTGGAGGCTGTCGGTCCAGCCTGGCCTCGAACTCACAGAGATCTGACTGCCTCTGCCTCCCGAGTGCTGGGATTAAAGGCGTTTGTCACCACCACCTGGCAACCTAGCTCAGTCTTAATCGTTCATCCATTTTCTAATAATCCAAGCATTTCCACACGGTCTTATTTTACTGTAGACAAGGTCTGTGCCTCTTACTCTTTTGGAGTCTACATTGTATCTGCTCAGCATCTCTGAAGAGAAGACAGGGATTTCCTGCTTGTATTCTGATTCTGACTGCTATTTCACTTCCTACCTGGATCACATGGTGACTTCTCTTTACTGCATTTCCCAGAATTCTCCTTGTCTCCTAGTCCCACCCATCTTTCTTCCCTATTGGCCAACAGTGCTTTATTCATCAACCAATAAGAGAAACATGTACAGAACACTTCCCCCATCAGGGTGGTATCAGGGAAGATATATGTCAAAATGGCCTCCTGTGGCAGCATGGATCATGGACATCAACATGACCCCAAGCAACATCTTAGCCTATGGACACTAAGAAGGCCTCAGGGGGCAGCACAGACCACAGATATCAACATGGCCTTTGGTGGAAATAGGAACTGCTAACATCAACAAGGCCCTTGATGGGCACTTGGACCATGGACATCCATCCATATGGTCTCTGGCAGCAGAAAAGTCCATGGGCATCAACACAGCCTGTGGTGGCAGCCTGAATCCTGGACACCAGCCTGTCCCTGGCTTTAGTATGGACCACATACAATAGCATACCCTCTAGTTGCAGCAGAGACCACGGAGATTTTTTTGAGAAAACCCAATTCAAAAAATGAACCAGTCTACATTTCAGACATCTTCCCATTGCTCAGAACCAGGGCAATAGTGGGGCTGGACAGAACATTTGGGGGCAGAGCCTGCTTGAGCTCCAGGATGCCGCTCACCTCCTTTCTGGTCCCCTGTCCACCACATCTGCATGCCCACTCTTATCACTGCAGCTTCATATCTAGGTCTGTCCCTCTCCCTGCACACACTGCTCTGCTCTCCACCCTTCCCACCTCACCATCGTAACGTTATTCATCATAGCATTACAAACTGCAGTGTGTCACATAGTGTATTTTTTGTCTAAGCAGATTTACATGCAAATACTTATTTTAATGAGTCATTGGTTTGGTTCAAGGTTTCTGGTTTCTGAAGTACCATAAACACTGAAGTATAGCTGAGTCTTGTCTCAGATACCCTGTTGTTGCCAGAGTCAGGGTGATCCTTTGGCTGGGGAGGGAGACTGGGTCAGGATCTGCTAGAGCTCCAGACTGCTGTACACACACACACACACACACACACACACACACACACACACACACACAGCATTTTCTATTGGCCAACTACTCCTGGACATACAGTGTGGTTGATATACCCACTGTCACTCAACTGAAAACTGACTTTATTCTCCCAGAAACTATCAATTGCAAATATTTTTATTACAATTTTTAATTTTTGAGCTTATACTGTATTTATATAATTTCCTCCCCTTTTTCTTCCTTCTAACCTCTCCGATGTACCCCATCTTCTTTCTCTCTTTCAAATTCATAGTCTCTTTTTAAATTGTTTTTACATATGTACATGTGTATGCATGCATGTATTCCTAAATATAAAAATTCAACCTTCTTAGTTCATATATTATTTGTACACACATGCTTTCAGGGCCAAGCATTTGGTATGGAGTAGCAGTGGTATGCTTTTACTTGAGGGAAGACAATTGCTGTCACTCTCAGCATTCTTTATTTGTCTGTAGTTCATTGTTTAGGGTTAATTCATTCTATAGAAACATATATGTTGGTGATGTCTTTGCTCAGATCATGTTTAGACAGTCTCGGTGAGATTTCTTGAGGGTAGCTTCTCTCATACTTCACTGAGACATGATCTCTCCACAAACCTCCCATTTCTCTAGCTCTTGGAACTTTCCAGCCCTTCTTCCTCAATGACCTTGACCCTTAGGTGCAGGAGTCATGTTATAGAAGTATCAGCTACACAATTTTGTGAAAACAGCTTCTTTCTTAGGAATGGGACTTGGTGCTTCCTTCCCTTGTCTGTGCTGAGATGTGACACGGGGTGAAACTGTGCAGGCCTTGGGTGTGTTGTGACCGTCTCTGTGAGTGCATACGTGCATTAGTACTGTCATGTCTGGAAGCTGCTGTTTCCTTGGACCTGTCTACCACCTCTGGCTCCTACAGTCTTTTTGTTTCCTTTTATGCATCCCTTGAGCCTTGAAAGGAAGAGTGTAACTAAGACTTCCCACTTAGGGTCAAGTTCCCAAAGTCCCTCATATTGTCCTGAGTCTGCGTTAATTATCACCTATTGCAGGAAGCTTCTCTCATGAGGGTTGAGAAAGACAATAATTTATGGGTATAACAATATGTCATATGAGTCATTTTACTAATGAGCGTTCAGCAGAATAATAGTAGTAGTTTTCCCCATAGTGCCCATGGCCTATTTAGTCTCACTGTTCTTTGTCTCATTAAGAATATCAGGTGTCATTTCTATCTCACACAGGCAGCCTTAAATCCAATCAAAATGTTCTTGATATGCCTTATTTCCTAATTTATTCATCTAAAATCTTCTCTAATTGCATCTTCTGCTAAGTAACTCAGTGGTCTTCTTAGATGCCAGGTTGAGGAGGCAGAGACAGGGGAACATATACACTCAACATAGTCACTCTGGCTGATGGGCTATTTGTACTAACTGATTCTAGATGACAAGTAGAAAAGTCATGATGTTTGAGACTATTTCCTTCAAAGGAATGAAAAGGTGGTCAAATATAGGAATACACTCTCATAGGACTATAACTCGCAGCATAAAAGGAATAGGAGGCAAGGCTCAGAAAGTAAAACTAATTGGTCACGGCACTGGGGATGATGAGGCAAGTGGGAAAACTATGAGGAAATGTGCCGTGTCTGATGATCTCTGTGGTTACCTCATTTCAGGTACTTCTGTATGTTCTTTGTTCCTTAAATATTTTCAGTCTGTTTCCACCAAGCCAAGCTCACTTTACATAGTGTATTGACCACCTATCAATAATAGGCTCCTTTTCTGCAGTATGCTTCCATTAACAAAATGGATTTATAATTTCTGTAACCTGTCTTCAGGAGACTTTACCTACATTGCAAGATCTTATGACAACATAGATCTGGTATCTTTCATAACTCCTATGCCATTGCAGTGGAGAGGGCTCAATACATACCTTTTGAGTAATGAATGAATACATTTTTTCAGTACATTTTGAGTGATCTATCACAGAAATTCATATCTCAAGAATATTTTGAAAGTGAATTTTATATACCTAAATGAAACTGTCTTAGCTCTAATGGCCTATCATTTCTAAGAGTTTTAGTACTTAGCAACCATTTAATTTATGGATTATTGACCCAGTCACTCATATCACAGTTGCTTTGAGCTGTCCAAGCCTTCCAACAGAAGTCTGTTTTACAGACATCAAGATAAATGACTTAGTAGTCATTAATAGTTGCTGTTATAGATGGCAGTGCCCTTAACTGATAGCTCAGCAGATTAACAGCTCACTGGATGGATTATTTCACTCCTCTATGCATTTTAGAAAATGACTATATTTCTAAAGTAGTTCAAGCCATATGGTGTATTAGCTACTTTTCTCATTGTAACAAAATATCTGAAAAGAGGTAACTTTAGGGAATAAGGACTTTTGTCTCGTGGAACGAGGGTCTAGTTTATCATGGTAGAGAGGCATGGGAGCAGTTAGAGAGCTCTATCAAAAGAAACATAACTCTACTTGCTTATACCTGGGAGGGCCAGGAGGCAGAGAAAGCAGAATGTTATTGCTCAGCTGCCTTCATCTTTCTTCTCTTTAGCTAAGTCTGGGAATCTCATTCCCAGCACAGGTAATGTGGAACCACCCCCGAAGACACACCCAAAAGGATATTTCACCAATGCCTGGGCATTTCTCAGTCATATGTTGTTGACACACTAGCACTTGATTGTACTGTAAAGGTATGTTACTACACACCAGATGTGGTGGCACAAACTTGAGTTCTCAGCACTTGGAGGATTGCCCTAAGTTTGAGGCAAGCCTGTACTGCATAGTGAGTTCAAGGTTAGCCTACAAGTTAAAGTAAAGAAGATGTGTGCATAACAATAATGGTGACAGGTGGCTAGCATGGCCATGGTTTAAAACAAGTCAGATGATTTCTTCCTGTCCAGTAATACCAAATATAGTAAAGTTTAACTAGAGAGAGAAGAGCCCCATTAGCTCATGAAGAGGAGCTGTAATGGCTAAGAATGCAGATATTGTTATCAAGCAGACTGTCTTGTGAATCAACAGATTTCCAGCTATTGCCAGTGAGAAGCAGGGTAAGGTACCGAGTCTCCCTGCAGATATGTTACTTATCAAAGCAGTTCAATACTTGGTTTGCCATAGAGTTATCTTACTGGGTTACGGCAAGTGTCTGGCACACAGCTTGTATATAAACCTGGAATATAATGAGTATCAATAAATAGCAATATTATTCTAGTTATTTATTGTAGTTACATTTTTATTTGTCTGTCTGCCATGACTGTGAAAAACTAATTGTGACATTCGCTGTTGGAAAGAAAATGTTTAAAGTATGAACATATTTCTAAAAGTCAATTTGAACTCTGAAGCAAAAGTGGATTTTGGGGCAGCTGGGAGTTTGGACTGAAAAAGAAAGGTTGTCTGCAGGACAAGTTGGTAAAAATCAGAGCTATGAACTCAGTGTTGGAAACTGTGGGAAGGGGATTGTTGTTGTGGTCCTCTTGTAAGCTAGGAATGCTAACTCTAGTCTACAAGAACAAACTCTTGCTACAGAGCACAGAGCAGTTTGGTCTTTGAGTCTGAGATTTCTTATAGCAATTTTTACAGTTGTATTTCCACTGCTTCAAATGTTTCCGTGCAGAAAGACTGGTGTAATTATATAGAGAAAGAGGATAGCCATGTCATATCTTCAAAACAACGCTCGGAAATGCTATGCCAGCATATGATATGATTATGTGATTACTACCTTCTTTGTATTTATGTGGATGAGTTTTTCCTTCCCAATGAAATTGGTGTTCTGATTCTTTGCCCTTCCTGATTGTTATTGCAACTTACGGCAAGGTCAGTGGTCACCAGAATCCATGTGGTGTGAGACGTTAGGCAAAGGAAGCCTTTATTTCCTCACCAATGCACTTTACTGACACAGAATGGAAATTCTTGATAAACTTCAGTAAATCTTGAAGGAAGCATTGACAGTGACAAAGCCAAGTATCCTTATGTCTACTAAGGCATCCTTTGAGTTACCAGAAGAAACCAGCCAGTGTGTGGGCCCACAAAGCCCAAGCTCAGTCCAGGCTGGTCTAAGATTCTAAGTCCAGCCAGACAGCCCAGCTCACACTTTGTATTTGGCAGGTTGCCTTGTGATTCATTGCCAGTAGCAACGTAGGCATGGCTAATAGGTTTTGAAGTCTCATTTGCATTTTCTTTTCAAAAATCCTTTTCTTTCCGTGAAGATGAAAGTAAGAGTTTCCAGATAAAGCATAGCTGGAGTGCATTCCACTTCTCTGGTTGCAGAATGGCAGAAGCAAGGTGGGTGGAAATACAGGGACAGACTTAACCATGAGACTGTACCAGCTTCCTGCTGGGCTGTTTCCGGGGCAGCTACCAATTTGCCTCAGGCATTTAGAGGGCTTATTTCTTCAGGTGGGCTGGCCCATTATCTCCTCAGGGTACAGATCTACCCTCCATTAGTGCTAATGTAATGGGCGTATTCACTGTATCAAGAGCATATAGAGGAAAGCTCTCCAAGGATGACAGCAGACATGTTCCTGGGAGGAAATATATCTGTACGCATTTCTTCAAATTTCTGTTCCTGTCTTAGAAGTGAATGAGGGGGACTTGGGAAAGACAAGATTCAAAAGTAAGCTTTCACCTCATCCCCAGGTATGGGCAGGTTTAGGGAACGGTGTTTTAAGCTTCCAGCAAACCGAGAAACAACGAGCAAAAGCAAGGGAGCTAGGAGAGTAGTTGGTTTCCTGGCAAGCCTGGGGGCCTGAAGGGAGGATAGGGGGTGGTGTGATCTGGGGTGGCCTGCTGCAAGGAGGAGCAGCAACCACTCTGCAGTCGTATAGAACATAGGAGTTTACATTGCTGCTGAGTAATAATTTGTACCACTTAAAAATCAGTTAACATAGACGCTGCTTCTTGTTGTTTATTAGAAAATATGAAGTGGGAAGTGTAGCCAGGGCTAAAGTACAGATGTTGGTTTTGGTGCTTTGGGCTTAGTTGTAGCTTAGTTGTACTTAGGCTGTCTCCCAATGACTTTAGATTCAGCTTTGGTTTCATGTCAGGTAACCAATAAATCCCACCACCATTAATTGAGCTAGCTGACTTCTTTACAGCTGAAACACAGTCCTTGGTCTGTGAGACTAATTATGACCCAAATCACCTTGTCATGTGAATCTGAATCACCAGTAGGGCTTTAAACGCAAGGTTCCAGCTGTATGTACCGAAACAAAGAGGAGCACTTTTGCAAAAATGCCCATTCCTAGGTGCAGTTCTGGCTCTGTTATATTAGGATTCATTGCACACATGCAAACACATTCAGGATGATACAGGACATGGAGGCGTTGTGAGAGTGACTGAGGCTTGCTCTTTTACTTCAGGTGAACATGACTCAGAGTGTTGGAAAACATCAAAAGTCAGTGGCTTCTAAATCCTTTGTCTCTTGAACCCAAAGGATGAGGTTCATGGATACAGGAGGGGAAGTTTAGCATGGTGTTTTATCCCAGCATTAGAGGATTATAATTTAATATGAAGACCTGACTTTGAACTAATAAAGAGGGCCCTTAGGGCTAAAGAGATGTCTCAGTGAGAAAGAACACTTGTTGCTCTTACAGAGGATCCAGGCTTGGACCCCTGCACCCACACACTGGTTTACCTTAACCAACGCCATCCCTGTGTGGACTCCAGGAAACAAAAGGCATGCATACATACATTCAGACACACATGTGCATGAAATAAATAAATATTAAAAGAGGACCTTTAGAAACACTGATGTCTGAGAAACACTGCTTTTGTTAGTAACAACTTCCAATTCTATGCTGATGTTTGATTAGAAAAATTTTCCTTGATAAATATTTCCCTCATAGGTATAGCTTTATGGTATCCATGAGCCTCAATTCACATGATCTCCATAGAAGATGTAGCTACAAACTTTATGCTATCTCAGAAACCCAAACTGAAACTGAAAATTTTTCATATTTGAAATGATGATAATAATAATAGCAACAATGATAAAAGAATACTAATAAAGTTCTTACTAATTTGAGGTCTACAAAGCACACTTGAATAGATTAGTTTTCTTTTACAATTATTTTTCAAAAACTTTTCCATATGTGTACCCTTTCCATGTCCTCCCTTGAAACCTGTCTCTATCCCCTATCTCTGTCAAATTCATGACCTCTTTTTATTTAATTATTATTCTCTTTCTGTCTCTGTTTCTCTTTCTCTCTCACACACATACACAATAAAAATACAAATGAAATATGCTGAGTTCATTTATTGTTGCTTGTATGTAGATATCTTTAGGATTCATCCTGAGGAAAACTAATTCTCCCTCTCTCAAAAGTCATTGATTCCTTATAGCTCTTTATATAGGGGTGAGGCCTCATGAGGTCTGTGTCATCCACATTGACATAGCAACTGATGTCATTGCTCAGGTCTTCTTCAGGCAACTGTTGAAACTTTGTGGGTGCAGATTCCCCAACATACACCTCACAGCAGATGTCTGCATCTTCTTACAATCTTCCTGTCCCCTCTTCTGTGATGTTCACTGAGCTTCAGGTGTAGGGGTTGTGTTGGGGCTTGGTACCCCATTTCCAGTTGTTCTCTGAATTTTGATCAGCTGTAGAAATCTGTAATGGTTTCTGTCTTCTGTAAAAAGAAGTTTCTTTGGTAGGGGTAGTGAGAGTACACTTATTGGTGGGTACAAAGATGAGTATTTAGAATACAGTTAGTGATTATGCTGTTTGAGAACATGGCAGGAGTAGGTTATTCTCTAGGTTCCATGACCTCACCAGCCAAGTATGTCATGTGGTCATGTTCACAGACTGAGTCCTGAGTCTCTGTCTTCTGTCTCCTTTAAGCAGATTGGGGAAATGATAGCACTTCTGGGAAAAACTGCTATTCTAATTTATGACTTTCTATAAGTTTGAACCCAGGGCCTTATATGTTTTATCCATGGCAAACAAGTGCTCTACCACTGAACTGCATCTCCAGGCTGTGTGATAGAAAAATAGCCAAGCCAGTAGGTCTTACCTCTACCTCAGGCTGAAAGGGCTGATCCTGTCTCCACGAGCTCTCATCAAGCCTCAGATAATAACCCCTCCTCAGTTTGGCTGGAGAATCAATGCCTTCCTATCCTCAATGTGACTGGAGAATGAATGCCAGCTCTGAGATACTGTTCCTGTCTTAAATACCTCTCATGAGTCCTGAGACTAAAGGTGTGAGCTCTGTTACTCTTTTAGACTGATTCAATTTGTGTAGCCCTGCCTGGGTGACCTTGACCTCACAGAGATCCATCTGCCTTTGTCTCTTGAGTCCTGGGATTAAAGGTGTGTACCACCGCTGCCAGGCTTCTATGGCTAACTAGTATTGCTGCTTTACTATTTTGATCTCCAGTGGCTTTAATAAATCATACACAATATATCACCATACCAGGGCACTTAGGAGATGATAAAAGTACTATATTAGTTACTTTTCTGTTGCTATGATAAAACACTATGACAAAGGCATCTTATAAAATAAAATAGAGTTTAATTAGGCTAATGACTCTGGTTCCAGAAAGTTAGGCTTTATGATGGTGGAATGAAGGAACAAAGGTAGGTGCCAAGAACTCACATCTTCATTTTCAAGTAGCAAGCAGAGAGTGAACTAAAAATGCCATGAGTCTTTTGAAATCTCAAAGCCTGTCCCCTGTAACATATTTCCTCATTCAAGGCCATGGCTCCTAATCCTCCCCAAAGAACCACCAGCTGGAGACAAATCTAAACATATGAGCCTATGGGGCCATTCCCATTCACACCACCACAGGTATCATTTGGTTCGCAATGCAAAGCATTTTCTTTGCCTGGTGGTGCTTCAGGGACTCTTGATGAAATATGCTTGCCACTGAGTAGCTGCTCTCCATGCATCCTGTAGGGAAATGGAAGGACAGTGTGGGAAAAGCTTCAAGAAAGGTGTATGCATTTCATTGCTCTCTTGTCCAGGATAGGAATAAAGTAATACATATGTTCTTTCTGAGCAGATAAAAGAACCAATTTGTATTTTATCATCAGTATAATGTAGTTTTGAATGAAGATTTTAACTGTATTTATTGCGCTGATACTATCACTGCTCCAGATTAAATATCTCTGTCCTTGAATTGATTACCCAGAATCTCTTGTTTGAATAGGTCTCATTACTATGTTTGGGTGAGAGTGTTATTATTTGCCTTTACCTATACAAATATAATCACAAGTAACCTCACAGAAACCCCTCAACAGTCACCAAAGTGCCATTGTTTGGCATTTTAGCAATGATATTACATTTCATTCTCTATATATGCTATTTTTACAAACACCCACAGAAGTTGTTTTTTACCTTTAGAGGCTGTTTTGTAGTATTCCTAAATTGTACTCTTATAGAGTATATACCTTTGCCAGAAAGTTATACATGTAACTAAATTAATATCCATATCTATTTAAGCATGGTATTATCCCTGTAACTTGTGTTTGTTTTTTAAATTAAATTTATCTTTATTTTATATGAACCACTTATGTACCTGATGCCTGCAGAGGGCAGAAGAGAGCATTTAATTCTCTGGAACTGGAGTTACAAATGGTTGTGAGCTGCCATTGGGTGCTGGGAATTGAATGCAGATCCTCTAGAAGAGCAGCAGTATTCTTAACCACGGAGCCATCTCTCTGCTCTCCAATTTGTGTTTCTTTTACAGCTTAATTTTCTGACAGAGAGTCGTTAAGATTGCAGGCTATGAAGCACCACACCAACTCTTTGCTTGTTGTTTCTAGTTCATGTATTGGGAAACCCAGTTGAACTAGACCTGACAGGGTGGTGGTAGAACTTTTTTGTAGTGTTGACTACGAGTATACATATGGGTTGCTTATGCATTAGTGATTTATTGTCTTTAGTGGGAGCTAAATTGGGACTTTTACAAATAAAATCGCAATTTGTCCATGCGTGCATGTGAGTGTGTGTTTGTGTGTGTGTGTGTGTGCGTGTGTTCATGTGTGTAGGGTCATATTCATGTGAATGGTTTCATATGGATTCATGTGCACAGATGTGGAGGCCAGAAGCAGATGTTGGGCTTTTTTTCCTAAATTGCTTTCTACCTCATAAACTAAGGCAGACCCAGCTAAACACAGAACTTGGCATGTGTGTGCGGGGGGCCGGGGGTGCTGGCAATCCGAACTCTGAACATTGTGCTTACATAGCAAACATTTTACCCATTGAGCTGTCTCTTCAACCCTGGCAATACGATTTTTAAAAGTTAATTTAGAGAAGAACTAAACAAACAAAAAAACCCAAAACAAAACAAAATTGGCTCTGAGAAGATGGGGATTGTAGTCTTTGTATCCTATTTGAATCTGAAGTTACAATTTGGCTTTACAAATTACCTTAGAGTTGGCACTTAGAGTTTAAAGACATGTGGTCAAGAAGACCCAGCACCCGGAAGAAGCTCTGATTCGGACGTCAGGTTTGCATTGAGCTTTCCATTTTCCCCAGATGCTGGCTGTGATGCAAGATTCACACAGTCTATGAGTTAGACTGTGGGGGCCCAGAGATTATGCTTTAATAGCACCAACCATCAGAGGACATGGATCTCCAGTGGTTTACATTGGCTATGTCTAAAACCTGTTCTTGAGATCCACAAGGGCCTGATAGAAATGTGAGGTTGTCCATGCTTCTGGGATGAGTAAGTTTATTTACCACTTATAACTTACCCTTGATGCAAGGTGTGTGCATCAAGCAACACTTGAGTGGTTACTGCCTCAGTGGAATATAGAGGTGGAGGGAACACAGCCAGGGGATGGGTGTCAATCAGCAGGGGAAGGAAGGAAAGGAACAGGAGATGCAAGTACTACTTTGAGTGGGAAATTTTGAGTGAAGATTATTCAAAGGTTACTTGAGTGAATATTAATGAACGCAGGGGTCTACAACAGGTACTTTTCACTAATAAATTTGATTATTACTCATTTTATCATGATGCTACTTCTACTGTCAATTACAGGAAAATGTCCTTATGGAAATTCTGACTCTTCAAAAAGATCTTCAAAACCCTCTTGGCTTCAGCTAGTTTCATTCTCTACTTGTTTCTCTCTTGATTCTTGGCCTGGGACTGTTTCCTTTATCTGGTACTGGAATGTGAAGGTTGTGGTTTGCATCATTTAAGATCACTGTCACTTCTCCTTAGCCTGAAGCACCTGCTATAGAGTGGGGTAATTGTTAAAAGTGTTAAATTATTTTGCATTTAAAGACAAATTGAAAAGGTGAATTATAATACCTGCTCATTCCTGTTCAGCTGGGGCATGTCTTAGTGAAGACTTTGGGTTCCTCACACTGCACATTTGGTATCCTACACATGGCCAAGTCATGTGACTGTTTCTCCTATTTCTGTGTTTCCATCTCTGTGCACTCAGCAGCTGTTCATGACTGAAAGGTTAAAGACTAGAAGCATCACCAAGAGTTCCTGGACCATTTCCTTTGGTTCTTCTCAGTGTCCTCCTTCTGAGGATATTTCTAATTAAAAGAGCTGCCAGCTTGTGTGTGAGCTACACTGTTCCTCAATGTTTCATGTAGGTTTACTCCAGATGGGTCCAGCACTCTCTGGAGTAGAATGCTATTGGCCTTATTTCATCCAAGCCCGAGACACAGTGATGAATAACCTTGCAAGAGAGGAGAGCTGGGATTTGAATCCAAGGTAAACTGTTTTCCTAAAGTCCAGGAGACTCAATTCTGGCGACAAAGTGTCCTCTCAAGTGTTCTTGCCTCTAGTGAGAAAAATTCAATTTCTTGGAAAGATATGTCATCACGTTCCTTCCCTGAGACTTTAATTTCTGCATCACAGTGCAAGTGGAGCGCAGAGGATCCAAGGTGCAACACAAATTACTGGGGCATGTTGTGAACCCCAATTGTGTGGTCGTCAGAATACTGAAGAGGAGGGCTTAGCTGGTGGCAGCTGGAGAGCTGTGGGAGTGTCTGGGAACAGCAGGGAAGGCCAGGGAAATGATCTGCACACCGGATGATGATTTTTGATACTGTGTTCAGTCACCAAGCACAGGGTATTAGCTGTAAAAAAATCAATTTTCTTTGATAGTGTCACTGTGTCCCCTACCTCTTCTCTGAATTTAGGTGATGACCAAAGTAACTTCAGAAAGTATATTGCGTGGCATATTATGTGTTTGTTGCATTTAGTTGCTCTGGACATTATAAAATCAATAGAGTACAAAGCTGAAACCAAACTTGAAAATGGAGCCTGTACTTTTCTTATCTCCCCTGTAATTTCAATCAGATAAGGTATCTTAGTTTCTTGTCCAAAGCTGTTTGGAGAGCATGTAGTTTCTTACAAAAGGCTAAATATAATCTGTGGCCATGCTTTAATCTAAGCGCCATCTATTTATTTAGTTCATAAATGGGAAAGCACACAGGGCCTGCTAGGAAAGTGACATTTGAATTAGTCACTGCTCCTACCCCATTCCTTTCTCTGTAATTGCTTTTGTGTATTACAATATTCTTACTATTTCTTCAGTTTATGGACCTATCTTCTTTTGATGAAATTAATATGACTCCATTACCCACAAATTGGAAGCAAGAGAAAATGTACTGTCCATAAAGTTCCCTCTGAGAGTGGAACATGATCACATGAGCATCTGATGTGTTTCTTTCCAGGCCTTTTTTTCTAAGGTGTGGATTTTCCTGGGTGGTTGTTACAGTTCACATATGTACTTATAACTTCTGGGCATTTTATGTTTCATTATAAGCACCAATTAGAGTGCAGTCTTCACCATCATATCATGGTGGCATCCTCTAAAGAATGGATGAGAAGTATCAGTGTGGCCTGTTTCTAGTATTCATGGTTGCTAGGGATAGCAAAGAGAGAGGGGGCTTTGCCAGAATTAGGCCTCATGCTATCTCCATCCCTTTTTTGGTTTTGTGTTCAAGCAAGCTTTTCGCCTCTTCAAGTCTATGTTTTCATATCCGAACAGTCAGCAAATCTGTGAGCTGGAGTGGCAGCTACTATCATTTCTGCCCTGGTTTTCTTTTTTAAAGTATGTTTTTTAATTTAAATTAGAAACATACATACTTCAAATGTCAATCCCAGCTCCCCGCTTCTCCATCCACCAGCCCCATCCCCATCCTCCACCCCCAGTCCAATCCCCACATCATTCCCCAAGGAGTCTGTCATATCATTCAGGGCAGGACCTAGGCCCTTCCCCATGTGTCCAGGCTGAGAGAGTATCCCTCCATGTGGAATGGGCTCATTTTTATACCAAGGTGAACACTATTCTACTACCCAAGGCTCCAGAGATTTTTGAGGCCTCCTCACTAACACTACATTCATGGGGTCTGGATCAGTCCCCTGTTGGCCTCTCAGCCATCAGTTGGGGTTCAAGAGCTTCCCCTTGTCCAGTCAGCTGTCTTTGTGGGTTTCACCAGCACGGTCTTGAGCACCTTGCTCATCACTCCTCCATGTCTGTCACTGGGTTCCAGGGGGTCAGTTCAGTGTTTAGCTGTGAGTGTCTGTCTCTGCTTCCATCAGTCACAGTCTGGTTTTCATAAATATTGTAGCACAGACTATCTTATCACATCTAGCAATCAAGATTTTCAGTCATTTTCTTTTGATAATTCTTCAAAGTTGGACTTCCAGTTAAGCCAACTAAAGGGTCTTGGGTTTCCTTTTTTTTTCTGTCATGTTGATTTCCAAAACGATTTACCAAGTGAAATCCCACTATCAAGCTGTAAGTGAATCTGTTCTTTTTATATATCAACTTTATGGTCTTCTTGTTAAGTTCAAAATTCAAAAATTTTGCAATATCCCAGTTTCTCAAGTAGAGGTGTCATATGTTTGTTGATTCATTGAAATATTTTCTATTTTATTAACCTCTGTATTTTTTCTTGAAACCCATCCTTCTCACTGTGATGCATAAAACAATATGAATGTTATCGTTATTGGCTATATAAACATATGTCAACTACGAAGTCTACAATTTTGGGTATAGTAGATGCATGTAAAATGGTATTGTGTATCTGTATCTTTGCTTTCCTCTGCTATTCCCTAACTATTTTTGTTTCTGTGTCATTCTTTTTTCTCAGGATTTGTAAACCCATGTAAGTAGTGGCAAAGAGAGCAAGCATCCTTGTTTTATGTTAACATGAAAAGGTAATGTTTTAGGGTGGCGTTTTCCAAACTGTTCTGATGGGCCTACTGCTCCAAACAGCATCAGCAACAGGAAGCTGTGTTCTGTTGAGACTTGCAGCTTATGCTGCTGTATAAATGCTTACAAGAAACTCTCCAGTTAAATGTGTGCTTAACTATTCAACCCAGCCCCTCTTCTGGGAAGGAATCCCCATAGTGTGTGTTGGGGGGCTTAATATTTATTTATTTTGTATACATTGTTCTTCCTGCATGTATGCCTGCGGTTGAGAAGAGGGCAAGAGATCTCATTACAGATGGGTTGTTCCTGGGAATTGAATTCAGGACCTCTGAAAGAGCAGCCAGTGCTCTTAACCACTGAGCTATCTTTCCAGCCCCCATAGTTTGTGTTTTAAAAACTATGCCTAGTCCCACCAAGCCTAACACCACGAGTTCAATCCCTAGGACCCCCTATAGTGGAAGGAGAGAATTTATCTATGTCAGGTGTCCTTTGACCTCCACATGTATACTGTGATACCCTGGTGTATACTCTCTCTCTCTCTCTCTCTCTCTCTCTCACACACACACACACACACACACACACACACACCTCAATAAATAAATAGCAAAACTTTTGTTAAAGAACTGTACCTATTAATATTTTAGAAGACACTGTCATGATAAACTCTTCTGTGGGAAAAATATGTATTCTTGTAGAATAAAATGCTAGTATTCATTTGAAAATGTTTTATTAATAATATTAAAGAGATAGTCATTTAATTCTCTCTTTAAAGAATATTTATTAAATTTGCTTATGTACGCAAATACTTCATAGTGCTTAGGATGTGTATAGCAGTGAAATTAGTTAATATGTTCGCTTGGCATGAGCTCTACTAGCTATGGTGTAGGGTGTGTATCTCTTCTCACACTGTGTATGCTTTCCCATGTTACAAAAGTCACTGTTTATATCTGACTTAATAGATCTTGGCTCCTTGGATACATAGAAGGCTTCAGTGGTAAATGGGCTGGAGGCTACTGTAAGAGATGTTCTTTAATAACCCTGCCAATAATTTCCCAGAGCCACTCTTGTTCTCTTTTTGTTGTTGTCAATTTTGGTAATTAAAGGCTTTTCCCCTCCAGAAACACTCCTAAAATTTGAGACTAACTAATTTATTTTCTTATGATTATTCATAGTAAACTTTAGAAGACATTTTCAAATATTTCCCTCAACTATCTTTTAGACTCCTTGTTTTTCTTATTGGCTGCTTCTGCCCCTTTTAATAAGATCACTTGGATTTATTTCTAATTATTATTTTCCTAAAATATTTGCTTATTTTTCTATTTTGCTTCTTAAACAGCTATAATATTTGACCACAAAATTTCCCAAGTATGTCTATGTATCCTGCTAAATTTAATTTGTGTAATTCCCATACATGAAACATCTCACTAAGCTCCCACTGTATGACTGCCAGCTTATGTTGAACCCAGGGACAGGCTCCAAAGGGCCTGTGCCCTGTTGTTCTGTTGTTCTGCTTTGCATTTCTTTCTCTTTAGAACAATGCAATTAAAAAATTAGCTAAGAATAGTCACATCATTTCCCCTTTCTTTCTCTAGCACCTTCCATGTACTCCCTTGTTTCCTCTCAAATTACCTCTTTTTCTTTGGTTCTTATTGCTCCATACATACATACACACATACGTGTGTGTGTGTGTGTGTGTGTGTGTGTGTGTGTGTGTGTGTGTATTGCTCAGTTCTCCATTTAGTATTACTTGTATGTTTATGACTTAGGAATGATTCCTAGGATTGGATAACCAACTAAGGTCTTATCCTTGGGGAGGACAATTTCTCTTGGTCTCAGCATTCCTTAGTTGCCTGTAGTTCTTAGGCTATGGGTAGGGCTCTGTGAGATTTCCCTTTTCCACGTGAGCATGTCTGTTGGTGTTGTACTTGTTCAGGCAGCAACATTGCTCAGGCATGATGGGTGAAGCCTCCCAGCCATTTCTGAGAGAAGGGGCACCTCTTCTGTGATGTTCCTCCAGCCTTGGGTGCAGAGGGTATATTGTGGTTGTATTTAATTTACTGGGGTTGAGCACCACACAATCACTTTTTCTCTGTATTTTGACTGGTTGTGTTTTGCTGCAATGGTCTCCTGTCACTGGCAAGAGTAGCGTCTTTGATGAGGACTGAGAGCTACAGTTACCTGTGGATAACTATTTTGACTACAATTAGGAATTATGCCACTTTAGTTAAGTGATAGTGATAGGTTCCCCCTTAAGATCTGTGACCTCATTAGCTCTGTGGTTGGCTAGCTTTCTAGTACCAGCCATGATTTCCCTCTTACTGAACAGGCGTTAACTCCAATTAGAGAGCCTTTGGTGACCACCATAATGAGTGTCATTATTGTGCCTTAGGGTTAGTGTGCCATGCTTGTGATTGTTGCGGTTCACAGTTGTTACATCCGGGTAGGGCTATTGGTTGTTTTCCTCCAATGGAAGCATGAATAGCACCATCCACTACTATGAAAGCTATGTTTCATGGGAGGAGTTTCAGGTAAGACCCAACTTAATTCCTCTGGGTCTTGAGTCTGAAGTGTATGTATGGTGTCTTCAGCAGTAAGGAGTTACCTTTGACCTCTGGGAGGCTATCAAGGGCAACGGCAATAGCCTATTTTCTTTTGGGAGTCTCTTGAACTCCCCTTACTTACAACTGGAAAGTGTTTTTTATGCTTGTTATTAGAGTTTTTGTTAGGTAGTCTGTGGCTCTCAATATCAGCCCAAGTAGGATAATTTTGTTTTCACTGTGTATGTAAATGCATATGTATAGATATACATGTATTATATGAAATTTAGATAAATATATAATAACATAAAATCCCTTTCAGCTTTTTTAGTCTAACTCTGAGATAGTTTTTCTGGAAGGAAGATATGTTGAAATCACTGTGGTCTTTGTAAAATCATGGCTTCTTGTATGATCAGAGAAAAGAGAATATATATAACATTGAAACCATGTACTTAAAGCCACTTTGCATCTCTCTAACTAATATTAAAAAGGGAATTCTATGTTTTAAGCATTTTGTAGATATCAGTCAAATAGGTCTTGTAAGAATTATTGTGTGAGATAGCTTTTATTGTCACAGATGGAAACCAAGGAAGAAGAGACGGGGTCCTGACTCCAGAGACTGCTGCTTCAAACATTACATTGCACTGCTTTCCTCCTCTTAAATTTTGCTTGCTTTTGTCCTTGATACAAATGTCTTCTTAAATAATGATGAGTAGGTTTCCAATCCACAGCTATAATGGGACTTCCTTTACAATTGGATACCAGTTCCAGGGAAATATTGCATGTGATCCAAACACCTGTCTTGTCTCTCACTTTACTTGAATCCCATTTTGCTCTCTTCTCTGTGAGTAGTATTTGAAGGGAAAGCCCATTTACATCCATTCTGGTGAACACCAAACTCATGGCTATGGCTACAGATTCCAGAATGTTCAAGTCATCAGAATCTCACAGCTTTGACAGAGGGTTGTCACAGAGGTGAGTGGCACCCAGAAAGCCCTTGCTGTGTAAGAGGAAAAGCATGGCTGTACCTCTGTTCCTCAGGGTGATTAAAGAATCCAAGTAAGGCCTGGGCTGCAGAAGAGGTGGCCCAAGAATGGAGGTCTCAGTAAAGGACACCTAAGTGGAGCAGGAGAAACACGGAACTCTCTGGATCCTGGGCTGCTCTTCCTACCATACCTCTGTGAGTGGTTACTCATTGAGTCAGCACTTCCAGCACTGAGACTCTACTGTCATCCATGGAGTTTGGGAGTTTATACATGGCTGGATGTTTGCTTTCTCCAGTCAGGAAAACAAATTACACAGCAACATGACTCCCACCTGTCCACTTATTCTCCAGTTTCAGCTCCTTAGAGAGAATGGATGGTAAGACAGAGATTCCTTAGCACTCCCCAAACAAGCTTATACACTGATTGAATATTCTTATGTACAGATTGATATTCACATATACAGATCAAATACACTCATATACAGATTGTAAAGTTATATACTGATCAAAATAATCTTATGTACACATCAAACATTTTTATATACAGATTGAATAGTCTTACACAAATTGAATAGAAAACTCTGAATCAGAAATGATCCAGAAATTAAGGCTTTTTAAACATCAACATGTGTTGGGGAAGTCTTATGCCAATAAAGCACTGTCTGGCCAATAGGGAATCTAGATAGGAGGGACTAGGAGCCCAGGAGGATTCTAGGAAGGAGAAACACGAGGAGTCAAGATGTAATGCCATGGGGGTAGGAAGCCCGGAACCATTCTCCGGTAAGAGAAATACTTAGATTAACAATTATGGGGTACTTCCTTAAGTCAGAGGTAGCCAGTAAGAAACAAGCAAGGCCAACAGCTTTATAATTAATATAGCCTCCTGTGTGTTTATTTGGGACTGATGCGGCTCTAGAACCAGGCTGGCGGGAAGGCTCCTCTCAAAGAAAAAGCTTCTCTTTTACAGAAACATGATACCATAGGCAGAAACTTCCACATCTAACCTTATATAATAAATTGGTCATAGTCAAAACACAGATGTACTAAAATACCAGTTAAAATGGCCTACATGAAAGCAAAGGAGGTTAGTGCTGACACTTGGCCACCATCGCCAAGATATTTCATTATGCATGTAAAACATTCTCTGATCAGAACTCTGAGCACTCTGGTCCCAAGTATTTGAGATAACAGATATTCAATTTATGTATCTTTAGTGTGTATATGATTTCAATTTATGATATTTATAATCTTGAAATTCAGCAATGAATAATGAAATTAAAATATCTTTTGTTTTTATGGATTGATTTTATTATTAACCCAATTGTCTTAAGGAACATACTTCTATGTCTTTTTAGTGAAAGGAGTTCATTTTAAACATTATTTTTAATTTTAATATATCATTTCAAAGACTGTGTCCTATTTTCTCTTTTTGTTAATATATATATATAAATTATAATGGAAATCACATATATATATAATACACACACATACACATACACACACATATGTATATATGTCCTGTATTTCTAGTGTTAGTATTTGATTTAGAAATCTCATACTCATTTTTAATATGAGTGATACATTGATACTAACATTACCCACACCCAGCAGTAGCAGCTGACATTCATAGAATTCTGTTTTGCATCGCAGAAACAAAAAATTGTTCATTTCATATAAACTTATAGCTGAGAATAAGGGCATAATCTTATCCGAAATAGTTTCAGCTTTTAGTAGGTCACTTATTTAATTTTAGGATTAGTCATCAATGATATTTAGTTTCATTTCAGTTTTAGTATATTAGAAGCTCATATTTCATAAGGTAAATGTCATAGTCATATATTAATTGTAAATCATTTCACAGTTTTTGCATTTTCGTAAGTATCATGTCACAGAGAACCATTCTTCCATTTTAAGGAAGGACTTGGAATTTCACTTGGAATATGACCTAATTTCTGAACTAGAACACTTTTTTGGAGTAGAGCAGAATGACTAAGGATCAGTACAGACAGCTTTCCAGCAACACTTGATCGCTACTGCCCTGGAGCAGAAGTTCTTGCCCATCAGCAAGCATTAGTAATGCCTGGGGGCTATGACAATACCATTAGCCTTTGTCCTCAAGTCCCAATGCTAAGGTCCTGGAATGTGCATTTCTAGCAGTTCCCAGGTGATTCTACTACTGCTGTTCTCAGACCACATTTGGAAGCAGCAAACAGTTGTGCTACAGAAGGAGTGGTGTTGCTGAACCCACTGGGTTTGAAACCTTTTAGCTTTTTATTCTTTGGTCATGGGTTCTACTCAGAGTCTGTCTTGCTGCCTTTCTGACTCTATTAGTCTTAACCTGGAAGGATTATCACTCTCAGAAAATTGGGGACATGGTTCCATGCAGCCTGGAGTGCTCTCTCCAGCACCCCAGAAGAACCCTCTGCTCTCTGCCCTGGACCCTTGCAAGAGCTATGTTAGTGGTGTTCACTATTTTATTTTGTACAAATTCCCTAAGCTAATCACATATGTTTCTAGTTCCATTTTTCTGTGGCAATGGAGAGTATGCATAGTACCTCCTTGTGGTAATCAAGTAATCAATAAATTACATCTTAGGAAAATAATTGGAGAGTTTTTTCAAATTACAGCATCTAGTTTTACAACTTGACAATACATTTTTTTGTCTTTGTGCTCTTAAATACTTTTAGCTTTGTTCTTTCCAAACTTCTTTAATGTATTTGTGTGCCTGCTTGCCATGTGCTAGGCAGCATTCTAAGAACTTTATCTGCAATTACATATTGCATAAATGAATAGGTCCGTGTTATTGATGTGGAAGGTTTCCAAAAATTCATCACTTTGCACAAGGATTCAGACAGTACTCTCCAACAAACAGAAATCATTTCCCTGGTCATTGTTTTCTGTTTTCCTATCTTCTAAGAATTCTCTGGAAAATGATTTTTTATTTGCACCAGTCGTTTTAATATTCTAGGATTTTCCAATTCTGTCAGTATTAGTAGCTTCAGTGAATATTGCAATTTACCCCCGACAGTTATGGAGGCTCAATATGCTAATTAAAAGATGCTGATCAGGAGATATTAAATTTCTTTTAGGATCTTAGTTAAATATAACACAAAAAATTCTGACAGAAAAGAAGTGGTTGATAACAAATATAGAAGCAGGTGGCAGAAAGTATTTAAAAGATCATGAGATGTCATTGTGGTAGATTAAGCAAAATGACACTCTCCTGAACAGACATGTTTAACCTCTGGCAGTTTCTGGAAGACTCTTTGCCCAGGAAGAGATGTGTGTGTTTATATTTGGGCACTCAAGTAGGTGATGTGCCTGTTTCTGTGGTACTTTCTGAAGCTGGGCCAGTTATGAAGATACTTTTTTTCATGAGGTCCAAGTATCCAGAAGACACAAGGTATAGGCAACAGTCACCTCACCCCTGAACTTTACAAGTTCTGAGAAGAGTTGCAGTTTTTGCCAACTGCTAATGCAAGGGCATCTTCATTTAGAATGTAGCTGAGGAAAGAAAGGAATGTATTTTTAGGTAAGATGTTTCCCCATGGAATTCCATAATAGGGATGTGAGGTATGGGATGGAGTGAATGATAGTGTGACCCAGAGCACTGAGGAAGTCTGCCAGTGGTTGGACAGGCTAAAGAAAATGCCTCTTCTAATCTGGAATGGGCCCGAGTGTCCTTAGGCCCTGAGGCTACAGGGTGTCTGACTTTTGAGTTGGGTAAAGGTGATGTTCTGTATGGGCTGGAACATCTACACTTTCTCTCTATGCAAACAAGAGTCAGAGCTGGTAACTGCATCCATTTAATAAAACCCTGCTCCTGGGTGACAGCCTGGTCTGCTCTGAAGGAAAAAGGACTCTGGGTCTGCAACAGGCAACCTTGGCAATAAGAACTATGAAGATATTTAGTAAATTGCCAGCGACAATACTGCTAAACCATGAGCTGAAATTCTGCAATTTGAACTTCATTGTTGTTTTCATCTTAAACAATACAAGATAGCAGACTGTTTTATTTCCTTTTCTATTGCTGTGAAGAGACACCATGACCAGGATAACTTACGGAAGAAACTTAAAGTTTTGGGGGGTGAGTCTATGACCTTTATGGTAGAGAGCATGGCAGCAAGAAAAGGGATGGTGCTGGAGGCGTAGACAGGACCCCACAATTTTATGCACAAGCAAGAAATGGAAACAGAGAGAAGGCTAGCTGGGAATGGGCTCCTGAAGCTTCCAAGCCCATTCCCCAGTGACACAACTCCCCACCAAAAGGTCATGCCTCCTAAATCTTCCCAAACAGTTTCATCAACTGAGAACCAAGCATTGAAATATGTGAGCCTGTCGGGGTCCATTCTCACTCAAACTACCACATTCTACTTATAGAACTGTAGTCATAGCACAAAGCAGGACACATTTGGTCCAGATTCAAAAGTTCCCATAGTCTTTCAAAGTGCTAAATCTCTTATAACCCCTGTAAAACAAAAGGCACATCCCATACATACAACTTACAATGGCACAGAGTATACGTTATCATTCCAAAGGGAAGGAATTGGGTCTTAGGGATGAGATGTTGTACTAAAAAAAAATCAAAATACAGCAGGGCAAACTCCATATCCCTTAGTTCTCTACCTGATGTCAATGGACTTAGCTATCTCCTCCCTCCCAGCTTCGCTGACTCCAGCATACTTCTCTCCCTTATTCTGGTTCCACTCCATGTAGGAAGCTCTCCTCAGCAGCTATCCCATAGCTTTGACATCTGCAACATCTGGGCTCTCCAACACAATCCAGGCTTCTCTTTCCCAGTTTCACATAATGACCTCTCTCACCACCAGGCAGGGACTCTTCTGTCACATGCCAGTCCTCAGTGACTTTTCTTAACCTCAGAGAAAGATTTCACAACCCCTTTACTTCTGTAGCCTGTATGACTCTGAAACCAGAACCATGTGATCAATGCTATCAAGTTCCACTCCCTACTTGGGATGGAAACTGGCCTGCTCCTTGATTTACATTTGCATGAACTTTGATTTGTTGGTGCTCTTTTCTTTTCACATGTTGCAGGATTTGCTTGGTGGGGTCCCATCCTATGGACACCAATCCGTTAATTAGACTTCTCTTTATCTTTTTCAGCACAAACCGAGGCTCCAACATTAAATTTCCTGGTGATCTTTTTTAATCCAGCCATACATTTTGATTTTATTTTTGCCCTGCTTGCTCTTTTTCAGTACAGACCCACAGGAGGGTGACCACTAATAACCAAACAGCAGAGTCAAGGTCAGGCTGTCTTGAAGTCTCCTCTGAAAAAGAAGTTAGTCTTAAGCTTTTCATTTTCAACCCAGTCAGATTCTTAGGACAAGGGCAAAAAGCAGTAGCATTCTTTGCCAAAATAACATAAGAATGGTCTCTAGCCCAACTGCTAATCTTATTCCCCTCTGAAACCTCTTGAGCTGGGCCTCCATAGAGCACATGGCTCTCAGCAACATCTTCCAAGTTTCCACTGGGATGGCTCGTTAAGCCCTGCTGATGGCACTCAACTGTTTGCCCAGCCTGAAGTCTGACATCTTCCATACTCCTCCAAACAGCTCCGCCATGGTCAGGCCTGTGACAACAATAGCCCACTCCCTGGTGACACTTTCTGTCTTAATTATTGTTTCCATTGCTGTGAAGAGACCTTACCAAGATAACTTACAGATGAAACTTAAAGTTTCAGATGGTGAGTTCATGACCACCAAGGCAGGGAGCATGGCACTATAGCAGTAGCTGAGAGATTGCATCCTTATCAGAAGGTGGGAGGCAGAGAGAGAAAGAGACAGAGAGAGAGAGAGAGACAGACAGAGAGACAGAGACAGAGAGAGACAGAGAGAGACAGAGAGAGAGCACTAAATGTGAATGGAGTAAGTTTTTGAAATCTCAAAGCCTGCTCCTCAGTGACACATTTCTCCCAAAAGGCCATACCTCCTAAGGCTCCCCAAACAGTTCCAACAGCTGGGGACTGAGAATTTAAAGATATGAGCCTATGACAGTCGTCCTCGTTCAAACCACCACACATACCAAATATCCCTATCAAGTTATTGCTAAAAATAATGCTAATTTGATTCAAAGAAAAATAATCATTTTCTTTTGATATTTCTCAAACATACCAATTTATAAGCCTTCATTATATAATTTTTGTGTCAGGTAACATAACACACTGAAGATTCTCTCCCATATTAGTTGCTTTTCTGATGCTATGATAAAATATCCTGTGGAAAGCAAATTCAGGAAGATAAATCGCAGGTTTGCTCTGTCTTGTGATTCTAAAGGGACAGAATCGATGGTGGTGGAGAATGCATGGCAGCAAGCATGCATGGCAGCAGGAACAAAAAGCTGCCTGGTCACATTGCATCTACAAACAGAAGCAGAGATCTGCACAAGGAAGACAGGCCAGGTTAGGAACCTTCAAACCCTCCCCCAGCTGTATACTTCCCCAGCAAGTCTCTGCCTCTTAAATGTTTTATAATTTCCCCAAACAGTGCCACCAACAGTGACCGAGTGTCCAAATACAGTTGCCTGTTGTGTGTGTGTGTTGGGGGGGTGGTTATTTCTCATCCAAGTCACACATGTCTTCTCTCTAATTTCTTTTCTGACTGCATTTGATCAAATGCCATTTATAATATTAGGAGTGGTACCTGATACATATCTCTTATGTGCTGGATATTTTGTGTATGTTATTGACTGCGCACACAAAGTCTTACACTGCAGCTGAGATCATTTGAAGATTCATTTGATGAACAGAATGAAGATCCAAGCCCAGACCCAACATATGTGGCAGCCTTCTCTGAAATGTTCGCAGTGCATCTACTTCTGGTCATGATAAGTGATGGGATTTTAGGTAAAGAATTGAAAGAGCAATGACAGCACTTGCAGGGGAAATGGTATTATTAAAAATGATCATCTTTTCCAAGTGGCAGTTTAAGTAAGACGTTCCTCCCGTGCTGTCTTCTTTAAGATGGTGTTAGCAGGAAGCCGAAATGCTGAGAATTGGAGCTGACTTGGACTTTGGAACTGGTATATATTCAGTTCAGCTCCTTTGCCCAAACAGATCATACTGACAAGTTTTCATGCCCTGCCTAAAGACAGTTGGCCTGCTGTCAGTCAAATTTGTCCAGAGTGCATGGTCTGGGAGATTGAATGTTGCTCAACTCTGTGGCTAAGCATGTCATGGTGTCTCTAACCTGACATCACCCAGCTTTTAGCTGCTAGCTGCATTCTCCTCTGTTGAGTCAGAAGGCTCAGGGAAGTCATTTGCTGTATCTTGTTGCAAATTCATGCTGTGGTTACTAAGCAGAAGTGTTAAAAACAGCAAGGCTGTGTGGGAGCCGACCTCAGTGTCTGCACAGTGGTGGCTGAGGCAGGTGGGATAATGCCAAGAATAGTTGGCTACAGAACATCTTGTTAGAGACCTGGGATGAGTGTGACGCTCCTCCATGCCCTGTTCACCTCTGCGCCGGTTCCCCTGGGGTTAGAGTCCTTTGGGTACTCTGGAACACACCCATGTCAGTGTCCTGTGCCCGCATCATCAATATCCACGAAATCAAATCCCTTCCTTTCAGCTTCACAAATGATTTATTAACCCATGTTAAGAGGATTCCTCTGTGTGTGTTTGTGCGTGTGTGTGTGTGTGTGTGTGTGTGTGTGTGTGTGCGCGCACTCGCGCATGAGCACATGCACGTGCGCACATGTGCATGCATGTAGGAAGAGCATGTACAGGGCTAATGGAACAAGGACTGAAGATGTTTTGTCCTGTAGTTTATGCACATCACACAAGGTGGCAGAGTATGCACGAAGCGATCCCGCAGATGGAGGCTGACACTGCATGGCTTGCAGCAGAGCCGGTCTCTCACTCCCGCCTGCCTCTGTGGCTGCAGCTGTTGCCGCTCCGGCTCTCCTCATGCATTCGAGCTGGAGTGGAATGTGCCACACAGTTAATGACCCGCCCCTCTGCTTTCCATGCGAAAACATGGCACACGATAAACATTCACTGGTCTCTGGAGAATGTGACCTGAGTCCTGATGCTGGTTTACATGCCTTCTCTTTGACTGGAAACACAGGTTTATTCTACACTGGCTTTCTAGTTCAACTCAAGGACACCACAGCAGCATAGCAGCAGACAGTTTTGTAACATATGATAATCAAATGTTAACTTTTTGTCTTCTCCATACAGGGTGTGCATGTGAATTTAAATATTTATTAAATATTTGTCAAGCTTATTAACTCTGTTTGTTTTTCTCCATAAGAAGAATTAAGAGGCTATGGATTTATTTTTAAATTAAATTGAATGGTTAATACTTAATTTTAATCATTATTAGTTCAATTTTTAATGTAGTCATTTTATAGCTGAATTAAATATTTTACCAGACTGGAGCTTGTGAACAAGGCCATTTGCAATGGACTACATAGGGCTGTCACACCATGTATCAGAAACACCCCGGAATAAATTTATTTGTACTATTAGTCTACTCAGTACAAAGAAAGGAGACATCTCTCAAAGTCACAGGAAAAGCATTTGATCTCTGGACTAAAAAATGGAAGCTATACGTATGCCTCATTTCTCATATAAAATTCACGTCTTAGCTTCAGAAGTTTTAACAGATACAATTTATTTTCCCAGGCACTATATACAAAATATTAGGATCCATTATGGGTGAACAAAATGCCTAGCCTCCATAAAGTAGGTCGGGTAGTTTGCAGTGCTCGACTGTCAGGTAGATGTCTGCTCATGCCTTGTCATTTTGGGGCCACTTTTTTACTTTTCTCCCTCTGGTGATCACTGTTTTTCAGGTGCTCCCGGGACCTCTGACAAGTCTTGTTTATCTCCCTCATGTGACTTAAATTATAATTCCTATTTCTAAGCTCTTTTCAGTCACTGACTCTCGTTCTTTCTCTATCTAGCAACACTGTGAAGTAACTAACTCATACTGGCTTAGGAAAGTCAATTTTTCACTTGTTTTTCTACGGCCCCAGGCAGTGACCACAAGTGAGTAGCTTGTGGTTGGTCATGGTGTGAATATTCGCACCACAGAAATCAGCCTTCACCACGATAATCAGAGTTCTCATCCACCCTTCAAGTCAGTTTATCTGCACACTGCAGGGCAATAACAGATTCAAAATGAAAACTACTCCAGGTTGATTCTGCTATCACAAACCTCCTCATTCGTAGTCAATAGCACATGTATGAAGTTATTTAAATATTTTATTTAATATGCATATGTGCATACAATGTGTTTGGATCCAATCCATTCCCTCTCTTTCAACCTCTCCCGCATTTACCCCATTGTCCCCACTCGGCTTCTTTCTGTGTGTTTAAAGTTTAATGTTCACTGAGTCAATTTAGTGAAACAGCATGCGGGACATGAGAGTGGAGTTGCGCATATCAGCTCACAGGGTTGGTACAGCACACACAAGCACAAGAGAAAGTCAGGAGAAATCCTAGAATAGGTGGTGGGTAGGCTTGTGAAGTTCCAGCCATATCTAAGGAGCTGTTGACAGATGATGGTTTTATTCAAGAATTCGGTCCCCAAGGGGCTACCTGCACTCTAGTAGTTGGTCCCATAGCCATGCACATGTAGGCAGCCCTATATTGACTCGGTAAGCATTACATTTAAAGACATCTAGGTTTTGTTCTTAGGACTCTAGAAGGATGGACTGGCAAGGGGACATGATCCTGAAAGTGGGATAGAGTATATTCCCAGGGATGATATCATCTTTCTTTCCTGGCTTGCAACTTCTCTAACTCTAGAACTCTCTCACAGGTTCCCTTCCGGACACCAGAGCAGAAGTGGAGGGCTGTCTTTTCAGGTATATTAACTCTAGCACCTTAGGGAACCTTGTTCCTGCTTTGCTGAGAAGAGTCCCTCTCAGATAATGGAGCCCAATCCCAAGGATTCATCATTAGCTCTGGTCCTTACTTGTACTTCCCGAGGCCAGCATGCTTGGCTTCCCACAATTAGTAACTCTGTGTGGCCTCAGTTTCCCTGCAAACAGCCTTGCCAATCTTTCAATGGCTACGCCACCCATTTGCTATAATAAAAGTTCCATGGAAATACCCAGTGAAGTTTGTGTTCTTGGCCAGACCCTGAGTGCAGAAAGTGACTGATTTGTCTGTTTTCCCTTCTGCACTTTTCCAAGTCGCACTCCTAACATCACAACAAGTTTCTTAACAATTTTTTATTAAGGCATATTTGTTGAAATTTGTTGGATGAATGAATATTTATTAAGACCACAACCTTGTCATCTTTCATTTCTCTGTCTCTTTCAGTTTCTTGATCACTATGGTTATCATTCATGGGCAAGGTTGATGGGTCAGGAAGCACTTTGGGGGAGGTTTTTGCTGGCTTAAAAATGTCTGAGTTGTCCCTCTGTTTTCCTTACAGTGGAAAATAGTATCTGTTGCATAGTACTCCCATTTTGACCATTCTCCTGTGGTCAACCTTAGGGAAGTTATCCTTACTGAGAAAGACACCATGCTCTTTGTGTATATAGAAACAAAAATGGAAATAACTTTTGGCATGTGCCCCAAGAAGTTGCATCTATTAATCACTTTATGTCGGAACTTTAAAGATGTTTTGAGCATCTGATTTAAAGCCAGATAGTGAGAAAACAGCTGTTCTACAAGCATATGAATAATTTAAGCTTTAAGCAGAGTTAAACATTGCATAAGGCTGAAAAGATAAAAGAGTGCAGAAGGAAATGCAGACAGCACCCAACTGGGCAATCCCCAAGATGTAATTTCTAGAGCAGCATAAGAGAAATGCTCAACTGTGCATGTATGCTCCACACATACGGATCCATTAAGATTCCTGCATAGCTGTATCCCTTCCGCCCTCCATCCCTCCATCCCTCTATCCCTTTTTCTCTCCCTTCTGCCTCTATTAGAATACTCAGAACAGTTTCAAAGCCAGACATTATTCAAAAACTCTAGGAAAACTCTGAATGCAGATCAGAAGCGGGACGTTACTACAATGTAATACTGTCAATGGCCATTGTTTTACTCTGTTGGCCATGATTAGTGTACAAACAAAGCCAGGCTCCAGTGAGCAATGAAACATCCTTAGATGAGTCAAGGTTGACAAACCATGTCCTATACCCCCTTCTCATCTAAGATAAGTCATGGGGAAACGTTTGAGAATAATTCCTGTGTTACTCTGCTTTATGTTACTGTAACAATATATTGAATATAATCAACTTCAAAATGGGGAAGCCCATTCCACTTCATCATTTTTTTTGGTTCCAGTCCATGAAGAATCGACACTGCTGCTCTGGGTATGTGCTGAGGTATCAGGCTCTCCTGTAAGCACAGGATAGAACAAGATCACTTCATAGTGGCAAGGAAGTGATCAGAAAGTGGCCAGCATCCCAACATCCCCTTTGAGGGTACAGACTTCCTACAAAACTCTGTATATATATGAACTTCAGAACCGATATACATACGTATCTGAAGTGAACTGGCATTATGTCTGTCTGTACTTCTTTCTGTACTGTGGAGTAGTATGGTGTATCATGCACATGCTTCGAGTCAACAGACCTTATTTTCACAATTACATCTACTGTTCAATAAAATGGAGACAGCAGTGTTACCTCATAGCTACAGCGCGGATCAAATGTTGTTAACGTGGGACAGCTCTTTGAAGGAACAGTTCTTGGCTTGCAGTGGATTCTCAGGTTGTATGGCTAAGTTTGAAGAGGAAGTTGTACACTTGGCAGAAGTCATGGTGTTCTGTGTTGGTGGTCAATGATGTCAGACTAGCCGGGCAAAGAGCCCATACCACAAGGGAGGCCATAGAGATTTCTCTTACCTTTGGAGGTGCTACTCAGGTGTGAAAATTAGTGGCCCAGAATGAGGCTCAGAGAGACTGAATCTGGAGTTTGGCCTCAGGGCCTGGAGAACACAGAACATTCTCAGTTCTCACAGGGTAGATTCTCACTTCTCACAGGGTAGAGCCTTACTATCTCTGATCTCCAGCTGTTAGTAGCCCAGCTTTTTCCTTCCCAGCCTATCAGGACCACATTGCCAAAACATCAGAGTTCACATCTAAGCCTTGCCTCCTTATGGAAGAAGCCACGCTTCCCTAGGGCATGCTTTGTTCTGTACAGATCACTGTGTGAGATCCACATCTGACTCTCCTTCCACACTTGGTCCTGTAGCTTTACATTGCCTTCTATTTTCCTGCCTAAAGCACCCTATGCCCCTCCTTCAAATATGCTCTTTCTAATTAACTATGGAATTAGAAATAAGTTCTCCACCCTTCAGGGCAACGTGGAAAATAAGCATAAAGGGCTGATGATGAAACCTTGGGTGGTTTTTCAGGTGAGTCAAAGGTTTCAGCTTTAGAGCCTGGGGTTTATTACATATTTTGATTGCTCAGAAACCTTGCTATTTTTTTCTGTAGCTTAAAAGTGTATTTTGGAAAGGTGATACTACATACTGCAGAGCTCTAGATGGAATGCTATTGTACTGTCCTTAATCCCTTCCTGAGAATACACGGGTGATATTAGCCATTCACTGGGTTCCTGCCATTAAGTGGAGAGAGGCAGCTGTAGGCTGCCTTTTTCCCCAAGGGCTCCTGGTGTTGATAAGAGGCATTCACAGGAGAGCTTGGTGGATGCAGGCACTCACTTATCTAGCCACCTTGCCAATTGCTTGTGGATGAATAGGCAAGTCAAGTCCCTGCAAAGAAAGGTCGGGATGAAGGTTAACAAATATATTTTTGAGGTTAGAGACATGAATAAGCAGAAACTGTCAGAGGTTCAAAGGGAAAAGAAAGAGGAAAAGAGGAATTCAGGACGATTTTCAAACAAGAGAGGAGAAAGAAATCAGACAAAGGCGAGTATGGGGAAGGAAGGGAAGGAATTAATGAATGCTGGCATCCTGACCCTCCACTGCGGCAGGATCAGTAGGTCCAGGCAAGCATCCCCCGACTAAGACTGATTGCTGTGCAAAGACACAGAAAATAAGGGCCAGCTCCCACAAAGCCCATGGAGAGAAGCGCAGTATGATTAAGATGCAGTTGCTGCTAAGCCAGACCTGGGGAAAAGAAGGGAAAGCTAAAGGTGAGCCAACAGGAGCATTGTGAGCATTGGGTAGTGAGAAAAAAAAGCTATGGAGTCAGAAGGTGGAATCGTTGCTTCAAACAAGCTGTGCGGTTTAGCATGCTGGGGCAGAGGTAAGCAGAGGCAATGACAGACAGAAAATGAGAACCTGCGGTGTCACCTGGTGAGGTGCAGAAAGCCAGACACCTGGAGTCTTAGGATGACTCTAGACATTTCCATGATATCCAAAGAAACACAGAAGACAGCTCCAGTGGGGCTGGAGGAACCCTAGGGTGAAAATGCAGGTAACGTGCGTGCGTGATCAGTGTTATACAACAATATTCTCCAGTGGTAGGCAGTACTGTCCCCAGACTTGGGACCTCAACTACCTCTAGTCTGAGCCACTACCATGCCTAACCTCAAATGCTTAAATCTTGATTGGATTTCCTGTTGCCCATATCGGCTAAAGTCTATTTTTAATAGAGCAAGGCAGCATGATCCATTTTAAACTGCATGCCATGTCTTAGTTTTCTTCTGTGCAAAACCTTGTGACAACTTTCTGTAGCATGCAGCCAAGTTGTCACAGGTTTTGCCAAGACTTTCATGACCTGCCCCCTTCTGGCTCTGCTCCGTCTATGATTCTGCCTCCCATGAAATCATGGAGGCATGGGATTAATCTGTTGTTCCCTCTGCTGCATTCAAAGGCTTCCTTGGCTACTGCTCACCTATGCTTTTCTGCACAGGCTGTTCTTGGAATGTTCCTCCCTTGCTTGCTTCCTCTGCTAACTTACGGTCAGTGTACGAAGACTCCCGGTTTGTTTCCTTTGTTTCTCTACAAAGAGATGCCCACTGGGCATCCTGTCCTGGTCACTATGATGCAAGAAGGAGGTCGGAGGTTTTGTCACTGGGCAGTATCTGCAGAGGAAGATGGCAACTTTGGCAATATTTGCCACTTGCCAAGTGATGACCATGGCTTGCTTGCCTGCAAAAAGCCAGGCTCACTCTTGAGAGCACTTTCTTGCATTTCCAGGAGCTATTTAGCCTGCTTTGTCCTGTCTATAGCTTTCTGGCGTGAATGACAGATTGGAGAGCATTTTATCATTGTCAATCTCAAATAAAACCGAAGAACTATAGTTACGCATGAACCAAAGCAATTTCAGCTCAAAGAGGAACAGAAGCTCCGTCCCTCCAGGCCCAGTCTTGATTGGCGGTCCCTTTAATTATGGCACGGAAGGTTCTGAACCTTTATTTTCTTTCTTAGGTTTGCCTTCATTGCAAAGATCAATCTGATGTATTTTTTTATTCCATCTAGAAACTTCTATCCATCCTTTCCTCTCTACAATTTCCAGTTGTTTCATGGTGGAACATTGAGTAAGCCCAAAGGCTGGAAAACTGACATCTCGTTACTCTGTGCTTCAGTGACTGTTAAATTGATAGTTTCAGAGTGGATATCAAACTATCCACTCTATCAGTGTGTGTTTGTGTGTGTTTTTTTAAGAGGGAAAAAGATTACAGTCTGTCTAAATAAATGTGACACATCTGTGACATCTGTGTCTTGATCGCTTCCTCTCCCAGCATATCTATTGCTTTTGACTATCTCTGTTTCCCAGTGGCTATCTGAGTCAGCTAGGGCTCGCCATCTCGCAGAAACTGTTGTTTTCTCTTCATTTCCTGCTCTACTAGATTTATTCCTATAGTCCGTACACCCGAACAACACGGGTTAGAATTTTGGGACAAAGACCCTCTGTTAAATTTTTATTTGTGTCACCTGCTTTCCCTGCTTTGCACACCTCCCAGACACACGTTTCATTGCCAGCAGCTGCTGTTCACAGCCACTTTGTATTTTTTTGTTCATTCGTTCTGCATGTAAAATAGAATTCATTCTGTCTTGAAAGGTCCTCCGCTGCCACTGGTCAGGGAAGGCAGAACATATCACAAGGCGGCAGAGAGGCAGTGTACAATTCTTTGAACTTGTAAAATTCTTTTCAAAAGTCTGAATCTTTAAAGAGAGAAAGAGAAGCTTGTAGTACATTTAGACAATAGAACAGAAATGACCCGTGTTTAAAGATCAGGGTTAATGCGGTGATGCCGACTCTTGGCTCTTGGGCATGTGTTCCTGGAATGTCCAGATTTCTGAACTTTCTGCCTTCAAACAGTTTTTTTTTCTGGTTAATCTTTGTGAGTCTGAAAATGTAAGAAACAAGAAAGTCCAGAGTTTGTGGTTCTTTCAGTAATTCATCAAAAACTGTAAAAACACAGTGTTTGTTTTACGGCAGAAACTTCTCTTCAGAATAAAAACCAGGACCACACTGCCACTATTACACTACCCTGCCACTCTCAACAGCTCTTTAGGGAAAGCAGGCGTTCACTTTGGCCGCCTTCAGTAACTGATGCTCCTTAAGGTGCATAGGCTGATGGTGCAATAACAGTGACTTCACTTTACCTGCCCCAGGCGTGGCTGTGTTGATCACGTGACCATGTTCGACTTACTTGAGATCGAACTCAAGAATCAAGGAATAAACCATGATGATGGGCAAACAACTGGCAATGTGGCTGATAGAAAACTTTTCTAAGTGTAAAATGATGTAAGAAGTCCAGGCGTGTAGGACTCCTGGCAATGGGAGCTGGGCTGTCCTTGGTGCTCTGGCTGGCTCTTGGGAACCTATTCCTTATGCTGGATTGCCTTGCCCAGCCTGAATACAGAGGCGCTTGGTCTTATGACAGCTTAATATGCCATGCTTTGCTGGTGCCCATGGGAGGGCTGCCCCTTTCTGAATGAATACAGAGGAAGAGGGATGGATTGAAGGGGGTGTGGTAGGGAGGTGGGGGGAGGAAGTGGAAGGAGAGGAGAGTGGGGGGGCTGTGGTCAAAATGTAAAAATAATAAATTAGTTAATTAATTTAAAAATAAGTCTCAGTTCACCTCTTTAAAAAAAAAAAGGAGTGTCTTAAGAAGCATACTCCCTGTATGCCAATTTGGCCAATGCATTTTTTCCCTGTCTCATCTTAGCACTGAACCGAGTGTTCCTGAACCTCTTCCTCTCAGCACCCTGCACTCCTGCATCCATCTTCGCTGTCACTAGACTTCCCCAGTTATATACTGGGGAAGAACAGCCGATGAAACAGACAGTGCAGCTCATTTCTCAACCACATAGGCAGAATGCTGATTGGGGACCTATGCTCCAATATCCTGCACTATGGCTTATCCTCTAGAAAGGATCCTTAACTGATTCTCAAAGTAATTCTAGGATCCCTGAATGGTGAAGAACATTCTAAAACATAGTTTCTGTTCAAAAGATTTGTTAATTTAAAGCTACACTGTCAAGGAAGATGACCTGAGACCCACAGGGAGCAGGGAAGAGAACTGAGTTTCTGTTAGTCACACCTCATTCTGGTTATTCACTATGCTTTAGAGCTGGTGGCCTCCTCCAGTAGGATACTTACATATATTTATTTATTGTGCAGTTTTTATTTGAGTACTGGAGATCCAAGATTTCTACCACCTGGGGACCAAGCTATCACATTTGCGCCCGTGGAGGTCTCAAATGTGCCAAGCAAGTGCTCTACCTCTGCTCCGTTCAATTTTACTTGGCACAGGCCACCAGGGATCTCATTGCTTTTACACACCCAGTTCCTTGCACTTGCTCCAGAGCTGGTGGTGCTGTTTTGGAGAGGGTGTCTAACTTGTAGAAAGTTCTATATTGTGGAAGTTTGAATGAAAATGGCCTTCATAGGCTCAAATGTGAACGTTTGGTCCCCAGTTGGTAGATCTCTTTGGGAATAATTAGAAGGTGTGACTTTTTTTCTAGAGGAGGCTGTCTCTGGGAATAGACTTTAACATTTCAAAAATCCGTACATTGCAGAATGTCTCTTTTTCTAGAATATTATTTTAAGATGTGTTATATTTGTTTATGCTGTGGAACATTTGTCTAATGATGCAAAGATGTGTTGCATTTGTTTAACTCTGGGAAGCTGTGCTTCCTTGCCTGTCTGAAACACCTGATTGATCTAATAAAGACTGCATGGCCAATAGTGAGGCAGGAGAAAGGATAGGCAGGGCTGGTAGGCAGAGAGAATAAATAGGAGGAAAAATCTGGGAGGAGAGTTAGGAGAGAAAGGAGAAGGAGGAGGGCTCCAGGGGTCAGCCACACAGTCAGATATGGAGTAAGAAGTAAGGAAAAGATATATAGAAAGAGAAAAAGGTAAAAGATAGAAGGGATAATTTAAGAAAAGCTAGTTAAAAATGGCTGAAAGATACTTGAGAAAGTGCTCAACAACCTCAGCCATCAGGGAAATGCAAATCAAAACAACTCTGAGATACCATCTTACTCCTGTCAGAATGGCTAAAATCAAAAACTCCAATGACAGTTCATGCTGGAGAGCATGTGGAGAAAGGGGAATATTCCTCCACTGCTAGTGGGAGTGCAAACTCATAAACCACTTTGGAAATCAGTATGGCAGTTCCTCAGGAAAATGGGAATCAGTCTACCACAGGATCCAGCAATTCCACTCTTAAGCATATACCCAAAGGATACACATTCATACAACAAGGACATCTGTTCTACTATGTTTATAGCAGCATTATTTGTAATAACCAGAACCTGGAAGCAACCTAGACACCCCTCAACTGAAGAATGGATGGAGAAAATGTGATACATTTACACAATGGAGTACTACTCAGTGGAACAAAAATGGAACCTTGAAATTCACAGGCAAATGGATGGAACTAGAAGAAACCATCCTGAGTGAGGTAACCTGTCACAAAAAGACAAACATGGTATGTACTCACTCATTTATGTATTTTATATATAGAGCAAAGGATTGCCAGCCTACAATCCACATTGCCATAGATGCTAGGAAACAAGGAGGATCCTAAGAGAGACATACATGCTCCCCCGGAGAAGGGGACAAGATCTTCTGAGCAAACTGGGAGCGTGGGGGGTGGGAGGGGAGAAGGTGTTAGGAGAAAAAGAAGGGGAGAAGAGGAAGGGATAGGAGGACATGAGGGAGCAGAAAGATTGAGTCGGGGAAAGAATAGAGGAGAACAAGAAAAGAGATACCATAATAGAGGGAGCCTTTGTAGGTTAAAAGGGAAATCTGGTACTAGGGAAATTTCTAGGGACCTACAAGGATGACACCAACTAACAATCTAAGCAATAGTGCAGAGGCTACCTTCCCCTATATTTAGATTGATGACTACCTTATATGCCATCCTAGAACCTTCATCCAGTAGCTGATAGAAGCAGAGGCAGACACCCACAGCTAAACACTGAGCTGAACTCCTGGAATCCAGTTGCAAGGTGGGAGGAGTGATGAGCAAAGGGGTCAAGACCAGGATGGAGAAACTCATAGAAACAACTGACCTGAACAAGGGGCAGCTCATGGACCCCAGACTGATAGCTAGGAAACCAGTATAGGACTGATCCAGACCCCATGAACGTGGGTGTCAGTTAGGAGACCTTGGCAATCTATGGGGCCTCTGGTATGGATCAGTATTTATCCCTAGTGTACGAATGGACTTTTGGAGCCCCATCCATATAGAGGGATACTCTCTCAGCCTAGACACACAGGAAAGAGCCTAGGCTCTGTTTCAAATGATACAGTAGTGGGTAGCTGGGGGTGGGATTAACCTGGTGGACTCAGTTCCACTTTGTTTATGCCTAGGCACTCTGTGTTTTCTGATTCAAGGATCTGTAAAGATCCACGAGCTGCCAAAGGCATGGACAGAACTGCAGCATCCAAACTTCCCCTGCTGCCATGAACTCTATTTTCTGAACTGTGAGTCCAAAGAAATTCTTTGCCTGTGTATTGCTTTTATATCTTTTCACGTGGAGTCATCCAGAAGATCCTCCATTGGTGGTCACTGTTCAGGGTTCAGGAATTCTAAAACCTTTGCTTATTTAAGAAGTGGAAGTTCTTAAATAATTTGGGAAGAAGCAAAAGGTAAAATCTTATTCCACCAACTTGTTATTTTGAAGAAAAGGCATTTTTGCCTGAATTATCAAAATCGCTAGAAACTACTGTGTAGTGTTTGAATAGATAGGAATTAGCTATATTTATACTTTATGAATCTTTAATTTTATTTTTAATTTATTTTCTATCCCATCTGCAGTTTCCCCTCCCTCCTCTCCTACCAGTCCCTCCCACTACTTTATGAATCTTAAAGTCAACAAGGCAAAAAAACAAGATAGTTACTGTGACTGAACTTTGCAAACCTTTGTCTGAAGATATTTGGTATAAATGTGTAGGACCAAGTCAAGGTTCAGAGGTCCAATACTTGAAAACTGCCACATAGATGCAGTTGTGAAATGACAACAGCCTCCTCAATGGCATTGTTCAAATGAGGTTTTGCTTAAAGAACTCTCAGAATATATGTTGGTCTCAGCCGGAAGTCACTGGCCTGGGAGTTTGGCTGCTGTCTGTGTAGCCCGAAAGAGTCCCTGCTCCAAGAGGAAGTCCTTATGTATCACTTTAACACAGAGCAGCTGCCTGCAAGTCAGTACCCAGCTTCTCACATGTGGGTCAGTACCCAGCTTCTCACATGTGGGAGGGTGGTTTGTTAAGGAATTTGTCCTCTGGCAAATTAATCTGAAGTAAAATGAATTGGAAGAATATTGAATTTTGAGCCAAAGATTTGAAATATATGTATTTTACTGAGATAATTAGCGTACTTAGTCTAGGCAAACTAAAGAATCAAGGGCGGTGCTCTGCAGCTATCAGCGTGTGTCTGGTGACATGAATGCTCTCCAAGTAATGACTGCTTGTCATATAGACAGTCTTCTCTATCTTGCTCGCATACCTACTCTTAGTTTATAGACAGGTCTCATAAAAGCTTTTTCTGTGTGATTTATTTTACTTAAAAAATGCTTGTATCCTCATAACTGACCAAAAAAGGGGGGGGCAGGAATTCAGGGGAGATAGTGAATTCTGTCATGTCTTATAGACATTCCAGACAAGGCTTGAACAACAGCCCATTTAAAATAATCACTCTATGGATCCATCAAACTGAGCTAAGACATCCTTCAGCTACTCCCTGCTTCTCCCCCTACTCCTGCCACCCCAACATGTTGCTGAATAAAATTTGGGGAGCGAAGGGTCTGCAGGCAGTATCTACCTAAGACCATTGTGAAAACAGAGCTCTGAAAAGGAGGCTGGAAGAGACAGGCTGTGACAAAGGGGTGGAATTTTATTTCTGCTGTTACACAGAAGCATATGGCTCCCACCCACAGGAAAATCTGCTTCTCTGTCCCACTAACGCATGCATGAAAGAGAAAGACTTTGCAGCTATGGAGTGCATGTCTAGGCTGAGCACCTGCCACTAAGCCTTTCTGCTTGTCCTGCAGCATTCCTCCACTGAACTAAAAGAAATTGACCAAAGTTATAGCTGTTTTGTCCAGACAGTAGGTTCCTAACAGTTTAAAACACACCTACTGTTTAGGTGACTGTCCCAATGCCACTCTTCCCTTAAGTCTGCCTTCAAGCTACTGGGTCATCATGAGAACCTGGAGTGTAACTGAGTAGTCTCTTGTGCCTGCTACTGCTGGCACACTGTCTGCTTCGGTTGACCAAGGATGAGGACATTCTTACTATCCATTGACATTTCCTGTGAAGTGCAGACATTGGTAGCAATGGCTTGGTAAATACTCCCTTCTCCATGTTGCAGATGGAGAAGAGAGAGGCTGTGTCCCGGGGAGGCATACTCTAGAGGACACAGAAGGGCTTAGTGATTTTGGTGGTAATGTGATGAGAGAGGAAATGCAGAGATTAAACTCTTAGTTGGTGATCAGATAGAATTTGCTGGGAAGGCTCCTGCAAGATCCCTTCCTACCACACAGTCACAAGAGGGATTGGAGTTGGCAACTGGCTCATTTCCTATTCAACCGCTGAAGATCATGTGACTTGGCTTCTTTACCACAACACAAACAGGGCAGATTTTAAACTGTGTATCTTTCTGTTAAATCACAGAGTGAACACACACACACACACACACACACACACAGAGAGAGAGAGAGAGAGAGAGAGAGAGAGAGAGAGAGAGAGAGAGAGAGAGAACAGGAATGTTTTCTCTGTTTCTAGGACCGACACAGGGACAAGGATGCTCTGCAGATGCCATAGATGAGGCAGTGACTTAACACAGTTTTCAGAAGGATGGCAAACAACTCTTTCCTGGGAACTAGAAACCACAACAAAGGGGGTGAGCAACTTTTCATGTCCTGTGATTGTTCACTTCACCGGGGAATTATTCACCACTGCCCCACTGAGAAGGGTGAGGAGGCCATGCTGACATTCTTTCAGAGTAAGGAGTTGAAAAGACATTTGTAATCTATTTTGGAAACTTGGAAACTCTGCACGGCTCATCCAAGGACCCTGTCAGTTGACTCCTGTGGCTAGCTTGTACAGGTCCCAGGATAGCAGTGTGACTGCTAAGAGGCAGCCCTGCATCAGGTGGCCCTCACACTGGCATCCAAGTTAAAAACTTTGTAAAGTAGACAGTAGAGAGCCCACATAGACAGTAGCCAGAACCAGGCCTGAAATGATCATCTTGAGATGCTAAGTGAAGCATCAGCACTTATTCCCTCCGCTGGAATGTTCCAGAAAGTCAGATTCTAAATATTGTTCCTGTTGCAGCCAGGAACAGACTTCTAACATTTCTTGCCACATCAAACCTTACCCCACTGAGGCCACAGTGATCGTCACTGTCTGGTTCCTGCTGTCATTTCCAGGCCTATCTTCCTCCGGTCTCTAACCTGGCACTCCATGGTCCATCAATCCTACGTACTTGGAGTTTTCCCAACATGCCCTTTGCAGATGCTTTTCTCTCTGCCTGGAATTGTCCCTTGTTTCCTTATTTGATCTTAAAGCTGCAAGTTGAGCCATCTTTCCCACTGTGGACCTTATAGGCACACGCAGCTGCGGGATGTGTGTTTGCTGAATGAACAAGTAAATGAGGAAGTGTGTGCATGGCCACGAAAGACAAATGGGCTGGCTGTTGCTGCTCTCTATGTACCAAGATTCCAGAGAATTCTCAAAGTCATGGGCCCTCAGTAAATACTATGATAAACCTATAATTTTGAATTGAACCCTCTGAGGGGTGGAGGACATGTGACACTTTACTAGGCCAACCTTGACAAACCATGTTTCTCACTCGGCTTCAGAATGACTGTGAGATTGATTTCTTCATCCCCTCGAATATTACTATCAGCATCTAACATCTAACCTTTACAAAATCAAAAATGATGAAAACTAAATAATTCAACCCAGAGACAGCTAGGCAGAAGACAAATGGGCTGTGCAGTATGTTTGGTTGTGGGGATGTCATCTGTCTCAGTAATTAAGTACCTGTGCTCATGAGCGGACTCTGAAATCTCTGAAGACCAGGGCTTTGGAGATAACGTGAAAGGCACTGTTATTTTTTTATTTCCTGTGTAAGCACCTATCAACCAGTTTCCCCCCTTTCAATAGGATGCTCTCTCCACGAAACTTTTGTGGTTTGGGCCATAGAGGTAAATATATCACAAAACACATGAAGCATCAGTGAAATACCAGACACGCTGAAGACATGTGGTAGTGGTAGAGAGAAGTGGACAGACAAGAGATTAGTGTGTGCTGAAAAAATACAGGGTCCAGGGTTCCGGGCTGATGACTCAGTGGGTGGTAGAGCTTACTGAAGAAACATGAGGAGGACCTGAGTTCAAGTCTCTAGAACCCACGTAAAAACCATGTAAAGGTGCTGAGGCAGGTGGAGGCAGGACAGAAGACTACTGGGTCTTGCTGGCCTCCAGCCTGGTCCCAGGCTGAGTGGGAGACCCTGTTCTAAAGGAATAAAGCAGAGAGTGACACTCGATGTTTTCTGTCCTTTTGCTCACCTCACACAAATGAGCACATATGGCATACATATAAACCACACTGGACACATGTGCTCATGAACACACACACACACACACACACACACACACACTGCTGCAGAGGCTGAGCTCTCCCCTCTCTCACACTTTTTACCATGCACATCCCTAGGACGGGTGTGTGCAAGAAAAAAAAATGTACGATCCTTTTTAGGACATCTGATCCTCACTAACTCTGACAGCACTGGTAGATGGGGATGTTGAGGATTCTCAGAGGACAAGCACTCTACCACTTGGAAAGGCACGTGGGATATAGGTCTTTCTTCCAGGGATGAGGGAAGCTGGGAGCAGGAGGACCTCTGCTCAGAGTGTGTTAGAGGGACTAAGCCAAGCCTAGAATACAGAGAGGTGAATCCCCTGTGGGCAGTGCCTGACACAGTGCTCATGAGGGGCTATCTAACAGGCTTTGAATGAAAGATCCCGATGAGGGGTTGCCTCCTGGCCTACGGAAGGGGTGATGCTGTCTCTAGGGAAGGCTGACAGGTTTGTAGATGACTGCTATGCACTTGTATGGCTTGGGCTATTCAAACACGCATCCTCTGGAGGCCTTTTACTGAACTGTCTCATTTTTGCTCAAGGATTCCTTCAAGCAAAACAGTTTGGTTTTGACTCTAACCATTTCTTCTCTCCAACTCAGGGGGTAAACTCTCCTTGCACTCTGCAGAATCTCTCCACTGGCTTGGGACTTTTGGAAACCAAACAACAGAGAATTCTGTTCTTAACTATATTCATCTCCTAAGATGTGGAAGCAGAATTAAACAACTATCTAAACAAGTAACTTGGAAGAAAAAATAATCTTGTACCTCACAATGTTATTATGTATTTTGAAATTATGACTATAATTCTGGTTTAACCGTGTTTCAGAGCCTGTAAATCAATATGATAAGGATGGCATGGGCTTCTGTTTTGTTTTGGATGAGATGTAGCTATGTCTATAATTCATTAAGTGATATACATGTTTCCTTAACTATATAAGAAAATATTTTTATTTTTATTATGAACATGTTATGATATAATTCTGCTTTCATTTGTAGGCAATACCAAGGGAGACATTGGTTCACAGTCTTCAACTACATCCTAATGTAGAAAGTCTGTCTTACCAAGCTGAAGGCCATTTTAATTGGTAGACTAAACAGACCTCATTTAAAGAAGTCAGACATTTGAGTGCCAAAGATTTATGTGTCTGAGAAATTCTGACATCCACTAGTCAGTCTAAGATGTGTGTTGAGTAAAGGAGAGGCTTTCTATGTGATGAGATTGTGTAATGTATTTTCTGCCTAGGGAAAAATATGTAGTTGCTTAGAAGAGAAAAAAAATCCATGAATACATTTAACAAAGCTACATTTCCCTACCTGGGAAATAAATGTATATGGGAAAGAACTTGCTTGCCTTTAATTTGGGCTTTAGGAGATGAGTTGTCTCTCATGTCCTGTCTCACATTTTTAAAACAATAGGCTTACAGACCATCCTTTTCTGGCAGGGTCAGGTATACTATACTTCCTTTTTATCTCAACTATTTCCACAATTGTGGTTCACTTGTCCTGGCTGCTCTGGAGGACAGTTAGAGTGCATGGGTGGAGTCATGAGAACACTGTGCCTTTAACAGGAACATTCCAGAACCCACCCCTGAAGATCCCAAGTGACTCTTTTGGAAGATTTAACTACAGAGGGCAGAATTCATTTTTTTTTCCTTTGTGAGGTTAAGTAGCTGATTTTAATCTTATATTCTGGTTGCTTTTTAATAAAATCACTCATCTTGTAGTCATACAAGACAAATGTTGTCACTAAGTCTATATATGAAACAATGGCATCGATGTTGCTTTGTTTAAATCTACAGCTTAAAAAAGAAAAGGGCATGCATACTCTGGAAAGACATCCCTGAATCCAGATCCCAGCATGCCTCAGAAGGGAGCATCTGCAGTGACTGGGCTGAGAAATCCATTCACAGCCTTAAGTGCTGCATTCAAGCTAAGGGAGAAGCAGATTATCATGGCTATTGTTGATGAAACAGCTTTCACTTACTAAGACTGAATTTCTCCAAGGTTTCATTCCAGGCCTGGTAAGTACCTACAGCCTCAAGAGCAGTTTTGCTGACCGTGCAGGGAATGCAGAATGTTTCAATATTATAATATTGATTTTTTGAGATCCCATGAATAACCTTGTAGTAGTTTCATTTTCTATAGAGAAGATGCAAATATTTCGTTCTCTTTCAGCATATAAACACCCTTCCCCATCTCCACAGTGGCCCTTGCTCCCTTGATCGAATCCTTTCCTGTAATTTGGAATATTTTATGGAGCTCATTACTGTCTTCAACAAATTGGGAAAGACTGTTGTATTTCTTATCAGCGTCAGTCCTTTCCATAGACACCCTCATTTGCATATCCAGGAGAAAAAAAGGAATTAGTCTTCTCAAGTTTTCCTTTAAAGAGACCAGTGCCATCAGCATATAGGACCTTCTCTTCTGCCCTGTTGTATTCCTAAAGGCACTCTCTTGGTATGGGGACTTGGTAGCTGAAGGGACTCTAGCCAGCCTGCGCCTGGCAGGCATGTCTCTGGCAGGCCCTACCTTCTCCCAGGACCTCTGCCTTGCTAAAATCCTTTAGTGTACATTCCTGAAGCTGCCACCAAGGTCTGTTCCCTATTTGGTCACTTCCTCCTCCTGAAGCTGAAGGTGCAGGTATCAAAGTGTTGAAATCCAGCAATCAAAAGCCCCTTTGGCTCTCCTAATTAACATGCCCAATTAAAATGAACCACCTCATCCCTAACACAGGGTTTCCCGTTTTACCTTTACATTTTTGTATGTGTCATGTCTGTGTCCCTTCTATCCAAAGGCAGTCCTTTGTACCTCTGGGACAAATACTCCTGCCCCCTTCCCTGATTCCCTTCCTCTTCTCCTTGTATCTTCTGTCTTTGTTCCTTATCCATGCTCTCTGGGGCAAATCAATCTCCTTAGTGAGAACTTGGCTTGGGGTCATGGGCCCATACTTTTCCTTTCAATAGGCTTTAGCTTCAGCTGCCAACTGAAAGCAAGCTAAACTTACCCGGGGAAAGAAACTTCGGTTGAGAAACTGCAGCCATCAGATTGTGTGAGGTATGTTTGTGAGGCATGCTTTTAATTTCTGATTGATAGAGGATAGCCTAGTCCACTGTGGCAATGCTATCCCTGGCCGTATGGTCCTGAGTTGTATAAGAAAGGTATCTGAACATTGACTGGAAGCAAGCCAGTAAGCAGCACTTAGTCTCTGCTTCAGTTTCTGTCTCAAGGTTCCTGCCTTGATCTTCCCTTGATGATGGTGGGTGGTTTGAATAGGAATGGCCCCCAGAATGGCCCCCATAGGCCCGTGTATTTATATTTGAGTGCCTTAGTCACCAGAGGGTGAAACTGTTTGAAAGGATTACAGGGATTAGTAGGTGTGGACTTGCTGGAGGAAGTGTGTCAGAGGCAGTGGGAGGTTTCAAAAGCCCATGCCAGGCCCTGTGTGTCTCTCTCTCTCTGCCCAGAACTCTCAGCTACTTCTCTAGTATCATGTCTGCCTGCCTGCCACCGTGTTTCCTACCAGGATGATAATAGACTAACCTCTGAAACTGTAAGCAAACCTCAAATTAAATGCTTTTCTTTTTTTAAATATGGGTTGTGTTGGTGGTGTTGTCTCTTCACAGCCAATAGAACAGTCAGATGGACTGTAAGCTGTAAGCAGAAATAAACCTGTTCCTCCCCAACTTTCTGATCGCCCTGTTCATCAAGGCAACAGAAATAAAACTAGGACAGTGATTGTGCTCTCAATCTCCGGTTCATTGTCCCTTAGTGTGAAGGCTTAGGACAGTTGCTCCCAGGTGAACCAATCTGGCACTCTTTTCTGATGTATACTTGCCTCTCTGTAGGGTGCTGCTGGAGAGATAGGGCAGCCCAGGCCTTGAGATCAAGCTTCTCTTCAGATTTTGATTAAGAGTTTTCTGTTCCCAGTAGTTTTAAAATTGCAGCAGTGAAAAGTTCAATGGTAGGGAGTAGGAAAAAGTATAATGACTGTAAAATATATGAATTATACTTAAAAGCACTGGTAGTTTTAAAAATCATAACTCATCTGATGTCATCTTTAAATTGAGCAAATCTCTAGATATTTATGTCTCTCACTAAGTACATACAGTACAGGTAGCTCGATCATAGCAACACACACACACACACACACACACACACACACACACAAAGAAGAGCTAGGCAAGCATTCTTCCACTGAGCTGTGTTCCCAACACAATATAGGGGTTTTCTGAATTATGATAATTGAACTTAGGACTTTTCAGCATTATTTGGGGCAAAAGAACAATATGCAGCATCCGGTAGGCATGTGCTTTGAATTTTAAAGTTTTCAATAAAATATTTCTCTGGACATGTCGAGTCAGATGATGCCCCGGCCAACAATTCAATCACAGGGTAAATGTCCATGGCCTGCACGGCCTGTGTGAAAAGTGATGGACTTTGGTAATCCGGGTTCATCAGAATGGATGCAGCTTTTGCATTTTTAGTCACGGGCCAGACCAGTAGCATGATGCTCAATACTAAAAACGCACTGGGTCCATGGACAGTTACTTCACATAAGGATATACCAAGGTTGCTTTTGCTCAGAAGTTGTAGTATAGTTTGAAACTCCTTCTTTTCTTTTCTATTCTCTGGAAGTTCATAAAATCCATCTAATTAATCATCTTACACCATCTCCCTCATTATAAAATGAACATGATAAATGATAATAATTGCTCACAGTCTTATAATCATTCTTAGCTTTGGTCAGATCTAGAGAGCTCGGGAATCATCTGCAGACTCAGACTTACATCATTGTCTCTTTCCTTGGGAGAGAATGGCCAACAATGGCTTTGTAGGATGCGGATAAATCTGGTCACCTGCTTATAGGGGTCAGATAATAAGTTCTGGATAGCACACAATTGTGTTACAGTTCATTACCCTAAAAAGTCAGAATCGCTACGAGTACAGATTGAGTTCTTCAATACCTACTTAAAGTAAATTAGTTATAGAATTCGTTTTAAAATAGATTATTTGGTGCCTCGGGCTTTAATTAAATGGCATACAGGGCCCGGTTCAACAGTGAAATAAAATGTGAGCCATGCAGTGGGAGCTTGTGGGGAGGAGGTAGGCCTCTGTAACAGATGGAAACTTTAGCTGGGCCAGACTTGGGTCATGGTGGTTGTGCTGCCATATGAAACAATAAGGGTTAAAAAAAATCTGTGAATATTGTGGTGTATCCTGTAACTCCAAGTGTGTTAGAACTTCAGCTAACGTTTTCAAATGAAGGAAAGTCCCAGCCTGCCACGGCTGTCGCAGCACACAGTTGGGAGACACGCTGAAGTTGGAACGGGGATGCAGATGCTGAGATCTCCCTTTTGCTCGAGCTCTTTCTTACTGTTCTCCATTGGCACTGTTTTCCACCGTCTTGAAAGGTTTCTGCCTCCTCATTGTCAAGCTTGATGTTCTTTTAGTAACTTATCTGAAAAGTGGTCAGTCTGTGTGAAAAATGACTGGAGGCACGCACACTTACAGACATCAAGATTTTAAGTCCAGGACTTTGAAATGTTTTGGGTTGGCCCCAGAAACTGTCGTGGAAAAGACATCAGGAAAGCAAAGTTGCTTCTGCTGTAAAATGAAGTGCCTGGATGGCAGGGTCTTTCCTTATTCTTCGGTGTTTCTATTATACATATAATCCTTGATAGGCTGTCCTGATGGTGGCACAGATACGTGGCTTAGTTCTTGCTTCCAGGCCATATTTCATTTTGCTATTTTATCTCTCATTACCAATCATTAGTGAGCCAACAACGTATCCCAATGGGTTTGAATTCTGGTCCTTAACTTCTATGTGCACACTGGGCATGTTTATCTTATTAGAAGTATTAACTATCCCAGAGAAAAGGTCTTTTGTGTGTTTGTTTTAACTTAAGCTACCAAGTTATTAGGACAAACCCTAATTTCCCCTTGGCTTACTCTGGGATCCATGGTTTAGGCAGAGAATTTAGGGGATGCTGCTGAGTGGAGATCAAGTGGTCTGCCTCTCTCTTCAAATTTCCTGCAACACGGCCTGACAGTTTTGGACTTCTTTGGTTGTTTTGGAGAATTCATGGTTTTAAGCAATTTTTGTAAGTTACCAAATGTCTCCAATTCATCCAGGACCATAAAGGTCAATTTGTGAAAACCACTGATGTCTCCCCTCCCACACAAAGCTACAAGAAATAAAAATTTTTAAAAAATTTAAAATATCCTGGGCATGTTTTGATTGCACAGTGCTGGGGGTTGGGACCTGGGGGCAGTTAGAACCTCATAGCAGTCATTTGTCACACTCTCTCCTCTCTGAGTACCAGCTAATGGGGGATGCACATTTGACCCCATGCCAAGAACAATCACCAGTGAAAACCACAGATCCTGATGTCTTGAAGCCGAAGCTGACCAGCCGAGTTCGCTATTATTGGGTTGTTCTGTTGGAAAGCCCAAGTGTTGTTAGGTGCACGGTGAGTTCTTTAAACGGCCCCTTGAGCCAGGTGATGGCTGAGAATGGTGCTGGGTCCCCATCTCTACTTCCCACACTCAGAAGCCCTGGGACTCCCAGGGCTCCAGCGGCTGACAAAGCCGTTCCCCAGACTGCCTCCTTCATTCCTGAGTTCTCAGTCAGCTCTGGTCCCTGCGGGTGCCACTTTCTTTCAATTCCAAGAATCTTGACAAATGCAGTCATGAAAAACAGCAGCGTGAAGAAAATGTACTTATAGGTTAATTTGTAGCCACTCTCTTTTAGTCTTTCTTCTAAATCACAAGCCTGCTGTGGTGGATGTTTTTGGTCTGGGTTGAGGCATTACAGTTTTGCAACCCTTTCAGTACATAGCTGGATTTCTTTATGTTCTTCCTTCTCGCTAAGTACAGTGGCCTAATGATACCATCACCAACTTCCTGTCACGGAGTAGGAGAGGATTAATGAGACAGTGTTTGCAAAGTGCTCTGAGGCTCGCACAGCAGTCAGAGCAATGTGGGTATCTGCAGTTGGCACTCATTCGTCCCTGTGTATCTGATTCACATAGTTTGGTATCTTTGAGGCAATAATTTGTAAGGCACAACCCGGTGCCCTTCCCTTAGTAAAGGAGAACATTTTGCTTGGAGCCGAGCTATTTTTCCACCCTTTTGGCCTTGCTGAGCATTTTAACGATCACTTCCACGCTGCTTGTCTCTAATCTGTGGAGAGATGCTGTCGGTACAAACCGTACTGTGAGACCGTGAGAAAATTACACCCCAACCCACAAGGAAGGCCTGCTTTTGGTTCCAGGATGTCTGGTGGGACCGCAGTTAAGAATGCGTGTCTGCAGGAGGAGCTCATTCTAATTCTTGGTGCACAGGTGAGTTAATAAGTGTGTGCATTGAGACCAGGAGCTGATGTATCAAAGATGTGGCTCTCTGTCACCTCAGGGTGTTCTTAATAGCAGCACCAGGGTTTTTTTTCCCTCCCTTTCATTTTCGTCAAAATGTATCAAGGGCTGTCATCACTTCTCAAAGAAAGCACTTATTAATATGTATAAGGTAAGACTGTTCTTTCTAAGAATTAACTTTACTCACAGTCCTTACCTCCAACCACAATACTATGCAGAAAGAAAGCAACACTCATACCTAATCACGTGGTATGTGTTCACACGCATGTATACACCGACAGAAAACAAGCAATTAAAAAACAAATTCTGTAATTTCAAATTTTACTTTTCTGAGGCAGAAAATGTCACATTTTAGTGATATTTAAAATGAAGTCCCTTATTTTTTATTTTCCTCTCTGAGGTGGTAGCATTTGATAAATAATTACACATACACACACACATATGACTTTTGAGTGCAAGTGTGCTTCATTTATGTGAAATTTTGAGTTCTTATCAGCAGCTAAGTAATGGCACTCGAGTGCTAGTGGAGCCCTATTTCAGTTTGTTTTAAATAGATGACCCCTAATAGATGACTGTTGCTAGTGTAATTGTTGGATTTTGTTTGCACTCATTTTAAAAGCTAGATGGTCAGTGATTCCAAACATCTGTTTTGCTTTCTGTTTTCTCACGACTATTTTGTTTTTGTCTCTCCTTTCTTAAAACCGTTAATCCTGGGATGTTTAGTCAGTTATTTATTGGGGATTTGCTGAGTGTAGGTGCCTTGAGGAGTCACCGAAAGGTGAAAGCTCAGTTTTTATTCTGAGCTCTAATTGTGGCAGACAGTCCTTGAGTGTGTGCTAAGTGGGTAGTTCTTTACAGTCATTATCTCGGCTAATTCTCATAAGAACACTTCGGGCTGAGTATTAATTATTATTATCCTATTTTGCAGATGAAAGAGTAGAGACATAGAAAAGCTAAGCCACTTTCTAAGAGTCTTCTTTGCAAATTGTGGGGGGGGAGGGAGGCTGGCTTTTTCTTTGAGGATTATGACAGTTCATTAGAATGGCCACAGTGGAGTGTCAGGCTACAAGTTTGAGACCAGACTGGCAGGCTTGCTTGCTTCTGAGGACAATCTCCTTGGTTTGTAGATGGCTTCCTTCTTGCTGTGTCTTAACCAGGTCGTCTGTCTGTCAGCAAGTGTTTATGTCTGTGTTTGCTCATCATCCATAAACCCTGGTTGTGTTGGATTGAGGCTCATCTGAACTGCTTACTAGGCTATTCAAGGCCTTATCTTCAATTATGGTTAAATTTGAAGGTGTTGGGGTTAGGACTTCAGCATATGGTTAAGAAACAGTGTTCATCTCCACTGTCTGTAGGGGAGGTAAAACGTTCTTTCTGCTCCTTTAGACTGAGAGATATAAGAGTCTCTCTGTCCCAGTGTTGCGACAATCAAAACTTTGAAAATACAAAGGCCTGGAAGACACTTAGAGCTTCCTGTAGTAGCATCTAGCCTTGCCAGAGTATTTGTGTTAGTGGCCACACTCCTTTGGGTGTGGTTTCAGGTGCATATGTGACCAGAAGGTGGGGTGGGTGCTTTGCTTGCTCTCTCTCTCTCTCTCTCTCTCTCTCTCTCTCTCTCTCTCTCTCTCTCTCTCTCTCTCTCTCTCTCTCTCTCTCTCCCTTTGTCTGTGTTTCTCTCTGTCTCTCTGTCTCTATATCTCTCCCCCTCTCTCTCTCTCTTTCTGGTTATGGGTAGGATTGGGAGGGCAGAGACTGTATCTTTATTGTTATCTTTGTGAGTGTTCCCCAATAAAACACCCATTTATCATTTACCTTGGGTCTAATGAATTCATTAACCTTCTGCCTTCAGCTTCCTTCTCATTTCTTTTATTAGATACGTTTTTAACTGAAACAGATTTGTATCACTCTCTGCCTTCCCTTTCTTCCTTCCAGTCCCCCCAGATATTCTCCCTCAAACTTCTCCCATGTTCCCCCATTCTCAAGTTGGCAGCCTTTTAAAAATATTGTTTGTTATATATGTGCACATGTTTACACAAATACATAAAAATGCAACATGATGAATTTGACTTTATTGTTGGCGCATATATAATTTCAAAGCTGACCACTCTGCATTGGACAATGAATAAGGGGGCTCATGCAATGAAAAGATCAGCAGATTGTGGGGAGCCCAACCACAAAGGATACATCTGCATCACAGCTCCTGCATCTGTGGTTCAGCAAACATTAAGAAAGGGTGGGGAGGAATATTGTAAGAGCCAGAATACCTGAAAGTCTGCTGAAAAACAGTTGTTCCTAGAAATGACTGCATAAAGATGAACAAAACAATGGAAATATCAATGGACATGCTAATATGGAGGGGTGAAATTTCACAGAACTCCATCCGTAACAAAGAACTTTAAGAATGCCTTTCTCTCTCCACTGATCCCATCAGCAGCACCCAGGAACTTTTCAAGAGGAACTGGGGAAGGAGAATGTCGAGTGGCTGTGGCCTTTACAGAGCAACAGCCGCTCTGTTAGAGGAAGGAAAGGTAGAAAATTGCCAGTGTGTTGCAGAAGAAAGCAGTAGTGCCAGACAAATGACTAACCAAAGTCAACAAACCAGACAGCAGTTGAGATTGGCTGCATCTAGTGGTGCTGCCTTTATAGGGATTTCCCACAGCATCTCCCTTTGACCTCACCAAAGACTTGTGGATCAGATGTAATTTCAAATCCATGTACAATGAAGACTTACTTCAGATGGTGTTGGTGACAATCAAGTATAATCTCCTTCCTTCCTTCCTTCCTTCCTTCCTCCCTCCCTCCCTCCCTCCCTCCCTCCCTCCCTCCTTCCTTTCTTCCTTCCTTCCTTCCTTCCTCCCTCCCTCCCTCCCTCCCTCCTTCCTTTCTTTCTTTTTTTACTTGGCTCTGGAGAGATGGTTATGAACACTGGATATTCTTCCAGAGGATCTGAGTTTGATTATAAGTGCCCAATCTCTGTAGCTCCAATGCCCTTTTCCAGTCTTCATGGAACTTATGTGATACACAGACATTCATGCAGGCAAAATACCCAACACATAAAAATATGTAAGTTAAAAACAATACAAATAAGGGTAATACTTTACCTTTTGAATAAAGAAAGCAAATCAGGACCACAAGGACCTCAGCCTTTAATGTGTTCATTAGCTTCCATTGCTCACGGGGGTCTATGGGGGTTTGCTGGTTTAATGTGTTCATTAGCTTCCATTGCTCACGGGGGTCTATGGGGGTTTGCTGGGTTGCTAATGCAATGGAGGATGTGCCAGGCCTTGGTAGTGTCAGCTTTGATGCCTTCACTTTCTCTAAACAGGGCAGAGCAAAGATATAAGACTTGCAATCTCAACCCCAAGACATGAAGTGAGTCTTATAAGTATTAAGGTAGGGATTAAATGAGGCAAGGCGTGCAGAGACACTCTACACTTGTATACCAGAGTGAAGTTCAAATACAAGAACCCTCCTGAGTAGGATGCATGGAGCTTTGTTGGAACAATTAAATACCTCCTTATATATATGAGAAGATTTTGATTTGCTCCCAGGCTACGTACTTGAACAATATAGTTCTATGTGGACACACAGATTGATTTTATTTTTGTCAGTGTCTTTGAGGATGAATTCGTACCTTAGCTTCTTTCTTTTCCTATTCACCTCTAGGCTAGAGAATAGTGTACTGATGACAGGAATGTGCCATTTTCCAGTCACTGCCTTTCTCTGATCATTTATCCCAAGGCAGTGTTAACACTCCTCTGCAGGGTTCATCATTTGCTGAGTGGTCAGGAGCCTTCACAGAAAGAGTAATTTCAGAACTGAGCTCTGGCAGTGCCAAGTATCTGTCTTCAGGGTAGTTCCTCTCTGACCTCCTCTCCAACCAGACCATGCCTCCTCTGGCCCTGGGCAGTCCCTGCAAATGCACTGGGGGCTGGAGCAGACTGGGATCCTTGTCACTACCAGAACAACAGTAACTCTGGAGCCACGCTGGGGGTGAGATTGGAAGACTTGGCTCTGATTTTGGGGTGCAGGGGAAACTCCAGGCCCTATTTATCTTGCTGTTTATTCTGGCTTGTCTTAACTCCTCCAGACACTACACTAACCACAGATAGATCAAATCCCTACTTTTCCAGGGATTCTTCTGTTTGTGGACAACATCAGGCTTTTCCAAATGCCAAACTCAAGCCAACACCCTGCCAGTCTTGCCTTGTCTTGTTAGAAATTTCTGGATGTTGGACATAGCAGTTGCCCCATTCTGTTGAAGCTGTTCTTGGTGACATAAGTAGTTTGAAATCACCCCCATGTTCCCTTCTAGCTGGTAGCATTTCCTTCTCCTCTCTCCAAGTATTTCGATGCTGAGCACAGTCATCTGCTGTTTTCTCAACTTCAAAATGATGATGTCAGACAGTTGCTTGGGCTAGAATTTCTCGGTGCCTGAAGACCCATAAATTTGTCCATCTGTGTAACTGGAGCCACCAGAGAGTATGTGTCGTCGTTTGCAAATTCAACATTCCTATGATGATCGGTAAGTAATTCATTTGTGACTTCTTCCCTTGGGCACTCTGTGGTAAAGAAGCGATTACTCCATGGGCAAGATAATAATATTCCCCACTCACCAATGTCTGCCATGCAGTATTGTCTGTGGCCTTCTCTTTAGGACTTCCCCATCTAGTTCAAAGGGACGCCTACCCACCTACTACTGAGCACACAGCGGGAGCCCTCCCCATGTGTCAGCCCTTCTCCCTGAATCAGCTGGAGACATGTATTTCCTCTGATGGAAAAGGCTTTGAAATAAGTGGTGAAGGGACCCAAAGACCAAGATTTTCTTTGCATGCTTTTCAGAAACTTTTTTTGGTATTTATTTCAAAGACTTAAGTGTTCTTTGGGGGGCCCCTAATCATCCTAAGCCCTGGGAATTTACTTCTCTGCAGCTACTCTCCCTCCCCAAGCAGCCCTGCAAGGAGCAAAATAATTGTCTGTTTCTGCAAGCAGCCTCCTGTGCAGATGGAGCCTGATTAGCATGTGTGCTTGCAGCAGGCCACCGCTCCAGCCACATTTGGAAACCCAGCCACTGAGAGAGATGTGGGCTTGACATTCATTAACATTCTTGGGCTCCCTGGGAAATACACATAATAGGGTAAAATTGCCATTAAGGAGAGCAACACTTGAGGGAAATATCCACTCAATAAAGACGGAGATTCTTCTCATCAACAGCTGAGGAAAAATCCAGTTGCCATAAAGGGTAAAAGAGACATCCTCTTAATATGAGTGGAGATGGCCAGAGTTCAGCAGGTTTGCTGTTCTAATGAGTCCCACCGTCCTGCGCCGGATGGCAACTGGCTTATTGGTATGCAGATGTTTCTAGGCATATTTTGGTCTCAGCAGATCCCAGAACTAGCTTAATGATTTCTTTCCCCAGGGTTGTCTGTATTAACCTTAAGAGAAGGCAAACACTAAAGGAGTTGGTCTTAACATTGACATAGGGCCTTTAAGTCAAACTATTTTTTCTGGGTTAGAGGAATAGGACCTTGGTGTTTTCTTTGCTTGGTGCTGAGGATCCTTGGTGGGATACACAGTAACCTGAGCTGTAGATAATTCCTAGCTACCCCTTTGCATTTATAGGGTACATTGTTTTGACTGTTTTCTATTGCCCTTTATATTGAATGCCATAGAGTTCTGTGTTATATGTGCTAAATTGATGAGAGTTCTTACTAACATTTACGAAGTCAACCAAATAGTAACACTGAAGGTTGTTTAAACAACTGAACCTCCTACACATTTAAAAATCCCCATTGAAGGGACTTGAACCCAGTAAATTCGTTATATTGGCTTGGACTCAGGTATAGGTTTATAACACAAAATATCAAGCCTATTTTTATTTTGTCTTACTTGATCAATGAAACACTCCATTTAGTCGTCTTACAACTACTGTCCTTGACAAGTCACAGGGAGGAGTGAGGCTCCTTGCTGAGTCTGCATCTTGCATAAAATTATTTCTGTATTGAATAAGCTATCCTAAGCAGCAGGCTTCTTGACTGGTTGTGCAGCCTCCGTGTCCTTTCTGGGATGTCGCACACATTGTGCACACACTATCTTGATTCTTTTGTCTTCAAATGGCCTTGATTTGACAGCAGACATCTCTACTGCATTTCCAGTTAGTTGGAGGCAGCGTCCTGTGCTTTTCAGCAGTGACAACAGTGCCTTGTTTGTGTGCAGCAGTTAATAATTCACAATATATTTTCACATGCTTTCAAACTCAATATTGGCAATGCGCCTCTATGATAGGTGACCTTAACAGGTTTTTAGATGAGGAAACTGAGGTTCATGGATTTTATTACTGGAAACTCGGTGGTAATTTACTCATCATCAACAGAATTTGGACTTGAATCTATAATGCCCTTATTTTAGTGAGCTCCTTCTTTTAATTGGTTATTTTTATTAACAACATTCACTTGATGAGGTAGATTCCAAGATATTGTTTTAAGTATCTAGAGTTATGGCTACAATAAATATTTTTCCATGTTTGTCAAACATGCAGATATGTTACAAAATGAAATGTGTGTGTATGTGTGTGTGTGTGTACATGTGTGTGTTATATGTTCATGAGCACATAAGAGAATACACCTGCAAGTTCACATTAGAGGCTAGAGAAGGACATCAGGTATCCTGCTCTATCACTCTTGTCTTAGTCTCTTGAGACAGGATTACTCACTGAACCAAGTAGGCTGGCATGTAGCTAGCCCTAATTATTCCCCTGTCTCCATTCCCTATAGTTCTGTTGATATGGAACCATGTAGCCGCAATGAGGTTTTTATGTGAGTTATCTGGTTAGGAGTTCAAACTCTGCTCCTCACATTTGCACAGTAAGAGCTGTTGTTACCCACAGAATCATCTGCACTCCCAGCAGAATGATTTTCTACAAAATGATTATTGGGACAATGACTATCATGCTATTGCTTTCTGTAGGTAAAAATTTAAGAGCCACCAGCTGGTCTCATCTATGGAAAGTAACAACCTCATCCCCAGTGACCTGGCTTGTTCATATTATCATACCCTGAGTTTTGTGTTTACTGTGCATACATTTTTTTACAATGAGTCTATAGAAAGCACTCTAAACATTTGTACAGATCCAGGACAGAATGTGACTACTACAAACACTGAAAGTGGTGACTGAGTTGACAACTTTTAGGAGGTGAGGTGATGTGAGCATAGGGATGGAACTTAAGAGACACAATTGAAAGTTTATGGACTCATGCTTGCAGAGTTACTATTGGAAGCCATGATGCCCAGAAGGAGAGGGATTAGAGTCACATAACTGAAAAGAATGATGGGAAGAGAAAAGGAAGAAGATATAAATGAGGTGATGTTATTAGCTTCTGTATCATGGAGTCAAAAGTTAGCATCTACAATTGAGAAATCAGGAAAAAGATGTTGAACATTTTTATGACTGATTTCTAGACTCTGACTTCAAAGAATAGTAGAATTCAGAGTGGGGACAAGGGTGGGAAACTTTCTGCTTTCACTATATTTTGCACAATCTGATTTTGAATGCTGAATATTAAATATTTTCCAAGATGTATCTTGTGTGGAAATTAGTGTGATAGGTTAAACAGACAGATGGGCTCCAGGTGGACTAATGAGTTATGACTACATAGCTGAGCTAGGTTCTGCTGACTAAGTTAGCATGAGCCTGGCCCTGGATCACTAGGTATTGGCTTGAGAGTATTAACAAGAAACACCCACAGCTTGTGCCAGGCTCTGGGAGATCATGTGTAAGTTTTGACTTCACCAAGAATTAGATATGACACAGTTGAGTTCCTACTCTTTCCTGTAGTAAATAGGGGTTAAGTTCTAGACTCTTGTCACAGCTTTGACTTTTCTTCCTAACTTTTTGGGTCCTTTTCTATCATTCTTTCTATCTTGTTTTTACTTGTAAGATATGCACAGTTATAAATGTTTTTAACCTGCCACCACAACCTGTTCTGGATAATCTAATAGTATACTTTAGAATAACTAAATAATACTTTTCTTAATTAAATCACAGATCCGATTCAAAAGGATTCAGCTTTGGGGAACTAGATTCAAAACATTTTCTCTCCCATTGAGTTTTCCAGTTTTAACTACTTACTACTGCTTAAGGGTTAGTCCATGATCTTCATGGTGGGAAACAGACAGGTGTGGTACTGGAAAAGTATCTGAGAACTTTCTGTCTGTCTGCTGCCTGAAGAACAGGCAGCAGACAGAAAGACAGAAAGAGAGAGGGATGGATAGGGAGAGAGGAGGGAGGAAGGGAGAGAGGAAGAGATAGGGGAGGGAGGGAGAGAGAAGGAGAGAAAGAGAGAGGGAGAGAGATAAGGATGGAGGGAGAGAGTGAGAATGAGAGAAAGAAGGAGAGATAGATAGATAGAGAGATTGAGATTAGGCCTAACTTTTACTTTTGAAACCTCACAGCTCACCCCCAGTAACACCTTTAACAATGCCGCAACTACTCCAGAAAGGCCACACCTCCTGACCCTTCCCAAACACCTCTACTAACTGGAGACCAAGCATTCAAACACGTGAACCTATTAGGGGCATTCTCATTCAAACCATCACAATAAGCAACTGACCAAAGTCAGGCTGTAAGTATTAGAGCCAGCATTTGATCTAAGTTCAGTGTGAATACAAGGATCTCATTCAATTCTGCTTTCTCCTTCAGTCTCCCTTCAGTGACAGGCAACTGGGTGCTAATAATTAATAAAAATAAACTAATGCATGCAATTACAGAATCCCTATGAACTGACAGGGGAGGTGATTGAGCATATGGACTGCTTTTGTTTCCCATAAAGCACCAGCTCTCACTCATGTTTCCCCATCTGCTTACTTAAGCTTTAGCAGTAAACCTATACTTGCAAGCTAGAAATAGGAGCTGCACTGCAAGACCTGGAGAAGACTGGAGGAAGTGGGGCAGCCTTCCACCTCCACCCCATGACAAAACTTATCTTTATGGTACAACAAGTATTTGCTTCTCTGGAGACTAAGTAAGTTTAGGATGCTTTGTTCTTATTTTGTTCTTCTTTAAAAAACTAAATGAAAATAGCCCATTAAAAGGAAATTCTTCATCTCAAACTGTTGACTGCTATGCCTCTTAATTTTAGCTTGTTAAATTTGGGATCTTGAAACAAAATCCCACACATAAATGTTCTCTGGGCCCATGGCATTTCCATTTGCTTGTGAATTGGATTAGTTTTCATTTATCTTAAGCTCTTGCCTCTCATTCCTTTTTGTTTTGAGATACTTAGCAAATGTTGACAGTTATGGTTGGCTTACTAAGCTCCCTCAGTTATGTAAATGATTCCTCTTAGTTATGTTGCTATTAATTGAAGAAGGCTTTAAGTCTGGTGTGTCTGAGGACTTCCTAGTAAATTATTGCTTATATTTCATTTAACTTTTTTTCGCTTCTTCAGGCATCAAGTTGACCTTTTTTTCTAGCTCCCTTTAGCTCTACACTTCCTTTTTGAATCTACTGTTTGCTTGACATGAAAAATGAACTTGTACAATTATAGACCCAGTGGCCTTTTCTCAGCTCATTCTTCTTGGTCGCTCTGCTGTGGTTGACACTGCCCCCACTAGCCTCAAAGTCTCCTGCTCCTTTTGCTCCCATGACATGATTTTTCTGGTTTGTTCTTCTCTGCGACTGCTTTTTCTTTTTCTTCATCTTCTCTGCCATCTTCCCTATAGAGTAGTGCTTTGCAGTTGATTTCTACACTGTGACACTTGCAGGTCACTCACAATAACTGTGCGACACACAAGTTCCTCGTTGAAGCTCTTCAAGCCTTAAGGGGACTGGAGACTGAGTGCTCTCAGGACACACTTGTAATCCAACTGGACTCGTCATTTTTTTCTAATACCACTGGGACTTTATTCTGTGCATTGTGCAAAAGTGAGTTACTTACCTTTAGATGCCAGTAAATCCAGGTTAGTACAATAAAAGTATAGGTTAAAAAATTGGGACAGCTGAATCCAAGGGATGAAATATCAGAGACAGCAAAGGACAGAGGTCCATAGAGTTTACAGAGATGTCAAGAAGAAAGTATTTGACAGACGTGAGAAACATGGATGGATGGTTTAGATACCTGGAGTTGTAACGGGGTACCAGGAACATCTGTGACAGCTGTCATGTATCAGAACAGGAGCCAGGACCCCAAACATGCAGTTAGGGTCGACTGGAGTCTAGAGCTGGCATTAAGACATGACTGAGAAGCACAGGTCAGTGCTCCTGGAGACTCAGTTGGTCCACTCAGATCCAGCTAGGGAGGAGAGAGCTGGCCTTGACAATGGAGTGAAGAGTCATGGATGCCCATGAGGTTCATTCTGAGTTAAACAAACTTGAGTGCCAAACTGCAGTCAGGTCAAGAAGCTTTGTTATTCATTCTCCACCTTATTTCTAACTCTAAGATAGTGGTTTTTTCCTGTCTTTTCACCCAAATTTTGCCACTCTACGCATAACTTAACCCAGCCATAGTATGCAAAGAAAAGTCTTCTCACTGCCGGATATGTGTACTCACTCACTCATGTGTTCCTTTCTCCCTCCTTCATAAACCAATTGGAGTAGGAAATTTCCCCTACAAAGGTAACTATACCTTAATTCCTGCGACCCGGAGATGTGCATGCCTCTGGAGAAGTAGGAGCCAAGGCCTTCTGATTGACCTTGGGGTGGGAAAATATTCCAGTTCTCCCTGTGGACCTAACATAATTATAAAGGATTTCACTGGAAGACGAAAGCTGAAAGTTTAAGGGAAGATATGGTGACAGAAAGATCCAGCCAGGCATGGTGATACACACCTGAAACCCCAGCATTTGAGAGGCTGATGCAGGAAAAATACTAGTAGTTCAAACCCATCTTATATTATAGAGTTCTAGGTCAGTCTGGCCTATATAATGAAACCTTGTCTCAAAATAATAATCAGGGATCAAGTGTTGAGATGTAAAAGCAACAGGACCTGAATACGGCAGGTAGGGGAGACCAGCCAGGCAGACTTTAGGAGGTAGAAAAGGTAAGAAACAGATTCGACTCAGAGCCTATAGAAAGAGAAGACCTGCCAACATGTTGACTGATGCCTGAGCCTGATTCTTGTCTACAAGATGAAGAGCTTGCACTGTGAGAAACCTGAGTCTATGGTGCTTTTTAACAGTACCCTTAAGAAGCCAATATACTTCTTAGCCTCAAACAGCAAGTGTTTCTTAGGAACCGTGTGTCCCGTAATACAAGAAACTCAGAGTAGGATATGAGGAGGGAGAGATTTCTGTTGACCTATATTATCTTCAGTTTGTCTTACTCATTCACTCATTTAATGCATATTTAGTGAGTGCTTATATATCAGCAGTGCTGTTCAAGGCACAGGCAAGTATTCATCATTCTAAAGCTTACAAGCTACCCCAGAGACAGAGAGCAAATATGAATAAGTCTAAAAATGTTATTGGGTAGAATTGGATGAGTATCATAGTAGTAGAGATTTTCCCAGCATGTTTCAGGTCAGGGATTCAATCTGCAGCATCAGCCTAGATGGCATGAAATGCTAGCTGTGGTTAGGTGTGTGGAAAAGCGAAGGAGATTCTAGGATGAAGATGGAAGGCAGCAGCTAGTATTAGACAAGGCCTTAGAAGAGCTTACTGAAGAAGTGCTATTTTTAAAATATGGAAGAAAATTCCTAGGGATTGCTACAAGCAGTTCTTCTCACCAGCCTGGTCCTAGAGTTGCACCACTCCAAATGAACACTTAGACACTATATAATACTGTTTGCCGTTGGCTTAGGCTTCTTATTTACTAGCATTGTCTTAATTATTAACCCATTTCTATCAATCTATGTATTGCCACGAGGCTGTAGCTTACCCAGTAATGCCCAGCATGGTGTTACTCCTCCAGCAGCCTGCTATCGGCTGACTCTGTCTACATTTCTCAGAATCCTACTTGTCTCCTAGACCCACCTATTGTGCCGCCCTATTGGCCACAGTGTTTTATTCGTCAACCAATAAGATAAACATACACAGAAGACCATTCCCCATCAGGGGATACTCGATTTCAATTTCTGAGACAGATATGTGCTTTATGAACTTCATGACTTGGGGGGTGGGGGAAGCTAGCAGTCTTTATCTTGCATATCTGGATGACTGATTCTCATTTTTTTTCCTGTTTCCTATTTTGATCTGAACCATCCTGGAGTTCTGTTCAGAGTGTTGTAACTTAACATGTTATGTCCAAACTCATGCTCCTTCTGCAGCTTTCTGCTTAACACCCTTGCTGGCAGTCATTGTGACGATGAGGACACAGCCTTCATTTTCAGCTCCATTCTTCATGTCGACACCCAGAAGATGGGTAACAAAGAAATTAGCCTATAAAACTCAATCCAGGTTTTTGTTTTGACCCTTGCTTGATGAAGTATGAACATATGATTTTCCATATGCAGTCATGACTAATAATAACATTAATCTATTCTGGAATCCATAAAGTTGGTTTCTGGGCCAAACATTTTATGTTATGATGAAGTATATTGTATAATGGAAGATCTTGAGTACAGATGCCTTTTATTAAAATTGGTTTTTATACTTAAAGGACCTTTTAGTGAGAGAGAAGGGTTGGCTTCAGAGTTATCTACGCTGTGCTGACTTTATGGCCCCCCGAGGTCCTCTTCAAATGCAAATGTGGGTGTTCATTAAGCAGAAATGGTTTCCAAACTGTTATGCCCTGCCATGCTAATGCAGGTGGAAGTTTGAAAGCTTCCTGCCTTTATTTTTTTTTCCATTACTTTTTGGGAGAAGAGGTAGTGGCTGGGGATTATGTATGGCCAAGCTGACTACTAGAGACACTTGATAATGATACATTTATATTTCAAAGCTGAGACTTCCTTTACTGATATAGAAAATTCCATGCCCAGTCACACTTCCCAACACCAGAGCAAAGGCATGCATTTTTTACTATGAAGTGTCTGTTTCCATAGATGTTTATATAATATGCTCTAATAAGTAAAACAACCAGCCAACCAAACACATGTAAAATCAACTATCTCTTCCCAATGCACATAGCAAATATTTACAGAGCAACCGAAATTTCAACTTGAATTCCCTTTGCTTTTCATTGTTATTTCAAATACATACTATTAGACAAATCATTTGGTTGTTGACTTAATACTTAGTTTTGAAAAGATTGCTCATGTGTATATGTGTGCTGTATGTATGTACACATAAGTAACTGTGTGCAGGAGATCATGTGATTGAAAGACTGAATGCTTTCCTCTTTCATTTTCTGCCTTCTTCTCTTGAGACAGGCAGGGCCTTTCACCAAGTCTCGAACTTACCTTTGGCTAGGCCAGTAGGCCAGAAAGTGCCCCAAATCCTCTTGTCTCTGCTGGGGATATAGGTGCTCATGGCTACTCCTGGCTACTTTTTATGTAGGTGATAGGGATCCTGATTTATTTCCTCATGATTGTGCAGCAAGTGCTCCTACTCACTGTGCCATTTCTCCTGTATTTACTTTTACATGTGTTACCACGTATATTAAATATAGTCTCCAATGTTTGCCGTTTTACAACTCAAGCAAAGTGAGTTGAGCAGAAAGGGTTAGGACCATGCATGAATAGATTAGTCCTTATATTTATAGCTTAGCAAACATAAAATACCCACCTACTTGGTGTGATATAGAACGATGACTCATCTGAAGATGCATAGGTCCTTGATGTTCTAGAATGCACAACTCCTTCACCATTGCTACTCCTAACATGGTTATGTCATAGCTGGGCATGCCAGGCTATTCTGACTTGGCAGTGTAGTGTGCTATCATAAGCACTGATTTGGGTGTACTCTAGAAGAAAGTCTGGCTGTTGCTTTGGTACTGCTTCAAAACAGTCTTGCCTACTGTGTAAATTCATCCATATTAAGAAATCTCATTTCTTGTTTAGAAGACAAGCTATTATTGAAAATCATGCTTACTTCTAATTGTAGGCCTAAGGTTGCTGTAATTAACTGTGTCAAAAGTCTCTGAGCTATGGAAATTGTAGGACTTGTAAGAATTGTCAGAGAATGGTGTATAGGATGGTCTGTTTACAAAATGTTACCGATTTGATTTCTGATAAGTATACTTGTTGGGCTCTCTTCTCCTGTACCCTCCTTTGTTGTTTGTACCTTTATGGTATATTCCTTTGTAAGTCACTGTCTTCCAAGCAAAATAATATGTAATATGAAGTGTATTTTTTATGTGAGGAAAAGGGAACCTGGGGCTATGAAAAAAAACTAAGTCGAAATCTGAAATGAGTGAGGTAAACAAAACAAAGAGGAGAATCCTGCTTCTTGGCCAGGGTGCTGAAGTTAGCACTGTGGAATATTCTAACAGGAGGCAGAGGCTGACTCCAGCAGCCAATCAGCTACCGAAGCTCCACGTATTTCCTGATCGGGCCTAGCTGCAGTCTCTTGTGGTGCTGGCTCCCCGGGTCAAACCCACCACATCCCTTACAGAGTTTGCCTTTAAGTTCACCCTTACAAGGTGTCATCCTTCCTTCTGACAGTGTGTTTTCTGTCAGGCCATCTTCCAGGGCTCAGGCAAAAGCCACTTTCTCTAGAATGCAATTCTTTCTGGCTGTGACTGTTAACCTGCTTCTTCCATTACTAGGTCCATTGGCTGTTTATCATTTAGGGTATGTAGCTCATTATATTATGCTTATTGTCTTTGCCTAACTGCAAAGTTCTTTGGAGGAGGGGGGAGGTGTGCCTCATCACATAATTAAATATCTCTAGTTGGTGCTCAATATTTGCTTCACTGATTGATTGAATGAATATCTTGTATTTAGTAAGATCTGAGATTTTGTATAAATTGCACAGGCTTGGCTTTCTTCCCAACTCAGAGTGAGCTATTCTTTTAGAGTCGTGTTTGATTTTAAAAACAGAATTAGAGGGCTATAAAAACAGCCTGCAATGAGTTATTCCAGCAGTCTCACTGTTTCTTAAGAGTGGGAACGTTTCTTTTATGATGCTTTTCATTTACCGCATGGCCTTACAGCCGGCTCTTTTTCGAAACACAATCCCATTATTACAGCTGCCTTTTGCCTCAAACAACTTCCCATAACATTAGGGGTATAATATTGCAAGAATAGCTTCTGACAGAGAGGTTTCTACTTTGCAGTCAGGGGATACAGGATGTCAAATTGCTCATCATTTCTGGATCTGAAGGGAAGTAGTTTGAAGATTTTTATTTTACCTATGTGGTTCCAGTCAACCATGCCATGAAAAACACATTTCCCTATATAGGACAAGGAAATGGTTCAGATAATTCTCACACTTTGCTGAAAACCAAACATGAAATAGAAATGATTTTTGTTTCCTTTCATTGTTTTTGGATGATCCAAAAGAAAGCATATGTATGTATAGGACAAAATAAAAATCGTATATTCATTTTGAGAGTTTGTTGGTGAACTTTTAGAATGTATATGTATATGAGTTCTTAAACATTTTGGGTTCTTGATACCATGGGTCACAGAAAGAAATTTAGGAATGTTGGAGGAACTGCAAAGACAAGAGGGGGAGAAATATAAAAGTGAAAAGAAAACTGGATCTCCAAGAAGAAAAAAGGCAAAGGGTAGAGGCAGAGGCAGCTCCGCCCTATGGGTCCTTCCCCTTAGAGTGACTTATTTTCTGCTTAGTCTCCTTGGGATAAGTTGTTCTTCGTCCTCATGTCTAATACACCAAAACTGGGATAACTATCTTTCATGAGAGGGTGAAATAAACATCTAGGAACTCTTGGCTTAGTGGGCAACATATATGTATGTGTGTATCACTAATAATAAAAACTTAAAGACAGATATTGGGGTTCAAGCCCAAGATCAAATAAGCAAAGCAGCCGACTATTAGCTCTCATCTCTACCAAAGCTCAGACCAAAGGTGTGATCCACGGAACCTCAGATCATATCTCCAAACTGCACTGCTTCTCATCAAATCTCAGACTGATCTCTGGGACTGCACTGAGCTACTTATATGCTGTTTAGTGCTGGGATTAAAGGTGTGATCTCTGTTTCCCTTTTAGATTGGTTCACTCTCATGTAGTCCAAGGTGGCCTTGAACTCACAGAGATCCACCTGCCTCTGTCTCCTCAGTCCTTGGATTAAAGTTATGTGTCACCATTACTCAGCTTCTGCTTTGCTTTCTGATCCTTCAGGCAAGCTTTATTAAATCATAAATAATATATCACCACATGTGTGTATGTGTGCGTATGTGTGTGTTTATGAGTGTGTGTATGTATGTATTTATGTGTGTGTATTTATGAGTGTGTGTATGTGTGTGTGTGTTTATGAGTGTGTGTATGTGTGTGTGCTTATGAGTGTGTGTGTGTATGCATGCACACGTGTGATATTGTCTGGATAGCAACAAGTGGGAAAAAAGAGAGACTGGTATTTCATTACACACTTGTTTGTGCTCTTCTCTGCTCATATCTTGTGGATGCTATGGGTATCTCTATGGTCTCCCCAGGTCTCATTTCTGGAAAGGTTTTCTAAGGATTCAATGAGCCAGCAGTGTAAAGAGAAGCCTTCCCGCCAGCCTAGTTCCAGAGCCACATCAGTCCCAAATAAACACACAGGAGGCTATATTAATTATGAAGCTGTTGGCCTTGCTTGTTTCTTACTGGCTAGCTCTGACTTAAGTATTTATCCCATAATTGTTAATCTAAGTATTTCTCTTACCAGAGAACTTTCTGTGCTTCTTTTCCCTATGGCTTCTTGACTTCCGTGTTTCTCCTACCCAGAGTCCTCCTCGACTCCTATTCCCACCTATCTTACTTCCCTATTGGCCAACAGTGTTTTATTGACATATACATAGGATTTCCCCCATCACAGCAGTAAATGAAGCACCACCGTGGGGATCACAGAACACTGCTTTGTGCACTTCCCTATGCCCTTGGGAAGACACCTGCTATACCCTGCCCTGATTCTTTTTATGAGACTGGTCAAGGGAAGGAAGGAAACCTTTATTCTTGGCTATTGGTGGGAATATTGTTGTCTCTTAGGACACACCACAGTGACAGCCAACTCTTCTCCATTCCTACATGATTATCTTAAGACAAAAACTCTACAGTGCAAACTGACTTCATAGCAGGACTGACTGCTGGAAAATAATTTTTAGAATAGTGAGACTGAATATTATTTATTTTTGCCCTGGCTAAAGGTAAACATAAACACACAGTTCCTTATGATTGGTTTTTTGTTTGCTGCCTGTTTTTGTAGTACAGAAATGTTAAGAATGCTGCAGACATATGAGGCTAGAAAAAAAAAACAGACATGAAGAATGAAGGAACAGATGCTTAAATGAGCCTTTTCTCTCTTTGTAAAAGAAGGACAGCAGCTCAGCCATGGCAGCAATTGCAGCAACACTTAGATTCAGTCCTTTAGTGTTTACTCTGAGAAAAGTCAGGACCTCTTATCTGCCCTGTGTCTAAGGTTCAAATGAGAAGCCCCAGGCTCTGGGACAGCCTCAGTCATTTCCTTTCCCTGTCACAGAGGTAGCCAGGACACTGCATTCCTCTGGGTATATACTTTCTCCACTCTATCTGACTTTCCCCCACTCCTTTGTTTTTTGTTTAGAAAGTAAAGGCTTCCTTCAGACAGAAAGAGCCATCTTACTAGATTAGAGCTGCTGGATAACAGCCAGGTGTTTTCCCTAATTTCCCTCTCATTTTCTGCACTCCTCCCTTCAGCAGTGCCTCAGTCACCCCTGTGAGCCCATGTGAAAAGTGTCTTAGCCTCATGGCAGCAATCTTCCATGGAGGACATGTGGAGCTTGGACAGCAGATTGTTATAGGAGTGGAATTCTGATCCTCACATCTACATGAGTGTATTGAAAATTTATGGCTTACAACTGTCCCAATGGCTTGTAGTATACTTTGGAATTGTTAGAAGTCTTACATTGGTTTCCAGAGAAAGATAGAGAAGAGCAGATGATTGAGGATATTATGGATATGGCTTAGGTGAAGGCATGCTTCCTCAACAAAATTCATAAAGCAATCGATCTTGAAGATAAACAAAACAAATATTTGCTTAGATATATCATAGGTAAACAATAGACCATCAGAGCAAACAGCAGAAACAAACATCAAAACCAGTGACCCAAAGACACATTCCTTATAAAAGAGTGGTCACTAGAGTGACAGCCAGCTTTCATTTACAGCATAGGGCAGAAATAGCCTACAAGTCAGGACAGAATTGTTGAGGCAAGGAAAGGATAAGTGAAACTCAAAAGTGATGATGATATGAGAAGTGGAAACTACTTTATAAAACAAAGGGATGGGAAACAAAGTTAATGACTGCAGGCTGGCCTGGAACCAGGAGAATCCCAGATACTGGAAATAGTGATGAGGAAAACAGACCTGAGAGCCAGGAGTCAATACTCCAAGGTTCTTGAACTACTCAAGAGAACAAGAGATTAATGTATTAGACACTTTCTGTGTTGAGAAAATGAACATGTTAATATAGTGAAGTAAAATGGATGACTTCAGAGTCAGAAGCAAACTGGGTATAGGGAACACTCTCAGGAAGGTGCAAAGAAGCTGAGCCTGTCACACTGGTGGTTTGAGTAAGAATGTCCCCCTTAAGCTCACATAGGTGACTGCTTAGTCACCCAGTAGCACCACTTGAAAAGCATTAGGAGCCATGCCCTTGCTAGAGTAAATGCGTCATTGGGAGGTTTCAAAAGCCAGGCTCAGTGGCTCATGCTTCCTGTCATCTGTGGATATGAATGTATAACTCTTAGCTACTCCTCCAGAACCATGGCTGTCTGCATGCCACCATACTCCCTACCATGATGATAATGGGATAAACCTCTGAATGTAAACAATCCTAATTAAATGTTTTCTTTTATAAGAGCTGTTTTGGTCACAGTGTCTCTACACAGCAATAGAACAGTGACTAAGGCACACACACACACACACACACACACACACACACACACACACACACACACACACACACACATAGAATCTCTGTACCGGAGAGGCAGATGGAGAGTTAAAGGCCAGTTTCAGCTATATAAAGAGCTTCTGACCAGCCCATGCTAAACCAACTCATGATGAGCTTCCCCGTCACACAAACAGACACACACACACACACACACACACACACACACACGGTGTGAGGGGGAGATGTTGGTAGGATTCACATTTGCTGCTGTAATCAAAGCTGCAATAAAGCTCACAAATCAAATACCTATAAAGATACCTAGGAATTAGATCTCACAATTTGTGGAATACTTTTTGTTATTTAGATTCACTGAGTTGATATATAAAGTGTCTGTGCAGGTAATACTCTCATAGCTGAGAATACAGAATTACAACTCCCACAAACCATTGACAACACCCCTTTTTCAGAATTATCTATGAAATTGATATGACATCACTATTTTAATTTGAATTCTTTGATAGGGAGAAAGATCAAGTAGTTCTTTGTTTGGAAATACTGTTTCTTTTGTGTGCATTACCTCTTCTGCCCTTTGTCAATTTCTGTTCTGTATTCTCCTCATCTCTGATCTATGTGTAGAAGCTCTGATACCCAGCATCAATCTTTGTCTTATCTCAATTTCATGGCTTTACATTTTGAAGTTATAATTATTTTTCCTTTTTATGTATTCTTTGAGGATTTCATACATATTCTGATTATATTCCCCCAACTCCTTCTAGATTCTTCTCCACCTCCCTACCTAGCTGAATGACTTCATGTTCTTTCTCTGTGTTATGAAAACCTCGAACTCCAAAAGCTAAACAAACAGACTGATTTGTATTGGCCAGCTATTGAGCATGGGGTTTTCCCTGGAGTGTGGTTACTATACTCAGTGTTAAGAAAACATTTCTGTCTCTCAACAGTTATCAATTAGGAATCGCTCCATGGGTAGGGATGGAACTTCATGCCCACTTCCCCTCTTCAGATATGGATTTTTTTTCCAGATTGAGCTATCTGGTGCAGTTCTTGTCACAGTTCCTGTGAGTTCTTATGTGCATCTACCCTGTTATGTCTGGGAGATGCTGTTTCCGTGGAGTCACCCATCACCTCTGGTTCTCAGTATTTCTACCCCATCTTCCACATAGATCTCTGGACCTTGAGGGGAGAGGTAGCCTTGGACAAGCCCAGCTTCAGCCCTTTGTAGCTTTTAAAGTTCTCAAGGCTAACTGTAGTATGCCCTGGGAATGCAGCATCCCTGACGTGAAGCCTGGACTCTGATCCAGACCTCTTCTAGAAACAAAATACCCTTCAGTGTTTTACACCAACAAGCTACACTGATCAGGATGGATGCCCTTCTAGCTCAGCTGTGCTGCAGGTGATTCCCCACCCCTACAGCTTTCCTATATCTCAAAAGATCTGCTCACAAGGGGCTCCAACTTTTTGCTGGCCCTTGCTGCCAATTTGCTAGCAAGAAACCCACTTCCTGTAACTGGAGGCAGCAGCATATCTGCTTGTTTGTCAGTCTATGTTCTGACTCACTAGAGTCAGCTAAGCTGAAAAAAATCTGTCTATAACTAGTTTCATGGAACCAAGTTTTGATCTATCATTATTACCCTTTCTGTTCGGACAGAACATCAAATTTTGATTTGGAAATTAAATTGTATTCTTTCTTTGAATTTACTTTGATATTATTATTAGATTTTTCTGCTATATGTGAATTTTAACAATGACTTTTCCTAACTCTGTTTCAAAATCCCACTGGCAGTGTTTTGAGTCTATATGAAGCATTTTTGGGGAAATGTTATGTGTTTATAGAGACTTTTCTCATCCACTAACACAACACACCTCTTTCCCTATCCACCTTGTTATTTGTGTCTCTCAAAAAACCATTTAATAACTTTATCAAATCTTTTTATACCTTTAATTGGGTGTATGTAGTATAACAGTTGTGAAACACTCACTCAAAGTAGATAATTTTTCTTTGAATACTATGCTTTTGTATTCTTAATTGATTATTGATGGTATAGGGCAAGCCAGCTTCAGGGTCCAGTGAATGGTTCTGGAGTGCAGTGAGGCAGCTTAGAATGGGGTTCTTTGCTAATGTTTCATTGCTGGTTTGATTCTCTTGAAAAGCTCTATCATTTTATCTTGGAAGTTGTCCTTTGCAAATGAAGTGTGCAGGGAATGAGAGCCAGTGCTAGGGATGGAGACAGCTCACAGGGTCTCAGTCCACTGTTCAACCTCCTTAGGGAAGATTCTTGACCAGTGTAACCTGTCATTGTTGCTGCCCTTTAACTCTGTAGTGCTTACATGTGGGGATCAGCACGCATCTTTAGGTCTGGAACTGCTGGTCAGGACTTAGGTACCTCTAACAATCTGCGCTTTTCATGCCAGCATTTTTAGATTTTTATAATAATATATATTATTTATAACATATATTTGTAATATATAATGCATAATATTTATACTAATATAAAAACATACATATAATATAGGATTATATTATATATTTGTCTGATATTTTATATCAGACAAAGTGTGAAATCAGAGCAGGTCAAAACATCAAAAGAAACCATAAAAACGCTATCAAAGGAAAGGAAAAGCTTTTTGTCCTGATCATTGAACAAGGGTCCCACAGTTTCATGATGTGTTTTCTATGCAAATTATGTGCCCTGTACTCTTTTAGTGTGGGACACTAGTAGGACTTGTGTATATGGATCTTTCTACAGGACTGTTTCTTCTCAATCACAATTCCATGTTTCAGTGGATATGCTCAATTTCTGTACATATTTTAGGATGAAATTTTGTTAGCCATTTGAAAGCACCTCCTGGAGCCAAATGCCTTTGCAATGATTTGTTCATCTAAACACATCAAAGTATGATAAAATTTAGACATTTTATAAAACCGTGCTAGTTCAGAGATGTGTGTAGCTCAGGCATAGGGATCAAAGAGACTTGTTCAAAGGTAGCAATGCAGGGCTGTTGCTGTCCTTGGTTCAGTAGGACTCATATGCTTTTTCACGTCTGAGGACAAAAGTGGGATCAGTGCTAAGAAACTCCACTAATTCATGGAGCACATTCATCAAGCATTTCCTGCAGTCTTACCTCTCTCTCAGCAGCATCCCCATGATGCAATGGAAGATTAATGGGATAGTGATGAGAATGTATTTCTATGCTCTTGCATTATGGTACTATAAAGAACAATACACGTTAGTATTATTTAGTGTTAGAAAATTTAGTTTTGAAGAATACAAAGCATATTTAATATACAGCTTCCTACTTCCTAAGGGAGGGTTCAGAAACAGAAAGCTCATTTTATTGAGCTAAGTCTTTTTGCTTGTGTTCTCCATATTTGTTTTGTATTCCAAAGTAACATATCAAAATACAGCTTCTATGATCCCAGACCTCTGTGGGGGAGTGGTAGGATAGGTGAATATATAGCACAATTCACAGCCAGACATTGAGAGCAGTGCCTGTGGCCTCCTTCTTGACCTCATCTCAAAGCCCATTATAGACATTCTTGAGACCTTTCATTCTAGAAATAAAACGGGTCAGGGTGAATTTTGATTCCAGAGAACAAGAATATTCCTTAGTTCTTCCCCCTCCCCCTCTCTCCCCTATCTTCTCTGCTCTCTTCCCTCTCCTTTCCTCATTCAGGGCTGAAGAGAAACTTTTACCCCCTTTATTATCAACCACTCCTTTTACATACTAATTGCCACAACTTGGATGCACTAGTAGCATTGCTGATTCTACACAGCAGCCTTCTGGAGATTTAGACAATTCACTATTGCAACCCCCCACATCTGCAATTCCACAATGAAACCTTTACTTGTGAAAATTTTAAATAAGAAAGCACTAAGACAAAGACAAGCCAGGTCACAAGTGTTTTAGGAGGAAGGCCCTATTTCACAGTGCTGCCTAAGCCTCAAGAGAGTGGGTCCTTCCTATGTGACTATGAATACTGACAATTGTGTGTTTCCAGAATTGCACAGGAGACATAGACTGCTACTCTGTGTAACTTGCGTAATTCATTAGGTGACTTCAACCTTGTCCAGAAACATTCGGCGATTAGAGCTCACCAAATACAACAGCGTGGGTATTTTCCAGTCCTGTGAAAGAATGATGAGAGATTCAGAAGTCATTTTGGAATTTAATCCATTCGACAGTGTAATTGTTTTGACTTCATGTTTATAGACAGTAATTGTTTTGGTTTCATGCTTATAACCTGATATACACTAGAACTCAGTCTTAAACCAGGAACCCCTATTAGCTTAAGAGAACCTGTGAGGTACAGCCTTTCAGAAATACTAAGCATATCTGTAGCCCAAGTATAAAGTAGGTCAGGGATTAATGATTTGATTCAGTTCTTGAAACGATAGCTCATTTTCTTAGTCTTACAATGTGTATCAATTTTGTCTTTCTTGTGTGCTAAGAAAATTAAATTGGTATGCAGTATACAAGAGAATTCGTTTTGTAAATATTTATAATAATGGACATTTTTAAGTTAAATTTTTATTTTTTTAAGAACTTCATACATGATTATTATAATTTCTTTTCTCTTACCCCACCAATTCCCCAATGTCCTCTACTTCCTTTTAAATTTCTGACTATTCTGGTTACAAATTATTCTTGGCATTGCTAACATACAGATCTGCTTAAATATTGGAAGAACATCACTTAGAAAACACTTTGTCTTTAAAAGAAAAACATCTTGTTTTTTCATATAAAAATATTGACTAGGGATAAGCAGGCTTATTTTTGGTTCTTACTGTGTCTTGTTTTGCTCAGTGGGAAGGTAAGTTAAAATTAGACCGTTCTCCTCTGTAAACCTATAATTCCAATTGACTTAACAGTTTGTCAAGATGCAGTAGCCTTTTCAATATTTCCAACTCTGACTGACCAGGTTGCAATTTGCATTACTGGCTAGCATCTATCCTAGAATCTTGTCCACAAATATCTCAGTGAGGGAATAATGAGAAAATAATATAGGCTCTACATGGGTCAGTACATTTAAATGTACTTCTTGGTCAATAAATTTCATGAGCTCTATCTGACTTGCTCTGCAAAAGAAAACAATGGCTATGGACTAGAGAATTGAAAAAAAAAACCTAAACAAATTTAGGGGTAAATGGTCTAGGAAGTATCCTATAAGCCGTACTTAGTCACACGCTATTCTCCAGTCAGAAATGTAAAGCTCCCAGTACATTTGTGAGGCAAAGAACATAAGGGTCCTAAAATGGAGACAATGAATGATAAGAACATTGTGGAAGAAATCACAGGCATAAAAATAAATGAGAGAAATCAGAAGGCAGAGTGACATTCTAAAATGGAAGATTCTCAGACAGGGCAAATGTACACACCGAAAACAGCTTAGGACTTGTAACTGGAAAGAAAAAATGCCTCTAAATATACTGGTTTCAATTAATCAGTAACCCAGAATTAACTTGCTAATTATTATGTCATGGGTACATCGCAAGGCTGGACCTCTTAGCCCCAGGGTGATCTTAATTCCTGTGGGTCAGAGCAGTGGTCTCAGCTTTTCTACCATGATTTATAATGTAATAAAGACAGAAGGTACTGGACTATTTCATTGATGATCTTGGATTTACAAGAGATTACATTTGGCTTGTCTTAATTACGTTACCAGGGAAGATAAACTATAATTTAAAATGGTATCAGCTTTAAAGCATGATGACTTCTCCGTATTTGTATTGGGAAAAAACTGAATGGTAAATGGAGAAGTTACTATTAATGGAGAAGATACTATTTCTCTAGTCTAACATCTGGGAAAGCGTAAGCATATAGTTACAATGGAAGTGACAATATTAAGAAAAGGCAATTAGAGAGAAATTAGTACTAAAAATAATTTTTCACCAGATCGGAATATATAAACTCCAGAATCACAACACACACACACACACACACACACACACACACACACTCACCACTCCCACCATCATAATCAGATTTTTCATATAGAAATCTTAAAGAAAAAGTCAACATCAAGATTTTTTTCTTTTAATTTTTTAATCAATATTAGATTGCATTGAATTTAGGGAAAATCATTACACATAAAGAAACGTATTTTAGAAACTAGCAGTTAAGATCTATGCACCAAATAACATGGTAACAATATTAGTGAAACATAGGTAAGAAGAGACTCAAAGAGTAATGTACAGGATGTAGAGAAGGAGATACTCATTCATTCCATAACTCTCAACTTGACAGGAAGTATCAACTCAACACAGGAGACCATGATTTCAAAATAAATTCTCAAAAGAAAGGAAAGGATTTTTTAAGTGTCGAGAATATCAACAAAAATTAAACACACCAAGGACACAACTATCTTAAAGTTGTCTTAGCTCACGTAACTGCTCCTGGCTTGACAGAAAAAGTCCCATAAAAACTCATACTTACTCAAGTGGACCATATTACAGCAAACATCATCTAAGTGTATTGCTTAGCTCATAGGGAAGTTAAAGAAAGCATGTCAAAACTGGGAATCTTGAAGAAAAGCTAAAATTATGCAGTTGTGTGAACTTAGGCACAGAGGAGGGTGGTGTGCTAGGGAACAAAGGCAGATTGTAGATATGAATTTCCGTTTCCACCAAAGGCAAGGCTTTGCTAAATCTACTTGGAACACATTCCTGAGGTCAGAACACATGACAGCCTAACACTCTGTGAGAGGATGGACAATAAAACGTCAGTTGTCAGAGAAAGAAAACCCAAACAAGTGTGTGGTGTGGCCACTAAAAATACAGTGCTCTTTTAAAGAGGTCATGAATAAACAAATAAAATACAAAATCAACAAAATTTGAACTCAATACTGATGACATTGATGTATAACTTATGGGGGATAGCTTGTGATTCAAGAAATACTTATATTTCTAGGTTTATATATTTCTACTATTTGATATTAAAAAGTTAATGAACTGCATTTCCTATGTTAGAAGTAAGGTTATTTCCAAATAATCATAAGGTAAACTGGATGGGAAAAATAAAAAAAAGATTTCTAAAAATGAGATGGAAAATGAATATACAATATAGTGAAATGGGAGGAAATTGGTCTTTTGAAAGACATAGCCTGCAGCAAGACACACACAGTAGGACACACATCCTCCAGTGAGATTCTGCTGCCAGTGGCTCACATTCTGCAGTAGGACAGTCTCCAGTGAGACAAGTGCTTAAGTGTTATAGTCAAAATCTTATTTTAAAATATAGCTTTATTTGAAATTTCCCTCACTGAAACTAAATAATATAATCATAACAAGATGGCAAGAACAATGAAATAAATAACATTTGATTTAAAATTTAACCCTAGGGTTAAGTCAGCTCCATGGAAAATTCTCAAGTGACGTATCGAGACCAGCATAAAGCATCACTAATGCGTATGTCAACAATGCTTAATATAAATAACTGTAGTGTCCTTGGGAGTAAGTAACATTCTTTTAGAGATGAGATGTTCTCAATTCTCTTAAAGATTCATTCATTCCATGCTTTTGTCTCAGCTGAATCCTGACGATAAAAAGATGGTGACAAAATCTTCCTTGAGTAAGTTCTGAGTCCACAGGAGAGGTGGGAATTTGTAAGATTAGTTTAAGAAACACAGAAACAAAGGCAAAGCAGACAAAAGCCTGGCAATGCTATGAACACTCATAATACTGGGATACACCTCTGCTTGCTGGCATTGGGGCGGGGAGTTGAGATTTGAAGGTCCAGACATTTGTGTGGGTAGAGAGGAAAGTGGAGAGTGGAAGACGAGCTTTCTTCACAAGGAAAGAGAGTGATAGGTGTGTACATTTTAGTCAGTTTTTAAAATAATTTTCAATTTTATTTGAAATTATAATATAGTAACAGTGTCCCCTCTTTCCTTTCCTTCTGCCTCCTCTCCTACATCCATTTACTCTCTCTCAAATTTATGGCCTGAAGGCACACGCTAAAACTTCACATAACTGTCTAATTTTATCATTTACTTGCATCAGCAATAAGCATGGATGATGGCACATTTTATCTAGAAAATGGTCTTAAAATTAAAAATGTGGAGACAGCCTATGAGAAAGGGGAGGATGTTACTGCCCGAGTCTGAGGACAGAGCTTGTCCAAGTGTGGTTCTTTGATCACAGGCCATGTCTTTTGGACTAACGCTCATATTTTCTCCTTCTTCAGTGATGATCAAGGGCTTGCTTTGTTAAGTCCAATGTGCTGGACCTGAAAGTGCCCTAGTGTACGAGGGAGTTGGCAGTCGTATGCTTTGAAAACGAACAGCAGAAGGACTGTAAAGGGAAATTAAGTCAAAGCCCCTTTGGGACTGTCACGGTCAAGTGGTACCTGTGAAAACCAGAGGTTCATTGACAACTCAAATTGCTAGATTCCACATTTTTACTTCTAATCAAAGATAAAACTGTTGACTGAAGGGGAGGCCACCCTGACTGCAGCTAATGTTGGTGTTTACATGACGTGGTGGAAACAAACAGGGTGATTGCAGAGACCAGCTTTAACTAGATCCTAACAGGTGAAATGTCCTTTCATCCTGACGTTAATAGTCTTGACTTCCACTGGTTTTTAATCTCATTCTGTCTGGCAGAGTAAATGAACTCTGGGTTATAGTGTACGTAACAGTCCTTTCGGTGTTTCACCCTCCCCACCTGTGTGTGTGTGTGTGTGTGTGTGTGTGTGTGTGTGTGTGTGTGTGTGTGTGTGAAGTCTGTCTTTTCTCTGTTGGGCATATCACCGAGTTTACACACAGAAAGCCTGCTGATTGACAGTGCTTCAACAAAGGCAGATTCGGCTTGCGGCTGATAAGAAGCAAAGTCATCCATGCCGTGTTTACAAAGTAGGCGAGGAGAGTGGAAAAATAGCGATAGAAGAGCTAATCTTAGTGTTTTACTGGATGAGAGAACTGCGCTTTTGTGCTTATTCTAAGGTGAGCAGACACACTGCCCCTCCCCCCTGTTCCTTGGCAGAAGAACAATTTCCAGACTCCCCAAAGTGTCACAGATTATAGAGGACACAGCAGTGCTGGGAAGGCTTCCCACTGCTGAGTCCTACACTCTGCACCAGAGGTGGCTGTTATTCTATGAACTGTAACCCACACCACATCAGCCACCGTTTAAACTTTTTGGTGTTTCAAAAAGAGAAAATGTTGGGACCAGCAGACTAATTCATTGGTGTGTACTTTCCCAAGTATTTCAATGCTTAGTTGCTCTGGGAATAAAGTTGGAAATCCCTTTGTGACAGCTGACAACAGGATGGAAGTTCTGGCACTGGGAAAGGTTGGGGAAGGGAGTATTCTGGGCATCGACTGCTTACGTGCGAGTCACAGAGGAGTGAGAAATCCTAGTGCTGAGTAGGTCTTGCTGCAAACAGAATTTCCAAAAGTGACCTTTTCTGGCCTTAGCTTTATTATGGTCAGTTTTTCTGGAGAGAGTACCAGGAAGGGTTCGGCCAAGGCACAGCCCTGGTTTTTGTTTCCTTATGTGACATGTGTTTAGGCAGATCAGAACAGACTCCTGATGGTGACAGCCATGTGTCAATTTCGAGATTCATTCACTCCATCATTTGCTCATTTAGTGCTGTGTCCTTTCAAATATCACACTGGGTAGCTGGAGCTTCTAAGGGAGCCAAACCCTGATGATACCTCAGGGGTTTCTCATCTTACATGTGAGAAGGGAAAGCAGACAAACAGCTCTAACATACAATACACATTTTCTCCTGCACATGCTTATAAAATACAGTAGTCCTGGGTTGTTAGTTCAGGACACTTCCAAGCAGATGATTGTTAGTTGCCGCCGGAGGAGGGTGCTGGGATACAGTGAGCAGATCAGCTGTGGCCGTGCTTCTCAGACTCTCATAAAAGCACAGAACAGATAGGATTTTATTCATGCACTGGTGATACTTACTAAACAACTAATCAATGCCAGGCATTCTCACGAACAGTAAGAAAAAGGAGTATGTTAGAGTCTTGAGACTCTCTGGGAACTGTCAGTTCTGGCTATTTTGGAGAGAATGTACAAGTTTATCCACTCAAGCACGCGCAGTTCCTATGAATTTGTGTCTGCAAGAGCAGCTTTGTGCAGTACCTCAGGAGGATATGTTAATCTCCTTCCAGAGTCAGAGTACTTGCAGGAGTGCCAGTAAGGCTCACATACAGAACTACATGGGGCCTCACTGGAGAGGTCACAGACATGCAACACCTGTAAGCTTGTGTTAGACATTACAAACAATCTAGTGTTACAGAGGACTAGAAGCAGGGTTGTGGTGACTGGATCAGGGTTTTAGAGATCTGTCCAGCCACAACTACCTCTAAATAGGCCTAAGATCGGGCTTTTAAAATGTGGTCATAATAGGTGTTTACTTTTAGTCTTCTTTTGCTGCGTCAGCTCTTTTAGAACTCTTCATCAATGTATGAGTAGCTAAATCTAAGAGTCTGAAGTAAGCACACAGTGCCTAGGCAAAGGATTTCCTATGGAGTTTCTCTTACAGTTGAGGTTACCCAGAGCACAGATTGAAGCTAAAAGTTGAGACCACTGTTAATTGTGAATTGATTTGATTTCGTGTTTCTTTCAAAGGCTCCTAGACCGTTTTCTCTAAACTGAATGGACTATTTCTGTAAAAGGGAAGGGGTGAGGGCGCGCAGGGGATAGAGAGGTGAGGGAAGAGGCACCATTCGTGAAACCTACCCAGTTGCAAATGGGAATAACGTGGAATGACTGTACAGGAAGAAGAAAGCACAGGAAGACCCTAGGAGGACTAGAGCCAGGCTCTAGAATGAGAGGAAGTCTGAGCCCCCGAGGGTTTTGGTCTTGTATCTTCCTGATGTGCTTCGGATACTAGTTTCATTCATGCTCTCTGCAGAAAATTTTCTATTCTTGTTTATTTAAGCAACTTGTCTTTTTGGCTTAAACCTCAACAGAGATTAGATAAGTCCAGCTTTTTTGGGAGTGAGTGTTGGATTTCCTCATTTAAGTGTGATGTCCACTACAATGTCAGTTGTAGCTTCGAGGAAGCCCTGAGTTCATTGTCCATGTATCAGGTCTGGAAAAGCAGGCTATGCTTCTGAGAGAGCTTGTAGCAGGGAGTGTGTTCATGGGACAACTGGGCTCCTGGGAAGTTCCCAGTTTAAATGACTGTTTTCCCAAGCAGGATGACTATCAGTTCTTTCCCCTTATCATTTCATAATTCTGTGAAGAATAGGTTGATGTAGTCATCATAAGTTTTCAATATGAAGTGTTAGAAACTGAAATCCTATTGCTGAAACACAATATATTTACTAATTTATTGTCTGACCTCTCTGGAATGTTTCGAAGCTATTAGTTTCAGGTTCAAGTAGATCCTGCAGATCTGATGATCTGAGCATGAATTTGCTTCTGTCTGTCCCCAGTGGTGTCCAATGGTTTCTCTTATCTTGTAGAAGCCTTCTTTCTCAGACTAGGGTTTTGTGGACACAGAGTTGTCCACTCCGGTCAGATTCCAACATTGAAATTTAAAATTAAAACCCACATTTTATTCCTGTTTTCAAACTACTGGTTTGAGTTTTGTTAGAAAAAAATTGCTTGAGTTTTCTGCATTATTGGTAAATATTATTGGTAAGACAGCAATGAGAAAAATATGAATACTGAGACAGAGTAATACAATGCAAGACACTATAACAGTTTCTAGTAGCTAAAAATACATTAGCTAAGGCATCTTGACCTGCTTATGTTCATTATAAGCAGCAAGAAAACTCATTTAAAATATTTCCTTGCCAGATATATCATTATCTTTCTGAATGCTGAATTATGAAAATTTATATTCAGCAGCTTTCTGAGGTTTTTATATGCAATATTCCCTGTCTTCATAGACTAGAATTTGTATTCTCCACTTGTAGTCTATAAAGATTGCCTAATACTGAGAAAGAGAGATTGAAAGATATTGATGTTATCAGTGAGAGGCAGATAGGAGGCTAAGTAAGAATTGACAGTTGTCTAATTTAGAGGTGGCAGAGGCCTAAACTATGTGATGGAAATAGAAACAGCATCTCTCTCTCTCTCTCTCTCTCTCTCTCTCTCTCTCTCTCTCTCTCTCTCTCTCTCCTTTTGTTGTTTGTAGGACATGAAGTAACTAGCTAAAATACTTCTATAAAATTGGTTTTAAGAATCTCTTCCCCCCCTCTTCCCCACCCCCGAGACAGGATTCATTTTGCTATGTAGTCTAAGCTGTCTTTAAGTTCTCAATCCTCCTGTCTCATCTTTCCAAGTGCTGGGATAACATGTGTGAACTCCCATACCCAGCTCAAGAGGTGCGGAACATAGGGATTCAGAGTCATCCTATTTTGCTGAAGGAAGTAGGAGGGATGGAGGCAGTGAAAGCGAGGATGTGCCTAACAGAAAGCAGCAGAGCAGAGAACAGTGCAGAAGAGGCTCTCACAGCACGCTCCTGGGACATGGAGAGCAGTGTACCGCCCACATCCTACAAGGACAGATGAGACTCAGCTCCAGGGACCACTCACAGCTCAGGCTGTGCTTAGGTTCCCCCCCCACACACAGAACTTTGGCTTTAGAAGTCTGAGCTCTTTTGTTCTCTTTCACAGGTCCAGGTTCTGCTTTGTGTCCATGGGCTGGTTTTCTTTAACACTGCACAAATTACTTTATTACAGATGTGAGGGTTTCCCAGGCACAAATTAAATCTGACTTTAGAATGCCAAACCTGTTCACTTTGGAGACGTCTCACTGTTCTGTGTAGGTCTATGGGAATTTTTTGCGGGAGTGGGGGGTGGGTTCAGATTTCCTCATATGACTTCAATTTATTGACCCTGAATTCAGATTGTTTACCTTTTATCTATCCTTCTCTCAGCTAAAATGATTGATGCTGTTATATAAGAGAATCCATGTTTTGAGTCTTCTAAGAGCACATATGTTTTTTTTTCATTGAATACATGTACCAGAGAATTTACATATGATAACTTAATCAAGTTAGTATGTTGTACATGAGACTCATAGGATCACCCATTACATGTATGTACATGTACAATGTAGTGCACATTTAAACCGTTAGGACAAAGGAACACAATGAGAGATATGCTGAATAGTGTGTGTGTTAGGTCTCTGTCTCTATGTTTCTGTCTCTGTCTCTGTGTGTGTGTGTGTGTGTGTGTGTGTGTGTTACTCTATTATAGGGAAGGAAAATGATATAACGTATTGGAAAAAGATCCGAAGTTGAGGTAGGAAAGAAGTTATGTCAAGAACCTCAGCAAGGGCTGGAGAGATGGTCCAGAGGTTAAACGCACTGGCTACTATTCCAGAAGTCCTGGGTTCAATTCCCAGCAAGAACATTGTGACTCACAACCATCTATAATGAGATCTGATGCCCTCTTCTGGCAGGCAGGCATACATGCAGATAGAACACTAAATACATTTTAAAAAATAAAATAAAATAATTTATTTAAAAAAACCCTCAGCAAGCTATTCCTCATAACCCAATATACATCCAGAAACAGGAAACAATTTTGAACTAATATGCTCCTTGACTGGAATACAATGAATTGTTCATGGGTTGCATGTATTGATAACTCCTGTCAGCTTTGTGCTGATCACTTTGATATTATTTGCCTTTTAAAAGATACATTTAATTTAAATTGCGTGTCTCTGTGAGTGTGTGTATCCATGTGAGGATATGTGTACATGATGCAGTTGCCCCAACATGGGCCAGAAGAAGGCATCAGGTCTTCTGGAGCTGGAGTTACCAGTGGTCATGAGCTGTTGAACATGGGTACTGGGAACACAGTTCCAGTCCTCTGCAAGAGCAGTATACATTTAATCACTGACCCATTCCTCCAACCCCATGATTTACTTTTCTTAATGAAGGGATACTAAGTTGTTTCATGGTTGCCATGAAGTGCAGAGCTAGGGTACCCAGTGGGAGGAAAGCAGTTCTAACATGGAGATTTGTGGGGGTGGTGAGAGTCTAGGTTTGTTTAGTTGTCTACAGAGACCTGATGTAAGTACCTGGGACTGTGCAGTGACTCCAAGCACGGATTTACAAAGTGTGTATCTAGAATTTATTTTTAAAAGGTGTAATGAAGACATCTGAGTCAATTTATATAAGGGAATATACCCAAAGGATTCAGGAAAGCTTAGAGTTGTTGATAGAGGCCTCTAGATGGGTGGAGAAAAGGAGAAAATGTCAAACAACAGCAGCAAATAAAAAGTCCACTGGAAAAAAAAGCCAAAAGAAATTCAGGCCAGACACAATCACTGGAAGAATAAGCTCTTTGACTTGTTGGTACTTAATTACTGAGTATCTGTTAGGAGCCTGGCCCTGCCTCACCTAAAGGCTTGAAGAAGGTGCTGGTCTCCGACGCTTCTATTTCATGGGAGAAGTAGAAACTAAACTAAGAGATGAGTGTGTATCACCCCACTGCTGACCGTGGCAATGAAGCAAGTTCTACAAGGAACTACAGCAACAGAACAGAGTAATGAATAAGGGGCAGTCCTGGGAAGACTGCACAGAAGTAGCCATGACACATTCCTAGGATGGACAAACAGCTTCAGAGTGTTCATAAGGAGTAACCAGGAAAGGAGGAAGGGGGTGGCCCTGGGGAAGTCCAAGAATGCTACTTGTTCCTCTGGGCTTACTCTCTCCCTATAAGAGTGGAGTATCTAAAGAGGTAAGTTCTTAGTTGAGCTTCAGATATGCGCTCATGCATTGGATGAATAAGGAAACGAGACAGAAGCTGAATCTGGAAGGGGGACGACTCTCATAGAACCTCAGCATTGCAGGTAAGGGTTTGCAGACAATTGGATTCATGATCCTTCTCGTGAAAGGAGAGATAGACTTTCCAAAGAAGAAAGATGAAGTAGAGACAGGAATGATCAAGGCCAGGGCTGAATGACTGTCCATATGGTGAGAGGTTCTGAGAATAGCCTTCACAGTCTCTTCTAAGTCTGGCATTGATTAGATACAGAGGAGTTGAAGGCCAAAGGGTGAAGAATAAAAATCTGACATGGGCGTGAGAGACTCTGCACTAGGTCAGCACCCCCTTTTAGCTTTGCAGCCTTTACCATCCATCACTACTTGATGATGCTAGGCTGGTCACAGGGAACAGAGGTCCATCCCGTGGAGGGGATTTATCACAAAGGTTAAATGTAATGGGAAATGAAGAGACACAGGAATTGACTGCTCACAGCCAGACACCCAGGTGATCTGACCCATTCCTGAGAAGCCAATGCCACTTTTGGAGGCAGTTCAGTGGAGGGCTTGTCCATCGCTCCCTTATTCTCTGCCTGTCCCTAACTCCAGCTCCTGTGACTCTCTGAGAGCATATACACACCATCTTTCTTTCCACAGACCCTTCACACCTGTTCTGCCCTGTCATCTATCATTGCTGGTATTTGGGAAACATTACAGGAGAGAAGATTCTTAGTCCAGATAGGATGCCACTGTTTATTATCATCTTGCTGTTGTATTAACAGGGAATGCCACAGGCCAACCTTATGGGACCACCTTAGATTCAGATCCTAAGCCTTGGTTTGGGTCTCTAGGAGGATTGATGGGTCTCAGAAATAAAAGACAATCCCTAGGGATGTTGGACACTCTAATCAGGAGATGGAGAACATGGCAGGCACCTAGGGTTCATTCCACTTGTTGCTTCTCAGTGCAAAACCAACAATATCCTCTTCATATAGAATGACCACCATGCAACATGCATTTAAAATACGCTATTTATGGTTCTGAGAACAACCTTATTATGCAAGTGTAATATTTCTCACTTTTACTCCTAATATTACTAGTCAGTAAATGGATAAGTTGCAATTTAAATTCAGTCTACATTTTCTTCAATGCCATTGTCAAGAGTTACCTTATTTCACAAATAGATCTTCAAGAGTGTGAAACCATGGCAGCAGAGGAAGTCTATCTATTTTAAAAGGTCAAAATTTTTTTGATAAAACACAGGGCATGTATGATTCATTCACCTAGCAATCAATGCATAAATACTTTTGCTCAGATGTTTTGTACAAGACGCCAAAGAAATACAATAAGTAGATATCATCTTTCCAGATATTTATCCAAATGGCTTAATATAAAGTAAGAACAATTGTACTGTTTTTTGCAATCAGAATGTCTAGATACATCTATAAAATATGTTAAATGCTGCTTTACAATGCTTACATTAGAAATTGCTTAATAGTGAAGGAACAACAGATAATGGAATCCCAAGGGGGAAATGTTCAAGTAAAATGTCCTATGCAAGCCATGAAATAGTAAGAGAAGAACGATGTTACCTTTTCTCTTAGAATTTACGAAAAATGATTGTCCCCCCCAAAAATGCCTCAAATGTCATAGGATCCTATTCTGAGAAGTCAAGGAAATACACATGAGAGAAATAAAGCTTTCTTTCAAAACAATACTGTTTTTGTCATGAAGGAGTTAGGAGAGGAAATAACTTATATGACAACAATTGTAGATGGCTTGTAATTTTACCAATTTTTTCTAACACCAAGGAAAATGGTATTGGCAACAGACAGAGCTGTGTGTAAATCACAGCTAAAGGGGTATAGATTTGCAGGCACCCAGCCAGTGAGCTAGTCTAGCTGCCAATGGAAGTCATGGTTCTCCTTGGCCCACGGGCGGAAGCCAATAGAGAGTGAGTCTGGAGCTGGTGCCTCCTGAAGAAGCCCTATGTGGTAAGGAGTTTTCAAAATAACTTAAAAATCCTCTTCGCTTTTTAAAATGGTAAAGAAAATTACTGTATGCCCATGCAGGATAAATGGCCAATTGTGGGGATAAATTGAAGCAGTTTAGAGAAATGGGCTGTTCAGAGATCGTTTGCTGTTGCCAGATAGCCTTAGATGCTGACACTATATGAGCACCCAAACATGGCCACTATGGCAGCCGCATGTTCACAGGCTCACTGCTCAACTGAAAGCTGCCCTTTCTCTTCTCTCGAGGCCATGAAGAGGCCATGGAATGACACGGATCGCAGATTACTCCCCTTGCTTTCAGAGGCTGGTTACAATCTTCTATTTTTACAGAAAAAGGAAAAGGCCCACAGCTTGCAGGCACTTTGTGTGTGTGTTTTTTTTTTTCCAACAATGAACCCTAGGCTTTTCTGGTCTGTTTCTCTTACGAATGCTATCATTTACTTATCTTTCAGGGGTTTACAGTAAGTTAATAATACTTTATTGTGACATAAGATGAAGAAGAAAGATCCAAGGATTATAAGGAAAACAACCTATGTATGGCCTTTCATTTGTGTCTCCTCAAGGTCACAAGAAATGAAAGATTGGACTGATTTCGCTAAGAAAGTTGTCTGATGCTGACTGAAACCTTGAATGGTTTGAGCTGGGGACAGGGCTGGGGCTTTGTCCCTGTTCTCTGTAACTCAAACAGAAGACATTCTGTGGGGGAAGATAATACTACTCAACCCCTGTGATAGTGAACCAGGTACATTTCAAAATCAGAATTTTCTCAGGCAAATTTTGTGGCTTTGGAGAAAGTGTGAGCCTGGATGGCTAGTAGTATGAGCATGGGTGACTAGCAGCGTGAGCATGTGTGGGTGCTTTGGCTGATTCTGCAAACCGAACAGCTGCCGTGGAGAAAAGCCATTTTTCTGGAGAATATAATTCATTTTTCTCTCCCTTCTATTTACAGCGATGATGAGATAATTGAAATTAAAAGGAAACCATGCGGTTTAACTCTGTCTTTCTCTCACATTTATGCTGATAAAGACACACCAGTGGCCTAGGGACCCTGTCTAGTCAAATCATCACACATTTTAGAGACTACTGTGACCTGAGAACAACACGACCCACCCAACTTGTAAAGGAGCTGTTTTACCAAGGCCAAAAGCGCCACGCAAGACTGGAAGCATAATTAGCCCCTTTGATACACTCTTGAACAAATTGACAGTTCAGGAAGCTGAAGTGTTTGCTAATAACAGAGGCCCAACTGCCCCATAAAACTAGAAAAGTGGTGTTTGTTGTCTATCTCAAGAACTGGAAATGAAAATCTTAATGACTCAGGAACTGCTCTTCAAAGGCCAAGAAGTCTCAGTGAGAGATAAGGATCAATCAGTCTTAAAAAGGAGTTTCCTAAGAGTAAGAGAAGGGATGTTACAAGCATGGATATGTATTTCAAAAGGATGAATAAACCCCAGAAATAGTGCTAATTTCACTTTGAAGTATATAATGAAACTCCTCAAGCATCCAGACTTTGGCACCCCTTTTCTCAAAATGACCAAAATTTCCATGTTTGAGCATTTATCTTTCTGCCTTTTTCCGTTCCCCGAGTCTTAACAGAATTTTAAAGGAGCAGCTAATAGATGAAGTATACTTCAGTTTCATGTAATGGATTGGATCAGAAGGGAACTGATAAGATGGTATTGGAAAAGCAGGTAGGGGGTTGAAGAGCTGCGGTGCACTGAGTTGTATGGGTTCAATTGATTCCCTGTGAGCAGCCCTGCAGTCCCAGGGCTATTCTGGCTAATGGGAGGAAAACACTCTGCTCTCATTAGTGTGCACTCCTCTAGGGACTGGTTACCAGTCAGGCCAGAGGTGATCAGGGGCAGATAAGGCCAATTAAGAATTCAGACAGGGAAGCAGGAAACAGGCCACAGGGCTAATTCCAGAAGGGTAGAAGAGAGATGAGATGGTGGGTCACTGCGAGCTTTCCAGGTGGAATACAAATATAACATTTAAACCCATGCTGGAGAAATTCATTTTAGCGGGAGACAGGATCAAAGGAGGTTTCCAAGTAAGGCATAGGGGCAGAATAACTGAGTAGAAGCTTAGCGTTAAAACCTGGCTCCAGCTGGTGTTTGTCATCCTTCCTGTGTTCTTGGTACCTTTTGTGACATTAGAAATTTTAGTGGTGTACTTGTAGGAATTGAAAAGCTCAAAACAAAACCAAGCAATGCAGCAACAACTTCGACACAAGCATGGCTGCAGTGACACGGCTGTAACGGGACTAGCAGTGACGCCGCTGTAATGGGACAGTGCGGTGTGAGAGTGCGGTGTGATAGTGCTCCAGTGACAGGGTCTGCGATGAGGGATCAGGAGATGGAGAGGCGGTTCCACAGTCAAGCCTGAAGATTAACTTCTTTCCCAGTACACACGGGCTGTGATGTTTGTTTAGCCACTGCGGTAGTCATGTTCTGCACCTGAGAATGAGGAAGAAGCGGCGAGACGTCAGAGGTCACAGTCCCAGATACTTAGGCACACTCATGGCACTGCTGACACACTCACAGTGCGCTCTCACGGCCACAATCTGCTGTTCCCTGCCATTAATTTACTCCTCTGCCCCAAAGGCCAAGTGCGCTCTTGGCTTATTTAGCACAAGTCCTTTCTTGGGCAAAGGAGTGCTGTGTTTTATTTACGCGCAGCAAGCAGGGGTCTTGCTTTAGCAATGTCCTGTACTGTAGTGAGCATATACCCACTGGAGTAGCAGTAACTGATAAGATACACTGAACAAATTCAAGTGCATATCTGCAAAGGACTCACAGTGTGCCAAAGGCCTCTGGCAGGTCCTTCCTTCCAGGGAGATAGGGATGACTAGCCTCTCCCAACACAACGTCCGGTTTCATGGGTTGCATTATCAGTTTATTGTGCCTTTTCCACCTTGAATGCTGTCAGACACTTTAGGAGGAGCTTTACCTAAAATACCTCTGTTTTCTCTCTTGAAAGCCACTCTTTGAGGTAGGTAATAGGGCTTTTCAATATCATTTTGCACACAAGGCAACTAAAGATTAGGAAATGCAGCGCTTTTCACAGTGATTTCTCAGTTTCTGTTCTCACCCAATGGTTCTAGTTAGTGCCCATCAGAATTGCCTGGTGTCTTGGCAGGCCACTGGCCACTGCTACCAGAACTTCTCTTTCAGGAGATCTAGGCAGAGGCTTGAGAATTTGAATTTCTTAGTTTCCCTGTGAGAGTGGGACTCGTGCTTTGAGAAACATAACAGTAACCTCTTCAAAGCCTACATCAAGCTTCCATACTAAACCACACAGAGATATTTATGCATGCTGCTAAAATGAAAACCTAACACTTGGTGGGGGAGGGAATTGGAAGTAACTTCAGCACAAACCGAGGCCTAAATTAGGTACAGGTCCAGCTAATGCTGAATTTGATGAGTTCTCCAGCAGCTAAAGGGACTTTGTGGTGAGCCCTGTCTTTCTTACCATGCCTAGGGCATATAACTTCATTACTACATTGCCTAACTTTGGGATTTATTGTTGTCATTTAAAATCAAATACTTCTCTGCATAGTAAAACAACGTTAAAAGTGACCACCTGGAAATGGTTGTGGTTCGTCAATGCTCAGGCCTTTGGTGTAATGTTTGTTTGTGAGATTTTGAAAATTGCTTTAGGAAGCCCTAGGGCAGCGGCTTTACTTAATTAAAATATTTTAAATCAAACTCAGAAACTTCAGTTCACAAAGCCCCAGGGTTCAGTCAGCAATTGTAAGAAACTCGAATGGAATAGGATAAATATAATAATATGGGGCATAAGTTTTTATTCTTATTTATATTTGATGTGTTGAAGTAATTAGGCAGCAGGAATAGTAACTGAAAATCTTTAGGTAACTATTAGAATTCAGAGGCTTGTCATTAACTGCTCACAACTGACTGAGTGATGCCTAAGAGGCTACATAGCATTGGGAATGGTATTTCCAGGGTGCACAGTAAAGAAAGGATTGCCTTTTCAAGGAACCTTGGGAATTATGGTCTGCTTTCCTGGTCATGCTCTCTATTTGCTTGGAAAAGGCTCTTAGGAGCTCTGTCATAAAGCCAACTGCTGGATCTTATTGAAACCAAGCTATCCATTTCTGCAACTGTTGGGACCAGAGGTTCATTAGCAAGCCCCCTCTTAATAACTTTTTTTTCATAATCTTTCGAAACTAAAAACCTTGAGGAAATATGAGTTTTGTTTCAACCAATACTCACGCTGAGAGACAACAGGTGTACATTGTTCAGAGTTGGTCACTTTGTTTCTAGCTGTTTTCTGCATTGCTAAAAGAAGGGCCCTGGGTCACACGGACGGTGCATGCTGACTGGAACAGGCTTTGTGAGTTAGGAGTAGGCCCAACTCAGTAAGTGATAGAAATAAGGATAACTGAAAGGAAGACCAAGGGTGATGTGAAGACTGAAAATGAAATCACTGGGGACTGATAGCTCGCAGTCTATCAAGGTCCAGGGCTGCTGTTCTGATGCCTGAATAGGGATATTTGTCATGATGGCAGCTCTCGTTTATCTGTACATGCCACCTAGATGGTCGCAGAACTGCTTCCTTGCTCCGCCCAATGGATGCTTTGCTCTTTGAAACTAACTAATTTGCTTAGCAAATTCACTTTTCCCAGGTACAGGAAAGTAATCTTCAGCCACTTTTCCCCTAGCTAGAGGAAAAGTAAACTTTAACCTAACCATTTTTCTAATTATCACACAGTTTGAATTAATGGGGTCCAAATTAATTAAGGTTTTATTATAGCTTCATCCTTAGGAGACAAGGTTTCATTTCCCTCTTTTGAGGTATTTTCCATCTGAATCAAGAGAAGATTAACTTTTCTGCTCTCAGTGCTTGAAGTCAAAGGGTTTCAGCTTCTGGGGGTGGAGAAATAGTCTTCCTGTGAGAAAATGGTGGTTGTGTATGTGTGTGTGTGGGGGGTTGCTATAATTAGGAAAACTCCCTAGGTGATTCAGATAGGATCCTGCCCCTTCTTGAGAATGTTGGCATTAAGCCTTTGATTAAAACCTTGTACCCCTCAGGCAACAGTGGGATTGGGGCAGGGAGGGCATTGGAGACCTTGACAGGACTCCAGCTAAGCCAGGGTCAGCTAAGACAGCAGAACCAGAAGAGCCAACTGGCCAGCCAGCATAAGACAGAACGTTGGCATAAGCATAATACGAATTGGTAGCTGTGTTTGCAGGGCATTCAACATTGGGTGCCAGAAACCCAGGAGGAAGGAATCAAAAGGCCTTCCCCAACAAATCATGTCTTTGATGCAAATGGGAGAAAAGATTCATTCTATTTGGCTGATGTTGAATGTTGGGGTGGGATGGAGAAGAAAACCATCCTGAGTATCTTCCCATTGTTTCTCCCATCTTGGCTGCAGTGCCCTGGAATCTATGATGAAGACATATGCTTGCTGGGCATGGGTTTGTACGCGCTGCTTCAGAAATCCACTAACCTGAGGAGAGATGGAACCCGCTGTATAATGGGAGTCAATATTGAAAATGTTACCATAGTCATTGTGTGGGTCCCCTGTGACACTTTATCTCTGAAGGTTTAGATCAAGTAAACACCTGGAAAGGATAAAATTGTATGTACAATTTTTCTTGTGATTTTCAAGTAAAATAGTAAAAATGTGTAAGGTACATATTTCCTTAGACATTAGTATGCTGTATTTTGTAGGCTTTTAAAATTAAAACCTTTGGGAAAATAACTGGCCCTTCCCTAGTGTGTGTTCTTGCTCAGGACCCATTGGAGTTCCTAGCCAGATGTGTCTCTGAATACCATTCCATATACTTTTAAAATATATGGACTTGTAGGCAAAGCATCGATTAAAGGTTAAGACTGTGAATGCACAGGTGCTCCACGACTCTTACCCAAGCATCATAGTGTGCTGTGGGCAACTCACAGTTTGCTGGCCGTGGGGTGTCTGTTTTCTCACCATTCACAGAGAACTCTGATTAGATCTTCAAGTTTCAGATTCCTTCTCTGTAGATAGGATCTTTTCCTCAAATTGTCATTCTTGGTAGGTCAATGACAGTGTGCTTAACTTTTAGGTTTTGCACACTAGGTGGTGATATTGTGTTGCACTTTAATGAGGTATGGAAGTTGTCAGTGTCTAGATTTAGACATCTCATTTCTTCAGACCTTAATTAATATGGCATGGAGCTAATGGTAATGTATTCTTCAAACAAACATAATTGGGCACAGAACTAACACACACAGAGAAAACCAAAAGTAATGAGTACTTCTTGACACACTCCTCTATGAACCTATTGAATTCTATAATTAAACTTCTCAGAGATGTCCACAGTCCCTGATCCCTTTGCTCCTCTTTCTCACATGACTGGTAGGCCTGGGCTTCCTATTTCTTTCTCCTCTTTGTCGATCACCTCTCAAATTCTAGAAACTCTGTTACCTGATGTTAGCCTCCATGCTGAGATGCCAGAGGAATACCAATTTCATTTAAGCTGTGTTCAGAAGAAGCATCCCCAAGACCACCCTCCTCTATAGAGATGAAAAAACCTGAGCATAGTTCAAAGCCTGAAAAGGTAAGCTTTCTGGATTTAATAAATCTGCCAATTTTCTGGATGACTTTGTGTTGGGCAACTACTCAGTTCAGTTCCTCTGTCTTAGAAGAACTACCTGTTGATGCAGCATGATGCCTGAGGTAGACCCTGCCACCCCTAGTGCATGTCCACCAGACATGATGGAGTTTTATGGGAAAGGAACACATTCGTTTTGAACATATCTTCTGGATGCAGTCACATGCCATTTTAAGAGTGTACCTCTCCATGGTCTCAGGCTTCTTGATGCATCATATAAATGAGTATTAGAGGCAGAAGTCCATTTGCAAGCGAGTCCATGTGCAGGAGGAATTTCTGGGAAAGTGATGTCATGCCCAGAGTGCCACTCATTCAGACACAGCTTTCTGAAATGCACAGTTGCTCTGGTTCTCGTGATAGGCTGGGTTGTTACGTTATATGAACTAACCTTGGCTCTCAAGCAGAACAAGGAAATCCCAGTTCTCTTTTCACAAGGTATCACAATCAATTGCCATTTTACTTTTCCTTGACTTGAGGTACTTGAATACACTGAATCATAATTCATTTGAGGCTTATGAAAAGTTTTAGATTTGAAACATTGAATTCAAAGCAGATAAGGCAGAAGAAAAATTAATGTGACCCCTAAAACCTCCTAACTCAAGGCTAAAAGAAAAAAGGAAGGGGCTTTTCATATGGCCCAGAAACACTTGTTTCCTGGAACTTTTCTATTTCTTGATGCAAGGCACCTGTGGTAGTTTGAATGTGATTGTCCCCCATAATCTCATAGGGAATGGCACTATTAGGTATGGCTTTGTTGGAGTGGTTATGGCCTTGTTGGAAGAAGCCTGTCACTGTGGGGGGCAGCTTTCAAATTTTCAATGCTCAAGATATAGCCCAGGGTCTCAGTCAACTTCTTGTTGCCTGCAAGGTGTAGGACTCTCAGCTACACTCCAGCACCATGTCTGCCTACACCCTGCCATGATGATAATGAACTGAACCTCTAAAATTGTAGGTGAGTGTAGGTGGGCCACCTCCAATTAAGTGTTTTCCTTATAAGAGTTGCCATGGCCATGATGTCTCTTCACAGTGATAGAAAACCGTACTAAGATAGCACCTGAGGGAGAGATACCCCAAAGACCCAAAAGTCAGAACTAATGAACTGAAGATTTATGTATTTCTTCCAAATCACTAAACTGTAAAATAAATATGACTCAAAAACAAAGATACAAACTGTTGAGATAATTGCAAACAGATTTTTGAGTTAATTTTATGCAACCAGAAGAATGGACTCACAGGGCAGGGAGGGGGCCACAAAGGCAGCCTGCTATGAATGAATGAGCCTGTACTTGGGGGATTGTGAGAAGGCAAGTGTGATGAGGAGCTTGGCACAAGTGACTGGAACTGTGCACAGCTCTCACTCCATGTCTCCTTTAGTTTAACTGGGTGGTACAACGGAGCTATTTAAGAGATCAGAAGAAATGAGACCTAAACATCCTAAACATTAGTCTACTTGAGCTTTCACAAGCGCAGTTTGAACTAAACGGTGCCAAATAAGTAGAGAAAGCTGTGAATAAATATATAATAGTTTTAGCATTGTCCTTAAAATGGAATATAGCACACTAACCAGATAGAACCCACATCTAAAATGCACTTCAGATATTGCTTAGGCCATTTTAGGGGATAACGTTTCCTTCCAGGAATAGCAGATAATGGCGAATTCAGTAGGACATGGTAAGATGATTTCATCAGAGTAGGGTGGAAACCGATTATATTCTGATTTATTCCCTTTCTTCACATACTGGCCCATTTGTTCTGGCAAGTGTACATTCCTTGATTCAGAAATGTCTATAAAGGAGATCTGGTTACAGAAAAAGGCATTATGTCTAGGTAGCACACAGCTTCCAGCCCCATTCTCTCTGCTGTACTTTGTCTTCTGTGAGGCTTTTCACCCCTCCGTATGATTGTGTTCCCAAACTGATTTTTTTTTTTCATCAAGAAAAACATACAGGGGATGGGAGAAAGTTAAAGCCCCGCTGGCGGTTAATTTGATTTATCACTACTTAAAATAGTAAGCTGGCTGACTGAAACTCTCAACTTTCCCAAAGCTAATACGTGATTTGATATTTTATCTTTATGTGTGAAATAGGAATGAGTCCTTAATGCGTCTCAGTCAGTCACCCTGGTGAGGATGGGAGGGAACTTGGCTCCTATTGTCCTAACACCGCAGAAAAGGACTAAGCAGTGATGCACACGGACAGTCTTGGAGCCATCCATTACTCCTTCAACAGATACGATGTGCATCTTGGTTTGGGCTGGGGCTCTGTGAAAGAGCCAATGACTCACTCAGGGAAATCAACACTGAGTCATCTTGTGTGGGTGTCAAGTGCTGCGTAGGTGTGCAGTGCTCTATTCAAGGGAGAGAATAGGAGATGGAAGAGGAGGGAGTGTTCTCGACGAGGAGACAGGCTTCGGAAACTAGGCACCACCAGCAAAGAAGTCTGGAGACACACAGCAAATTTGTAGACTGAATGGGGGGGCAGACCCACACTGTGCCAGGGCCCAGGCGCTACAGCCAAAGGAATGGGACGCACTGGCGGCATTATTTCCCCTCTGATGCATTTTAAACACAGCATTTGAGTCATCAGTTTTTCTTAAAATAATATTCTGATTATGTTATATCCAAAGTTCTGAAAATTTTTTGTGCTATTTCTAAGTCCTTTGGGAAGAAAATCCCATTAGGAGTCTCATACCATGGCACAAATTCTCCGAAATTGGGAACTGACTTTATTATCTAATCTAGAGAAAGCCATTAGACTTTTATATGGAGACAGAAATTCATATTATAGTAAGTAAAGTTGTAAAAAGATAATCAATTTATAAAGAACTGCTTGTTACAAGAAGCTTTTAAAGGCAGCCTTTGTAGTGTTTTAATATTTATTCTGGTAAGTTTAAATGTAGTTTTGATAGGATAATAATGTACTCATTTGACCAGCTTTCCTAATTTCCAACACTGTAATTTTTCTCATCTGCTTTGTTTAATCTTAGGAATCCAATAAGCAATTTAAGAATAGAGATATAAAGACTCATTACACTATATGGACCCACTCAAAAGTCAATAAGCAATCGACTCACTGAGCCCTCTGAGGTATGATATTTTTAAATTCAGTAATGTGAAGGGTAAGAATTTATTGGAAGTTAGATCAGTTTAATTCTAGTTTCTTTGGGTATTGTGGAGAAGATATGCTGATACCATTACCATTTCCTAACTTCGTCTGGAAGAGGAATTCCATCGTCTGCTAGAATTATGAAAGTGAAGGTAATCTCCTTGTCTCTGTCTCTCTCTCTCCCTCTCTTCTCTTCCATCCCTTTCTCTCTCCCCACACATATGTGCACATACTTATAAATACCAGTAACACACACACATATTCACTTGTGCAAGGCACATCATACCTTACACGCTCTCCCCCACACAGAGTGCTAGCCTTGGTGTCCACCACACTTTGGCAAGGGATTCGATCTGGGTCATCACTGGGTTTTTCTTCCAGAGCAGGTTGACAAGAAAGTCATGTATTTTATTTGCAGCAGTGTGGAACTCTTTTCCCAAGTCCAGCCTTGATCACACTGTTCTTTACATGGTTCTCAGCCGCTGAGATTTCTAAACCCACTTTCCTCGGGCAAAGCAAAGCAACTGCTTTCTGAAGTCCTGAGATCTTTCTGAGACACACTGAGGAAATAAATCCAGACTCTTACTTGTTGTTTTCAGTTCCCTACCGGATCTCAAAACTCTTTGAGCATTTAAGCTTTTGCGGCCAAAAGCAGAGCCTGGTGACATGTGATGCTCTCCTAAGCAGCCACCATCAGGACACAAACACGGGACACAGACAGGTATTCTCTGACTGGGAAAAGAAAAGCAAAGTTCACCACCAACAAAAAGTCCTTAGTATTACCTTATCATATATGCATTTATTCTCATTTAGTTAGTGAACTGGCTTTATGAAATCATATACGGTGTGATATGGATGGAGACGATAATAATTAAAATAATGACTGAAAAGCCACCAAGAAGAACCACCAAACATCTGCATGTTTGTCCGACTGCTGGGTACATAGAAAGAAATTTACATATTTTACATGTGGTGTTTATTTGTCCCCTACAACTCACGAGGTGGGCACTATTGTCCCTCCTTTGCAAGCCCGGCCATTGTAATTATAGAGGCTAAGTAATGTGCTCCAAGTCTCACATACTCTATGTACAAGGGCTGAATTTGCTCTGTCTCCCAAGTCCTTCCCAGGACACTGTGCTCATCCTCTGCATGCCCCGTGGGACTCACTCTTTGTGCTTTGGAAGCTTTGGAACTATTTACAAAGATGAACTTCTCTCTGTCACCACCAAAGCTTTGGGGATGCAATCTTCCACTAGAGGTTGCTGCAGGTGGCTAGCACTTGAAATTGAATTGAGAATAAAATCGACTTTAGAGACTGATTACACTGACGATATTCAAACATGAACTGTGAGTGGGTCTGCCGCTGACACGGAAGCAGATGCATGATTTTTGCTTTAATCTCTTCCCTCCCCAGTTCTGTCCTAAGTCTAGGGTAGGCTCAACATTAAGTTGGTTTTAAATGGGAAGCCTCAATTATGAATTTACTTTCCCAGAAAAAATAAGCTATACATAACTGGCTAGAATGTTTCTCTTTAAGCTAATGAGTGAAAGAGAAATTTAGAAAATGGTAGCATGATTTTACTTATGATAATGAAAACTGTCTCTCTTGTTGCTTTGGCACCTGCAATGGCTAATTTCTATGTTTACTTGACACAATCTTGAAAAGTCTTCTTCTGAGAAGAAGGCAATTTGATTGAGTAAATGCCTCCATTAGATGTGGTTGTAGGCATTGATGTGGGAAATCCAGCTCATTGTGGGCAGTGCCACCTTGGGCTGGTGGTCCCGGGTTCTATATGAAAGCAGGCTGAGGAAGCCATGAGGAGCAAGCCAATAAGCCGCTCCTCTCCACGGCTTCTGCATCAGCTCCTGCTTCCAGGTTCCTGCACTGTCTGAGTTCCTGTCCTGATTTTTCTTCAATGATGAGCTGTGATGAGAAAGTGTAAGCAAAACAAACCCTTTCCTCCTCAAGTTGTTGATAGCCATGGCATTTCCTCACTAAGACAGCACCTAGATAGCTTTCAAAGCCTTCAAATACTGATCTTAATAAGTGTATACGTATTTATTTGTGCGCCCACACACGAGTGGCTATACGTGTGTTTTCCTGATTGAAACACTCATTCAGGATAGTGAATTACATTTCAATAACTCATTGTTTTGCAGGTATGACTGTATCTGCCCACACGGTTATAACTGTATAAGGAACATTTGGGATTCTCTGAGACTTGGCCTGAGTTTTGTCATAGGGTGGCAGGGGACAAAGAGGAAGCAACTTTGGCTGGTGCTTCGACTGCTCCGCCAGTAGAGACCTGACCGAATCCAACAGCAGCTTCCATGTCCCTCCTGGTAGGAGGGAGTCAGCAGGGGCCTCTCACTGTTCTCAGCCAGAAAAGATGAAGGGTGGGGGTCTAGTAGGGAGGCAACTCCTAATATTCTTCCACTGGAGAGTTGACTCCTGCCTTCTTAGGCTTTGGGCAACATGCCTCTTGATTCACTGAAATGAGAATGGCTACACAGAAGTTATTTCGTGTAGCCCAAACCCCAAACCTCTGCAAGGGAATCTGATGTAGTTTAGGTAAGGCTCCATGAGGGACAAGGAAGATCATCTCTTCACACACACGCGGTTGTTCTGAGTATGTTGTAGGTATGTGGATGTGACGTCTGTTCAGGCAGGCTGGTGTATTTATTCCAAAGGTGGGACTTCTTGACCTTGGTCCATTTAGCAAAGCTATGATTCTACCAAACGTGTGTTTGTGTGGCACAACTTTGCAAATGACCTTTTCTGTGCTATTGACTCAGCTCTTGAAGGTCCTTCATGTTTTCTCCGTGCTGGAGACTGCACACACTAGACAGGGAGTCCACCACTTAGCTACAGCCTGACATTTAAATACATTCACATTGCCTTAAGCAGACTTTGTGTTGTGAATATTTCTGCTACCTCTGATAACACTTTGCATAAGTCTTCTAAGCAGAAATCCCTTCCAGTTTGGATACACAGGAGGAATTTGCTTGGAAATTATTTTCTCCCCTGTTTCTTTCCTTAATAATTTGTAATACAAGTTCTAACATGAAATTAAAATTCTTTTATAATTTCATTATCTGGGTAGTGGTTTTGCAGTCTGCTGAGGACCGGATGGTGGAGTACAGCAACAGTGCACAAAATAATTCTTGTTTTAATACGTTGCTATGGCTCTCAGAGGAACTTGGCACAGCCCAGTTCATCATTAGACTCTATATTACTCAGGTTTCCAAGTCTTTAATTCAAAATGAAAATTAAACAATATTCATTTGCCAAGCAGTTCATAGAGTCATTGGTTTTTAAAACCCTATATTTTTCAATTAGAAAGGCTATTGCTGTAACCAAATCCAGTTTGCTAATTGTTTAGAACCCAAACACTGGAAGGCAGAGAACCTTCAGAGAGTGGACTCAGAGGCCCAGAGTGAACATTTCAATCCACACCATTACTGCTGATGGGCACTAGCTAAAACCTTACAAAACCACTAAGCACAGGATCAAACAAAATCCACCCCCAATGAGTTCTGAGGAGGCTCAAAAAGCAGTTTTAGCTTGTATATAAATTTAAAAATGACCATTTTTAACTAGTCATAATTACAGGGTCTAGCCTGAGTTAGGTCAGGCCAGTTTGCATTCACTTTTCATAAAGCCACAGGGCACCGGGAAAAATCAGGGCCCTCTGAAAAGTTGGACCAGATTCAGTCCTGTGTGTCTGTGTTTCATGTGGATGTAAGCAACCAGTCCTCAGTTTACTCATTTGTGAAGAGGAGACAATCATGCTGCTACACGGCGTTCTTCGAAGGATGACACAAAGCAGCTATGAAAGCCCATAGCATGCTCTTGGCAAGGAGTGGCTCCTACTCCATTTCCCTTTTACCTATGAATTATTTAAAATGGGGCCAAGCAGGAAAGCATGAAAGCGCAGTCTCCTGCATTGTGCTGCAGGAATCCAGGCCTTGGCTTTGTAAAATCCCACCATGCCCTCCGTACTGATATTTCTGTTGCATTAACAAAGGAGAAAAATGAGAGATTTCTTTTTCTTCTTCTTTGGCCTATTATGTTTTTGATTTTTTTTGTTCACTCCCTTGCAGTGTATTTAAGTGGAAATCACTTCAAGCTCTCGAATCACCCTCCAAAAGCTTTGCTAAATCCCACATTTTTGGTTTCACTCCTGATACAGTACTGTGTCTTCTACCTTTGAAGTCTTTGAAGTGGCCACATTGTAGGCTGAACCCGTAACAGAGCCCAAACTGGTGGTTTTCTCTGCACAAGCCCATTGAAAGCTGGGACAGGTGAGCTGAAGGCACTATGGGACAAAGGGGTGGCGTTCACTTCCCTTTCTCGACCCCCACCTCTCTCCACTCTTAGTCTCTTCAAACACTCCTGCTAGAGTCACAGACATATCAAAGACTGCTCTACTGTGGCTGCAGTGACACTGCGCCTGGAAGTGACTGCTTCCCGGACCATCGCTGCTGCTCACTGCCTTAGGGAGGGAACTGAAGTGCACACTGTAGCCATAACCTCCAGTTCCTTCACCTGAGAAAGCCTTGGTTCGGAGGAAGAAAATGACTCAAGACATCCAGAACAGGCCATTTATATCACTGACATATGGAACACTATTATAAATATAGTTGTAAATTGTATTTTTGTAGCTTAATAGATATTTATCTTTGAACATTATAGTATTATTTGGTTGTGTATGTGTTGGTGGTTTGCAACAGAACCCAGAGCTTTCTACATTCTAGACAAACCTTCCATTATGGACCTCAGATCTCTTTGGTAGTTTCAAAAGTAGTGAAGTTAAGACTAGACTAACAACAGCGCTTTTCCAATAACTAGCTGTGTGACTTCAGACAGGTAAGTCATTTAGTCACTCAGTTTTATCATCAACTAAATGAAATAAAACAGTACTGATGTCTTTAACCTTTTCCTGTTGTGATTTGTAGAGAACCTTAGATATCAACATGAAGAGCATTAAACATGAAATAAGTGACTTCAAATAAAGCACTCAGAACAGTGCAAAGTATGTTAAAACCACTTTGCATTTGATCTTAGTACTAGCATTGTGTTTGAAGTTCACACCTTTTGGTGTTAGTCATATGTATGTGCATATGGGTATGTGCACATGTGTGGGGCTGCCCTCTGGGGGCAGAAGCATGGGATCCTCTGGAGCTGAAGTTATAAGAGGCTGTAAACTACCTGATGTGGGTGCTGGAACTGAACTATTGTGTCTGCAAGAGCGGCAGTACAAGCTCTTAGGTGAGGAGCCATCTCTAGCCTCAAGCTCACATCTTAGTGACACTTCAGTTATACGGTTGTGTCACATATTATTGTTTAAATACACTGCATATACTTTTCTATTCTTACATTGATCAATATTCATTTCTTCTAATGAGAGGTACAAATGAGAAGAAAGGAGCATTTAAATTAATGTGCTCAATATATTCTCCTTGAAAACAAAACAATCTTTCTTTTTTCTATTGCTGCATTTATTTCTAAACAGTTGGGCAAATTCATGCCATGAGTGTCAGCGTCTGTCCTTGCCAGCTACAGCATGGACATCAACCTGGTGGGTGCAAAGCTTTGTTTATACTTTGTCTTAGAGTCTTTTCTCCTGTTACTTGGTCATTTGTGATTCCTCTTTAGTTCTGAGCCTTCACCTGTTTCCTGCAATGCTTTCCTTTTCTTAGTTATTTGAAGGAACTCTTTTAATAATTTGAGTTATTAATTTTACATAACTATAGCTATTGGCTGCAACATCTGTTCCGGGTCTGACTTGACTTTTAACCTTGACTATATTTTAACTTTGACTGTATTGTGAAAACATACTTATCAATTGTGTCTGGTTTGGACATTTATATACTTTATATACTTTGTCTAGAAACTTCTACTAGATTCAAAGTGAGTAAAAGCATGTGACTATATTTCTTTGAAAACTGTGAAAGTTCTGAATTTATGAAATGAATTTTAGTAGATTTCCTATTGTTTATGGTTTAAAATATTCCTATATTCTATTCTAGTCACATAGATCACCAACTATCTCAGAAACAACTTTTGCATAGTCTGTGATGGATGTGCAAGACTTCACTGAGTTCTCTATTCTGTTTGATTCCTGCTGCATGTGGACCTTGAATTTATTCCATGTTGCAAGGGAGTACTACGTGTATCCTAAGATGTTAGGAAGGACTTTTACTTACTTTTTTCTTTAAAAACACACTATTTACTCATGAGATTTTGCTCTTTTATACACCAAGCTCCATAAAATTTCTGTTGACATCTTTCTTACTCACATACATTGGTTATATAAGTTAACTTGGAGGGAGCCAATACCTTCATAATTCTATGCATTCTTCATGACAACTACCATACAATGGTTTATTTCTCCAGATAGCATATTAATACCCTCAGTCATTTCGCTTGTCTTTGATAAAATTATTTTATAAAGTCACCAGTTTTCACTGAGTTTTATTATGAAGCAGATAAAAATTTTGAATGTTATTTTTTTATTTTGTAGTAAGTAAATATAGCATATATTTACTATGTATTGTACTCTGCTGTATAAGGACTTTTTTGGGACAAGTATAGATTGAACACTAAAACTATTCCCCCCCAAATGCTCTCACTTCTCTTTTCTTTCCTTCCAATTAATCCCCCATTCTTCTTCAGGACAGTCTGTTTCTACTTTAAATCATACATGCATACATTATTTTTAAATATCTGTAAAAAACCTAGGACTCACATATAAAGAATGTCTGTCTGAGATTGGCTTACTTTATATGACTATCTGTAGTTGTGAATACTATTTTAAATGGAGGTTACCCCCACTTAAAAAGTTTAATTTGTTTATGGTGATATACAATGGTGCTGTATTGTTATTCTTATTTCGCTCCATTTTACTTAAAATTTAATGAAAGAACATATAGTTGGTAAAAGTGGCCACAGTGTCAGATCCAAAGCTACCACAGAGTTCCAGTGGAACATACAAAGAGAAGCCCCTCTGTATGTAGAACATTAAAGAATACTATGATCATTTTGTACAGAGGAAGCTTTGACCAAATATTGTGCTGGCTCTCAAGAGTCACCAAAATTAATACATCACAACTGGAAGGAAAGATATGAAGACACCCCAATGAAGTATCAACATTCCATGGAGAAATAAATGAAGTTATATATTACACATATAACATGCACACAAATTTATGGAAGAAAAATGTTTTGCCATTTATTAAAGAGAAATAACTTGAAAGAAATCTCATTACCCACTACCAAACTAAGTGTTCAAACTTACCACTAACAATTGAGGGTTAAATTAAATTGAAAATAATTAGTAAGATGGCAGCTCTTATTTTCATATATTAAAATGTTTAACTAATTTAGATTCAAGTTTCACTATGCCTGCAGTAGTTAAGTGCCCAATTATTTTAAAGCTTCATTTAATCATAGATACACTTTAGGTTTTGTGTAAGTTTTTGTGTTTGTGTCCCTGATAGACTTCTCATTTGCCTTCCTTGTCTTATTGTGCCTTTGAGGATGAGTAGTATAATGCTGAACAGAAAGTAGAGTAGAAAGTTTCTTGTCTTTTGTCCCAGATCAATATCCATGCTAATGTTGCCATATGTTGTTGATTGAGGCTGACTTTCAGTTAATATATCCAGTAATGTTAGGGACACTTCTGTTCATTAGAATAATACACTTTTTAACAGTTTAAAATCCTATGCATTGACTTTTGCTGTTTATATCAACTGAGCTAATCATTTAGTTTTTCTGTTTTAATTAGCCAATGTAGCATCTTTAACTGATGGGTTATTTTGTTATATGGGTTATCTTTTCATTTCCAGCATAAATAGAACATGTCTACAACTGACAAGGTAGGGGAAGGATGTGGCAGTGACTCAGAGAGGAGAAGAATGCCTGACTATTTGGTCATGATCATGGTCATGTGATGGGAGAATATATTAGGATATGTTCCTTGCCTTGGAACATAACAGCTCATGATTCTTGTATGGTTTTCCATTGCTATCTTAGGTTTGTTCTGCCTGGGTATACTATCAGGTATGAATTTCCAGGTGAAGCATGTGATTCTTTTTTCAAAACAACTATCTGCCTGAGGAAGCATTTCTCTTTCAGGTTCTTGGGAAGTTAAATTATCCAGGTAAATTTATTTTATTTAAGTTAGCAACAAGCTTGCTTCACCTGTCAATCCCAGCTCCCTCTTCCTTCCCTCCTCACCTGCCCCCCCACCCGTTTCCCTGCTCCCCACCCAGTCTCCACTCCATTCAGGCCCTCCATGGGGATATCCAGAGTCAGTCATTTCATTCAGGGCAGGGCCTATGTCCTTCCCCAAGAGTACAGGCTGAGAGAGCATCCCTCACTGTGGGAGGGGCACCCAAAGTTCATTTGTATGCCAGGGATAAATACTGATCTACTGCCCAAGGCCCCATAGATTGTCCAGGCCTCTCTGCTGACATCCACATTCAGGGCGTCTGGATCAGTCCCATGTTGGCCTTCCAGCCATCAGTCAGGGACCCAAGAGCTGTTCAGGTCAGCTGTTTCTGTGGTTTTCACTAGCCCAGTCTTGACTCCTTTGCTTATCATTCCTCCCTCTCTGTCACTGGGTTCCAGGAGTTCAGTTCAATGTTTAGCTGTGGGTGTCTGCCTCTACTTCCATTAGTCACTGGATGAAGGTTCTAGGATTGCAAACTCATTATCAGGGATGGGCATTTAAGGTAGTCTCTACACTATTGCTTAGTTTTCCAGTTGGTATCATCCTTGTATATCTTTGGAAATCTCACTAGTGTCAGATCTCTCCTCAAACCCATAGTGGCTCCCTCTATTATGGTATCTCTCATTCTACTCTCCTCTATTCTTCCCCGACTCATCCTTTCTGCTCCCCCATGTAGTATCTGTTCTTATCAGTGTAATATCTGATATCTGATAATCCTCTATCCAGGTAAGTTCTTAATTAATTCTGTTTCTGAAAAACTTGTTGAGATACTTAGTAGATATGTATCTTATAGATTAGCCTATTGTGAGTTACAAGGAACTAGACTTAAATATTTTTTAAATGAATTCATCTTGAAACTGTTCAAATTGATGTAGCATTTTAGGATGACAAGCTGTCCTGTGCTATGTTGAATATTCTTTGACATGTACATGGAGAATAAGATATTAGAGGCAGGGAGAAGTCTGATTATGAAAGTATATCAGTAGGAACCTATTTAACCTCCCTTACAGTGACCCTTTAAGAAATGAACCATCAGAAGAACAACCTTCTCTCCTTAGTCATTACTCATGTCTGTTACCTGCCTTCAGTCTTTCCTCTCCCCCAGTATTTGGGCATTTGTTTACATCTATACATACATGTAATTGTCCAGATTCTGCATATACAGGGGGCCATGGAGTTTATTTTTTCCTTTCTAAAAATTGTTAGAAACATTAACCTCGTTAGATGTTTTGGTGTGTGGATGTTTTTATAAAAATGTATAAAATTTATGAAATGTATAAAAATTTACCTGGAGTCTGGACTGGGTTTACATTTGGGCTTTATTACTTCCTAAATGTGTGAGTTTAAACAATGATACTCTCTCTATTTTATATTCCTTGTCTGTGAATTGGGTGCTGAACCTTTCATGATGACAGAATGCACTGAAATATCTAAACCTCTTAGAACGCTTCCTGGCTAATAATATGCATCAGATAAGCATTATTTCTGGGTTTTTGTTCATCTCTTCTACTGGATAAGCACTTTTTACGGAGACATACACTGGGACACAGAGATGCGTGGTAGGTAGAAACACTGCTGAGACCACGGAAGGGACAATGGAGCTAAAAAAGTGCTAGAAGACAGAGCCAGAGCTGCCCACCATTCCCCACGTGGGCACCCATGCTGCTCCTTGTGGCAGGAGATACCCATTAATATTCACACATATGAATTCTGTAAGTGTGCAGGTGATAGGCTCACTGTTAGCTTGTAAATTTACTGGAAGTTGCAGCAGCAACAACACAAGGAATTTGAATTACAATTTTGCTTTAAGCAGGATTAACCAGTTATAAATTCTGAATAATTTCAAGAAGACTGTTCCCCTTCTTCTTTGGGGGACAAGACACCACTGCTTTGATGTAACCCACTAAACTATGTGCACATATTTTCAAGCCCAGGGCCAGAAATTAAAGACAAAGTGTACAGATTGGGACCCCTGCTTTGCTGTGGTATGCCACAGCTGCTGTCTTCCTTTTCTTTGCTTCCCTGTCTTGCTTTTAAACTTTTTTTTTTCATTTTTACATACCAACCACAGTTCCCCTCCCTCTCCTTCCCCCACCTCCACATTTCCCTTCCCATCCCTATGTACTCCTTTCTTGTTTTTATCAGTATCCTTTGTCACAAAGCTCTATCCTCATTTTTCTTCTTGTCTCAATATTTGATAATATATTCTACAGTATACACTGTGCTTTTGAATCCGATTTATTATGACACATCACTAAATAGTGAATATGTTGGCTTATGGAATAAAACATTAAAGTATCAATAGACCAAGCAGGAGATAAATATCTTAAGTCTGTTTCATGAAACTGAGTAGATTTTTCTTGATAACAACAATTCAAATAAAGACATCTGGCATTAGATAAGTATACTTTAAAATGAATTAATAAGGGTACTATTGCTGTGAGAGCACATGTGCTCTTAGAATCTCTCAATGTACACAGAGTTCCCAGATCATTAGACTGCTTTTCCCTGTTCAGTGTGTCCTTAGTTACACTTCACAATGGGTGCTGACATGGCAGTTTCAGGTACTGGGAGATACTAGAACACAAAGGCGGTGAGAGACGAGGCTGGAGCATGATTATTTTGGAAGGAACAATGGGATGTGTGTTTGTGTCACTTTGTGTCCCCACTGTCTCAGTTTGCATGCTAGAAAGAGACCCCAGATAAGAATAGCAGTTGAGGAGCCTCTCCCCAGGTACTGGGAGCTTGCTTCCTGTTATCTTGTGCTGCCTGAGCTTCACAGAGGCCCTGTGCCCAAAGAATCAGTCAGAAAGATGTGAACATTGCAGGATCACCTTGACTTTGAATGGAGCACAAGGGATATCGTGATTGTCAATAAGCCGTTTTTCTCAGTGAACTATTCAAGACTGTTGTGAATTCCTCAATGCAATAATAGTCTTATTAATCTAATTATAAGCACACTGCACAATGATATTGAAAAGTTCTCATGATTTAATAAAGTGACTCAGTTCCTTTCATTATAGGAATTCTCTCCAAGAACTGTTGAGAACACAGTTCAGGCTAGACACAATGCAGCAGGGCCAGAAGCAATCCAGGGTGACCATGTATACATGTGTTTACATAAATAGGGTTGGTTAATATCCTAATAAACAAAAGTAAACACCATCACTTTAGTGACAGTTTAATATAATACATATGCATCTTAATTTTTAAACATCAGATCTCCATATTGAGAAATGTAAGTTCTTTATAATTTGCTTCCTGTTACAAATAGTAACTTCTCCAAGCATGCCTCTGCAGGCTTCCTAACATGTATGTGTAATTTATTTTTTAGGTTACTGTCTCAACTGTGTCACTGTAGATTACCTGGTTCTGAGTTTTCCTTAGCTTATCTTCCTATCAGCACTCAAGAAGCATCTCTTCCCCAGGGAATCTCAGTCTTTCAAGATCTAAGATCAGCTGGATATGCTTGACATGCAATCTTTCCATTGTTTTAAATGTATTTCTTGATTACTTGTGAGAATCAATATATTTTGTTAGGCTCATTGATTATTTTGGTGTGGTTTTTTGGATTACCCATTCTTCTAATGGATGACTGCCCTTTCAGTTTATATTAGAGAAAACTGCAGCAGAGAGAGCATCTGTGCACCACTTGAAGAAGCTTAGACTTCTCCCTGTGGACCACAGACACTGACTTTGTGTGTTTTTCTTTTCAGCCACCAGCATTTGTATCTCTGTGTGGAAGGGAAATACAGGGGCTTCCAGAGTAGCTTTGCCTGTGTGTGAGAAAAGTTGGATATGTGCAGGGGAGGGACAGTGTAGTCCCAATCAGAAGCTGTGGCAAGTTTCCTTAACCCCGAGTGTGTCAGTGAGGCTACAGTGACTTGTGGGTGTGTCCACTGTGGGTGTTCCCAGGTCCCTCATTTGCAGGCATTCACAGGTGTGCATTCTCATCCACCTTCCATTCCTTCCTCTTCCCTTGCCCACTCTTCTGTCCTGTTCCCCCCACCCCAGAACACCCCTAAAACAACTTTCATACCAATCCCTGTCTCATGATCAGACTTTGTGAACACAACTTAGGACAAACACTTCACTCACTCAGGATATTTTCTCTCCATCTAAAATTGGAAATATTTACCGCAGTTGTTTTCATTTCTTTTCTTGGAAGATGTGGTCATTGTTATATAGGTTTTCTATGAACTGAAGTACGTCTGATGTTTTCCTCTTTGTGCTCAACTCTCGTATTTCTTACATGCTTATTCCATTTACTACCTATATTATGTACATATCTACTTTTCTTTCTTTGGTTTCCACCCGAAATTCTTAGATTTTTTTTTTCTCTGTTTATGCTGCACTGAGGGACGCTCTTAGGTGAAACGTTGTTGAGTTTCACCAGATTTGGGAAATTGCCAGTTATTATTTCTCCAAGTAATTTTATACCCTCTGCAATTCTTATTGTTTATTTTCATTATTGCTTAATCTTAGTATCTTAGAATGCTTAATACTGTTCCACAGATCCATGATGCTCTCTTCCCTCCAAAAATATTTTTCTTGAGCCATGCTTTGAAGTTCATGTCTGTAATATCAGCATTCTCTGGGCTCAGATAGAGGAATGGCAATGAGATTAAGTCTGGCCTGGGCTATACATTGAATTTTCAGTTATAGATTGGGACACTTTATTTCATACTTGATTTAAAAACATCTTCATTTTTAGGTTCCTCAGTTCATTGATCTCCTTCCTTCCTTCTTTTCTGTGTGCTTGTGTAAAAAGTGTGTGTATGTGCGCATACATGTGTGGAGAACAGAGATCAACATTGGGTGTCTTTTTCAATTACTCTCCACCTTTTGGGGGGCTCTCACTGAAACTGGAGTTTATCTATTGCAATAAGCCGGCTGAGCAATGACTTCTAGCAATCAGCCTTTCTCTAACCAACTTCCCTATTTCCTAGTGCAGGTTGCAGATGCAAGCTGTGGAAGTGGCTTGTCTGCAGGTGCTGGGATTCAAATTCAGGGCATCTTTACCAGCTGAGCACCTTTGATCTCCCTATTTCTACATACTGTTTATTCCATCCTGCTTCATATTAGATACTGCAGACTCAGTCTTTAGACATTTTAAATGACTGTTTACTACTATTATGCTATTTTAAAGTTATTTTTTATTTTATTATACTTTTAACTTTTTGCGTTTTAAAAATATTTTTATTTCCTTTTGCCTGTTTTCACCTATCTTCTCTAACATATTGAGTCAATTTGCAAACTTTCTTGAAACTTAAGTCAATTAGCTTTATCAGTCCTGTAATTTACATGCCAGTTTTCATTTGTGGCTTTTAATTATGGGTTTTGGTGACATTTGTATGTCTTGTAATATTCAGCAGAATCATAATTTGTTTGTCAAACATTGTTAATTTTGATGGGCTGTTATGCACTGTAAGGTTTACACTGTTGGTTTTTGAATTTAGAAAATATCATTTATTTATCTAAAACTTTGTTGTTCATGGTGTAGATAAGTTTTGTGGGCTGAGTAGATGAATTTCAATCAGAGTACACAGTGGGTCAATCCAAAGCGGCCTCTTCTACACTGCTGTTAATTCTGTCATCACTTCGGTGACAATGAGGATTCCAAGACTTATTTCTGTAGTAGATGAAGACAAAACCATTCCTAACCTCATGGTAGTAGTGCAACTTCTTTTGGGTGTTCCTCTTTGTCCTTAGATAGTTTTGCTCATGTTCCTGTAGAGCAGTGCTTAGCCTAGTCTTGTGTGGATCAGTGGCACTCTTACTGTGTTTATCCTCTTCCCTCATACTTTGTGCAGCACATAGTAGGTTCTTTGGCTTTTCCAGACCATAATCCCCATCTTCTTAAGGCCTCAGACTCGGGGCAGCAAGGCAGTGCACTAAAGGGTGTTTCCTTTCTCCTCTCTCATAACCACAGCCCTGTACTCCCTTTAGAGTAGAATGAGACCCATGTTTCACACATGTTGCCTTGTTGCTTACTTTGTCAGGATAAATGTGTCTCTGATTATTCTATCTTGTGCTAGGATCAATTGTCATTGGTGACTCTTGTCATCCTTCTTTTGTGGAGGTGAGAATTTTGGCTGCTGGTGAGACTGATGAATGAAAGGTTAGTAACTCATGAGGAGCAACGCATGGGAGAATAGATGGGAAGTGTGAGCAGGGGTCAATCATTCCTGAGGGGCTGTACACGTGAGAAGAATAGGTGTGGGGACTGTGAGCAGGGAATGGCTTTAAAAGGGTTGGGTAAAGGCCCCCCCAATAGTAGCTGTTCTTGGGATGATCACTGGACCTCGTTGTATCTGTATGTTCTGTCATTAGTTCTATAGCTATGCTTATTAAAGGTCTCTAGGTGACAGCCACCAGCCTGGGAGAAGTGGGGCTGACACATCCCTCAGGACTCTGTAAGAGATATTTGAATCACAGGAATAGCCACTTCTACTACTCTCTCAGCATCGAGGTAACGAGAATTTTTTTTTTGCTTTATTCCAAACACTTCATTTTCTGCCTCTCTTCACAAGCAGGAGACGTTACAGGTTGAAGAGCTGGCTAATGATTCAGTTCCACATCACTGAGCTACCTCAGAGGGAATGAAACTGCTGCAAATTGCGATTACTTATCCAGGGAGTATATGGAGTTTTACAAATACATTTTTAGTACCTGGATGAATCTGTTGATACCATCATTACTTTAATCTCCTTTCTGGTCTCAGTCAGAAGTCTGCTGGCATGTTCTGCATCACACATACAGCCAGGTGCACAGAGACTGTGAAGACTGACCCACTGGTAGAAAGGAAACATTACACAGTGATTTTTACTCAAAAATTTAAAGTAACATCTTGGAAAACACACATACAGAGACATCTATAAAGGAGACTCACATAGTTTAATACGTAATGGAGGGAACATGTATGTTTCATGACCTAGTCCAAGAATTATGACACTGCTAATATCTGACAGGAGGATCCCACTGCATGCCTTGGTCATTACTACCCACTCCTTCTCCTACAAAGCCTATATACTCTGAGTTGTGTGATAACTATTTACATGAGTTAAAAACATCATATCACAAATACTACATGTATGAAAAACAAAAATCTATTGTATGTGTTTTGAACCTTTATTACATTAACTTTTAGGATTAGAACTATAATGTGTCCTCTCCATGTCTATATTGTACATAGTTTATTCTTTATAGCAGTTCATGATGCTGCATCCCTGGATGCCAGGCTTATTTATTCATTTTAATGCTATTGCATACTTGGGTATTTTCATTTTGATCTTATAAGAATAATACTAAGATGAAAACTCTAGACATATGTCCAAAATGCTTTTTTCCAAAGTAGACAGCTAGTTATCTGAGTGTATGCTATTTTTGTATTGTACTTGTTTTAATTTGTAGTCCCAGTTAATCATCACTGCCAAAAAGCCTTGTAATATATTTATATATTTATTGTCATTTGGCACTCCTATGTTAACATTTATTTTGAAATGTATTGCTATTTCAATGTTGTGTGTACATTTGGAATATAAGTCCTTGCCTGAATGGTAGGTTGAGTTTCCTTTGCTTCTATGTACTGTAATTTTCTCCCTCTCTCTCTCTCTCTCTCTCTCTCTCTCTCTCTCTCTCTCTCTCTCTCTCTCTCTGTCTCATTCTCTCTCTCTCTCTAATTTTGTATGTGTATGAATGTATGTATATGTATGTGTTTGATAAATAAAAATTCGTAGTGCACTGTTGTTAAACCTACCAATGTTTTCTATAATGATTGGAGAGTTTTGTGACTAGATACATTTTTTGTACTCTAAAGTCATACAAATATTCTTTCTATTATTATATAGAAGCTTAATAAGCTTAATAGCCTTGCCTTTAGTTTTAGGTCTTTATTTCACTTGGGGTTGATTTTTGTGTGTGGGCTGAAATCATGGTCTAATTTAGTCTTTTCCCCATATGAACGTAAAAGCTGCCCTAAATTCATTTTTTAAAATACATACTTACAGGCTGTCAAACTGCTTTCTAAATACCTGTGTTTACTCATGGATTAGTGCTGTGTCCAGCCCCCTTAGGAGAAGCAATAGCAGGTGTTGTTAATGTAGAAACCATACTTTGCCAAGGTGCTAAGAATAAGTGACAGTGGAGTTCTTGGCCTTCAGTGAGACAGATTCAAGGCTCAGGGAATATCATGCAAGAGGTGGTGGAAAGAATATAAGAGTAAGAAGATGAGCTATGTGCACTCAGATGATGTACTCTGGACACGACACAGCCCTTGTATTCAGGAAGCTACCACAGCAGTTGCTTTTCTGCACAACATCACAAAATTGAGCCTAGCAACATTTCAGCACTGGTGGGGGAGGGGCCTGTGAAGGTACACCTTCTCTGAGGGACTTTTGGTAGTTAATGTTGATGGAGGAGTATAAACAATGATAAGTTGTCCTTACTCCTATGTATGACATCTCACCCATGCTTGCGAGACCTAAAGGTAAAATAGGGACCTGTTAACTAGGGTTTCAAGAGAAGGAGGATCAGTGTTCTAGTCCCTGTTCTGTTGCTATGAGGAGACACCACGATCAAGGCAATTCTTACAAAAGAAGGTATCTAACTGTGGGTTTGCTTACAGTTTTAGAGGTTTTCCTTATTATCCTGGTGGGGAGCATGGCAGCATCCTGGCATTGGAGCAGTAGCTGAGAACTACATCTTGATGTATAGGAAGAGAGAGTGACACTGGACTTAGCATGGACTTTTGAAATCTCAGACTCAACCCAGTGAGACACTGCCCTCCACAAGGCCACACCTCCTAATCCTTCTAATCCTTCCAAATAGTGACAGCCATGGGTGATGAAGCATTTGAATATATGAGCCTTTGGGGGCTATACTTATTCAAACCACCACAGGCAGTAAAAGGGAGGATGGGGATAGATTCCCCTCTTCTCTTGCCTTGTAGATGTGTCTTATGCTTATGTCAAGTGCTTGTGTCAAGTGAGTGATGCACACATGAAGAACTGTTATACCTTCCTGGTAAGACTTTTAATCACATACATTGGTTCCATCTCTAGTAAGATATAAATAACTCATGTGTAAGATTATTTGTCTCCCTGTGTTAATAAAGTCACATCTAGCCTCTGTCCATTGGTGCTTATATTCTGTCACGGAGTCTGTTATCTTCTTTTCAAATCTTGAAGGTTCTTATGCCTCTAACTCTTATTAATGTTTAATATGAATAGCATGTAATTAGAGATTGTTGTAGTTTATTTATCACATTCGGAAATATTTATATTTACAAAATATTCACATTTCTATTGGTGATACTTGCATCTGTAGTTCCTGATCGTTTACCCAGCTTTTCTATTTCCAGCATCCCTTCATTCTATGTTTTCTTTATCGTTTCTATTTCAGCTTTCAGTCCTTCAACTGTTTGAGTTGTTTCCTTAATTTTTTTGGTTGTTTTTTCTTGGTGCTCTTTAGATTCTTTGAGAGATTTGTTAATTTCTTGAAATTTTTCCCCCATTTCATGGATTTTTTGTTTGTTTTTTCTTCTATTTCTTTAAGGGATTTCCTCGTTTCTTCTTTGAGGGTCTCCATCATCTTCATGAAATCATTTTTAAGGTCTGTCTCTTCTTCTTCGTCTATGTCGTGCTTTTCTCCCTAGATTCTGGTGGGGTCATATTGGTGTTTCTATTGCTGCTGAGCTCTTATTCTGTCTTCTTCCCATCTCTTCTTCCAGTGGGTGCTGGTGGGGTCTTTCTGTCTCCACTGGTCTCCTTCCTTCCTGCAGCTGAAGCTGGGGATGCTGACATGGAGTTTGGGGCCTGGAAGGGCTGATGTCTTTCTTGAAGCTGGACTCGCTGGGGTTGGGGTCTCGGAATTGCTGACGTCTTTGCTGTGTGGGCAGGTCTCCTGAAGCTGTACTCGCTGGGGTTGGGGTCTTGGAAGGGCTGATGTCTATCCTGTGTGGGCGGGTCTTCTGGATGCCAGGAGCAGCCCCGAAAGATCAAGGGGATGGGTGTTGGGCAGGCGGTCCCTGCCTGAGACCCAATCTCACCTGAAGCTGGACTCGCTGGGTTGGGGTCTTGGAAGGGCTCAAAATATTCACATTTCATATAATTATATACTTAGACTATTTATCAGAGTGCATATTCTACTTTTTATTTCATGGCTCCCATTTATCCCCTTGCTGAATGGTTCACTTGCTTACTTTGTTTTTCAAGCTAATTTTCTAGTCTTCCCATGTCTTCCCATAACTGTTTGAAATTTATGTACTCTGTTTCTTTTCTGTTAAGTGATTATTCTACTAATTAAAAATGCATTCTTGACTTCCCAATGTTTAAATTTAATTGCATACTAAATTGAATTGTATGCTAAATTTAATTGTAAACAAAGCAACTTATACTACTCTAATTCCATTTCCTCTTCTGACGCACATTACAATCTTGTATTTTAGTTTTGCCCTTTTATCTTTAGTAAGATGATTTTTGCACTCAGGGTCCTCTTTGTTCTTGCTTCTCAGAGGTTGCTTGTCTTCCTTATATTTGAAGTGCTTGCTTTTGAATACCCTTTAGTGCACATGTGCTAGTAATTTATTCTCTGACTGGTTTTGTTTGCAAATGTCATTACTTCGAGAGTGTTTGTGAAAGGAGCAGAACTCTGGGTGCCACAATACATATAATCCAATCTCCCATGGGTTCCACTGTTGCTAGAGCCAATACTGTCAGAAGAGCAATTCTAGGTTGCAAGGTGAACTTTAGTTTCTGGATGCTGACAAGACTTTCTGTTTGCCTTTAACATTCAGTAACTTCACTGTGATGTGTACCTATATTAATATTTCTTGAATGTACCTTGCTGACAATGTGTTGTAGTATTGTTCTCCTCTTTCTTTATTTCTTCCTTCCTCCTTTCTCTCTCTCTCTCTCTCTCTCTCTCTCTCTCTCTCTCTCTCTCTGTCTCTCTGTATCTCTCTCTCTCTCTGTGTGTGTGTGTGTGTGTGTGTGTGTGTGTGTGTTTACACATCCAGAGGCAAGAAGATAACCCCTGGTGTCATTCCTCAACAAGTGTTCACCTTCTTTTTTTCATTGAAATAGAGTCTCTTACTGGCCTGGAATCTGCTAGAACTGCTAGTCTGGCTGGCTAGTGAGTCCTAGGTGTCCCTGATAACATTAGATCATAACTTGTAGGCATTTCTGGGAAGATGTTCTTTGACCATTGCTATCTTGAATTAGAAAAGGTATGCTCATCTACCTCTAAAGGGCAGCACAAAAGGCTCCAGCCCATCCAAAGGATGTGTAAGCAGTTAACAGGTTTTGAGGGGAGTGCTTTTCAGTAGTTCTCATGCTCTGGTAGGTAGCCCTCACCTGTGTTCCTATAAGAAGCCCCTATTAAGTGTATTGTTTTACCAAGTTACCCCTGAATGGAATTGTTATTTTGGTCTGTCACTAATATCCTAAGGTGAAAAGATGTTTGTTCACGTATCTTCAGGAGAGCTTAATACAGCAAGCATTATATGACAGAGACAGATCATCTGACTAAAGGATAAGTAGCACATGCAAGACAGTAATGGAACTAATTGTAAGTGAGTGTTGATTATTTCACATGGCCTACAAAAATACTTTACTCACAAGTATTGTCTATTACTGAGAACTAAACTCATGTGCTTTAGAATGTATGTGTGAGCCATTAGTGGTTAGCTGTTTGCCCATCTCTGGTTATTCTGTGTCTTTATTAGGATTTCTTTTGCATTGACAAACTCCATGACCAAAAGCAAGCTGGGGCAGAAAGGGTTTATTCCATTTAACAGCTTGAGTCTGTCATCCAGGGAAGCAGCAAGAACTCAAGTCAGGAACCTGGCGGCAGGAATTGATGCATTAACAATGGAGGGGTGCTGTCTACTGCTTTGTTCCTCATGGCTTGCTTTGCTTTACCATCCAGGACCAGCAGCCTAGGGATTGCACTCCCCACAATGAGCTGGACCCACCCACTTCAATAACTAATCAAGAAAATGCACCACAGACTGGCCTACCAGCCAATCTGTTAAGAATATTTTCTCTTTTGAGGTTTTTCTTCTGAGTCGAGTCTACCTTGTGTCAAGTTGACATAAAACTAGCCTGCACAATTGACCTTTTCACTTGATACACAAACTCACCACTGTCCAATTAAAACCTTTCCTCTTTCATGTGTCCCTAAAATGGCATGGTAATATAAAGATCACTGTATATAAAACAGTCCAACTTTTAAGAGTCCCATAGTCTTAAAAATTCAAGTACCTTAAAAGTCCCTTTAAACTATCGAAAGCCTCTCTAAAATACAGAATCTCTAGAACTCCAAAGTCCCTTTAAAATTTCAAAGTCTTTCAACTGTGGGCTCCTATGAAAGTATGTTAAATACTTTCTTATTCCAACAAGAACTAGGACACAGTCGCAATGTGAACAAAGAAAAACCAAACTCCAACAGTGTGAAAACTCAGTGTCCAATGTCTGAGATTCACTCACAATATTCTGGGCTCCAAAGTGCTTGGACGGTCACATTTCTCTGGCTCTATGACACGTAGCACAAACAGCTTTCCCTCTACACTGAGGCCTGCTCAATTTCAGGGGTATTGTCAACTTTGTTGCTTATCACCTTATTATCTTTACAATGTTGGGCTATCCTGCTACAACTGGGCTGAACTTTTACCCACAGCCTGTCTTGGGCTTTCTTCATGGACTCTGACCCTGCCACATGATGCCAAGCCTCAAATTCTCTCCACTCCACCTTCAGTCCTGGAGTTTCCAGAGCAACTAAGGCTATACCCTCAACAATGGCTTTTACTGGCTTATCATGATGCTAACTAGCCTCATCTGTTCTCTGTGATACCTTTATACCTCAAATCCAGTACCGACTAGATGACTCTGACATCACCAAGTTCAGCTATCTGCATGAGATGCAGCCTCAGGCCCTCCTAGGCCATGGGTTTTGCGTGCAGACCCTGAAGAAATACTGCCATAAGATTTCTCTTCAATGAAGCTGCTCTTTTCTTAAACACTATTAATTTCTCAGCCTCAAATGGCAGGCATCTATTGTCCCAGCAAAGCCAAGATTCACTTTAGTGGTTATGGTCTCTTGTTAACCACAGCCATCCAACTCTTCAGTCCCAGCTAACCAGGACCACAGATTCTTAATTCATATATCACATAAATATTCCTGTAGAGGCTTTGCTTCCCCCTGAAATATCACAAGCCAAGCCAACATAGTCTGCACTTCTCTCAAAATTAGCCCTGAGAACACTATGGCTATTCCAGCTACAATTTCCAAAGTCCTTGCATCTTCTTCCTCAAATCATATACTTGGATCTGTCTAGGCAATATCTAACTCCTTATACCAATTTCTGTCTTCGTTAGGGTTTTTATTGACCAAAAATAACTTGAGTTCATTTCACTTTATAGCTTGAGTTCATAATCCTAGGATGTCAAGGCAGAAACTCATCAGGAACATGGAGGAAGGAACTGGAGTATACCATGGAGGTGTCTGATTACTACCTTGTTCTCCATGACTTGCTCACCCTCTCTTACAGTACCCAGGATCACCTTCCCAGGGTTCGTTCTACCCACAATAAGTTGGGTCCTCTATAATATTTATCATCCATCAAGAAAATGTACCATGGGCTTGCCCACAGGCTGGTCTACTGAGGTCACTTTCTCAATTGAGGTTCTCCTCCTCCCAAATGAATGACTCTTGTTTGTGTCAAGTCGACACAAAATTTGCCAGTACATTTTTTAATAAGAAACTATTCCCAAATTTATTAGCTTAAAGCAACAGATGTATACCATTTTATAATTTCTGAAAATCAGAAATCTAAGGGTGCCTTAGTTGGGCCACTATGGCAAAGGCTCTTACACAGGCCTGAGGCCAAGCAGAAGACCAGACACCTTCATTTGATTTTCATTTCATCATGGCCTGAGGGGACTCAGTCTTAGTTGCCAGCAGAAGTTCTGTGGTTAAAGTTGACAGTTTTGCTATGAGGCCTGGTTCTGACACAGCTGATGTACAGTCTATACTCATTGCCTACCTATGTATTTGCAATAAGAAGTGTTTACTCGCCTGGTGGTGGTGGCACACACCTTTAATCCCAGCACTCGGGAGGCAGAGGCAGGCAGATATCTGTGAGTTCGAGACCAGCCTGGTCTACTGAGCCAGTTCCAGGACAGGCTCCAAAACAATACAGAGAAACCCTGTTTTGAAAAAACCAAAATAAAAAAAAGTGTTTACTCAATGCCAGTTGGTCAATGAATAGAGACAAATTTGAAAATTGTAAAAGTTATAAAAGAGACAAAGAACATTTTGAACTTCCCTTAGTCTGGCTTGTAATTCTCAGGTTGTTTATATTCATCTTAGAAAATTTTACTGTGATTGCACACTGGAAATACTAATGATAAGAGGCAGGCTTCTTGTGAATTACTTTATGATAAAAAAACATACACATATTGCATCCCTTATCCCTAGGATGCAGTGATGAAAGGCACGTTGGATGTTCTACATGAGTAACCAGATACTCCACAGCTGGGAAATGAGGCAAGAAACAAATTTTGTCTGCAGTAGTTTCTCCTGTTTTAGCGACATCTCCTTGGAAATGTAATAGACTCAAACTTTTTGGTATAGACAAATAAACCTTATCTAGGAGCCAGAGAACCCTGTGTGTCTCCAATTCTCCAACCCAGGATGCCTTTGAGGTCTGGAGTTCTGGTCTTTGTCTCTTTTGACATGTAAATATTCAGAAAGTCAGCACTGTAGTTGCTCTCAGCACTAATGTAGGTGCCTATCCATCCATGGACAGAGCTGCTTGGCTTTCTAGAGATAAGGACATGTCGATTATCATGTGCATCAGAGCAATTTGGAGACATGCAGTTGGATATCTAATCTTTGTGTCTGGGGAAATGTTTCTGTGAGGTGGTAAATCAAACATTTTATTTGGAGACATGCTTTTAAAGTCTCTGGGACAATGAGTTTCTTACACTGTGGCATCTTCCTGCTTGAGGAATGGCTACTCTCCTGCATTGTCTTAAAATGTATGCTTTAAAGTAAGTTTTTCTTTTGGAATTTGTAAAAGAATGAAATACTCATAGGCACAACAATAAAATTTTTTTGTGTTCTAGGAAATGTTTGGTTTTCTTGAATTCCAAGTCAGTCAAACTATAAAGAGATTCCTTCTTCAAATGCTAGCTGTTCATTACTTATAATTTCAGAATTTCACTTCATTTGTTAACTTTTGCTGAAACAATATGATGCTGTGTAACAAACAAGACTACAATACTTAATGGGTTATAAAACGAATGATTTTCAATGCCTAGAATTTGGTTGGTGTTCTGGTTTATTTCCTTTCAAGTAGACAAAAGTACAGACATCTTGGAAGAAGGAAACTCAACTGAAGAATTCTAGGCCAGTTTGGCCTAGGGGCAAGTCTGTGGTGGGCATTTTCATGATTATTGGTTGATCTGAGGAGGGCTAGTACACTGTGGGGACTGCCATCCCTTGGCGGGTAGTTCTGGGCTATGATAAAAAAAATCAGGCTGAGCAAACCAAGTAGAGCCAGACAGTAAGCAGTGTTCCTCTGCCGATTCTGTTTCAGTTCCTGTCTCCATCTTCCTGCATAGCATTCCTGCCCTGACTTCCCATCATGATGGACTATGAAATGTAAGATTAGATGAATGCCCCCTGTTTCCACCGAGTTACTCTTGGTCAAGGAGTTTATCACAGCTAGAAAGCAGACTAGGATGATTCAGGTATGGCTGGGGTCATCTGAACCTGGTTTCAGCCTGAGGTTAGGTTTAGTATCCTCCATATAATTTCCTGTTCTAGAAAGAGTTAACTAATTGTGACAAGATACTCTTCTGGAAGATAACAGAGAAACAAAAGCAGAAGCAGGGGAGCACACTGTTTCTTAAAATCTTGCCACCAAATATCACACTGTCATGTTTCTCTGTTTTTAATGGGCAGAGAAGGCATCTCCTGAAGAAATGTGTTCTCTACCACCACAGGTCATTGAGTCAAGTAAAAACATCTAAAAAATTGCCTTCTTCCACGCTTAGGTATGCCTTGTTAAGGCATATTAGAGGTCTTCTAACTCAGGTCACAAGGAGACCATTGAAACTGGCTTTTGTTGTTTACCATCCGTGCAGAGAAATATGACAAAGGTGACTGGGTATTCTCCAAGTGACTGTTTTCCCTTCCTCAAAGGGATGCTTTGCTGGGGAAGCATTTGTTTGAGAGGGCATGTGTTTCCCAGGCTTATTTTATTTTAGATGCAGCCATGTAGCTGATTTTCACCAGGTAATATGAATACAAATGGATATTACCTCCATTTTGAAATGTGGAAATGTCTTATCTCCTTGTCCTAGCCAGAAGTGGAGGATAATGGAACCCAGAAAGAGATGGGCTCTCTAGCAAATAAGAGATGAGCAGACAGTCTTCAGGGAGAGGATAGACAAGGGCTTGTTTTCATACTGAAGCAATGCCCAACTCAGAAAACTATCAGAATGATCCTTTAAATGGCCTTGAGGAAGTCACTTATACTCTGTGTCTTGGTTTCTGTCTGTGTAATAGAGATAGGTTAGTGTTTTTGTGGCGTTATACATAATCTGCAGGTACAGGCCTGGCATAGAATCCATGTACAGTGAATGTTTATTACTGTTATTGCACTTATTTCTGTCTAGGTCAGGTTAGGGATCCAGCTTCTCAGAAGAGAATACTCCTGGGACTAGACAGAGAATAGCAATATGAAAGCCTGGAAATGACTGAAGAAGGCATCTTGGCAAAGGCAATGGGATGAGGAGAACAAAGCTCATAGGACCGAGATCCAGATCTAGTTCTGCAAATTCACAGGGCTCTTAAATGACTGGAGCCAGGACTTGCCCTGGTAGCATCTGACTTGAACAAACTTTAAGCAGATAGTCTGTCCTTTCCTTTCCAAATTCCCAAGACACTAAATAACTGTAAAAGGAAGCCATGTTTGTGAGCAATCTTATTTATCTTGCTCTGGCTTTGAACATCGTGAAAGAAAGCAAGAAAGACTACATGACCTTGTAATTTTAAAAACAGACAATCATAGGATGACACTTGGGCTCAGTCTGAGGATAGCAGTTCAGACCTACATTAATACAGCCATTGGCTCTGGCTCTAAGAGGAATCCCATGCCCACTTCTTGAAGATGGCCCTGTTTTGAGGCTTCAGACCACATAGAGTGAGTCATTTATTAAAGGCAGATGGGAGCCACAGGCGTCTTTGTGCCAGGGAGGCTCTTAGACACAAGAAGACTGAGTTCTACTCGGAGATCAATTAGGCAAAGTTAAAAATTCCTTTGAGAGACCATATGGACTCTCTGAACCATATCCAAACATCTAAAGCTTTGCAGCATGGAGGATATTTAGTGCTGTCTTTCCTATTGTCTTTGTTTCCATTTGGTCTTTTTTTCCCCTATTACTGTCAGTTATCACACCATAAGTTAGACTTTCTGAAACAATTCTTTATTTGTTTCATCTGGGAGAACTGCGTCTCTGTGTAGGCTGCAAAGCCTACGTGTGTGTGGTGGGGGAGGATGAGGCTTTCAGTTCAATTCTAGAACTCTCCAAATGATGAACCAAAGCTAAACATCGGGAGTTTACTAAAAAAAGACTAAGTGAAATGAGTTTCCAAGCGCAGTTGTAGATGGCATTCCACATTTTACCTATGGTAAAAGTGGGTCAGATTGAGCTTCTCATGTGATTTTGAAGGTCTCTTAAGGATTCTAATTCAGAATTTATATTTCTGATTTATATTCACCTAGTGGACATGCGTTTTTTAAGCTGATAGAAGCAGCAGACACCCACAGCTAAACACTGAACAGAACTCCTGGAATTTACATGCAGAGAGGGAGAAGTCATGAGAAAAGGGGTCAAAATCAGGTTGGGGATACACACAGAAGCAGTTGGCCTGAACAAGGAGGAGCTCATGGACCCCAGACTGACAGCTGGAAAACCAGCATAGTACTAGGATCCCTGAATGTGGGTGTTAGTTAGAAGGTCTATGCAGTCTATGGGGCTTCTGGTAATGGATCACTGTTTATCCCTAGTGTATGAATGAACTTGGGAGCCCACTCCCCATAGAGGGATACTCTCTCAGCCTAGACACATTTGGGAGGGCCTAGGCCCTGCCCCAAATGATGTGACAGATTTTGATGATCCCCCTTCCCTGGGGAGCAGAAAGAGGTTGGGAAGCGGGAATAGGTGGGAGGGCATGGGAGGATGGGAGGAAGAGGGAATTGGGATTGATATGTAAAATAAGATTGTTTCTCATTTAAGTAAAATAATGAAAGAAAAGTTCTTGACTTTTGAGTTCATTTCTGAATAGTGTATACTAGTGTCAATGTATTTCAAATTGCTAGTGATGAGCATTAAAAATGATTTTAAAGATTTTAGTGTAAAAGATCCCATTTGAAGATAAGCCTCATGTGTCAATGAAGTATGTCAGATAATGCTTTTTATATGAGGTATTTATGCAAAAGCAGAAAGAAGTGGTTAAACAGGAAATTCAGATTTCTAACCAGCCATTCAAAGGGCTTGGGCTTTACTGTCTTGGCTGCATATCTCATCTTATTTATATTTCTATGGGAAAGGATGCTTGGTTTAGAAGACAAGGAAAATTCATTTTCAAAATGTGAGAATTCTCTGAGAGTTCCCTTTACCTAATGACCCATAGTCCCATTTCCCTTTCCCCTTCAGAACTAAATTACCTTTTACTGTTGTGGCATTAACAGACATATTGGAAATCACCCTGACTAGAGGGATGCTTGAGTCAAGTATCACCTCAAGGTTTTTGAACACAGTTTTAGGGACCCATGAGCACAGATACGTATCTTTTGTTGACTCCTCAGGTGACACATTTTAGTATACCCACACATAGAATACTGGACACCTTGACTCAGTTATCCACCGACAACCAGTTTATGTCACTCACACTCATTGATGGAACAATGAAGACATCTGTGATCTGAAAAGATGATGGACAATTGCTATACCGATGACCACAGGGGTACAGAATTCTGTCAAGGTTCTGTCTTCACACAATTAGTGCTATGAGTCTTCAGACAAAATTACCCATAGTTTGGATGCTTTCTGTCAATCTCAGGTGCTTTGTAATGACTGAATTTGGAAGAAACAGATACCAATAGTTGTTAGGACAACACTGGATTTGATTTTTGGAAGAATCACTTGAATGGAGACCAGGGGTGTTAAGAAAGAACTCTGTACTGGCAAAATAAACATTCGGAGAGAGGACTGGCTAACAAAAATCTCTAGCTATTGATCAGTGCAATAGTTGTAAATTTCTTAGCTGATTACAATCAGCATGGTTTTCCCCAAAGGACAATAATGGCCTCAATTGAAAAGTCTATAAACAAGTTGGTTTGGACATTTAAACATGGCTTCTAGCTATGCAAATAATGAAGTTATGTCTTTCAAAACCAAGCTGAGTGAGCCACTATGCTTCCTCTTGATGTCTTATTTTCTCGGCTACTCAACTCACACCACAGACATTTACAGCCAAGTTTTGTTGTTTAATTCTTTTTTTTGTGTCCTACAAAGGAAATTAATTTTATAGTTTTTTCATTGTCTTCTGTCAAGCTTGTCTTAAAACAAGGATGGTACTATTTAAGATTTCTTTTTGTCATGTGAGACTAATTGATCTAATTCATTATGTAAAAAAACCTATATGGGCTATGAGACAAACGAGGTAATGTATTTTGAACACTAGTGTAATTGCTAATGGGATCTAATGTGAGTAAACGGCCTGTAACTCAAGTGTTCCATCATGATGGATAAGATACCCTTTAGTAGGAAGAAAGCTGGAAGAAGTTACGGCGTCAGTGAGCACTGCACTCAGAGATGAAAAGAAAGCAAGATGCAATGGAACCTAACTGAAATACTTCATTTTATGGTTACTTTTTTGATGTGTGGTATTTTTCTAACATGTTGGGTTGGAATAAATTGTTAGCTCATGACCTATGGCTTTTAATGGCCTTTGCATCATTTGGAAGCATATTTGTTTTGAGTGTAGTATTTCCAAGGGGAATGATGTTCCAGCAGAGCCAAGGACCAGAAAAACTGATGGCTTTCTACTTATATACTTATAATTGAAAGGATTTACATTACACTGTGCAGTGATAAACCTTAGATGTCAGTCTTACCATAATGGGTGGGTTATATACTCAACCAGAGAAATAGATGCAGGAAGCTCTATACCTATATAGTTAAAAAAATAGCTGTGTATGAATTGACAAGGGACACCAGAGTGTGGAGTGTTTGTTTCCAGTGTGAGGAACGAATATTCAGACAAGCCTGTGAGTGTTAGCAATGTCCTTTGATGGTCAGAAAAACACTGGCCATCTTACATGAGGTTATTATCAGTGACAACTGATTACATGAGTATAAAAGTAGGATTCAGAGCATGATCTCCGAAGACAACATGAGCCAACCTTTGTGGATGTGGAATCCCTGCTTTGCAGATTATTGGCACTTAATGAATTATCTATGAGTTTTAATCCAGGGAACTGAAGAACTGGCTAGAATTGCATCTGTTGTTGTGTAACATGTCTGATATAAATCAACTTAGGAAAGGAGAAAAGATTGATTTTAACTCATAGTTCCAAGTTACTGTCCATAGCAGGGAAGTTAAGATTGCAGCTGGAAGCAGCTAGTCATATCATACTCACAGTCAAATGCAGAGTGACATAAATGCATGCATGCCTTTTTAATTCAACTTGCTTTCACTGTTCTTATATCACGAATACCAAGACACAGAGAATGAGACCACCCACTTTGGTACCCATTTCTGTATTTGCCATTTTTCTGTGGTTGTGATAAAATATCATTACCAACAATAACTTAAGAGTCTACTTTGACTTACATTTCCAGAGAAAGTCTATCTTGGCAGGAAAGGCATTGCATGGCAGCAAGAGCAGGATCAGGTTGATCACATTTTTCATTCACACACAGGAAGCAAAAATGGGTCAAGGCCAAAAACCTTGATATGGTCTCCTCATATCATTTAACATAATTAAGACAGTATCTCACATACATGCCACAGCCCACAGGATCTAGAAAACCCCTCACCCTCATTTCCCAGGTAATTCTTGTTTTGTTCATGGTAACAGTTAAAACTAACCATCACAGATAAGGTAAGGTGATGCTAAGATTATCTTGTGAATATTGTGAGTTGACTTTCTAACTCACAGATGTTATTATCAAAAGTAAGATCTTAAGAAGAGGGAGAAAATATGCCAGTTGACATCTGGGAGTCAGGATGGAAGAAGCAGTGTTGGGTTTAAGGCTGTGGCAAAGATATGTAAAAAACAATGAATGCAAAGACAGGGAAGGGGATACAGTAGGGAATAAAGTGTTTGCTGTTTGATCCTTACAACCCACGTAATGAAGAGCTGCATGGTGATACCTGTGCTAGGGAGGCTGAGACAGGTAGGCCCTGGCGGTTGGTGAGTAATGACCCTAGCCTACTTGGTGAGGTCCAGATATCTCAAAAAAGGGGTAGTGTAGAGGTCTTGCAGTGACCTTGTAACTGGCCACACCCACTTGGGTGTGGCCTCAGGTAGATGGAAGTGAAAGAGGGAAGCTAGAGGTGTGGCTTTCCTTTGTGTGCTCCTTCTGGTGGGTCAGGGGATCCGGTAGGAAGGGCCGATAAATGCTCCCACAGTTCTTTGTATTTTTCTGTGTAATTGTTCCCCAATAAACATAGTGAAATAATTACATCCTCACCTTCAGGGTAGGTGGGTGGGTAGAATTTGAGTAAAGAAGTCCAAAGTTATCCTTTGACCTTTATATGTGTGCTTGTACACACACGCAGAAAGAGAGACAGACAGACAGACAGACAATATAAACTTGATAAAGTATTAAGACACCTTGCCTGCTAATGGGAGAGGTCATTCTGTAAATCTGTTTCTTATTGGTTGCTGAATAAAGCAGTGTTAGCCAATAGGGAAGCAAGATAGGTGGGACTAGGAGTGAAGGAAGATTCTGGGAAAGAGAGACATAGTGAGACACAATGTAGACCACCAGTAAGAGGTCTGGACCCTTTTCTCCGATAAGAGAAATACTTAGATTAACAATTATGGGTTAAATACTTAAGTCAGAGCTAGCCAGTAAGAAACAAGCAAATGGCCAACAGCATTATAATTAATATAGTGTCTTGTGTGTTATATGGGGACTGCAACTCTGGCAGGGCCTAGATGGCTGGCAAGGAAGATAACACTCTACAGCCTGCCTTTTTACTGTTACTTTCTGGGTAGACTGAATGAGTAATGTCCCCATAGGCTCATGTATTTGAGCACTAGGGAGTTGGTGGTGCTTTTAGCAGATGGAGTCTTGGTAGAGGAAGTGTTTCACTCCTGAAGGTTTTTGAGGGTTTTTGGCCTTGACCCATTTCTTGGTCTTCCTGCTTTCTGTGTGTAGACAGCAAATGTGATTAGCCTATTCCTGCTCTTGGCTCCTATTGCCATGTAATGCCTTTTCTGCCGTGATAGACTCCCTCACTGGAACTGTAAGCTAAAGTAGACTATTAGGTTACTGCTGGTCATGATATTTTAGCAAAACAACAGAAAAGTAGCTAATACAGAAATAAATACCAGGAAAGTGGACTGTTTCAGTGAAGAACCCAACCATGTTTTACTTTGGAGGAATGTGGAAGAGGCTGGAAATTGGAAATAGAAAAGCCAATGGATGCTCTAAGTAGAGCTTAATGCATTATTCTGGTGGATCCTGAAAGACTGTAATGTTGAGAGTAGTGTGGACAGTGACAGTCCAGCTCATGACATTTCAGGGGGTAAAGTCTCTTATCTACACCTGGGCTAAAGTCCGTTCATTTGGTATTTTGTCAAAGAATCTGGCTAAATGCTGGCCAATGCTATATTGAAAAGTAATGGACTAAATTTGGCATAGGAAATTCCATGAATCTGTGGGTGATTATTACCAATTACTCTTATGCAAGTGTACAATGAAAAAGATCAACAAATGGGTCTGAAAGACACGAAAAACTATGCAGCTTGGAGAGGAAAAGATCACGAAGACATGACCAGGGAAGATGTAAGGAATGTGTTATAGATTCACAAATGTGTGCAAAAATAATAAATCAGATGCTTTGCACATGTTTTGTGGTGAGTTGCAAAAGAATACAATATATATCACTCTTAGTTAATTTAGAAGTCCCATATCTAAAGAGAATATTCAGAGAAACTAACACATTCATGGGAGTTTAGTACAACAAATGACTAAAAATTATTTAATTTAATTTGAGGCAATGAAAGTAACTAGAATGAATTATTATAAATATAAAATGAGAAGAGTGAGAGAAATTATATCAACAAAAATGTTTCCATGCTAAAGTTTGGATATAAGAGAACTTGTGATAATGTATTGGCTAGTTCAATTATTGGTCTCACTCATGGTTTTCCATAGAAAACCCTGACACAAGATTTCACTTACTCAATATTCCTGTCTACATGAAACCAACAGCCAGACTGGAGTAATTTATGATTAAGAATTGAATGTATCTACACAGAAGATTGTGTATTTGATACTGGGAGCTACAGCAACCAAGGGGTTGCCATTTATTGTTATGAGTCGGGAAGGCTGCGATTACAATTCTCCATGAATTATTGACTATCCCATAATTTTAAAGTAAATAATTTATTATCAACATACAGAAACTGACCAAATTGCTGGCTATGGTAGCTTATCCTTATATCCTAGAATTCATGTGATATACACATGAAGATCATGTATTGTAGGCTAGCCTGGATCATATGTTGAGAACTTGTCTCAAAAATTTAGTAGCTTAATTGAGGAAAATGCCTAGTTTCCCTGAATAAATGTGTTTATTCCATTTGAAACGGCCATGATATAATTTATTCTAACCTCTCCTTTATTACTTTCGGTCACATGATCTAATTCATACACACCTATCCTACTCCCCCCTCCCTTTTTTGTGTAAGTGTGTACCTTTTCATGTGTGTATGTACATGCGTATGGGTGCACATGTCTATCTGTGGAAGTCAAAGCTCCACATCACAGTGCTTCCTGCATCACTTTCTGCCTTTGTGAGAACCTGGAGTTACTAATCAGGCTAGGCTGGCTGGACACTTCTCTGCATCCCACTAGCAGCGGGTCCATAGACCCCTGTGGCTATGGCTGGGTTTGTTACTCGGGCTATAGCGATTGAACTTATGTTCTCCTGCTTGCTTGGCAAACATTTTGACAACTAAGTCCCAGTCCCATACTTGCCTCTATTTCTTTTAATTCTACTTCTGCCAGAAGAGGGATTGATGTGGAATTGTGTTTTCATGTCCTGGTAATGGTAATTTGCTAAATCTAGCGTTTTTAACTGCCAGAGAGTCATTATTGCTCCTTCATGTTTTTCTCTTGGCTTGATTTTCTTCCTGGTAAGCATCTGTATGAGACTGAATTGTGTTCTGGGTAGTTTTTATATCAGTTTGGCACTAGCTAGAGTTGTCTGAGAGGAGGGAATCTCAATTACAGGAGAAGCCTCCGTAAGATTGGCCTGCATGCAAATTTGAAGGGCACTTTGTTAATTAGCAATTGATTTGAGAGAAAGTAGTACAACGAGGGGGGGGGCACTACTCCTGGGCTGGTGGTCCTGGGTTCTATAAGAAATCAGGCTGAGCAAGCCATGAAGAGGAAGCCAGGAAGCAGCACATCTCCATGGCCTCTGCATCAGCTTATAACTCCACATTCCTGGCTTGAGTTCCTGCCTGACTTTCTTCAGTGATAGGCTGTTACTTGAAAGTGTGAGCAAATTAAACTCTTTCCTCTCCAAGTTGTTTTTGGAAGATGTTTTAGCACAGCAGTAGAAACCCTAACTAAGAGATGTGTTCACTAGAGTATCACACATAGACTCTTTCCAGGCTTGATTAGTGTAGGAGTTAAGATGAAATCCTATTGTTTTAGAGAGTTCCCAAATCTTATAAGCGATCTCTTAAAGAGACAGAAAACAACTATGGCGATATGGAGAAAGTGATGTAAAAGTTGGGGGCTGTGTTTATGAGCCAAGAAACTCGGAACACAGAGGGCTTAATGTTGATTGTTCTCCCCGGAGCCTCCAAGAGAAGGGTCTCTGTTGACATTCTAATGCCTTTAGAACTATGAGGATATATTCCTATTGTTCTAAGCCATTCTGTTTGTGAATTTTTTTCTATGTCAGCTATAGAGAACAGGGCCGGTGTGGCTTACCCGCCAGCAGCCTGAGCAGCCATGGGTTGTGCCTTGGATTAGAGGCCTCAGTGGTATTTGCACTTGGCGGGCTCCTATTTCTGCCTCTCAAAGCTGTCTCAGACACAAGCACATTCTTTCAGGCTGAAATACACAGAAAAATCAATTAGAGTCTAAATTCATCTTTCTCCTGTCTGACCGCCTGACTCATAGCTCTGTGAAAATACACTAGACATCATTATTTTTGGCAACAGATAAGAACTAAAAGTATAATCCCAAATCATTTTTAGCCTGACTTTCTCAAGGCATTTTTAAACATGCAGTTCTGCTCTGTCCTGGCTAGCTCTAGGAATTCCAGGTAGCCAGATGGGGAATGTGGAAGGCATACTGTCATCTTCTCTAATTTCTATTGTAGTATTTCAGCGTGTCCTTTGGGCATCTCCATTCCATTCAGTAATGAGTCCTGGGGCTAGGAAACAAATGATGGGGCTGTACAGCCAGGCTGGAGAAGCAGACTGGGGACTGTCCCCACGTGCTATTGCTTCATCGTCGCGCTCATGCTCGCCTTCTCTGTCATGTCCACCCATTATTTCTAAGAAGGATTGAACAAAATTTAGTCTTATTTCCTTTATTCCTGCTCAGGGTTAACTCACTCCCATTTTCATCTTTAGGTTTTAGATTCCTGCACTTAAGTTTGTTGGCAGGTTATAATGAAGTGCTTTAAATTATGATGATTTGGGTTTTTAGGCCATTTGGGGTAAATTATTAATGTGAAAGATAGAAGAAAGGAAAGCCTACCATTTATTTTTATTTTTGTTAACTCCCTATGAAGCACTTCATGAGTAAATGTTAGGACAAAAGAGAAAAGGCAAAGAAATTTGCATTTAATGGTCCATGTTTGAGCTTTTAGAAATACCTACTTACTGTTATTTTTTGTTTCTTTCCTTTTGTAGGCGCCGATTGCTGTCACACTGTTAGGCTGGCCCCATAATTCATTTAAATGAATGGTTTTACATTCTGTTTTACTTGAAGATGAAAGAGAAGTCAGCTTTAGGTACTGATGCACTGACCCTGTGCTGTCACATATTTGTTGTGATATTTGATCTTTTTCCACATTGTTTAATTGCTGATCACTTTTAATCTGAGCATGTCAATTTTTTATAGGAGTATATTCATTGTAAAACGTGTTGGGCTTCAAAGAGACAATTTCTTTCAGCTATATAATGTATTCTTGATTGTATTTACCCTTCCCCTTCCTTCTCCAGGTCTCCCTTTTGCTTTCATGTGAGGCGAGTGTGTGTGTGTGTGTGTGTGTGCGCGCGCGCGCGCGCACGTGTGCATCTGTGTAACTGAGTGTATCTTCTAAGATTCATCAACAGGACAAGCATACATATTTGTTTTTCTGAGTCTGGCTTGTTTCCTTGGATATAGTCCTCAGTTGCATCCGTTTTCCAGCAAATGACTTCCCTCAGGTTCACCTGCTGTGGGACACTCAGGCCGATTCCCTATAGATAGTGCAGTAAAAACACAGATATGCAGATGTGTCTGTGGAGTGTTGACTTAGTGTCCTTTGGGTACATAGTCAGATGTGGCATAGGTGGGTCATGTGGAAGTTCTCCTTTTAGTTTTTCTGAGGCACTTCCAAATAGAGTTCCACAGTGACAGAATGAAATTCCTTTCTCGCCAGCGAGGATTCCCTTTCCCCCACATCCTCAGCAGCATCTGTCGTTATTCACTTTGTGAAAGTCCTTCTGACTGGGGTGATGTAAATCTCCATCTCCTTGCTTCATACTTTCCATTTCCCACTGAACTCAGCACGAGTTTGCTGTTTCTCTGACCTCTGTTTCCTCTCCCCTACTGACAGTGATGCAATATTTGATACAGTTTCAGCAGTTTCTAAATTCATCTTTATCCCCACTGTACTTATCTAACTGGTTTTTTTAATTTGTGAATATTCCTGTGCAGGTTTGGTCTCTACACCTTTGTTTATCCACCTACACCTACTATATTGTGTGGTTTTACCCACTTGTGGTATAGATATCTGTTATACTGGTAGTTACATTCTGCACCCCACTTAAACAAATGAGGCTATGCATTCCATTAGTGAAAAAAAGAAGACACTGAAATTTTTGACAACAGCTTTCAAATGAATTGTTACCATTTTATGCTTGGACCTTGAGAGAGAAAAAAAGCCCAGATTTTTTTAGGGGGGGCTAACTGTGTGCAGTCTTTTAGGGCTTATCTTGAATGTCTGAATGATAATCCCAAGAATAGTTTCTGGAATTAGAAAAGCAAGGTGGTCTACCCAAATGGACCTCTTCTTTAAGTTCTGTTCATGAGGTTTTTGTTGTTATAAAACATGAAGGTAATTTTTTTCACACTGGGGACTTCAAAATTCTAGCTCTGTGTGGATCAGAACATATTAATTTATCTACTTTCCCTTGGCAGAGATTACCTCTAGTTAGTGGTTCTATATACTTAATGTAAATATGTCCTTTCAAAAGAAGAGAACAACATTAAGTGGCTAGATTGAATTCTCCTGTCTCCTAAAACTCAAGACTATTTGCAGGGGGGAATGCTGAGTTTTAAATCAGAGAGTATTGTTCTTAGCTAGCTGCATGACCTTGAACAAGGTAGCCTCTCTAAACATGAGGAAGGAAGATAAAGGATCTTTTGGGTCAGAGCATGAGCTGTGACTTGCTGATATCAGAGCAAACCCAGAAATAATCAACGAAGGAGAGGTAATAGCAGAGAGACAAAATCTAAAATGGCAGAAATCAAATCAGAAGGGTATATGGCACAGAATTTGAGGGCTGGTAATAAGCAGGGAACCCTCTACTTTTAGGCACAATGTCAATAAAACTAACACTATATTTCTTTCTTTTGAAATTAATCATTTATTTTCTGTCTAGTCAATAATTTTAGTTTTAGAAAATAGGGTAGTTCTAAAGAGTAGAGACACACATACACAGTCAATGCCACATTTGAAATTGTTATAAATTATATGCTGAAAGTTCCACAAGTACAGTGTCATAGACAAGGAAACTCAAATGGAAGTGTGTGTCCCTTATAGACAAGATGGCACATTGGGTGAAAAAGAAAATCTCTGAAATTCCACTACTCTTTGTGTTTATAATTTTCCTGATTTACCTTGAAGGTTAACGTTCTGAGTCATAATAATATACAATAGTGTAAATAATAATATAATTAAATGATATATGCAAATGAAGACAGGATTAAAAGTTCTGCATTAATAGGGCTATGCGGACTTGTTGAAAAATTATTAAAAAATACTTACAGTCAAAGACTTCCTCTACTTCTGATATATTGCCATTAATTATCTCTTGACATTTCTTTCTGTCCAATTTCCCTATTCATATTTATTATAAAAGTTAAACAGTACATGAAACCTTTAGAAAATATAAAATGCGTAAAATAGAATAAATGACATAATACACATTCCGACAAATATTGGTGATGACCATTTGTTGGATAATTGAATGAATTACAGTTAAATGATTTTAAAGTCTTTACCAGAATTATTTCAAGAAATGTAGGGCTGCCTGATATTTGAACTGGTTATTTAAAGTCCTATGCTGTTGGTTGTTTTCATATTCCTTTACTCTTTGGAGGGACCCTCCAACCAGCTCCCAAATAAATCACACAGAACTTTTTCTTTCTTATGAAAGTCTGGCCTTAGCTTGGGTTATTCCCAGCCAGCTTTTCTTAAATTACCGCATCTACATCTTTCTATATGCCTTTCTTTACTTCTTATACCATGTCTTGCTGTGTAGCTGGGTGACTGGCCCTTGCCGTCCTCCTCTTCTTCTCCTTTTGATCCCCATTTCTCTTCCCAGATTTTTCTTCCTATTTATTCTCTCTGCCTGCCAGCCCTGCCCATCCTTTCATCTGCCTAGCTACTGGACATTCAGCTCTTAATTATACCAATCAGATGTTTTGACTGGCAAAATAATACATTTTCACAGAGTTAGACACATGTGACTCATCTTTACATCTTTAAAAAAGCATTCCACAGCATAAATAGATGTAATACATCTTAAATTAATATTTCACAACAGACATACTAACACTTTAAAATATATCATTATAGAATAACTTAAGTAATAATACATGAGTTTGCAACTTAAAGGCATGAGTTTAAAAATAATTGACTATATTAAGCATACAACACACAACATACAACACATACACTTAAGTTTTGGCATTTTCAACTTCCATTATTCTCTCATCTCCTGTGTCACATTTCAAAACATATTCTTCCTCCCAATCCCCCAGTTTGGTCTCTCTCTCACTTATATTTTTACCCACAGTCTGTGGGAACACCAGACCTTGAGCAGAGACCCACTTCCCCTTCTGCCTGGGAGTAGGCAGCTGTAAGACAATGTTTACTAAAAACATGTTTACTAAAAACAATACAATGCCCGGGGGCAATAAATTCCTGGAAAAGGCCTGCCCACAGAAACCACCCTTGACCTTGTCCAAAGACTAACGGCCTCTTCTGCCACGCCCAGATCAGTTTTTGGTGTCAGAGCAGAACCAGCCAGGGGAGAGGAGAGAGCAGAAGCTTCTCTGGTGGGAGCCTTTCTTAGGAATTTTTCTTGAACCTTTTTGGGGCCTGCTTAAAGTTTTCTTTACATCGTTGAACAAGTCTCTGTGTTGTCAATCCCCAACACCCTCCGCACGTTCTCAGACACAGGCCGCACAGCAGACGCGACAACAGTCCCTCAGTGATGGTTGGAGCCTTATGAGATCCTTTTGTATGCTTGATGCAATGGTGATGGGACCCATCTTGCATATGCCTTACGCAAGTAACTCCAGCTTCAGTGGGTTCAAGAGTGCAATGACTGTGGTATATCCAGAAATGACTGTCTCACATCACTCCTCAATCTCTGGTACTTACATTCTTTCTGTCCCTTTCCTTGATGTTCCTGGGCTTTGGGGATATGTTTGTGTGCATGTGACAACTGCGTCTTACGGGAATATGCACTTTATAGTTACTCGTTTGCCCCAGTTAGGCCAGCTGCAAATCTCTGTGTTAACTGTCACCAAAATAAGTTTCTTGGATGAAGGTTGATAACAGCATTCCAACATGTCTTTATAAAACATCCAAGGCTGGTTCCCGAGTGAGGAAGGCTTTTAGTTGTTGTGTTGGGATGTTTGGATGTTGCTGACCTTCAGCATCTTGCTTTCTGGATATAATCAATATGTTTTGGTAAGAGGGAACAATTTCTCAGAATGACTTTCTCGTGTACTTTCCTTATCTAGAAAGGGGGACTCAGTTCTCATTCTCCTTTACTCATGCATACATTTAATGCAATAAATATTTAAGTAATTCAAATGTACAAAACACTGTGCCAGATATAATCTGGTTCTTCAGCACAACCTATTTCCTTGCATTTTACTTTCAAAATGTCTTGATTCACCACTTTTCACTGACTTCGCTATGTATCTTATTAGCATCCTATATGCATGAAATTTATCTTGTGAGCACTCTTGGGTATGAGATGTATTTAAAAACTTGACTTACTGTAACACTTTGGGAATTTTTAGTTTGATTTGTAAGACACACATTCTAGAGGTTATTCCTGCAACCTCGACGTACCGTGTATTCATTAAGAATGAGGTGAGCCAATAGGATGAGAGAAAAGCCAAGTGTTAAGACAATTTCAAGTATTAAACTTAAAGTTCTCTTTGTAGATAAATATGCAAAATGTTGAAAAGATAACACATTATTAAATACAATAAAGTTTTCTGGCTTAGTGTTTCTTAACAATACTGACTTTTAACCATAATTCTTCAATTATATTCCATTACTAAGTAAAACAAGCCAGATGTATTTTCATGTATAGTTAGAAAAAAATCGTTATTGTCTTTCTGAAATTATCATTTGAATGGATACAATTTTCTAGGTGTGTGTTTCTCACATTTGTTTCCTAATCTGGACAGGGGACACTGTGACTTCATCTTGCTGATAAAGTTACTGAATCCTCAGAAGCAAAGGCACAATGTGGAGAATGTTGGGGAACCAGTGTGCACAGTCCAGATGCATTCACTTCTTCTCAAGTGTTTTTTATAACCAGTTATACCTATCATCTCAGTAAAATAAAATTTATCAACAAGCACCACATAAATGCAAGGAGAATTAGGAAATAGCTATATATCTTAATTTACCATTTTGATTATTCCATTTGTGAACTGTACTAATGTTCTTGTTAGCTTCAACTTCACCCCATCTTGACAAAGAAGTTTTAACTGATAACCTGACATATTCTGAGAAAGAAGTCTCAGTCGAGGAATTTCCCACATCAAGCTGGGGTGTGGGCATGTCAGTGGGAACTGTCCTGATCATAATTGATGTGAAAAGGCTCACCCCAATGTTTGTGCTCATTCCCTGGGCAATGGTCCTACTGTTTAAGAAAACTAGCTGATGATAAGCCAGTACGTGAATGAGAGAGCATAGCAGGTGTTCTCATGTTTTCTGTTTCAAGTTTCTGCCATGACTTACCTCAGTGATGGATATACCTGGAAGTATAAGCCAAATAAACACTTTCTTCCTTTGAGTTGATTTTGGTCATTTTGTTTGCCAATGTAACAGAAAGGAAAGTAGAACAGACAATGACATTAAGTCTATTATACTATAGTCACCTATGCATTTGGAAATAAAATTTCCCAGTGCATGCATTTAGAAATATAGAGGGAATATTTTCTTCTATGAGCAAGTGCTCAAAACCCATGTACATTTCAGAAATAATGTCATTGTTTTCTTGAAATTCCCTCTATTGGGAAAGCTTTATTTTGGGGTTCATGTGCTCCTGGGTGACTAGAACATCTTAGGTAAAGTTGAAGACCTGAGTTTTTTCCTGGAATCTTGTCCTCAAACCCTGGATTGCGTATCCTTTCTTCTTATTCCATAACAGAGCACAAGGGGTTCCTTGTAGCCTTTTCTTTCTCTTTAACCTCATTTATTTCCTCTATATCCATTAATAGGAGCTGAGGAAAGATACGATTCATTTACCATGAAACAACCCTTCTCTTGCTGCAGCAGTAGTTTAGTGTCCTTTACTAGATATATTATTTTTAATGTCCTATTTAAATTCACATTTGAGAATGTTCCCCTTCAAATTCTCCATATGTTAATTATACAAATTTCCTAATTAAACACTATTATAAGTATCAAATTAGGATAATTTAACCCACAAATATGTACAAATATTGTGCCAATTTAAGAAATCTGCTAATTCTCTGGAAGAGATGTTGTATGTCTAACTCAATTGACAATAAAGAATTTTTGGGCACGTTGATTAAAAATATACAGAAATTAAGATGAGCTTCTTCATGTATGCTTGTGTATATTTGAAAGTTGTTTGGAGTGATTTTGCTAAAATACTGAGATTTTTCTTTCTGTGGTATCAACTTTCTTTTGCTTTTATTTCTTTAATTATTTTCTTTATTTATTACATATTTTCTCTGCTCTTTGGAGATATATAAAACTATCTTTATGATGTGAAGAGTGGGGAAATTTCATTTTAAATTAGATATTCTAATTTAAATTAGATTATTTCACTGTCCATCAGTCCCAGCGTCTTCTAGAGTTGGTTTCCAACAACTCCTAAAACCTGTACTGTGAAAGCCAGCACTACCTTTGAACAAAATAACATTTAAGAGATTTAAAGGACGGCAACTTAAAAGATTTGAACTGATTGAATGCTTCATTTATTTACTATTTATTTTGGTTAATTCCATTACTGACAGTCACATGGGATCATAAGGCTCGATGAACACTCATTTGTGACTGATTTGCTTAAGTTCCCCAGGTCAATACATTTTTTTCAATTATCACATTGAAATATTTAACTATTATCAAATATATATCTTTTCTAGCCCTCAAGCTCACATTTTAATGAAAATTGCAGGAAAAGGTTTAAAGGAGAGAAAATAAGTAGGAGACTCTCAGTAGTTTAGAATTAGATCCTGGGCATATTGGTCACTGTTTATTTTCAGGGTTATAGGATCCTTGTCTTATTCAATGTATTGAAAAACCCAATACCTTTAGGTAGTTGGTCCAACTTTGATTTTTAGGAATTTTGATTTATAAATTGAATTTTATATAACCTTTATAGGAATCCCAACTCCATTATCATGTTATTACTTTTGTAATGTGTTTTGAGCACTGCCAATGTGTTCAGAATTGAAAAGCACATTAAAGTGGGCCTACTCCCACAATGGTTTAAACATTTTAGTTGAACTTTTTATTTTCCCCCTTCACACATTTTGAAAATGCTGCTGTATATTAGTTTCTTGCCCCCCAACAGAAAAAAGTTCCTTTCAAAGCAAGTGTTAGATGAGCACTCTCATCTGCTAGTGTTGCTAGACTCCAGATGACTCTTCACAGCCTGTAGATATCCTAAGATCACAGCAACCATCCCACAATCATGTCTTTCAAAATGTTGGAGCTGCATTTTAAATCATGGTCTCCAAAGGGTCCTCACTTAATAGGAAGTAGCCATGTTTGCTTGCAGTTATCTAGATTTTCTTGTTGACCTAAGTCATTATTCAGTTCTATGTCTGCCTGAATGCATTATGACTTTCTCAAGATGAAGAGGTCAGCAGCCAGCATGAACATCTTTCTCTTTGCATATCTCCTTTCAACAGTGTGTTAATAATTTCTGCCGATGCTCCAAGTTACTCATTTCCCAGAGAAGCAACTAGCAGTCACCTCAAGTTGATGATCATTTTATCTTTAGCTCACTGAATCACTGAATCTTTATCTTGCTCCTGGGACTGTAAGACTATGCCTGAGATTTTGACTATATAATAATAGATTCAAGATATCCAGAGCTTAGTTATAATTTATATGTCATTCACTTAACTAAGAGGCACAAAATTTTATACTGATTTTTAGTTTCCTTTTGTCATACCAGACTTGTCAAATTTGGCTAAACTAACACTTAGGTTTCACCTAGAACAATTTAAGTTGATTTGAAAAGCTAGCATTTTGAAATTGATTATGGCACCCATTTATCCCATCGTTATTTGTCTTCTAGGTGCCAATAAATTTAGATGTAGGCTTTTAGTTTTTCAAACTGTAGAAGCAAAACAAGTGATTAAAAACAGAACTGTTCTAGTCATTTCCTAGCTTCAAATTTTTGCTGATAATGTTTGGTTTCCTTGAACAAAGCTAAAATACAAAGAAGAACTTGATCGTTTCCATTGTCTGTAATAAACCACTGAGCTGTGCTTGACCTTTGCACAGTAATTAGCTGAAATAGCCAAAAGCACTTTCCAGCCTTGAATTGTTATACTTGGGGTGAGTGGTGGAGTAATACCTGTGATTAATGAAAATGATCCTGGTAACTCTGGTTCAGCATTTTTTCACACCCTGATGCTAAAATGATACTTAAAATCGCAATGCTGCTTTTACCTATAGACATTAATCATGTCTTCAGCCTTGTCATATGTCTGTAAGTGAATAATATTTTGTGGTAGCTGACTAATTTTTAGAGAACTATTGAAACATAGTTAAGTAATTTTAGAAGTAATGATCAGCTGAAAAATAAAATTTAATCAGTCTTCAATTGCTGAAAAATCGATAAAATTGATAACAGGAAGGAAATTGACCTAGTATTAAAAATATTATTTAATTAGTGGTTAGAAATACTTATTTTTAAATCAATTTGCCTTTAAACATTTTATTTATTGGAAAAGGCTACATGATAATAGTTCCAAAGTGTTGACAAATAACTCAAGGAGGAATAAATGACCAAAATTAATCTACAAATTAAGGGCCAGAAAATTAATGAATATTTGAGAAAGCACATAAATACAGATTTTAAAAGGTGTTATTGAAATTATTCAGTATCCTGAGCCCTATTGTATGCATTGTGTGTTTTAGTCAGTAGACTTGATACTCAGAGCCAGGTTCGTGGTTTATCATCTCCATGATGCCCACATCATTGTGCACACTACCACTGTGCACAAACCAAAGGCATACATGACTCGGGAATTTCTAAGAACTTTGATGACCCAGACCTTGGAGTCAAGTGTAAAAAGTAACAGTAGCAGGTTCTTCTTAGTAGAATGCTTACACTTACTTGTGAGTCAGCACTATAGAGCACAGAGGCAGGTCTGTAGAAAGAATCCTTTTGAGGACTATGAGGAAAACACTGTCCCTTGTCTCTGCTGTGACCTGATAGTATCCGGAGATCTCCTGATCTCTCTGCTTCCTTCTTCTCATAGTGCTCTGCCCATGTGTGAGTCTGTTTCTAAACTCCATCTGTTCATCTCTTTTCTTTATAGAGATGCTCGTCATTCTAGACCCATTCAGTCCTTAATCACTCATTTTAATGATTACCTATAAAGGCTTTATTGTGAAGCTAGGTCACATGCCCATTTACTGGGAATTAATACTTCGGCATAATCTTGAGGAAACAAATGCAACCCTAATATATTATCTGTGGTCCTAAGAATCATTTATTTATCTAGCATGCATTTAGCACTTACTGTATCCAAACATGTTGTAATCACCAACCACAGTAAGAAGGAAATTAGCTGGCTTCCATTTTACCACTGGAGGAAGTGAATATAATACAATCTAGGTAGCTTGGTAATAGGGGTTTAGTAAGATTATGGAAGGTATATTTAGGCCTTGTTTATCAAGCAGGTAAGGCCCCTGTAGTCAGAAGCCAAAGTTCTTTTTGATAAATAATGGCCTATAATCAACATCTAATCATGTTGTAGAGTTGAAATATTTCCTCAAGAATGTAAGGCTCAGTGTATTACTTGTACATCATGAACTCTAAATTCTTATAGTTTTTACATTACTTCACCAAAATATGTTCATTAATATAATATGCATGGTGATTTTCATTTCCTTTTTCTCACTGGTTGCTGTCTTTTCATTTGGTAAACCTTCCTCTTTAATGAAGATTCAGCATTTCTCTGCCTGTTTCTCAGCCTTTCCTTAAGTCCTTTTTAGCATTACCCATGCCCCTTGTTCAGCAAGTGCTACCTTTCAGTGGTGTAAGAAGTTCCAGACCTCTATTAGTTCTGTTCTGATATAACTAGAAGGATAAAATTTGAATCATGATTGCATACCAACTGTCCATCTAAGTGCATATTTGGGTCTGAGTGCATCTGAGTACAACTTACTCTGAAAGTTGTTTCACTCGAGTGTTTTGGATGGAATTTGAACATGGTTTTTTAACAAAATGTTTTTACAAATTTTTGAAAACTGCAATTTATTTACATCCCCTGTCAGCTAGAATCCTTCATGGATAACAATCCAAATGGCTAGGTTTGTTAACAATAACAATGTGGTGAAGACAATAGCATGTCATATGCCGATTGTATACCCAGAGACAGAGAAGATGCTCATGATCTTTAAAACACAAATCTAGCAGCTAGCCCCAATTTGGAGGATTTCCTGACATAGTGTGTATACCAAGAGGTAACTACAATATCTGCACACAAGCAAAAAATGACACGTAAAGAATTGTAATGGAATAATATATAATTAATTAAATGATAAAACACATTGCAGAGTTGAACTGTATTCTGAATTTCTAGGCACCTAATAACAATCATGGGTTTTTTAAATAAGATAAAATATCCTGAGGAGAATGGAATTGAACTGTGTGCTGAGAGAAGTGGGAGATGAATATTGTGGGGAAGAACTCATCGGGAGATTGAGTCCTTGATACTAGGACTGAAAGGGCCTCCAGTATAAAGGAAGGTGCCGTCAACTGCAAGATCAATGTCATCATTGTCAGTTTCCAGCACAGCTTCTTGTGACTTGCAGACAGCTTGTTCTATTATCATCTGACAGTGATGGGGCAGGGAGGAGCAGAGGAAGACAGGGAGGAAGAGGAGAGGCCTCGGGGAGGGGGAGGGCAAATGATTGCCCAACAAAGACCAATATCCTAATTACAGCCCTGGATGGCCCAATGTGGACTATTTGTCACAACCTGCCTGGTACTCAGTTCACTGCTGTGAGTGTTGGACCTCTGCCAATATTCCCTCTGAAGACTGCTTCTGTCTCTGTGATTGGTTACCATCTTTACAAGAGTGATTCTCAAAGCCTTTCCTCCATTTCTCTTCTAAATCAGCCGTCTGCTGGTGCCAATGATTAACAGAATGGTCCTCATCTCAGTTGAGGGGATGCACAGAAACGGGTGTAGTGATGGGACCTAGATGCTGAGAAAATCCTCCAAACAAAAGAGGTTGTAGTTTTTGTTGTTTGTTTGAACACTGTGATGATCACAGACCTAGTAAAAACAATAAATCAACATCACAACCACACTTCGATTTGTTCCTGGGAAGTGACCACTCATCTTAATGTTCTATTCTAATCATTGCATGTGCAATGGGCAGTCTGTTTCTTTGGGTGTGCATCTAAGTTCAAGTACTTATTATAATAACTCTCATTTTCTAAGACTTTCCAACTTATATCTAAAACGTTTGTACAGCAATCAGTGGGCTGACAAGTTCTTCCAGAGGTCATCTTTCTTATTTCCCATTTCTTATTGGTGAGAATAGATATCACATACATTTTAGATGTTTGGATGTATCTTTGGACCTCCTGTCTACTTTATTTAAATTTATAGGAGTTCCTTGTTGTTTTAGAAAGCAATTCTTTGATTTTCTAAGAAAATACTTTATCTCAGTGTATCACATTTTATACATGATATGTATTGGTAGAAAATAAGCATTAGTGTCTGGAGCACTTTGATCTTTAAGGGCACTGTAAATGCAAGCAGTGCACAGACACACATGCAGGCAAAACACTCATACATACAAAATAAAAACACATCGGTCTTTTAGAATAAGCATTAATTTTGAAGCATGATTATTTTGTTTTTATTAATTTATTTTTTACATTCCAATCCCAGTTCACCATCCCTCCTCTTATTTCCTCCATTACCCCCACAAAACAACCTATCTGCTCCTCAGAGAGGGTAAGGCCTCCCCTAGGAAGTCTACTATGTTTGTCCCATCATCTTGTTGAGACAGGACCAAGGAACCTCTCCACCCCCCACAACCATGTGTCTAGCCAGACTGGGTAAGGTATCTCTCTACCTAGAATGGGCCCCAATAAGTCGTTTGTGCATTTGTGTTAGATTTTAGGCCCACTGCCATAGGCCTCATGTGTTGTCTCAGTCATACCATTGTCACCTTTATTTTATATTTTGGTTTTACGAGACAGGGTTTCTCTGTATTGTTCTGGAGGCTGTCGGTCCAGCCCGGCCTCGAACTCACAGAGATCCGCCTGCCTCTGCCTCCCGAGTGCTGGGATTAAAGGCATACGCCACCACTGCCCGGCCCATTGTCACCTTTATTAAGGGAGTCTAGTTTGGCCTTATGGAGCATGATTTTTTGTCCTTACATTTTGACATCTTATTTAATGGCACAAAGCAAGTCTTTTCTTTTTAGAAAATTTCTGTGTTTCCCTTTAGAATTTTGCCTTTTGGGTTTAGTTAATCATCAGGCGTTTTATATTGAATCAGACTATTCTTTTTTTTTTAACTTCTAGATATTACACCCCCTTGATTTGTGATGTATCCTGTTGCTTGCAACACTTGGAGTTACTTTGTTATCTTTGTAATATCTTTAGCTTCTCTATTTATGTGAGCCTGTCTTAGTATTTCATTGTTATTTCTTTTAATGTATTTTAGGGACTCAGAAGAATGCGTTGGTCTTTTGTTAGGTGAGCTATATTTTTGCTTATTTTTCAGAACTGACTTCACTTTCAACAGGTTTTTAATTTTCCATATGAATTTTAATGGTTTAGTAATTTACTCAGTTTCTATGGACTGTAATTAGGCCTCAATTTATAGGTTAATTTATATCTAATATTTATATCATTGGCAAGCATAATATTTGTCTTTTTCTTTGAGTCTTTTGAACTTTGAATTTTCTTTAAAGGTCTAAGGAATATTTTTTTGGTTATAATGCAAAGATAGACTTGTTTATGTGATTCATAATGGCTGATTTTCTACTTGATTATTATTGATATACAAAAAAACTACTGGGCTGTGTCAAATTGATTTTTATCTAGGAAGTATTGATTCTTTAGAATTTCAATGTCCATAAACAGATAATATGTAAACAATAATAATTTTGCCTCTTTATACTAGGTGATTTAAAATATTGATTTAAAACATTTGCCTTGTTCTAATTTAAAGGTGATGTTTCTTCATTTTATATGGTGTTTGCCATATATTTGGCATATAGCTATTTTAAATTTAAAAGGTTATCTCAATTCCTACTGTATCATAAATATCCCTTGATAAAATTCAGTATTCTCTCTATGGAGCATGTGTAAGGTCCATGCACATGTGTGTAAGAGGAGATCAGAACAAGTTTTAGGTGTCTTCTTCTACATCAGTGGTTCTTAGCCTTCCCAATGTTGAGATTCTTTAATACAATTCCTCATGTTGTAGTGACCCCTAAACATAATTCTAAACATAATTTTCTTTGCTACTTCATAACTGGAACTTTGCTACTGTTAGGAGTAGGAATGTAAAACATCTGTGGTTTTTGATGGTCTTAGATGACCCCTGTACAAGGGTCATTCAACCCCAAAGAGGTCCACAGGTTGAGAACCACTCTTCTGTAACTTACATCATCATTGCCTTGAGCCAGGATCTCTTATTTCAGATAGGATAATTTGGCATGAGGCTCTCTGGATATACCTGTGTCTGTTGCTCCTTGTAGTGCTTGACTCACAGGCATGGGAAACTGTACCTTGCTTTGTATGTAGAATCTGGACATTCAATCTCAGGTCCTTATGCTTGCTGATTGAATGCCTTTAACATGGAAATATATCAGCTCCAAGGCTTAGTGTTCTTACTGAGACAATTATGTGTATTTTTATTAGCTCATCCTATAACAAATTTCATATATATATATATATTTATTATATATAATATATTAGCTCATGCCTATAACAAATTTCACACACACACACATATATATCATGTATTAATGTTAAACTAACTTCGAGTAGCTAGAAAAAGCATACTTAATGATGATGTATAATTTTAACATTTGTTTTTGATCTTTGGGTGTTTATGTAGCTTTTCCTTCTATGATTATAAAATAAGTACGACTCTTCTTTGCTTCTGTGGTCTCTGCTCAGACTTAAAATACAACTTGTATTATCATTTTTAAAAGTTACCATCTGTTTGTATCTGATAGAGTTATTATAATAATATTAGTAGTAATAAGAAGCAAATGACTTCCATGGACATCTGAACTTAAAAATTAGGGAATCTTTAATTAGTTTTAATTCCTGTGGTGCACGATGTCATTTATGTAACAATAAATTCAACTATGTTGTATTTTTATGATTTCTCCCTACATGTCTTATGAAATATTTGAATTTATTTCTTATTTTCTGACTGAGTACTACCTCCAAGACTTGTTTTTGTATTTATTTATTTTATTTTTAAGTTTCTCTCTCTCTCTCTCTCTCTCTGTGTGTGTGTGTGTGTGTGTGTGTGTGTGTGTGTGTGTGTGTGTGTGTGCGTGCACACATGAGTTCAGGTAGCAACGGAGACCAGAGGTATATGATATTCTTGGAGCTAGAGTTACAGTCAGCTGTGAGCCACTGAACATGGGAGCTGGGAATTGAACTGCGGTCCTGAAAGAACGGTAGTGCTCTTAACTGTTGAGCAATTCCTCCAGTCTTTCACAGAAAGCCTTTGAAGGACTTTTTACAGGCCCTTTTGTTCCTGAGACATTAGGCTGCTAAGATGTTGTTCACTTTAAAGAATAACAGTGTGTTACAGAATTTCAGGTTCAAAATTCCATTCTTTTCATTTTGAGAATATTGATTTTGTATCCAGCATTTCTTTGAGGAACTTGAAGTCATATTGAGCCATCATCGTTTTTAAAGTCACTATGTTCTCCATGAAGAAGATTTTTACTTTTCCCTCTTTGAAAATATTAAATTTCTCTTCCTTTTTCCTTTAGCAGGAGAATATCAACTCCTTCCCCAAATACTCTTTTTCCCTTATTTGGTTTGTTTAGTTTGTGGGTGAGCAGAAAATTTCACCTATGATTTTACTCAAGCTGAGTATGCAGTCTTCCAGCGAGCTACAAATTAACAAATTGTTTTCTTTGAAGCATTTCTACTTTAGATATGATAGTAACATTTCTATAATCTGTAACTTTATTTTTTTTCTTTTGATACTGGATGACTCATAACTGCTTCATTTTTTGTGACTTCTAAGTGTTTTGTGACTTTTTGCTATTCAGTCTTCGAATATAAGTTTTCTCTTCATTTTGTTTATCAAATCTTTCTTTGTAAGGTTGCATTTTCAGCATCAGCATTTATATAAAACACTTTTGATTCCAAATGCAATTTCAGCTAACACTTGACACTCATGTCTCCATTCTCATTTTTATTAATTTAATTTTCATTTTTGAGTGTTAATTCTGTTTCCTTAAACAGTTTGTTCAGTTGGTTTTCTTTTTAGAAGTATCTGTTGAGACACTCAGTGCTCTTTAGGTTCCCTTCCAGGTTTCCAGAAGTAACTTGAGCCAATTGTACGATTTCCCTTTGCTGCTACTCTTGGGCATACTGAAGTTCCCACATGTTCTCTACTTGTGCATTTTGGAACATGAGGCTGAGTGGGCCATGCTTTGGGCAGAGAGCCTCTACCTTTATCAAAAGACTTGAGCATCCTTAATTTGTTGTCCCCAGAAGACTACTTGAACTTGATAGAACTTCCTTGACTCATGACACTGTTGTTTATCTGAGTTACCTATAATCAAGGTTCAGTGTGGGTGTAGACAAGGACTAGAGATTTGTAGGCAAAGGTTGCTGTCTACCTCCTGCCCTGTCAGTTAGGGCATCATTCTGATCATACTTTACCATCTAGTTTGAACCAGAATGCCACTTTGTTTGCTGGAAAACTAGTTAGTCTGCAGTCCACCTGAGGACTCTGAAGAAGATCAGCTAAAATTGTTGTCCTTACACACAAGGTTTCCCCAAGCCATCTTATGCTTTTGTGCATTACTCTTTTCTGTTTTCTGATAATTTACTAATATTTTGAGATGTTGTATTCTCAAAACTATCATTCTTCTTGCTCCTGCGAACATTAGGCTTGGGTGAAAAGGAGAGCCTCAGTTGCCTACACTTCTTTCCATTTTTGTCAAGGGCACTGACTTTCATTTTCTTCACTGACTCACTGGTGGTGACAATGCTTGCTTCTTACTATGCTGATGGGACTTGTTCATCTCTCGAACTTTCTTTTCTGGTTATGGCCTAGCAGCAGGAGTGCTGGAACCCAATTTGCGAATCTTTTCCTTATCATACATCCATACTTCATGTTGTTTGTTGCATGTCTCCCAAGCTTCTCCAAAGGAAAGTGCTTTCCCAGATTTTAAATTGATTTTGCATTCAGCATAGTGATTTGAGGATTCATGGATTGAATAATAATTTCAGTGATTTCAAATTCGTAAATCAGAATTACTAAGGTATATCTGAAGGACTGAGACACTTCTACTGTACATCAAACAGATAATATGGTCCTCAGGATGATCCTGAGATATGTGTGAGAACCAATCACCTAGGAACAAATATTCTGGCTGATAATAGACAGCCAGCCAAACGCAGCCCCTGATAAAGATAAATAACCTGTACTCAGGGAAATTTTTTGCATCATTAAACATGGTGAGCATATTAGCTAGCAGGGGGTGGAGTTGAGTCCCCAAAGAGATAAATCTAAATTATGTGCGCTGCAGTGATCATAACAGTAATGCACCATCTTGGCTAACTAGCTGACATCAATGGGGAAGGGAATTTCAGATTCAAATGAACCAAACTAAAAAGCATTTCAGTGCACATACAGATTAACTGGAGCATATTCATGAACTTCTCAGCCCTATTATGCCTCCTTTTTTTTGACTAGTGCCAAGTACAAAGAGCTTAGAATTTCCCTGTCAAATCCTGCATCTCTGTTTCTTCTTTTCACTTTCTTAGGCAGTGTGATTAATTACTCCCCAATTTGCTCTCCATTAATCTCCCTCCCACACAGTTGTATCAGGACTTGCCAAAAATCTCTTTTTAAATGTGTGACTAAGATGGATAATGTAAGTTTAGTGACAGTTCTTTCATTCTTAATGCGGCACATTTGAAATACAGAAAATTCCAGATTTGAAGTTTAGAAATGATGTTAGTCACTTTAGAAAAAACACATTGTTGGTAACACAAACTCCCAGAGAGTTTTATGATGACCAACTTCGAATTTTTCTTCTCTGTCATTTGTGATAGACGGTTTTGAGTGGTAAGGTTCCCATATGAATTCAAGGTAACAGGAATTTCCCCCTCATTCTCTTTCCTTTGTACTGCTCGAAATTTGTGGGACTGTGTGGAGTATCAGATGGGCGAAGCATAACTCATATGAGCAAATGAACCTGTGTATAGAGTTAAGTATTTTTATGTTTGGTACTTACTTTGGCTCCCGACAGACTCCAAGACACCTGTGATCTTATAGTCAATCATTTGAGTAGGGACTTGATGATGAAATAGCTAGCCTTTTTAACAAGATCTTACTTGCCATATATGACCTTCCTAGATATTCTCCTCTAAGTAAATAAATCAAGAGTTTTTGGTAATTTTTAATTTAAATTAGAAACAAGCCTGTTTTACATGTCAATCACAGTTCCCTCTCCCTCTCCCTAAACTCCTCCCCTTCCCCCCACCAACCCCCTATCCTATCCCCTTTCTGTTCCCTAGGGAGAGTGAGGCCTTCCATGGGGGATCTTCAAAGTCTGTTATATCATTTGGAGCAAGGTCTAGGTCCTCTCCTGTGTGTCTAGACTGAGAGCGTATTCTTCTATGGGAAATGAGCTCCCAAAGTCCATTTGTATGCTAGGGATAAATACTGATCTGCTACCAAAAGCCCCATAGATTTCCCAGGCCTCCTAACTGACATCCAGGTTCAGGAACAATCCTATGCTTGTTTCCCAGCTATCAGTCTGTGGTCTAGGAGCTCCCACTTGTTCAGGTCAGTTGTTTCTGTGAGTTTCTCCAGCCTGGTCTTGACCCATTTGCTCATCACTCCACCTTCTCTGCAACTGGATTCCAGGAGTTCAGCTCAGTGTTTAGCTGTGGGTGTCTGCTTCTGCTTCCGTCAGCTACTGAATGAAGACTCTAGGATGGCATATAAGGTAGTAATCAATCTCATTATCAGAAAAGGGCATATAAGGTAGGTAGCCTCTCCACTATTTCTTAGATTGTTAGTTGGGATCATCCTTGTAGATATCTGGACATTTCCCTAGTGCTAGATTTCTCTTTAAACTTATAATGGCTCCCTCTATTAAGGTATCTCTTTTCTTGCTCTCCTCTATTTGTCCCTTGACTCAGTCTTCCTGCTCCCTCATGTCCTCCTCTCCCTTCCTTTTCTCCCCTTCTCTCAGGAAAATGGGAATCAGTCTATCGTAAGACCCAGCAATTCCACTCTTAGGCATATACCCAAAGGATGCCCATTATTAAACAAGGACATCTGTTCAACTATGTTCATAGCAGCATTATTTGTAATAGCCAGAACCTGGAAGCAACCTAGATGATCCTCAACTGAAGAATGGATAATGAAAATGTGGTACATTTTCACAATGGAGTACTACTCAGTAGGGAAAACCCAAAACAAAACAATGGAATCTTGAAATTCACAGGTAAATGGATGGAACAAGAAGAAACCATCCAGAGTGAAGTAACCTGGAAACAAAAAGACAAACATGGCATGTGCTCATTCATATATGGATTTCAGACATAGAGCAAAGGATTAGCAGCCTATAATCCACACCTCCAGAGAAGCTAGGAAACAAGGAGGATCCTAAGTGAGACATACATGATCACCCGGAGGAGGGGAAAAGGACAAGATATCCTGAGCTAATTGGGAGCATGGGGGGAGGGTAGAGGGAGCTAGGCCAAACCAAGTAATTTAAAACACATGGAGATTTACTGATACTTTAAGTAGAAGGATAAAGAGATTTTTTTATCTGAAAAGAAGTTCAAGGAAATGTATCTAGCAAATGGAGTTATGACAACGCTGACCAATAACTCCAAAGGTTTTCTCATACCTAGTGTTGGGGTTTTTAATCAGGTGGTCTATAGCCTCTTGGAGGAGCATTATCAGCCCAGATGGGAAATTTTCTGTTAAACTATATATGGGCATTTATAGACTGAATTCCATGTATCAGAGTTATTTTTAGTTAGATTGGTGATAGTATGATTTGTTAGAACTTTTTCAGACATCTCTATTTAATAGGTTATCTTTTTCCCTCCATCTTCTTTGTCTCCTTTTCCCTCCCAGAGTTCCCTGCTTCAGATTACTTAGTTCAGGTGCCATAAATAGGTAGCAGTGATTTAGGAGATGATATTCACGGCTCCCAGCAAGTCCATAGGTAGGTATTTGAAAAGTTTTTTACAGATTGTGCTTTACAAATTAGGATTCCGGTGTTAAGCTAGTAGAGATGGGGAGACATTCAAGTCTCTGTGTGTATACATTAATACTCCCATCTAAAGATTTTTTTTCTTTTTTTACGAGACAGGGGTTCTCTGTATTGTTTTGGAGGCTAGCCCGGCCTCGAACTCACAGAGATCTGCCTGCCTCTGTCTTCCGAGTGCTGGGATTAAAGGAGTGCGCCACCACCGCCCGACTCATCTAAAGATTTTAAAATATGGTTTAAATCATCATAAAATTGTCCTATAAGAACACCAAGGACATTGCAGTCTCATGGAAAAATTTCCAAAATAGAATGAATCAACAATGTCTACTAGTATTAATTTAATTTGCGGAACAGTTTTTAAAATGTTATTTGTGAATTAAGGTAATATCTCACCGTTGTTGGAAGAAGAGCTAGTGCATATACATAATATGGTAGTTGTCATTGTTCATTGTATTCTCATCATGATGTCTCTATTTAGAAAGATTTTTATTACATTTTTTATTTAAAAGTTTTTGTTTTTATTTTACATACCAACCCCAGTTCTCCCTCCCTCCCCTTCCTGCCTCCTACCTTTCTCATCCCCTTGTCCTCCAAAGGGTTAAGACCTGTCTTGATGAATCAACAATGTCTGGCATACCCAGTTGAGGCAGGAACAAGACCCTCCCTCCTGAATCAAGGCTGAGCAAGAAATCCCACCCTAGAGAGTGGGCACAAAAAGTCAGTTCATGCCCCTGGGATATTTCTCTCTCTCTCTCTCTCTCTCTCTCTCTCTCTCTCTCTCTCTCTCTCTCTCTCTCTCTCTCTCTCTCTGTGTGTGTGTGTGTGTGTGTGTGTGTGTGTGTGTGCAGGCTACTACACTAATGTGAGGATGCTCATGTAGTTCTGAAGAGAACATGAAGTATCCTCAAACTGGAGATACAGGTAATTGTGTACCACTGGATGTGAGTGCTGGGAATTGAACTTGTGTCCTCTGTAAGACCAGAAAGTGTTCCTAATCACTGAGGAATCTCTCCAACCCATGATGTCTCATGGCATTGATTATACTTCAACCTTATTACGATTTGTGCTCTGCACTCTACCAGAGGAGAAAAGTAACCATCAGTCCAGCTACCAACCCCTTGATTGACAATGGTGATGTGCCTACATGATATGCTAGTGCTATAGTAGCAAAAACATTGTAGAAATAACTAACTACTCTCTGATTGCTCCATGAGAAGGAACATATATGTGATACTGCTCTGGTGGCCAAGATCCTAAGACCAGAAAGGCAATAGATGCAGGGGAAAACCAATTATTGTTTTGTTAAAGGAAAATAACAATTAAGTGACTCCTAAGGATAGTCTTCTATACCCACACACCAGTGCTTCAATCAGGCAATGCTCCGGAGAGCCTTGCTCCTAATGGGTCCATGGCTCCCAGCAAAACATCATCAGACAAGCTTGTTTTTGCAATAGATGGGAACTAATACAGAGATTCTGAAACACTCATTCCTAAATGGAATGTCTTCATCAAAGTCCTCCTGTCAGGGATCAGGGATCTATGTGGAAAAGGAGGTGGAAAGATAATAAGAGTCAGAGAGGAAGGATGACTCTAAGAAAAGAGTGTCTTTGAGAATGGTGCTCATATGAGCTCACAGATGCTATGGCAGCATGTACAGGGCCTGCACAGTTTCAAGCCAGACACGTTTCGGGTACTGAGAAGAGAAAGCAAACAAGGGCTCCCACCCCTAACCAAGATGCTATCTATAGACTGACACCACTGGCAAAGGAAAAATTAGCTTTCTTCAATGGAATCTACCCCCACCTGGTTTGTGTGTATGTGTTTTGTTTTTGTTTTTTGTTTTTTGTTTTTTTGAGACAGGGTTTCTCATTGTAGCTTTGCAACCTGTACTCACACTCACTCTGAAGACCAGGCTGGCCTCAAGCTCACATAGATTTTTCCTTCCTCTGTCTAACAAGTGCTGGGATTAAAGATATGGGACACTAACACCCAGCCTTTCTCCAAAGAATTATTTTTTATTTTTTTGATTTATGGAAAATTTTACTTCGATACCCCAATAGCCCATCACTTTTTCTTTCCAACATCATCCTCTGCAGCTTCCTTGCTCTTTTTGCTGGGATGCCAAGGAGCCAAGCATTGGCCTGGGCCATGCGAAGACTGGCAAAGGACTTAAAGTTCTTCTCTCCTTCTGTGATAACTCTGGCTTTCTCCCTTTGGTAGCCATTCCTGATGGGCATCACAGGTCCTGTTAGCTGGGTGGCCAGTTTAAGCTCTTCAGCAGAACTATCTCCCTTCTTTGGAGCAGATGGCTTCCTGAGGAGAAGTATGAGCTTGGAGCGGTACTCCTTCAGGCGCTGCCCATTGGCCTGTAGAGATTCAGTGGATTTGTTTCACCTCCTTAGATCCACAGAGACCCCGATGGTGCGAGCCACTTTCTTATGGATATTGGCCACCTTGAGTTCTTCCAGGCTGAAGTCCTGGCCAGCTTAGACCTTGGTGTGGTATCTCACTGTAGGGCACCTCACTATAGGCCTGATGGGACCGGACGCGGTGCGAGGGCCAATGCGGTGCACTTTTGCCTTGCATCTGCGGATCTTGCATGCCGGCTGGGTGAACCAAGTGTCCACTCGCCGTTGCCAATCCTTGTAGAAGTGGGGTTCAGAATCTTGCCATTCTGCCTGGACGCCATGGCTGCCTCCTGTACAGGAGAACGGCCGAATGGAAACTCTCCAATGGATTCTTACTGAGTATATTCACCACAATTAATGGTAGGTCCCATGCCCAACAGTAGAGGGCCAAAACAAACAACAAAAGCAAAGTCAGTTGACATTTTTTAGACTTCTTTCTTTTATTGCATTGGTTGGGCATTTTTTTTGTCTTAGTGGTCTTTTGCTTGTATAATTTTGTGTTTTTATGGAGTGTGTGCATGTGTGTATGTTTCTGTGTCTGTTTCTTGTGGATTTTCCCATGTTTTAAAAATTTTGTCTTTGTTTTATAATGATAGAGAGACAAAGAAAGGTCATGGATTTGGGTGAGTGGGAAGGTGGGGGAGATTCTGGGAGGAGTAGGAGGAGGTGAAACTATGATAAGAATATATTGTATCTTTTTTTTTTCAATAGAAAATCAAAAGAAGAAGGAAATCTTATTGCGGTTTGTGGATCTGAGTGTTGGTTTTATTTGAATTTTTAAAAAACAATTCTGGCAAAGTTTTACTCATTAGAAGTTCAGTTCATCTCTGAAAGTGTTACCTCGTGTTTGTTATTTCCATGATTTTCCTCATTATCTGGTGGACACATATTTAACATTCTAATTCTATGATTAATAGCTTATTCTCATGGCATATGTAATGTGTTCTAACTCAGTTTCCTTGTGCCCATTTTATATGCTGAGCTTTTAGTTTACTGATTGTTCATTGAGTTGAAAATACTGTTGTATCCTAGTCTCCTGGGATTTTTTTTTACTTCAATTGCATTTTAAATTTTATACATTTTTTCACTTCTACTACTTTAATCTGATGACTTAAAATAACTATTTCTTATTGATGTTGCAAATGTTTCAGTTTAAAAATAGACTGAATAGATTTATTTTGTAGTTTGTACTTAATAACTCACACACATGTATATTTATTTATTTGTTAGCTTCATGGATTCTTGTTTCTTTTGTTACTTTCTTTGTGAGTGACTGCATTTCTACTTGCTAGTTCTCATTTCCTGAGAATGTTGGCTTTAAATGGAAATATCACCATGCATTTTCTCTCTTTGAAATTTGTGCAATGAACCCACATGGGAACCCAGGGCCATGTCGTGACTGGTTTATTACTCTAATGTCTTGCATGTGGAGTTTTTCTTTTACTCACAGACAAAGCTAGTTTTGTCTGGTTTGAGATTTTCCATTTAACCATTACTTTTGGTTTCCAAATTTCTAGGAAGAAAGTCGGCTGTGTTCCTTGACTGGTTGTTATTGAATCCTTGCTATAGCCATGGAGTATCTGTCTGATGGCTGTGCTTCCAGGGGGCCACTCACTGAAGACTGGAGATAACTTCCATCATTCCATCTTGGTAAACTGGAAGACGCTGTGGGAATCATACAGTGTGAAAGACAGACATAACACAGAATTGTCTCCAGAGCAGTCAGGTCTAGCTTTCTGTGCTGCTTTACTCTGGTCTCTGTTGAGGTCCCATTCATGTACTTATAAGAACTTAAAAACTATCTGAATTATCATAGAAAGTTGCAATTTCTTGTCTGATATTTCATTCTAAACTAGTTTTCTTCCTACTGGTTTCTGTCTTATTCTCTAGATAAATCATATAACATTTTAATTAGTCTATATTTATAGACTTTAAGGGTCTTATGGATTTCCTTATTTGCTGTAAACTTCTCAAATAAATTCCAGTTTTATGTATGAGACTGTATCTATAGAACAGATACCTACAGATTTAAGTTCTAGGCATGTGCTTTTTAAGTTTTGGTAAAAATTGTCATGTACCCATATAGGATATATTAATAATACTGTTCACCGACAGCAGGAAAGTAACTTCCTTGTATAATTTTGCATTCAACCCAACAGGCACCAAGTGAACCTCACAGGAAGGAAAGGCATGAAGTTTCTTATATATTGACAAACATACTGTATTCTATCACAATGGTTTCAGAGAGCGCCATCCTCTAGCTCTCTTTGTCTTTCCTAGTGAACTATTTATCAAGGACCCTGGCAGCATTTCATTGCATATTCCACCAAGCATCCCCTGTAGCAGATCCTGATGGGCATCCCTTGGGGTTGGGGGAAAGTAGGCATGACACCAACCATACAGGCATCGGGAACAAGTTGAAACAACAAGCTCAGTTTATTCCAGGGAGGGGTAAGCCTTATATACCCCTCAACCCTGACCCAGTAGAGGAGATCCACTGAGCTGGCATCTGCTGAGATGATGTGGTTGCTCTCCATAGGTCCATGTCATCTCTCATCAGACTCATCTGCTGCTGTCAAGCCCCTCGGGTAGACCCAAGCTGGCTGTCAGGAAATATCTACCGCACATGCTTTTACTACCTGTCTATGCTGATTGTCAGGAGATATCTACTGCACATGCACCAGGACAGCTGTCAGGCCCAGTGAGGCTTAGTAATCCCCAATTTCCCAAACCTGTGCACATTTCACTATGCAGTCACTCTGCCATTGATATACTTCATCTGAACAATTCCTGTTCCAGACTGTGTAAGAAAATATTCTAGGAAAATGTAGTTGTGAGAAAGAAAACTTTCTTCTCCCAATGGTTTATTTGAATCAGAGAACTCACTATCTTTGTTTCTGTCTCTTGACTCATTTTCAATTCAGAGAAGTCGCTATTCTTTAGACTCCTTGATGGTGACTAACACAAACCACACTGGCCATCTTGGGAAGAGTTAGGATGTATCTCTTCACTTCCTTCGCTTGTTCATCCATCCTCAGTAGACAAACAGCACCTGGCATCTGATTAGGTGGAAGCTTGGCATGGTATCCAATACCAAGTATACTTCATACTGTATCTAAGCAAGAGGCACAGGACCTGCTCTGCCCTCTGTGGAAAGCCAGGGATGGGAAGGGCCAGAGGACTTGCCTCCCTTGGAAAGGTCTCCACTTAACTTTCAACAGACAGCTGGGTCTGCTTGGCTGAAGAATGGGTATTTTAAAATCTCTACCTTTCATTCCATAGTTATTAGTTAGAATTTTTCAGTAAAACATCCTAATTAGGAATAATTGATTTCTCTGATGTCGGAAACTTAGGATAATTACTTATCCTCATGTGTCTATTTTCAGAGTACGGATTTAGAGACCCAGTTATTTCCAGTGGTATTCCTAGTTTTGGTTAAAATTTTTATTCCTTATTTTTTGATGGGGTCCTTGATTTCTGGTATTAAATATTTGCTCATTATTTGCTTTCATACTCTTTTAAGGTCAAATGACTTTATATTGCCTGAAATATCCTGTTCATATTGGCTCCTGTTTCTCTGACATGGCCCATTTAGTCCTTAATAGTTTTGTTGCTTTCTGATACAACCAGATGTCTCAGGTATAGCTTGTTTAGTTTTTTCTTCAGTATGGTACAGTATATTGTTCATTAGAACTTTTGTGTTTTCTCCCCTACTGGGAAGATTAGCATATTTTAAGACATATTAGGACTTCTTTTTCCCCAACTGAGTATTTGCTTACTTTTACTTACAGTGTGTTTAGCTTTCTTTTAATGAATTTACAGGAATTCTGTTTGAGAGTAGAAAAATTAGCTTTTGTTTATGATATGAATTTTAGACATTAGCCAATTATTCAAATATTGTTGTTTTGTTATTTGACTACTTAATATGGATTTTATGCCCTCATTTTCAAAGTGTTTATCTTTTTTACTTTATAGCATTTGGAGTTCATTCATATTGAGCACTTGCTTTCTCAATTCTGGCATATTAAGAGTACAAATATTAGGATTTTCTTCAAACAAATTTTGATGTTTTAATAAATTTTGTCATCTGGAATTTTTCTTATATCATGCATAAGATGTGAATCCAATTTAGTTTTCCCATATACTTAGAAGTATATCTTTATACAATTGGTTAAATAATCTACCCTTTCCTTACTGAAATTTCAAAGATGTGCTTGAGAAATTTATATTTTAATCCACTGAGATGGTGGTGTGTTTATTTATAATAGGGACAGCTTTGACAGATTTGCTTTCTTTCTTTCTTCCTTTTTTCCTTTTTTTTTTTTTTTGAGACAAGGTTTCTCTATGGTTTTGGAGGCTGTCCTAGAACTAGGTCTTGTAGACCAGGCAGACCTCAGACTCACAGAGATCCACCTGCCTCTGCCTCCTGAGTGCTGGGATTAAAGGTGTGCACCACCACACCCAGCTTATAATAGGACTAGATTTTTAAAGCACTGTCGTATTAAAGAATTTTCAATGGAAAGTTTTGTTTAACATTTTTACGTTTTTCTTTTTACCTTACCTATTTTAAAAGAAATAGTTTTACTATTTTTTGATATTGTGTTAGATTCATAGAGTAGCCTGAGAAGAATTGCTTTTACATATATGTATGTATGTATGTATATATATAATTCATATATATTATGTTTTCTTATTTATATAAGCACAGTATGACAATTAATTTTGATTGTTCAAACGTTTTTCTTTTTTTTTGAGACAGGGTTTCTCTGTGTAGTCTTGTCTGCCCTGGAACTCATTCTGTAGACCAGGCTGGCCTAGGACTCAGCGATCCTCCTGCCTCTGCACGCTAACGGCTGGGGTTAGGATGTGTATTTCCACTGCTTCCTGGATTAAGCTTAGTTTTTCAGTAGTATTGCTCACCTGGAGCACACGGAGAGCTTCCTTTGGGGGTATTACTTGTAGTATAGATTCTACTGCTCTTGTAAGTAAATAAATGTAACAAAACAAGGTGAAATAAGATAAATTGATCTTTGTGTAACAATCACTCAGAAGTGAATGGCTGTGTTGGAGCTGATGTTTGATATTTTTGGAGACTCTAGTTATTCCATCCTTAGGGCATTCTTCTGTTATTGTCATGAAAGCCAGTGCACTAACATGTCAGCCATTTCTTAGGCTATTGTTGAGTAAAGAGGGATCTATGTGGCTGACCTGGAACTGGCCTTGAAGTTATGATATTCTTGCCTCAGCTTTCCGTATGCTATGGCTGATGTCTAACTGAGGTCCATATTCTAAAAGGCAGTGATCAGGGCTTTTCCCATGTTACTTTTGATAAGTTTTACTGGGATGCCAAAGAGATATGTGCCACAGATATTTGCAGAAAAAGCTCAGACATGAAAGTTTCCAGTAAGGCATCCAGAAGTCAGATGAACTCCACAATTTAACATAGCTGAAGGAAAGAGGGTATGACATGTGGAGCAATAAAAATCTGTTGGAAAGGTCATCTTTTTATTTGCCAGGAAGATATTTTAAAAAGATTATTTTCAATATGAATTTTATATTCTGCCATTTTTGCCAAATAATCTCCTTTTGAATTATCTTGTATTTTTTATTAGGGCTTATTTTTTGTATTTCAAGTTTAATAATCATTGATACTTATGTTATATACACCTTTATAGTTCTTAGCCTACTAATCAATTCATATTATCTAAGTAGTTTGCCCAATAACTTCAGACAATTATGTTTTTGAATCTATAGTGGACCTTAAAGTTTTCCTTTAATATATGTCATAGTTTGAACAAGAACATATACCATAAGCTAATATTTTTGAACACTTGAACCCTATTTGGTGGACCTGTTTTGGGAGGTTTAAAAAGTGTGGTCTTGTTAGAGGAAATGTGTGACTGACAGTGGGCTTTGAGGGTTTAAAGGCTCCCAGTATTTCCAGTTTGTTATTTCTGTTGTCTGTTTTGGTTCACCATGTGACTCACAGACTTTTATTCCTACCACTAAGCCTACATCTTACTGCCATATCTCTCCTCTGTTCTGCTTTTATTTCTCTGGAACCATAAACTAAAATAAACTTTCCTGTCCTTCAGTTGTCTTTGTTCCTGATGCTTTATCACAGCAACAGAAGTAACTATTACATAGCAACTACCTTTAGGATGTCCTAGTTTTATTTTCATGGATGTGATTAAGATACCTTGATAAAAAGCAGTTTAGAGGAGAAAGGGTTTATTTTATCTCACATTTTCTGGTTACAACACATCACTCTAGATAAGGCACAGCAACAGGAGCTTTAGACAGCCATCGTACCAACAGTCAAGACCAGAGCAAGAGACTATAAAACTAAAATATTACATATCTACAATTTATAATGGCAGTAAAGAAGTACTCTTATTTCAAATTGATGAATCATAGCATCAAAGGAACATCAAAACAAAACCAGAATCTAGAAGGGAAAACATCAACTCTTGGAGCTAGGATGTTCAACTCCTGGGCCTCAGATTATAATCTTCTGAGATGCAAAGTGCTTGTGGTTATCTCTATCTCACCAACTCTTCTACCTGCAGTGCACACATCTCTCCTAGGCTTGGACCATCTCCACTATATACATACAGTTGTATTAGGTGGACAACTCCAGTAAGTTCTCCATTTTAACTGAGGGACTCCAACTCTGCTACATCATGCCTAGCCTTAGCTATTCTCCACAATCTCTTCAATTTTACATCTTATTTGCCTCCCAAGCCAGTGCTACATGGATGATGCTTACACTTCCAAACTCTGCCAGTCTGAATGTATCGCCCTGTCCTCAGATGACTACTGTGTCAGATTCTGATGACCCTAAGGCAGTACTTTCCTATTCTTCAAATGAAGGAAAGACAATTTCACTTAATTGGTGCTTATTTTACTGTAAATTGCAGCTGCTTCTTGAACATCAGCAGGAATGCTCTTTGTCTTGAACTTTCCTCTACAAACCAATCTACCCAGTGTCTTTAATCTTCATGTGGGTTCTCATGAAGAGAGCAGAATAAAACCAAGTTCATGGTTAAAATATCACATGAAATTTCCCTATTTTAGTTCCTAATAGAGGCCTTATTGCCCTCATAAGCACATATACACCTCCACACTCTGGATCCTCTCAGTGTTCGTATTTTCCAAGGTTCCATTAGAATGACCCATTAAGTTCTGCTTTCAGAATTCAATGAATTTTCCAGCCTAATCAACCAATTATTCCATGTTATTTCCATAAAAATACTCCAAGGCTTAAAAGCCACATGGTTTATCACAGCATGTTTATCACAGCAAAGTCCCATTTCATTAGTTACCAACTTCTATCCTGGGCTGTTTTGTTGTTGTTGTTGTTGTTGCTATGATAAAATACTGTGATAACTTAGAAGAGAAAGAGTTTCTCTTAGTTCACTGTTCTGGGTTAGAGTCTAGCACTGTGGGGGAAATCAAAGCAGCAGGAGCTTGAGACAATTGGTCAGGTCACATCCAGAGTTGAGAGCAGTTAAAACTTGTATGCTGAGTATTCATGTAATCCAGAGCCCCAAGCCAGTGGTGTATGGCACTGCCCACTTCCAGACTAGGTCTTCCCTTAGCAGTTACAGCCATAAAGACAGCCTTCCCCCATCACAAGACAAAAACAAGGGATAAACTGCTTTAGACAATGAGAATTGATCATCATGCAAGTGGAGTCATATTTATTCATGTGTTAATATATTATGTACATGATATAGTATCAGGAAATATATAGATATTTCCATTTTGTAAAGAGTTTTGTTTCTGAAGCTGGAAGATGCCTCAGTGTTTAAGAGCATTAACTGTTTTAGCAGAGGACCGTGGTTTGATTCCCAGCACCCACACATTGACTCATGATGGTCTGTAACTGAAATCCCAAAGGGCCTCACACCCTCTTCTGGCATCCATAGACACTGTACACATGTGGTACACACACACACACAAATATATGAAGGCAAAACAACAGTAGATGTAAAAGAGCAAAATTAAAATAAGAGTTTTTGTTCTATCAAAGCACAACATTACATTTTATTAGATGACTTTTCAGTTTCCATGGTATAAGTTTTCATACCAAATCTACTCTTATGGTACAGGAGACCATGGCAGTATATAGCAGGTGACAAACTAGTACTCAGCAGGTTGACTCACCAGACAAATGACTCTCTGTTGGTGAGCCCCATTAGGCAAAAAATGGAGTTACTAACTATAAGAGACTGGTTGCTTCTATCTGTAATTTCTCTCGTGTGCTACTATATTTCTGCTCTAATAACAGCTTTGGGTGTGTTTCTACTGCTTATATGTCTATCTAGTGAAAATTTTACATCTACTGGGCACATATAGCTGTGGATGCTCAGGAAGATCATTTTTGTTTAAATGTATAATTCTGATGAATAGAAATAATACCAGGATATCTTTCATTACTCAAACTGATATATGAAAGCAATAACATTTCCAGTCACTAAGACAACTAATTTTAGACTTCAGAACAAATGCAAAGCAAACTGGTTGCCCCTAGAGACAAATACACAAGGTCAATTTCCCAGGTGTTTATTGCTGATTCAAGGTCAGAGCTTGAAGCAACTTTAGTAGACACAGATTTCTCAGCAGGGGACTTTGTACACATACTCCAAACCTCAAGATTCAGTCAACTAAATGTTTATTGGTTAAGTCCTGAACTTCGATGTTTCTTAGTCTCTCTGGGAAAGAGCTATACGCATAGTCAAGTGTTACTCATTGGTCAGTCAATGTGACCTTGCCGCTAGTCTGAGAAAAACTGTATGACTTACCTTGTGTTATGAGAATGGGTTGGACCCTGAAATGCAACATAGAGTTGTTCAGGGTTTGGCTGTATAGAGATAGTTAGAGAAGTTGATGTGTAGAACAATGAGGAGGTATGTATATCTATGTAGGGAACTGTGTAGTGTGTATAAAGGATCAATAGAGATTTTCAGAGAGGATTTTTTCACGATAAGGTAAAAGAGAAATTTGCCATAAAAGCATCTGTATTTCCTAATTTTTGCCTTCAGATAGATCAAGTCTAGCATTCCTGATCTTTTTTTGCATACCCTGGAGGCAGCTTTGGAGTAGGATGTCCAAAAAGCTACTGATAGTATGGAATATAATAGAAACACAGGGCTTCCTTTAGCTTCCAAAATAAGCCACACTTTGCTATATAAAATTATTATTTTTTATTTTGTGTTGTATAATGTTTTATGATTTTTGCCATCATACTTTGCTACTCAAAATTATTTTTGTTTATTTCTGTGTTCTGTAGTAAATTTGTTATTGAAAGTTTTTGATGTTTCTATGTGGTCACCAGATGATAAAGGACAAATGGGGTCCCCTTTTGGGATTTTTAGTCTCAAGTAAACAGTTTAAGTATGAACTCAAACTAAAGCCCAAGACCAATTTCATTAGAGTTGAAAATAGAACTCCCAGGTCAGGCCAGCTACCTGCAGATGATTATGGAGGGGAGAAGGAAAAAAGCCCCTTCATTTGGCATGGAAGTAATGCTTTGTTTCTGAATAATTCAGAACAACAGGACAGTTTTCAAAGATGCATGTGGCCTATAGTGGAGTGTGCTAGGAGTGATGATCCTGGGAAAGACAAATACAGTTATCTCATTGAAGGACTGACTAATCTGCCTGTCTATCTAGCATGGCTTAAGGTGAACCCACTTTCCAAGAGGTAGTCCTGTGTCCAGGCCAGTGACCCCATCTAAAAGGAATGTCAGGCTCCATCCAGGCTGAGGGCCTATTCTTACAGTGGGTCCTTTATTGCTCACTCTAACAGACTAATATGTTGAGCCCTAGACATGTTTTGATGTATAATAGACTATGACAGATTTTCTCTTTTTCCAGATCACTTATTGAAAGTGATTAGAATCTTGTGTCTGACAGCAGTTTTGTATAATTATTCTTATTTTGTATGTGTTTCAGTCATTTTCTTCACTATTTTTTGATGTATCAGTTCTGTCTCTGTTTCTGTCATTGTCCCTCACTCTGTGTGTTTATACTTATCTACAGTTACTTATTAGTGTTGACTTTTTTGAGCACTTTATTTTAGATATCTTTCTTGCATATATCACTTAATTGAGATTTGTTTTCTAGTCTGATCTGAGAGTATATTTTAATAAGTGAGTTTATCTCATTTGCATTTTTATTTGAAATGAGTATATTCTGCCTTTGCATTTGGTTAATACATTATAGTATTCTTCCTTGAAAATGGTACAACTCATTCCTCCTCAGTTCTTTTTATGGTGCTTATCTTCATAATTTCCACACCACTATGTGATTTGCCAAGTAAGATTCTCTGAGTAAAAGATCTTCTGCCCATTTCTCTCCTGGACCTGCCCCCTTATCAGATATTACCATCACATATCACACTCTTCTCTTACTGTGATCCTCATGTTGGTTTTGATCTGAGTCTGACTTTTAAGTAGACCCAGGGCCACATATATTCACATGGATTTCCCTTTTATCATTTTGTTGGCAGAACTGACTTTCTATATAGCTAGCTCTAGGTTCAACAGTAGGTTTGCAAATGCTTGTATCTTTTCATTCAACTTGGAAAGTACTTTTTATAGGAGTATAAATGAATGAAGTGTTCCTTCTTTGAATACTTTGAGAGAATATCTACTTCTTTCAGTGTTCTTATGGAGAGGTCTAATATAAGTCAGATTTCTTCCCTTTTTTCTTTTATATAGGTGACAGTATTTTCTGTGTATAACATCTTTATCACCTAAGATTGCTCCTGTTTGACATCCAGTCCTTCTTTTTATTAAGAAATGATGACCAAAGGGATTAAGACTGGGCTGGTTTAACCCCAGAAACAGCTGACCAGACAAAGGTTAACTCTTGAATCCCAGGCATGGGACTGATGAAGACCTCCTGAATGGGGGTGTCAGTGAGGAGGTCTAGGTAATCTATTGAGCCTTGGGCAGTAGATCAGTATTTATCCCGAGTATACACATGGACTTTGGACTCCCATCCAACAATGTGAGATGCACTCTCACCTGAACTCTTGGGGGAGGGTCTAGGCCCTGCCCTGGATGAAATGACAGACTATGGACACCCCCATGGAGGGCCTCACCCTCTCTGGGGAAATGAGGGAATATTGGGGGGCTGGGGGGCACGGGAGGAGGGGAGGGAAATGGAGATGGACCTGGAACTGACTTGTGAAACAACCTTGTTTCTAATCTAAATTTAAACTTAAAAATAAATGATAAAAAAGAGAAAATTAAAAAATAGAAAAAAAGAAATACTTTGAATTATCTACTCTGTCTGTTTTTCTTTTTTTGAGATCTTGTATGTTTGTACCCAGTCCCTCCCCCTACCTTTCCTCTCTGCCATATCTACTTCTCCTCTATTTCCTTTCAAAAAAAGAGTAGGCTTCCCAGGCATATCCACCAAACATGGCATAACAAGACACAATAAGACTAGGCATAAACTCTTATTTCAAGGCTGGGCAAGGCACCCAGTAGGAGGAAAAGACTCTCAAGAGCAGGCAAAAGAATCAGAGACACCCCAACTCCTGTCATTGGGAGTCCTACAAGAACACAAGGTACAAAACCATAAGGTACATTCACAGGACTTAGTCCAGTTCTATACAGGGTCCATATTTGTTGCTTCAATCTCTGCGAACCCCTAGAAGCCCTATCTAATTGGTTCTGTGAATCATATTCTCCTGGTGTCTTCTATACCTCTGGTTCCTACAATCTTCCTTCCTCTCTTCTGAGGGGTTCCCCTGGCATCACCTAATGTTTGACTGTGAGCCTTTGCATCTGCTCCCATAAGTTCCTGGATGTTACACCTCTGATGACAATTAGACTAGGCAGTATATGAGCATAGCAGAATATCATTAGGAAACTTTTGTTGTTGTTTGTTTTGTTTTGGCCTGTTTTGGTTGGTTCTATCCTGGGTCCCTTGGATGTCCTGCCTCTGGTTCCTGGCTATCTAGGCAATATCAGGCTGGGTTCCTTTTCATTGGAGCATTCGTTGGTTGTCCATTCCCACAAGTTCTGTAACATCTTTATCCCATTATATCTTGCAGACAGGATAAATTATAGGTGGAAGGTTTTCTGGATGGTTTGATATGCCAGTCCTACTGCTAGGAGCCTTTCCTAGTTATAGAATATGGCCAATTTGGACTTCTTATTCCCTATTATCAAGAGATTTTGCAAGGATCACAGTCAAGGATTCTAAGGAGTTTCCACTATGCTATATTTCTACATCCCCCCCACCAAGTGCTTCAAATTCCAGTCATCTCTAACAATATTTCTACCCCATCAATCCCACTTTCATCTGATTCCTACTTTTCCTACATCTCCACACACCCAAACTCCACCACAATAATCTATTCTATTTTCCCTTTACCTGGGAGATCCATATGTACCTGCTTGAGCCCTTTTGTCAGAACCAGCCAACCTGTCCGAACTAGCCTGAAAAGGGGAGTGAGGATTGAGAAAAGAAAGAGACAAGAGAAAGAAGATAGAATCAGGAGGACTGTCAGTGAATACTGCAGATAACCCAAGTTTACTAATCATAACCATTATATACCCCAAGAAAAAGGGGAGGGCAAAAGACTTCTTTACCGTGATATAAGGAACAAACATAATTATTTCTTTCAGACCTAAAACTTCCAGTAACCATGCTCTAAGTCAAACATCCTGTTATCTGGTCTTAAGGAGCAGGACATGAAGTAGCCACACCTTTGGCCAAACATCCTGTTGTTTAGGCTTGATGAACAAGAATAGTTTCAAACTCTCTGACCTTAAGTCAAGATGGAACGGAATCAATAACAGTGGGCCCCAATATCCTCCTTGTAACATAGCCTCGCTGGGTATGTGGATTGTAGCGTAGCTGTCCTTCACCTTATAACTAATATCTACTAATGAGTGAGTACATACCATGTTTATCCTTCTGGGTCTGCGTTACCTCACTCAGGATGACCTTTTCTAGTTCCATCCATTTTCCCGCAAATTTCATGATGTCATTTAATTTGATGTTGTCTATCATTTTGCTATAAATTGCCTTTATTATATTTAGGTATGCCCCTTGTATACCTAATCTCTCCAAGACATTCATGATGAAGGGGAATTTGATTTTGTCCAATGTTTTTCAACATCTATGATCTTGTGTTTTTTTCTTTCAGTTTGTTTATATTTAGTGTATTACATTGACTGATTTTCATTGCATCTCTAGGATGGTTACTTGATCATGGTGAGTGATGCTTTTTATGTGCTCTTGGATTTAGGTATGAGTATTATTTTGAGTATTTTTAGTCTATGTTCTTAGGGAATTTAGCTTGTAATTCTCTTTTTTGTTGAATCTTTGTGTGATTTGGTATCAGGGTGACTGTGGTCTCATAAAATGAATTTTGCAATGTCCTTTCTGTTTCTATTTGGTACTGTAATTTGAGGAACATTGACATTGAAGGACCCAGAGTAATCAGGTCCAATGTATCCTGACGTCCTGAGCTCAATAACCAGACAGTTGGATGCAAACTGCAAGAGGTTTATTGTTCACACAGGTGCCTGCGGGCACTCCAGCAGCCTTAGCTAGCTGAGCACACCGGGCTTTCAGACAGTTTTCTTTTTATATACTTTTTATATCTTGGCAAGCAATAGGGGTATTGCAAAAAGCGCGGGCATAATTTAACCTTCCTAGAGAAACCACAAGATCAAAATTAAGCTTATCTCAACAGTCTGGCAGTTTCATGTGACAGCACTCTGGACCAGATGTTCTTTTCGATCTTACCTTGTTCCCTGCCTAGGGAACCTTGGGGAATTTTCCACTGGGGCGACATTCTGAGTCTCAAGGGGGGTGTATTGAGGTCTTTCAACATTAACTCTTCTTTGGAAGACTTGTAGAATTCTCCTCTAAAACTGTCTGACCCTTGGATTTTTGTTTTGTATTGGTTTTTTTGGGAGCCTTTTAATGACTGCTTCTATTTTCTTAGGGGCTATAGGTCTACTTAGATTGTTTATCTGATATTAATTTTGATAAGTGGTATATATTGAAAAAGTTATCTATTTGTACTAGATTTTGCAATTTTGTGAAGTATGGGTTTTTAAATATGACTTAATGATTCTTTACATTTCCTTGGTGTCTGCTGTTTTGTCCTCATTTTCATTTTTTAGCTTTGTTAATTTGGATGCTTTCTCTTTTTTAGTTAGTTTGGATAAGGGTTTGTGCATCCTCTTGATTTTCTTAATGAACTAACCCTTTGTTTCATTGATTCTTTGTATTGTTCTCTGTGTTTCTATTTTATTCATTTCATGCCTCAGTTTGATTATTTCCTGCTGACTACTCCTCTTGGGTGTGCTTGCTTCTTTTTGTTCTAGAGCTTTTAGGTGTGGTGTTAAGTTGCTAGTTTGAGAACTCTGTGATTTCTCAGTGCTATGAATTTTCTTTTTAGCACTAATTTCATTGTGTCCAATGAGTTTAGGTATGTTGTGCATTCATTTTCATTAAATTCTAGGAAGTTTTTAATTTGTTTCTTTCTTTATGATTTGACCCAGATGCCATTCAGTGGAGAGTTGTCCAGTTTTCTTGAATTTGTAGGCTTAATGATTCTTTATATTCCCTTGGTATCGTTTCTGTTGTTGTTGAAATCCAACTTCAATCCATAGTGGTCTGATAGGATATAGGGAGTTATTTCAATTTTATTTTAACTGCTGAGCCTTGCTTTGTGACTGAGATGCGGTCAGTTTTGGAGAAGATTCAACGAGGTGCTGAAAAGAAGGTATATTTGTAGGGGGAGATCTTATGTACCCATAGTGCTGACCACACCTATGTGGTCACAGGTGTGTTCACAGGTGCATAGACCATACGGGGGATATAAAGAGCTAGACGGAGGAGACTGTCTTTGAGTTCTGGTTTTAAGCCTGGAGAACAGCATGTGGACCTTTGGTTCGCAGTTTTCTTGGCTTCTCACATTACTTCTTCCTCAAGAAAATATAGGACATCCCTATTCTGTGTATCTTAATATTTCGGCATTATATATTCTTTTGAGTTTGTTAAAAATTCTGTAGATATCTGTTAGGTTCATTTAGTTCAAAATACCTGTTTGCTGTAGTATTTCTGTTTTGTGTTCATCTGAATTACCTGTCCATTGGTGACAGTGTATGAGGGTAGATATGTGATTTAAGTTGTAGTAGTGTTTCCATTGCAAATGTAGGCTTCCTTGTGTGTGGAGCATGGCTCTTAAGAATTTAAAGATCATTTTGGTGGCTCTTTCCTTTGATGAGTATGACATGTCCTTCTCTGTCTCTTTCGATTAGTTTTGGCTTGAAATCTAGTTTTTAGATATTACAATGGCTACACAAGCTTGTTTTTTAGATCCACTGCTTGAAAAATCTTTTTCCAGCTTTTTACTCTAAGGTAATGCCTATCTTTGATGTTGAGGTGTGTTTCTTGTATGCAACAGAAGGATAGATCTTGTTTTTACATCCATTCTGTTAGTCTGTGTCTTTTTCTTGGGGAATCGAGTTCATTGATATTAAGAGATATCAGTGACCAGTTATTTTAAATTCCTGTTATTTTGTTGTGCAGATGATGGGCATATACTGGGTGGGGTCTGAGTGAGTATTGGCAATCTGCAGGTGCTTATCTTGGGTTCTGAGTGCCAGTGTGGCCTTTGGTAAAGCAGAGGACTTCTGCCAGAATTTTGGGCTAGGATATGGTGAGGAGGAGGGGAATGTTGAGGGAAAGATGAAGTAGGATTTCAGGGAGTGTTGGAGGTCTGCATGTTGGAGGCAGGTCTTGCCTGAGGTTCTGGGTTCCTCTGTGACATCTGGTGGAGCAAGGGCTTCCATTAGAATTGTGGATTGGGACCTATATTTTATAAATTTCAGGCCATTTTTCTTTTGAGAAATTTGTTGAATTACATTATTAAATACTCTCTTCCATTATTTTTAAATTTTTTCTTCAAACTTCTAAAGATTCATTATTATGTATTTGAATGTTTTGTCTGCATGTACATCTACAGAGAAGGGCATCAGATCTTATGGGTCTACAGTTATAGATGGTTGTGAGCTGCCATGGAGGTGCTGGGAATTGAACTTAGCACTTCAGAAAAAGCAACCAGTGTTTATAACCACTGAGCCCTCTCTCTAGCCTTCTGCAGTTATTTTTCATTATTCATACATATGCTCATTTCTCATTTTGAGTTTTCTGCTCTCTTTGCTTATTTCTATTCAAAGTTTTACCAGATTCTCTCTTAGTTCTGCTTATTTTACTTTGCTTAGCTTGCTATCAGGATCATGTGCCTTATAAAAGAAATCACTCTTTGGGCTGTAGATTTGTTGCAGTCAGATCTTTTTCTCTTATTGCATGAGGGCGAATCCCCAGAGAAGAATGGAAAACACCCAATTTTATGTACTTTCTAATCCCTAAATCCTATTTTCAATTGTCTGCCTTTTTCCTTAGTATTTCCCTGATACAGGGATATTTTGTTTTATTCTCCATTTTGTGTCATGGAGAATCCTTGATACTCTTGTGCCCTTAGTTTCTTCTGCCTCTATTACATTTTCCTTGGCCTTTTATTATTATGACAGACTGAAAACTCCCCTGACTTTCATCACCTTGGAAGCACTCATGAGTGTATAGCCTATAGTATTGCAAGGGTTGACTTAATCTGAATTTCATTACAACTTCTCATTTTTATCTAAAGGAAGAAAATAACTACAATTTAGATTAAAATTTGAAATTGCTTAATAATTACATGTTGTGTATGCTGAGATTCTTATACTAAATTCTAGTGTTAGAAATGTGATGGGTATTTCTCTGTATTTGAAATATTATTCATTGAGTGAGATAGAATGAATCCAGTGAAATGTACCTAAAGTGAAAAATGTACCACATTCTCACACAGCAAAGTAAACCTCATGAATACTATTAAACTCAGAGCCACATTATTTAACATTGCTGTGGTTTGAATTAGAATCACATCATTCAGTTACATCTCCCTAAAGACCACACCTCTTAAAGTTGGATGGTTTTCTGGTGTATGTCTTTACATGAAGCTATAGTAAATGATACGTGCTGTGGTAATGAAGCCACATTAAATAGATAATACTGGTACATGATGGTCACAATTTAGAGTTATGTTTTTTTGTTTGTTTTTTCAAGACAGGGTTCATCTGTGTAGCTCTGGATGTCCTGGAACTCCCTGTGTAGATCAGGCTGGCTTCAAACAGACAGAGATCCACCTGCCCCTGCCTCATGAGTGCTGGGATTAAAGGTGTACATCACTGAGTCTAGCTAGAGTTATGTGCGCAATGTTTCAACCAACTTAGGCCTTTTAGACCAATTTTACTATTAGTTCCTATTTATCTTTTGATACGGCTTTCTCTTCATAACTGTGTTCTTTTGTTTCTTTCTTTTATCAATTTTCACTTGGATTTGTTTTCCTTAAGGGTCAAATTCATACACTAAATTTCAAGTTTGCAAGAAACTTATGTTCTACTTTTCCTGATATCAATTTTAATAAACTTTTTATGATGATGGTGATGCTCTTTTGTCTTCTCTCTTCCTCTCTGTATGGACACACAGCTGTTGCTGGACTCTGCATTGCTCATGTCTGTTCTTCATAGTTCTGCTGATGGCTATTGTGTTTTCCCTAAACTCGTGGTTCTATTTTTCAGGAGGGAAAGGCATGAACCTTATTTGATGTATTTTAAAACAGCACTTCTTTAACTGCCTGGGGTCATCTGGAGAAGCCCAGAGATTCTGGTATCATTCAAATCTCTAAATCTAGATAGTTTCCATGATCCTATTGCTCTAAGGGCACAACCACTGCTTCCCTCCTGGGGTTCTCAGTAAAGCCTGTAACCTTGCAGTTATCAGGGCAAACAGTTACTATGTTTCTAATTTAAGTCGTGGAAAGCTTTATCCACATCCCGGGAACTGTGTAAGCAAAAACTGAGGGCCAGGATACAACACAAACAACCAACTTTATGAACCATGGAACTCTGAGAGCTGAACCTGAAGCTGCAAGATAACCCCAATAAAGAATTATGTGTAAACTGTTGCATGAAAGTCATTTTTGTTACAGAAGCAATAACAGCTTTCCATCAACTTTGTACAACAATTTTTAATAACTTTAGTGAATGTTACTAGATCATATTGACCCTTAAGGTCTCTAGATAGCCAGAAATAAACATGCTTAGATGAGCTATGTTGTTGCTTTTCAGCTCTGTTGTGCAAACAATTATATACCAGGTCAGACCAGGGCATAATTTATATTGTTTGCTAACCAATTATTCCTAAAACCTGTCACCCCTTATTAATGTATACATTCAAGAGAATACACCATTTAAGGCTGCTGGCTGTAGGCACTAAAGATTGAGACATTTGAATCTCTCTCTCTCTCTCTCTCAGAAGAGTTTAGATATTACATAAGCTACAAGTGCATGTATCATTTCAAAAATCATGATTTAACTGGAATGCTTTAATTTGTTATGTAAATGTAATGCCATGCTTGCTATGAAAAGTTTTGTTTTGTTTTCCATAAATAGTGGCCTCAGGTAGCTTCCTAATTGCTTTCTACTTAGTTTTGTTTGAAATTTGATTTTTGTATTTTTTAATGGTTTGTCATATTTCAGATACTGTTGATGACTCTTCCCAAATGTTATTTAATTTCAAGATTTAATGATTTCTTTTCAAAATACATAATTTTAAGGGAAGATGGAACGTTATAGAACTATTACTTGGATTGGATGCAGATGCATTTATACGGTCTTTCATTTGAATTTCTGACAATTTGCTTGGCTGGTAAGAAATTACCTAAATGTTCTACAGAAAGAAGGAAGAGAATTTTAATCTGACTTGCTTAAAACTAATTATACTTTAATACCATCTATGTGTAGTGGGCCCTCAAGAGGCATAGATGTAGTGCCAGGATCATCTTTAAGATTTCAGGAATGATTTTAAACCTTTCTGTGGCAAATGTCTCCAGTCACTTTTAAATGTAATCATCAAGTTAGGAAGCTACTGGATTTGATCAATGTGTTTGCAAACGCTATAGCACACCAGAACCAGTGTCTTGTGTGTCTTTCCTCACCCTTTAATCTCTCCACAGTACAAAAATAGTTGGGTTCAAATTAAGAATTGGTATTGGAAGCTGCAAATGCAATATCTGTGTGCTACACTATGAACAAAGGCGAGATTTGTTTCAAATTCCCTTTGCTGTTATTTTGTACCCTTGTAAATTATTGAAGGCAACACATTCTTTCAACTTATATTTTATGTAAGTCTCAAATGGTATTATAAATAGTGTATGCATAGACATACATTCCTGTATTAGTTGAAAAAATGATGCTGCCACTACAGTTCAATTTAATGAATTTCTTAAGCTCCTTCTTAATTCTATTTCATGGTAGCTTTGCATTTTATGGAGTTTGAAAGCACAACTTGTAATTGCTAGTATCTGAAATTAATATAAGTAAACCAGAAAGGTCAGTGCTGCTTTTTGGCTTATAATTGATTCATACATAGACAGTGTCATCTACATTTTGTGTGTTTCCCTAGTATGATCTTATTGGCACATTTATATAAATTGACTTAAAAGAGTGAGTTGCTGGCCTAGTTGTTTATTATTCTGGAATAGCTATTAATAACATATTCCTTAATCTATTTTATTACTTGCATGGTTTGCTAAAGCTGCAAATGCCACAGATTACTCTATTGCGCGTCTTAACCTGCTTTATTCTTTTCCCAAGCAAGCAAGGCTAGATCTGTTTTCCTTTCCAGTCAGGTAGCTCTCTGGAGACCCACAGGGACCCACTTTCGACCTTGGAAGTGGGTGATGGGCTTCCTTGACTCTCCTGCATGTGAAGATGACTGCAAGAGAACAGTTCAGATCAAAAAGAGGTTCCCAGGGAGCCATTAACAGAGCTGTTTTCTCCTGTCACTGGTCCCTAAGCATATTGATAGGAATTTAAAGAAAAAGATATATATTTTAATTTTTTCTTCAAAGCTTTGAGATCATGGCTGGTAAAAAAAAATGGGAGTAGAAGGTGATAAGAGTAAATTTCCAGGCATGTGTGTTGGCACAGAGGGAGTGTGAGTTGCTTGCTGATAATCTCTGATATATTGCCTGGGGTGAGGTATGATATCATGCATATTACTGTCTTTCTGAGAGAACAGAATCAGGTAATGCAGGTCTCTTCTCTCTCTGAACATAAAGTAGCCTGCTCCTGCCCTGATTGGTCTAGCTCTTCAGTTAATATGACTCAGTTCATTGGAATTTGGCAAGTGTTTATGAACTGAAAAAAATTAGGAAGGGCCAGTCAAAGTTAACCAGATCCAAAAAAATAATGTATAGTTAATGGAGCAAAAGCCCCAAGAAAGTCATTGCAAAGAACCAGGATCTCAACATTTGGGATGAGAGGAGGACTCAAGGGGCCTATCCACCATCTCTGAACCATGTATTGATAGATGCAGAGAAAGGGGGAAGTTGATTCCTCAGTTGTGTACTTGCTACTTATCACACCAGACGCCAGCACATAGTCCTAGTCTAACAAGCACACAAATGGCCCTGATGAAACTAAACGGGTCACACAGCAAAACCAAAACTCCCTGAATCTTGGAAAGAGAAGGTAGGAAGTAGGAAGAAAGGATTGATAGAAGTAGGAGGAAGATATGAATGCAGAGACGGTTAGAGGCTCAGCAGTTAAGAGTAATTGCTGTTTTTCCAGAGGACTCAAATTCAGTTTCCAGAACCAGTGTCAGGCAGCTCCTAACCACCTGTAACTACAGCTCTAGGAGATTGGTACCCAATTATAGCTTCTGTAGGCACCTACCTGCAGGCATACAGATACAGACACAGGGCAGACGGACAGCCACATGGCACACACATACACACAGTTGACAGTAAAATAAATCTTTAAAAAGAAAGGGTGTGTGTATTAGTCAGGGTTCTCTAAAGTAACATCTAAAAGAATGAAACTCTCTCTCTCTCTATATATATATATATATACATATACATATATATCATATCATATATTCTCTCTCACTCTCTCATATATATACGTACACATACTCTCTTGCTCTTTCGCATATGTATGTATGTGTGTATGTATGTATGTATGTATATATAAATTCAGTAGTTGCTCAGTCTATAAGCTGTAGGAGAAAGCCTGTATGCCGCCATTAACCATGTGACTTACTAGAGGCGCATACAGATGAGGTAATTAAAGGGCGGTTTACCACACTGCTAACCACGCCCACTTTAGGCATGACTAAAGACATATATGGCCGGAAGTAAAGACGTATACGTAGGCGGTGAACTACGTCACTAGCCAGGCCCACTTTTGAGCATGGCTAGGGGGTGTTACGGGGGAAGGCATAAAAGACAGCATACAGGAAGTCTTGGTCTCTTTTCCCAGAGTTCGGCTACCGGTTCGGCAGGGGGAAAATTACTTGGCTCATCTGGGTTACTTGTTTGGTATCTTGTGAGTAATTTCTACAATAAATACTTAGTTTTACTTTCAGTAAGTGTGTCGCTTATCATTACAGCATCATTTGGAGCCTCAATAAACTAGTTGTCTTAACTGGTCTTTAGTATATGCTGGAGTCCTGAAGAAATGAGCTCTAATGCCAGTGAAGTAATGGACCTGCTAGCAAGTCAAGGACAAGCAGGCAAAGAGAATAAGCTTCCTTCTTCCATGCCCTTATATAGGCTTCTAGTAGAAGGTGTGACCTGTATTAAAGGTGTGTCTTCCTGCCTCAAGATATGGATTAAGAGTGTGCCTTTTCCCAGATTGGAAGATCTGAAATAAAATTGTGTCTTCCTTACTTGAATACCAGGATTAAAAGTGTATCTTCCTACTTCAAATGAAGCAAAAACATCCCTCACAGGTGTGCTTTCCAATTTTTGAGTTTTAGTTGCAGATGTAGTAAAGTGAATAGCCATCACAGTATGTGTAATATAACATGAATGTGTTATATATGTGTATGCATTTGCAAAAGAATCGATTTAAAAACAGAAGATTTCCAGTTGAGAATGTCTACACAGATGATGACTACTGAGTTCCCTCTCTCCAAGAGACTACTACCTCTGCCTTCTAAGAGACTGGTGGACCTTACCCTGAGCAGGAGAATAGGTGACTGGGGCTCCAACTTTAGTATATGAGAAAAACCGCTCTGTGCAGGAGAAAAGCTGGAGCCTGGAAAGGCTTACTAGAAGTGACAATAGATACTGGCACTTTGAAATCTTGGCTGGTGACTTGGGATAACATAATATAAAAGTCATTCCCTCTTGTTGGAGATTTTGTGTGAGAAAGCCTGTGTTTACTCAAATGATCCCAACCCCTATACATGCGGCATAATTGCCTCTATCCCTTGTATTGTGTTGATATTTTAAGGACTGAAGTTTCCTTCTTGCTCTAGCCTTCCTTCTCTACTTCAAAGCATACAATTCCTGGAAGCTTCATTTGGTAGCACGAGATAACCAGTTGGGTTCTTTCTCCCACATTAACAATTTTATTCAGGTTGCCTTTATATATTTTTATGTTTTAGGAAGATTCTGCTGTATTAGGAAACCATACTACCCCTCAAATGACCCTTAATTTTATATCTCTTCCCATATTTCCTTCCTCATACTCTTCTCTCCTACTTCAAACTTGATACTCCCATTCCAGCCTCTCTCATCCATCCTATAACAGTCTATTCTATTTCCCTTTCCATATGAGTTCTGGAGATCTGTCTTTTCCCCAATAGTCTCTTATTCAATACCTAACCTCTATTATTATGTGGCCTGTGGCTTGATTATCATTGACTTATAAGCTAATATTCACATATAAGTTAGTCAATACATCTACATTCCTTCTGGGTCAGGGATAACTCACTAGGGATGATATTTTTCTAGTTCCATCCAATTACCTGAGGATTTCATTTATTTAAATTAATGGCTGAGTAATACTGCATTGTGTAAATGTAACACAATTTCTTTATCCATTTTTTTACTTGAGGAACATTTGTTTCCAATATCTGGCTATTATAAATGGAACACAAAAGAACATGGTTGCTGAAGTGTCTTTGTGGTAAGATGGAGCATCCTTGGAATATATGCCCAAGAGTAAAATAACTGCCAATTCTCAGCTTCCTGAGGAACTGCCATACTGATTTCCATAGTGGCTGCACAAGTTTGCATTCCCACCAGAAATGGATATATGTTCTTCTTACTCTACATCCTCACCAGCATAAGCTGTCACTTTTGTTATTGATATTAGCCATTCTGACAGGTGTAAGATGAAATTTCAAAGTAGTTTTGATTTGTATTTCCCTGATGGCAAAGGATATGGAATTGTTTTGAATTTCTTTCCATTTATATTGTTGTTTGCTATGGGCTTGCTGTTGTTGGGAGATTTTTAATGGTTGTGTCTATTTTACTAGTGGTTATAGTTCTGTTAAAATCGCCTATCTGATCTTGATTTAACTTTTGTAAGTGATGCATGTCGTGAAAATAATCTATTTGTTTTAGAATTTCCAGTTTGGTGGAGTACAGTTTTTTTTAAAGCATAACCTTATGATTCTCTAGAGTTCTTTGATATCTGTTGTTATATCCCTGTTTTCATTTTGTCAATTTTGATACTCTGTGTGTGTGTGTGTGTGTGTGTGTGTCTGTCTGTCTGTCAGTCTGTCTGTATTTCATTTAATTTGGATAAGGTTTTGTCAATCTTGTTGATTTTCTCAAAGAACCAACCCTTTGTTTCCTTGATTATTTGTAATATTTTTGTTTCAATTTTATTAATTTCAGTCCAAAGTTTTATTATCTTCTCCCCCTTACTTATTTTGGGTGTGATTTGTTCTTTTTACTCAAGATCTTTCTCATAAGCTATTTTTTGTTTGCTTGTTTGTTTTGTTTTCAGGTGTGTATGTGATCTCTCCAATTTTATTTGCTTAGTTATTTTATTTAATGTAGGATTTTGCCTCTTAGAACCATCTTCGTTGTGTCTCATATGTTTGCTTATGTTGTGTATTCATTTTCATTCAATTCTAGGAAGTCTTTAATTTCTTTCTTAATCCATTTTTTCACTTGGTTGTTCAGTTTCCATGAGTTTATAAACTTTTATTTATTCTATTTTTGATGAGATACAGCTTTTATCTGTGGTATTATAAAGGATGCAGGGTATAGTTTCAATTTTCTAGTATCTGTTGAAATTTTGTTGTTATAGAGTATGTGGTCAATTTTGGAGAAAGTTCCATGAGGTGCTGAGAAGAAGGTGTATTGTTTTGTGTTTAGCGAAAAGTTGTTAAATATCTGTTAGGTCCATTTGATTTATAATATAAATTAGCTACAGTATTTCCCTGTTTTGTTTTTGTCTGGGTGACCTATCACTTGGTGAGAGCAGGATATGGACATCTCCCACTCTTAGTGTTTGAGGGCCAATATGTGATTTAAACTGTAGTGATGTTTCTTTTTCAAAGTCAATTGCTCTTGTGTTTGATCTGTAGGTATTAAGAATGACAGTGTTATCTTGCTGGATTTTTCCCTTCAATGAGTATATAGTGTGCTTCCCTATCTCTTATGAATAGTTTTGGTTTGAAGTCTGTTTTGTCAAACATCAAAATGACTATACCAACCTGCTTCTTAGTTCTATTTACTTGGAATACCTTTTTCCACCCTTTGACCTTGAGGTGAGGCCAGTCCTTAATGTTAAGTTGTGTTTCTTGGATGCAGCAAAGGATGGATATTGTTTTTACATCCATTCTGTTATCCTGTGCCTTTTTGTTGGAGGATTTTAGTCATTGACATTGAGAGATATCAATGAGAAGTTTCTGTTTACTCCTGTTATTTTGTTGTTGTGGTATGATGTGCTGTGTGTGTTTCCCCTCTTTACATTTGCTAAACTTGGATAATTTATTTCTGCATTTTCTTGGGGGGTGTAGTTAATATTTTAGTTTGGAATTTCCCCCCTTGAACTCCTTGTAGGGTTGAATTTATAGGTAGGATATTGCTTAAATTTGGTTTTATCATGAAATATCTTATTTTCTCCATCTTTTGTAATTATAATTTTGCTGGGTATAATAATCTGGGATGGGATCTGAGGTCTTTTAGAGTCTATAGAATATTTATTCAGACCCTTCTTGCTTTTAAAGTCTCCACTGAGACGTTATTATAAGGAGTTATTCTATTAGGTCAGATTTTATATTATTTGGTCTTTTCCCTTCCAGCTTTTCATATTCTTTCTTTTTATGTATGTTTAGGTTTTGATTACTATGTGATGATGGTACTTTATTTTCTGGTACAGTATATTTGGTATTCTGTATGCTACTTGTGTTGTAATTTAAGAAAAGCAGCATGTGAGAGAAAGATACCATGTGATAGGATTCAAGTAGAGGGTTTTTTTTATTATGAAAAGGGATTTATTATAAATAGGGTAAAGAGAAGCAGGGAGTCTGGTCTCCAGAGACAGGAGCAGCAGGAGAGAGGAAAAAAGAAAGAGGGGGAGCCCCTCCAGGACCCCAACCCAGCGCGCCCAGCTTCAGGTGAGATTGGGTCTCTGGCTGGGACCACCCGCCCATCACCCATCCCCCTCCATCTTCGGGGCCGCTCCTGGCTTCCAGAAGAGCCGCCCACACAGGAAAGAGATCAGCCCCTCCAGGACCCCAACCCAGCGAGCCCAGCTTCAGGTGAGATTGGGTCTCCGGCTGGGACCACCCACCCATCACCCATCCCCCTCCATCTTTGGGGCCGCTCCTGGCTTCCAGAAGAGCCGCCCACACAGGAAAGAGATCAGCCCCTCCAAGACACCAACCCAGCGAGCCCAGCTTCAGAAGAGCCGACCACACAGGAAAGAGATCAGCCCCTCCAAGACCCCAACCCAGCGAGCCCAGCTTCAGAAGAGCCGCCCACACAGGAAAGAGATCAGCCCCTCCAAGACCCCAACCCCAGCGAGGCCAGCTTCAGCTTCAGCTGCAGTAAGGAAGGAGACCAGTGGAGACAGAAAGCCCCCACCAGCACCCACTGGAAGAAGAGATGGGAAGAAGACAGAATAAGAGATCACTCAGCAATAGAAACACCAACACGACCCCACCAGAATCCAGGGATCCAACACCAGCAAGACCTGAAAAGCACTACATAGATGAAGAAGAGGAGACAGACCTTAAAAATTATTTCATGAAGATGATGGAGAGCCTCAAAGAAGAAACGAGGAAATCCCTTAAAGAAATAGAAGAAAAAACAAACAAAAAATCCATGAAATGGGGGAAAAATTCAAGAAATAAACAAATCTCTCAAAGAATCTAAAGAGCACCAAGAAAAAACAACCAAGAAAATTAAGGAAACAGCTCAAACAGTTGAAGGATTGAAAGCTGAAATAGAAACGATAAAGAAAACACAGAATGAAGGGATGCTGGAAATAGAAAAGCTCGGTAAATGGTCTGGAATTACAGATGCAAGTATCACCAATAGAATACAAGAGATAGAAGAGAGAATCTCAGGTGTTGAAGACTCATTAGAGGACATAGCATCGTCAACCAAAGAAAATCTCAAAACCAACAAATCCTTAACACAAAATATCCAGGAAATATGGGACACCGTGAAGAAGCCAAACCTGAGAATAATAGGTATAGAAGAAGGTGAAGAACTTCAACTTAAAGGTACAGAAAACATATTCAACAAAATCATAGAAGAAAACTTCCCTAACCTAAAGAAAGATATGCCTATGAAAGTACAAGAATCTTACAGAACACCAAATAGGCTTGACCAGAAAAAGAAGTCACCTCGCCATATAATAATCAAAACATCAAACCTACAGAACAAAGAGAAAATATTAAGAGCAGCTAAAGAAAAAGGCCAAGTAACATACAAAGGCAGACCTATCCGAATTACACCTGACTTCTCAATGGAAACGATGAAAGCCAGAAGATCCTGGACAGATGTCCTACAAACGCTAAGGGAACAAGGATGCCAGCCCAGACTACTATATCCAGCAAAGCTCTCAATTACCATAGATGGAGAAAACAAAATATTCCATGACAAAGCCAGATTTAAACAATACGTATCCATGAATCCAGCTCTACAGAAAATGCTAGAAGGAAAACCTAGAGCCAAGGAAGATAACTACATTCACAAAGACACAGGCAATATAGAATCATACTTTACAAAACACTAAAAGAAAAAGGGAGGAGAAACTACACAAAATGACTTCACTAACAATAAAACAAGCGCAAACAAGGATCACCAATCAATGGTCATTAATATCCCTCAATGTCAATGGCCTCAACTTACCTATAAAAAGACACAGACTAGCAGAATGGATATGAAGACAGAACCCTTCCTTCTGCTGCATACAAGAAACACATCTCAACACCAAAGATAGACGTTATCTCAGAGTAAAGGGCTGGGAAAAGATCTTCCAATCAAACGGCCCCAAGAAACAAGTGGGCGTAGCAATCCTAATATCTAACAAATTAGACTTCAAATTAAAATCAATCAAAAGAGATGAAGAAGGGCACTTCATATTCATCAAAGGAAAAATACATCAAGACGAAGTCTCGATTTTAAATATCTACGCCCCAAATACAAAGGCACCTACATTCGTGAAAGAAACATTACTAAAGCTCAAAATGCACATAAAATCTCACACACTAATAGTAGGAAACTTCAACACTCCGCTCTCACCGCTAGATAGGACCTCCAGACAGAAACTTAACAAAGAAACAAAAGAATTAATAGAAGTTATGACCCAACTGGGTTTAACAGCCATCTATAGAACATTCCACCCAAATACAAAGGGATATACCTTCTTCTCGGCACCACATGGAACCTTCTCTAAAATTGACCACATATTAGGAAACATAGCAAATCTCCACAGATACAAAAAAATTGGAATAACCCCCTGCATCTTATCAGACCACCATGCATTAACATTAGAATTCAACAATAACACAAATCGCAGAAACCCTACAAACTCATGGAGATTGAACAATGCACAATTGCACCATCCCTGGGTAAAGGAACAAATAAAAAAAGAAATTAAAGACTTCCTCGATTTCAATGAGAATGAAGACACAACATACACAAACTTATGGGACACTTTGAAAGCAGTGCTGAGAGGAAAGTTTATAGCACTAAGTGCCCACATGAAAAAACTGGAGAACAGTCATACTAGAGAATTAATAGCACAGCTGAATATTCTAGAACAAAAGAAGCAAACTCCCCAGGAGGAGCAGACGCCAGGAAATAATCAAATTGAGGGCTGAAATCAATCAAGTAGAAACCAGGAAAACACTGAGAAGAATCAATGAAACAAAGAGTTGGTTCTTTGAGAAAATCAACAAAATAGACAAACCTCTGTCCAAACTAACCAAAAGACAGAGAGAGAACATGCTAATTAACAAAATCAGGGATGAGAAAAGGGACATAACAACGGACTCTGAGGAAATCAAGAGAATCATCAGGGCATACTTTGAAAATCTGTACTCCACAAAATTTGAAAATTTAAAGGAAATGGACAATTTCCTGGATAGATATCACTTGCCAAAACTAAATCAAGAACAGATAAATAATCTAAACAGACCTATAACCCCTAATGAAATAGAAGCAGTCATCAAAAGTCTCCCAAACAAAAAAAGCCCAGGCCCAGATGGCTTCAGTGCAGAATTCTACCAGAAATTCAAAGAAGAGCTCATTCCAATACTCGTCAAAGTATTCCACACTATAGAAGCAGGAGGCTCACTGCCAAACTCTTTCTACGAGGCTACAATTACCTTGATACCCAAGCCACACAAAGACACAACTAAGAAAGAGAACTATAGACCAATTTCCCTCATGAACATTTATGCAAAAATACTCAATAAAATACTTGCAAACCGGATTCAAGAACACATCAGAAAAATCATCCACCATGATCAAGTAGGCTTCATTCCAGGAATGCAGGGATGGTTCAACATTAGAAAATCTATCAATGTAATCCACCATATTAACAATCTGCGAAAGAAAAACCACATGATCATCTCACTAGATGCTGAAAAAGCCTTTGACAAAATCCAGCACCCCTTCATGATAAAGGTCCTAGAGAGATTAGGGATAACAGGAACGTACCTGAATATAATAAAAGCAATATACAGTAAACCAACAGCTAACATCAAACTAAATGGAGAGAAACTCAAAGCAATTCCTCTAAAATCAGGAACAAGACAAGGCTGTCCACTCTCTCCATATCTCTTCAATATTGTACTTGAAGTTCTAGCTACAGCAATAAGACAACAAAAGGAGATAAAGGGGATACAAATAGGAAAAGAAGAAGTCAAACTTTCATTATTTGCAGATGATATGATAGTTTACATAAGTGACCCAAAAACTCCGCAAGGTTACTCCTAGAGCTGATAAACACCTTCAGCAATGTGGCAGGATACAAGGTAAACTCAAAAAAATCAGTGGCCCTATTATATACAGATGATGAAGTGACTGAGAAAGAAATCAGAGAAACATCACCTTTTACAATAGCCAAAAACAGCATCAAATATCTGGGGATAATGTTAACCAAGGAAGTGAAAGACCTGTATATCAAGAACTTTGTGTCTTTGAAGAAAGAAATCAAAGAAGATACCAGAAAATGGAAAGATCTCCCATGCTCTTGGATTGGTAGGATCAACATAATAAAAATGGCAATCTTGCCAAAAGCAGTCTATTGATTCAATGCAATCCCTATCAAAATTCCATCACAATTCTTCAAGGACCTGGAAAGAACATTAATCAACTTTATATGGAAAAACAAAAGGCCCAGGATAGCCAAAACATCCCTATACAATAAAGGAACTTCAGGAGGCATCACCATACCTGACTTCAAGCTCTATTATAGAGCTATAGTCCTGAAAACAGCTTGGTATTGGCACAAAAATAGGCAGGTAGACCAATGGAACCGAATCGAAAGCCCTAATTTTAACCCACACACCTATGAACACTTGATTTTTGACAAAGAAGCTAAAACTGTACAGTGGAAAAAAGAAAGCATCTTCAACAAATGGTGCTGGCATAACTGGGTAATGGTATGCAGAAGACTGCAGATAGATCCATGTTTATTGCCTTGTACAAAACTTAAGTCCAAATGGATCAAAGATCTCAACATACATCCAGCCACACTGAAACTTTTAGAAGAAAAAGTGGGAGATACTCTTCAACGAGTTGGTACAGGAGACCACTTCCTAAACATAACACCAGTGGCACAGGCACTGAGATCAACAATTAACAAATGGGACCTTCTGAAACTAAAAAGCTTCTGTAAGGCAAAGGACACAATCAAAAAGACAAAAAGGCAGGCCACAGAATGGGAAAAGATATTCACTAACCCTACATCTGACAGAGGGCTAATCTCCAAAATTTACAAAGAACTCAAGAAACAAGTCTCCAAAACACCAAAGGATCCACTTGAAAGGTGGGGTACAGAGCTAAATAGAGAATTCTCAGTAGAGGAGGCTAAAATGGCCAAGAGACACTTAAGAAAGTGCTCATCATCCTTAGCCATCAGGGAAATGCAAATCAAAACAACTCTGAGATACCATCTTACTCCTGTCAGAATGGCTAGAATCAAAAACACCGAAGACAATTTATGCTGGAGAGGATGTGGAGAGAGAGGAACACTCCTCCACTGCTGGTGGGAATGCCGACTCATACAGCATCTTTGGAAATCAGTATGGAGATTCCTCAGGAAAATGGGAATTAATCTACCACTAGACCCAGCAATTCCACTCTTAGGCATTTATCCAAATGAGGCAGGTTCATACAACAAGGGCATCTGCTCCACTATGTTCATAGCAGCATTGTTTGTAATAGCCAGAACCTGGAAGCAACCTAGATGCCCCTCAACTGAAGAGTGGATAGAGAAAATGTGGTACATTTACACAATGGAGTATTACTCAGCAGAAAAAAACAATGGAATCTTGAAATTCGCAGGGAAATGGATAGCACTGGAAGACACCATCCTGAGTGAGGTAACCCAGTCGCAAAAAGACAAACATGGTATGTACTCACTCATATATGGATTTTAAATATGGATCAGGATAGTGCCAGTCTGCACTTCCACTGATAGAGAGTCTGGGAAACAGGGAAGAACCTAAAAGATATGCATATATGCATAGTACCCAAGAGAAGAGGATGGAGACAAGATCCTCTGAATGGATGGGGAACACGGCGAGTGGGGGGGTAGTGGGACCTGGGAAGAATAGAGGGGGTAAAGAGGAAGGGAGTTGGTCATGGGGGAACAGGAAGTTGAGGGGGTGGGGGTAGAATAGGGGGAAGAGGGAATCATAGGATCGAAGACAGATCAGGCACCAGAGTGACATCAGGTATAACATCAATTGGCAAGCTAAGCAATAGTGGAAGGACCACCTCGAATGCCCATTCCTGATAATGAACTTGATGTCTATAACCATCCGGGAGCCTTCATCCTGTGACTGATGGAAGTAGAGGCAAACACACAACTAAGCACTGAACTGAACCCAAGGAACCCAGTGACAGAGAGAGAGGAGTGATGAGCAAATTGGCAAAGAATGGGCTGGCAAAACCAGCAGAGACAGCTGATCTGAATAGGGGAGTGCTCTTGGACCCCAGACCGACAGTGGGGAGGCCAGAATGGGACTGATCTGGACCCCCCAGGTGTGAGTGTCAGCGAGAAGGCCTGGGCAACCTATGGGGCCCTGAGCTGTGGATCAGTGTCTATCCCTGGTATACAATCTGTCTTCATGTGCCTATAGCACAAAGAGAGATGCTCTCTCAGCCTGGACTCTTAGGGGAGTGCCTTGACCCTACCAAGAGTAAAATGATAGACTCTAGATATCCCCTATGTGGAAGGATTTGGCAATAGGGTGGGAGGGAGGGTGGAAGGGGAGTGCGGGAGGAGGGGAGGGAGAGGGAACTGGGATTGACATGTAAAACAAGCTATTTAAAATTAAAATAAAAAATGATAAAAAAGAAAAAAAAGAAAAAAGAAAGAGGGGGAGAAGAAGAAAGAAAGGGAGAGAGAGGGGGGAGGGAGGAAGAGAGACAGGGGGGCGCAGACAAAGAGAGGGCGAGAAAGAGAGAGAGGATGGGAGTTAGGCAGGACCCTTTTAAAAGGGAACATAGTGAATGTGCATAGGTGGTGTTCTTAGTGTTTCAAGCTTAGGGTATATTCTATCTGAACTCCAATGACAGGACAGTACAGATGCCTGAATACTAACAATTTTGTATTTGATAGGCATCTCCTTTTATAGGTTAGGAAATTTTTATTGTTTAACTTAGTTGAAAATATATTTGTACCTTTGACCTGGTCTTCTTCTCCCTCTATCTATCCCTATTTCCTTAGATTTTTATATTTTCATAGTATCCTAGGATTCTTGAAATTTTGTACCAGGCTTTATTTATACTTTTTGGATTTAACATTTCTTTCACTAACATATCCATTCTTTTGTCGTGTCTACAATGCTTGAGACTCTCTTGCAGATCTTGCATTCTGTTGGTGACTCTGAGACTCCTATTTGAGTTTCTATGTTTTTATTTCCAGATTTCCCTCAGTTTGGGTTGTTTTATTGATTCTATTTCCACTTTCAGGTTTTGAACTCTTTTATGCTTTCCCTTCTACTCTTTGTGTTGTCACACACTTCTTTAAGGGATTCATTCATTTCCTTTTCAGGAACCTCTGTTACAGACATAAAAGCTGTTTTAAGGCTTTTTGCATGTGCTTCAGCTACCCTCCTATGGTAGGTGCTGGACTCTAGTGGATACATAGTGTTCTGGCTGTTATTGATTGTGTTTTTCACACTGGCATATAGTTATCTGTGTTTGAAAAGATAATGATTCTAGTTGCTGGTATCTGGTCCTGTCTTTATTGAGTGGGTCTCTTGTTCCTTGGTTTATGTTGCCCTCTCTGGTTCTTAGGAGAGTGTGTTGACTATGTGTTGCCTGTCAGCAAATTCTTGGATCCTGATAAGTGTGGCCACTGGGGGCTTCCATGTGTTTCTGGGTAGTAAGTATCAGATCATAATACCCACCCAGCTCATCTAAGTGAGCTGAGGGGGATGCTGAAGGGGTCTGTTATGGAGATAGGAATAATTCATGGGGTGCAGAGGGAGATGTGGAGATTTTCTGCTAGCCTAACTTCTTCCCTGGCTAGAATGGCCTGCCGGCTCTCAGGTATTCAAAATACACGATTTCTTAATAAGTTCTCTCTGCTTCTTTTTAAACTTCATAATTTCTTGCTTCGGGATATAAGAAATAGAACTTTTGACTGGTGCCCATAAAATTCTGACATCTATTAGTATTTACCCTATTTCACAAATTAGCAGAATTCCATTGATGCTTGCTCTGAAGTGGTTTCTTCTGAAGCTATGAAACCTCAGTAACATGATTTCCTAAACAGAGATATACAATGGCAATGCTAGTCAATATGCTAATATAGATGGGGGAAATTTCACAAGGCTGGCTTGTCTATGAAGAGATACAAAGCCATCAATGGCAACTGAGAGAGGGTGACCCAGTCTTCTTCCTTATAGTTTATACAGTCTCAAGTCATCAGCCTTAGACACATGTATGTAAGAACAATATTAAATGGTCTCAGTAGGAGTGTGTATGTGTGTGTGTGTGTGTGTGTGTAACAATAATAATTGAAAACAAAGTCATGTCTGTAAGAACCTGTGCTTGCTTACAATATAGCCTTGAGGAATTAAGTCAAACAAATTGGAGGGGCCACAGCAAAACTGAGGAGGTGACAATTTTATGGAGGGCAATTAACTTTTTATACCTTTATCAGAAACAGAATATAGTGGCAAACGCCTGGATCAATAAAGTTGTAGATTCCAGGATACAATGAAGTTTGTAAGCCATACAAGGTATACAAATTAATGTCTAAGACCAATTGTCCTGCCAAGCTTCCATGTTTCCTTGACTTCTGAGGGAACATACAGAGAAACACAAAGAGGCCCGAATGCTTCACTGCCTGAGGGAGTGTGATGGTCTTTCAGGTACTGGAAGGCATATTGTGTCCCAAGAACCATGGACTCTAACCTGAGAAACATATGACACATGCTTCTCAAGGCAGCCAGGACAGGCCAACTCCATGGCTCCCTGCACACTTCAGAGATGTGGTTTCATTGATTACACCTGGCAGGAATGTCCTTTCCTATTTTCTCATCATCACATCTGAGCATCTAGGGATTAAAATGCTTTTATATTGGTGGGTCGTTTGGGATTGGTCTCTGAAACCGTGTTTTTCTGTGATGTTTTCATCCTCAAGTCCAAAGTGGCCATAGAGATCTGTTCTATAAAAGTTCATAGTCTGGAAATCTCTGGTCCCTGTCATCTTCTAAGAAGCTGTGAGGGTGTACAGGCATTGGCTCCAAGGCAGATGTTAAGTTCAAGAGAGCAACTGTTGTTCTGTCTGTAAAATGGAAACAGTACTTCAGTGTAGCTCCTGAAGCTGTTTTCATGGGAAAGATGTGGTAACTTCAGGAATGAGAAAATATATGGTCATATGCTATGCCTATCGCCTACTGAATAGTGCTCTGTGAAAACCAAACAGGCCAGCCACACCTGGTAACTTGATTTCCACCCTCTCTATTGCCAGAGCACACACAATGTATTTATGAAGATTCATTCTGCCTTTCAACTAAGAATGCATAATTTTTCAGTTTCTTCCTTCTCTCACCGATTTGTTGACTCACCGATGTGCTACCATCACCAATATCTGGGTAGTTTGGGGCAGTCAGATCCACTGAGAAGCTACTTCTCAAGCATCAAGCATCACACAAGAGTTGTAGAGACGTCTTAAGGAAGATAAAAGAGTGCAATGTGTTTGGGACTCTTCTTTCAGCCCTCTGTGCCTTACTGGAAACTTCGGGAGTTTATCTTACAATTCTTCCAGGCTGCGGGGTTAGAGAATCCAATGTGTTTCTAATTGTAGCTGGTCCTTTTAAGTTTTGTTGTTGATGCTCCTAACACTCTACACTCTGTACACTTAGTTTATCTCTACCTTGCCAGCCAAGATTACTCTTGGTAGGAAACAGAAATATTTACTTAGAGATGTTCTGGACTTTTACCAGTACTGGAGCCAACATCAACAGTGAGTGTTCTGGTTTTAAAACATGCTCCAGGATCCTTGCAATCATCTTGCAAAATGAATTACAGTTAGACTTTAATCACACAAAGAAGTCATGCCCAAAGAATGACCATGTGTGTAGTCTAATGTCTAAGTATCTTTCTCAATTTTGCAGATTTGTGGCCTAGATAATTAGTGTATAAAGCAGAACATTCCAATTTGTTATAGTAACAGGTAATCCCAAGTCCGGGTGATGTACATCAGTAAAGAACAGTACCTCTTGCTCATGCTTCATGGACATAGAGGTTAGCTGCAAGCAGCAGGAATTCTGGCCTAGGGCTAACATTACAGAAGGACCATGATGCACAATGCCTGTATCTTAAAGCTTCTACCTGGAAGCAATATCCCATCTTTGCACATGTTTCAATTTCAATATCAAAGGGAGAGGAAATACTTATTATTTCCCAAGGAGAACAGCTAGTATTCTAAAAATTAACACAATTAGCTATTGACTATTTTTTATGCTTTAGGATTTTCTTTTAAATGCTGATTTTAACTGAGCATCTCATTTTTATGAACTCTGGCACCAAAGACAAGATCCAGTGAATTGTACCTTTCACTGTAGACCAATTTACTTGTACTAGACTGCTTAAGTTTCCACACCAAAATACCACAGACTGGGGACCGGACCTTCAATGATAATAATTGATTTTTATCTATCACAGTTATAGAGGCCTGGAAATCCAGGGAAAAGAATGGCTCGCTCTAGTTAAGGATTCTCCCATTGCATTGCAGGAAGCTGCTGCTTTTCCTGACTTGTGTGACTCAGAGAAGTTCTGAGCAAGGTCTTTAGGAGTCATACCAGAGCAAGAGAATCCTGAATGCTTGACTTGAACAACCACGTTTCACTCTAGGTCCTTCCAAAGAACCCATTTCCAAATGCCATCACCTGGCTAACTAGTATTTCAGCATATGCCAATGGGAGGATACAGAATTCAGTCCTTCACATGTCCAGTCCACTCTCACCATCTACAATCAACTTTGCCTTGGAAGCCCCAACATAAGGCTCTATTCTTACTTTATTCTCAGTGGGAATATGCCTTGGAATTATTTGAATCACTGCTAGGGCTCACAATATTTCCAAACTTTTGGTAAACATGGAGTCAGCTGTCTTTTCCCAGTTTAGTGTTCCCTGTTTGCTCTTTGGCTTGACAGTGGTTCACCCCTTCCCCAGAGCTGAGTTTCTCATATTATCATACCTCAGTGGTAGAGCTGGGTGAAAACCTTTTTCTTTCATAGAAAACTCTCTGTTCCTTGTCCCGTTTGGTGTGCCCTGCAATTTATTGCTGATTGCCTTCCTGGGTTCTTTCTGTCACAGAACCCTAGTTAATTTCAGTAGGAGAGAATTAATTATTTTTGTGGATGGCTGCCATGTTTGTCTTCTGTTTCCTTTCATCACTCCTTTCCTTTTGTGTCTAGACAAAAAAGTCATTTACAGTTATTTATAGGCTCAGATACTCCTGCTGGAGTTCTGTTATTCTTTTCCCTTGTCACATTCTGATTATTTTACGCCTTTGTTTTGAAGCACATGGGAGACAATCCAATGATCTTGGGATGAAAATCAGAGTCAAACTCCTCACCAGGCCTGTGAAGTGCTGCCGAGTCTGGCTCTAGCTTTCTGTCCCTTACCACACTGTTCTCACCCTTATTTCATCGGCCTGGTTTTCTCTCTGCAGTGGGCAAGCCAAGCTCCTGATGCTCCTGGCCTTGGTCTTTGTTTTTCTTTCATCTGCAGGATTTTCATCTGGTGGTTGCTTATATCCTTTTCTACTCAACGAGACTTCCCTGCCTCTCCTAAGAGGCCAGGTCTTTTGAAGTTTCAGGCTTCTGTCTGCCCTGATCTCCTCATTTGTAACAAAATGAGAACCAATAACTTGTTTGTACTTTTATCTCTTATTAGCATATGCTGTAAGAACAGAATCCCCACTTTCAGTTTGGCTCTGCTCACCCACCTCCTGAAGTGCCTGACATGGTGGCATGACTTCCTAAACTCATGGTTATATTATCACTGAGCCATAATTTGCTTTATTAAAAGTTTTATCTGGAAAACATAGTTTGGATGTCAGGTATCTTGTAGAAGACACTTAATGTTCCTTTCATGTGAAAATTTATTAAATATTTGAGGATATTTGGGGTCTTAGTATGTATTCTTTTCCTCTAAGTTTAATATCCATGGTTCCCTCAGTTACGATACAGACAAGTAATGTGTGCTTATAACCCTCACTACCTATTCATTATGTGTTCGGCTTCAGTTATTACTCATCTCCTTTTGATATTTGGTTCTTCACCCATTTCACTGTCCTCAGAAAGATAAATGAATAGCATAAACCTTGAGAAATGGCTGTAGTTGAGTGGGAAAATCTCCTAGACACACTCTGTCCTAAAAATACAAGCTGTATCTGTGCTTAAGAATAGGTTCATTTGCCGTGTTTGTTTGGTTAAAGGGTGAGCATGGGAGAAAAAAATGCCCTCTCCTCAATCCAAAGTTTACCACTTTAGGTATTAATGGAGGGAAGGATTTTAATATGTTACTGGTTATTAAAATTGTTGGAAACTGTTTTTGTGACATATTACTTAGTTCATTCTTACTTGTGAGTGTAGCTACTTAAATTTAAACTGCATGGCTTTACCTGCTGTCTTGAACTTTTTCTTCCACCCTGTAGATTCCTCAACTCTGTCTCTAAATCTTTCACGTTTCCTTTTTGTCCCAACATGCATGTTGTTGGGTTAGTAGAATCAGATATGTTCCTGAGACCAGGAAAACCATCATTTTATGTTGAGTGAAGAACAGAGAATCCTATGAAGATCCTGGTCCCATGTGGATACTGACCCTTCCTAGGTTCACCTTGACCTTTCTGCAGTACGTTCTATGAAAAAGAAAAATCACATATTCTTGTTGTTTAGTTATAACTTTCCAGTTCTACGAGCAGAATCTGTGTTCAGTGATTTCCTCATTCAAACCTTCTGCATGAGAATCCCTCTTCAATATATCTGTGTTTCTTTGGATCAGAGTCTCTGTGTTGAAACTATTCATGTCAATATTGACTCATTTTCTTACAAATCGATACTATATAGATTGATTCTAATACATTATAGAGCAAACCCTAAGCTATTTGAAATCAATCAGAACAACTGAACATATCCTTAGAGTACTTTCTGATAATGAGGTTTATGCTATCTTCTCTTGACTGTTAGTAAGAAATTCTAAGTTAAGTTTAGGAAACTCATGGGAAAAAGTGTCCTCCTAGTTTTCCTGGTTCTGTATTCTTGATGGAATGCCGTCAATGTTCACAACTCCATTTTACATAAAGAAATTTATAGATGCATGTATATGCCTGTACATAAAATATTAACAATGTGCTTATATACTGCTAATTTTGAGAGTTTTAAGTGGAGGCATGATTCTAATGAATTTAAAGTTAATTTTAATGCACTTTCTAGGGATATTTGATTGAGACATGTAGACCGAAACTTTCACAAATGAACTTAGAAGAAACAGATTAATACCGTTAATTTATCATTCTTTGCTCTCATTCGTAGATTGCTGGGAAATTATCATGTGCCTCTTACAGATCACTTAGTTTATTCTTACAGTTGTTGTATTTGGGTATATGTAAAAAAGACAGTATCTCACACTTATTGTACTCTATTGAGATTTAGTGAAGACCCCTTCATAAGTTATGGCTTTGTGCTTTGTACTGAACAATCACAACAGTTAAAAGAACCCACTGTGTGCTACATTTGGTTTTAGGCACTGAAGATGTATAAATGAATAAGATAGAGTTATAAGTAGACCACAGCTGTGTGCCTTTAAGCCATCACGTGAAATAGTAAAATGAGTATTACTCATGTTATTGTGAAGAAATAGGCCTGTGGTTTTAGACATTCTGCCATATTGTGGTGGTATAGGGAGAAAGGGAATTGGAAATGCAAAGGGTATTGAGTAAGTAGAGCTGTATATTTAGACTGAAGTGATTTCTTTAGATTAGCAATCTCCTTTGGACTGAGGGCATACTTTATTTTTAATGTTAGACCTGCTAGTGAACAGATGAGCCTACTTAGCTATTCATGGATGCATTTTGCAGTTTAAATATTTGTGTTGACCAGTGGCAGTGTTCACAATAAGAAGTGGTAAACAAAGATGTACCACTGCACTTCCATTGTGTTGAAAGAAAGGGGCATATGAATTAAACAAATTAAAATATTTTCAGGCTCAAGTTATGTTGTTTCTTATCATGTGATAAAAATAATTTAAGATCACAATTATCAGCAATTGCTAGCAAACTTAAAAGTTAGCAATCACTAAAAAAATTAAAGGTTTATAGAGGAATGTAAACATAGATGTGTTTATTTTGCCTAAAGGTACATGTTCTCTGGTATGAAGTAAATGGCTGTCATGGCATAATTATAATAAGTGGGAAAAGCAGACACTAAAACAATGTGTATATTATGATCTTATTTCAGTTAAAATATATAATACATAGAATTTATGAATAAAGGATGAATTTTAAAATGGGGAAAGATCTGTAATTTCACCTTATGTAAAATTGACTTGGGATATGTGTGTTCTTCTCTCTCTCTCTCCTGTGTGTGTGTGTGTGTGTGTTTGTGTGTGTTATAGGGAAATTGCATTGGAATCTGTACATCAAACTAAGTTTAATCTAGGTGGCAAAATTGTAACTTATGTCTATATATTACTTCACTTATCAAATTTTGAATAATAAAGAAGTACTAGTTTTCAATATGAAAAAATTAAGTCATTTTTAAAATTTATGGTATCTTCATTTAATGAAAATCCATGAGCCAGGAAGTGGTAGTTTATTCCTTATGCCCCAGCACTCAGGAGGCCGAGGCAAACAGATCTCTGTGAGCTCATGGCCAGCCTGGTCTACAGAGTGAGTTCCAGGACAGCCAGGGCTTCACACAATGAAACCCTGTCTAAAAAGAGAAACAGAAACAAAAACAAAAAACAAAAGGCATCTTTGTTTTATACTTGTATATTCAACTTCTATGGCAGACTCAATAAATATTGTTTTATTTTGATTTTGTTATGGATGTTTTGCATGAGTGCATTTTTTAAAGATTTATTTATTCTTGTATATGACTTCTCTATTTGCATGTATGCTTGCACGAGAGAAAAGGGCATCAAATCCCATTATAAATGATTGTGAGCCATCATGTGCTTGCTGGGAATTGAACTAAGGACCTCTGGAAGAGCATCCAATGCTTTTAACTGCTGGGCCACCTTTCCAAGCCCCTCAAAATTCTTTGACAGTTCCATAAGTGTGTACTATGAATTTTTATCATTTCATTTAACACCATCACCCCATCTTATAACAAAAAAGACACTTTTCTTCTGAGACAGGATATTTCTGTGTACCCCTGGTTGTCCTGGAACTCATTTTGTAGATCTGTAGACCAAGCTGGCCTCCAATTCAGAGATCAGCCTGCTTTTTGCCTCCCAAGTGCTGCGATTAAAGGTTTAAAGACCTGTGCCACCCTGCCAGACCTGAATGAATGTTTACATACTATGTGTATTTGCATGAAGTTCTAACAGAGGTCAGAGCAATTCCTAGGACTGAAGTTACTGATCCTTGTTTACAGTCATGTGGGTATTGGGAATTGAACCTAAGTCCTCTGGAAGAGCAGCTAGTACTCATAACTGCTCACTCATGTCTCTAGCCCCTTTTGTTTACATTATAAACAATAATATTATTTTTATTTTTTATATTTCATTTTTAAATTTAAATTAGAAACAAGTTTGCTTCACAAGTCAATTACCGGTCCCTCCCCCTTTCCCTCCCTTCCTCCCCCGCCCTTCCTCCAACCCCTCCAATATCCCCTCATTTCCCCAGGGAGGGTGAGGCCCTCCATGGGGGTGTCCATAGTCTGTCATTTCATCCAGGGCAGGGCCTAGACCCTCCCCCAAGAGTCCAGGGTGAGAGTGCACCTCACATTGTTGGATAGGAGTCCAAAGTCCGTGTGTATACCCAGGATAAATAGTGATCTACTACCAAGGCTCAATAGATTACCTAGGCCTCCTCACTGACACCCACATTTAGGGGGTCTTGATCAGTCCCATGCTGGATTCCCAGCCATCAGTCTGGGATTCAAGAGCTAACCCTTGTCAGGTCAGCTGTTTCTGGGGGTTAAACCAGCCCAGTCTTAACCTCTTTGCTCATCAGTCCTCCCTCTCTTTCACTGGATTTCTTGAGTTCAGCTCAGTGTTTAGCTGTGGGAGTGTGCCTCTGCTTCCATCAGCCATTGAATGAAGGTTCTGTTTCCCAAACTCTCTGGCCATAGGATTGTAGGCTGGCACTCCCCAGATCTATGCCTAAAATTCATATATGAGAGAGTACATGCCATGTTTCTCTTTTTGTGACTTGGTTACCTCACTCAGGATAGTATCTTCTAATGCCATTCATTTGCCTGCAAATTTCAGGATTCCGTTGTTTTTGTTCTGCTGAATAGTAATCCGTTGTGTAAATGTACCACGTTTTCTCTATCCACTCTTTGGTTGAGGGGCATCTAGGTTGCTTCCAGGTTCTGGCTATTACAAATAATGCTGCTATGAACATAGTGGAACAGACATCCTTGTTGTATGAATGGACATCTTTTGGATATGTGCCTAAGAGAGGAGTTGCTGGGTCTTGTGGTAGGTTTATTTGCATTTTTATGAGGAATCTCCATATTGATTTCCAAAGTGACTGTACAAGTTGGCACTCCCACCAGCAGTGGAGGACTCTTCCCCTTTCACCACAACCTCTCCAGAACAAATTGTCATTGGTGTTTTGGATTTTAGCCATTCTGACAGGAGTAAGATGGTATCTCAGAGTTGTTTTGATTTGCATTTCCCGGATGGCTAAGGATGTTGAGCACTTTCTCAAGTGCCTCTCAGCCATTTTAGACTCGTCTATTGAGAATTTTCTATTTAGTTCTGTAGCCCACTTTTTAATTGGATCCTTTGGTGTTTTGGAGACTTGCTTTTTGAGTTCTTTGTAAATTTTGGAGATCAGCCCTCTGTCAGATATGGGGTTAGTGAATATCTTTTCCCATTCTGTGGGCTGCCTTTTTGAAATGATGTTTCTGCTGAATTACTTTAAAATGCTAAAGTCCCCTTGCCCATTATACTTATGGCTTTTGTTTTTTAAAATGTAGTATTTTACTGGGCAGTGGTGGCCCATGCCTTTAATCCCTGTACTTAGGAGACAAAGGCAGGCAGATCTCTGTGAGTTAGAGGCCACAGAGGGAGTTCTGGTTTACAGAGAGAGTTCCATGACAGTCAGGGCAATTATATAGAAAAACCGCTGTCTCAAAAAACCAAAATAATGATGATAATGATAATAATAACAATTTTTGATATAATTTTAGGACTATGTTCTTTCTATAGGAGTGCTGGCAGTAAATCCCTACATGAAAACAGTTGCCAGAGCAGTTTTGGTTCTTGGATACAAATTTAAACTACTGTGTTTTCATGAAAATTAAATGCGTGTCTTGCAACAGGCTTTCCTCTTCACCTTGTGTGCTGTATCACCCAAATGCTGAGTCACTTCTCTAGGATGAGAAAGGCCCTCAAATGCAACAACAAAGGACACTGTCTCATGTGGATAAAATGCATTTGAAATACAAATACAGTAAGTTGCACTGTGACTGTTTAACTTGTTTTATAGACTTCCAGACATAGATAGGGTAAAATTATATATGTATAGAAATATTATCTCTACGCTTTACTCTTGCTTTTGTGTATCTGTGTGCTAGGGCATTGCCAGATGAAGATTCATGAGTGAGTGCAGCTGACACCTTCTGTCATTGTGCTGTGTACATTCCACAGAGTGTGCTTTGAAAACAAACACAGCACATAATGAAATTACATAGGACTTAATGAACACACTGTACAAGGGAGACATGTTGGGGTACAAGAGTACAGTGGCTCTGGTAATAACGCTGATGTGGTTTAAAAGTGGTATGGCTAGCTAGAAGACTCATTTTCTAGACTTTCAGTTAAGGTTGAACACTCCGTCCGACTGACAGATTTCATTTGATCCATGTAAACTTGTCTGTTTGTTACCTTAGAACATATTTTACTCAGCAACGCTAGTGGGTGCTGGAGGGAGACTGGAAACGTGACAGATGTTGTCTCTGTTCTCATGGAGCTCACTCAGTGAGAGTCACATACATCAGATGTAAAATGTTGTGGGAGGGAAGTTGTGTCTTGGAGATGTTCTGGATATATGGAGCAGAGCCTTGAATCTCTGAAAACAGGAAAGGTTTCCCTGAAGAATGAAATATGGTGTACACCAAGTTCCAAACGTGTACATAGTGGAGATCCTGTTCCCAGACAATGGAGCTTGCTTCCTGAAGCCGAGGAAGTAAAAGAGAGTATCACAAACAGGTAGATCATAGAGATACTCAATGTAGCTGCAGGGAATCAGAAACATCAAGGCTCCTAGGGGAGTGCTAGGCAGGCTGGTATGGTCAGTGCCTTTTAGGGAATGCTAGGAAATTAATCTGGATGGAGAGATGAAGTCTGGAGGAGATGGGAAGGATGGAGGAGAAAAATGGGCCCATAGTCCATATATCCTCAGGAGTTTGTAGAAAAGTTTAAAGGCACCACAAAGTTATCAGCTGATGATGAAAGTTTGCCATGTCTAAATCTATCATTTAAAAAGAGAAATCAATGTCTATGATACATCCTGTGTAGCAGGTAGCTGCATTGTGTATTACAGAGAATATCTCTACAGGTGAAGACAAAGCACCAAGAAACAGAATCAGTGAATGAGGCCGTGTGTGCACTTTGCATATTGCTGGGAGGATAATACTGGACCCTGGATTGCTGATAGTATTTGAATGGATGCAGAATGACCCAGAGGCCTGGAGATGGCATGAATGAATGTGCTGCATTGCTGGTATGTTGTTACATATCAAGCATGTTGTGTTAGGCAATGTACAGTCAAGAGATTTTTCAATTTACACGTTCCATCATTTCTCTCTACTTTGTTGCATTTGGTAAGAGGATCAAGTCAGGGAAGTGTGATATTTTCTGTCCATCTTAAAATAGTTGTCACTTAATTAAGCACTTCAATTTCAAGGGTCCTTGCACAATGTGCCAGACAGTGTAAATAGATTCTATTTAGAATCAGCACTTAAAATGTTGACAGCACAGTATCATCCATCTGTGTTATGCTTTCCCGGACCTCCGAAGTGACTAGGAAGTTCTTTCTGTCGTAGCCCTGAACCACTGGGGTTAAAGTATTACAATGGTAAAGAAGATGAGAATTGCTAGGATGTGTTCTAGGAAACCATATGGGAGATTTGTATTCTCAAAGTTTATTTAACACCTCTCTTTCAAAAATTATGTAGGTAATACAGTTTTGTTGATGGAAAATGAGTTTGGAGCAGCTATTTGGAGAATCAACGAAGGAGAAACCCAAGGTCAGCTTGCTTTTTCTATTGATTATGTATTCTTGGGCACCCTGGCAAGAGGCCAAGCTCATCTTGAATCTCAGCCAGCAAACTAGGGAGGGACTGTATGCCCAGGAAGCAAGGCGGCTTTCTAGTAGGTGACTAGCAGGCATGTTGGTTTTTCAGGAAAAGCTGACACATGGAGGCCTACTCCTTCATGGAAGCAAGGGCTATGCTATTCAGCAGACTACATATAGTCAGGCTTTTAACTCATCTTATGCCTCTCACAAAGATTTTATGTGCACTGAGACACTTTTCCTTGCATCCAGCCACTGAACTCAGCCAAGAGAGAAGGGATTGAAACATAAATCTCATCTTATTACCAAACCTAATTTGTTCCCCCTCATTCTATCTGAATGCCTGACTCTTGCCATGTTCCCCTGGCATAATGAATTTCTTAACCTAGAGTTTCAATAAAAGTCCTCAATAATTTTATCTTCCAATTTGTCATAAAAATTCACTGACAAGGCACAGCCCAAGGTGTGGAGTGAGATGCCTTGATCAGTTTGTATAAGTGGAGGTACACCACAGCTCTCTCATGTGGGAATGCCAGCTTTCCTCTTTGTTGCCTTAAAAGAGCATCTATCAATTCCAGTGAGATTTCAGAGTCGGAAAATTTGTAAAAGTCTTTTTGCACATAGGAGCTGAGAGATTCTGCTGCATGAAAACCTACTTATCTCTGTTAGTCTGGTTGTTTATTTCATTTGGTGGGAGTCTGATATTAACATTTAAACAACTAAGGAAATCATGTAGGAAAGGAGGCGCTCACATGTGTTCTTCTGAGATGGCACAGCCAGAATACTATTTTTAGGATAATAAGCTCAGTGGTTAAAGTGTCATGCACTGAAGATTAAGTACTGGAGGAAATTAATCGGGAGACAAGCACGGGGTTATGAGGAAGAAATCTCAGTCTCTCATTAGTGGAGTCAATCAAGAATTTTCAAGGAACGGTTTTGATCCCCGGCATAATCTTGGGGTCCCTATCTTAAACTTCAGGGAATTCTTTAACATTTGTTATATTTATATCCTTTCTTAATTAAAGATCTTGGGTCTTGAAGGATACAAAATTAGAAGCATCTTTGAGGTTCTCAGCACCCACGGGAAGTTTCAGTATTTCAACTGGGTCTGAGTGCTTTCACTCTCGAGTACCCTTGACATGGAGTCTGTCAAGTGAGGCACATCAGCAACTGTCGCTCAGTGTGTGCTGTAATGAAAATGAAGGCAGAAGGGAAGAGAAAAAAGAAAACAGATATATGACTAGCACAATGATGGCTATCGAGGAAAGACCAAGGCAGAAGGTGTAGAGAGGAGTCGCCAAAATAGATGATGCTGTGGCCCAGAGGACTTTCTTTTCCTTCATTGTCTAAAGCACTACTTTACTCTGGCTGACACTCTCTCCTTGCAGTATAAGCATCTAGACTATTCCTGGGGACTTCGAAGCAGATTACACTTGTTTATCTGTCACTGAGAAAGTTGCAGACAACTCTGAAGAAACTGCTGTATAACCCTGAGTAAATTATGTTGTGCTTATTAATTTATTTATGCATTTATTTATTTAAAATGTTTTCAAGACTTTCATGCTGTATTTGCAAAATTTCTATGCCTCCCTCAACTGCCATCCATGTCTCCCCTTAAAATTCATGAACTCTTCTTCAATTGTTACACACATGCTCTCTCTCTCTCTCTCTCTCTCTCTCTCTCTTTCTCTCTCTCTCTCTCTCTCTCTCTCACACACACACACACAAATGCAGCCTACTGAGTCCATTCACTGTTTCTCATAAGTGTATGTCTATAGGGTTGATGAGCAGATTGGAAAACCTATCAGGAGTTTCAATAGCCATTGATTGCCTGTAGCTAATCCTCTAGAGTGGACCTACATGTGAGAGTTCCCCTACTCCAGTTGTTGGCATGTCCATTGGTGGTATTGTGGTGAATCTTATTTACATAACTCTGTTTTTGATATTTCACAGGTGCATCTTCCCTGCCACAAATTGAAGACATTGTCTCACAGTAGATGTCCTGGTCCTCTGCCTCTTAAGATATCCTCAAAGAGTCAGTAGTGACATTTATAACATCAGGGTAACCAGCAGCCATTTAATGCAACTTCAGGCCCACTTAATAGGAGTAGTAAATTCATGCCTGGGACTTTAAGTCCAGTCAGTTACAACTAGTGAGGGTATAGACCTTAGAGGAGAATCTACTACTGTCACTTTCCTAAATCATCAGAACTTCTATGTGAATTCTGAATACTTATTCTTATACCCACAGAATAGGGAAGCTCTCACTCATTAGTGAAGCTACCAACACAACTTATGAAAATAAATAGAACAACTGAATATGAGGTACCCAAGTCCAACGGATAGATCTGCATCACAACCCCTACACAAAAGACTCTGGAGACATCACAGGACAGAAGGTGGCAAGACATCTCTGTGTTTAAATACGCGGCTCATGCAGCTCAAGCTCTGTCTTTCAGAAGTCACCAATAGAATCAGAGTGAGAAAAATATGAAAACTAATTTTAAAAAACGAGTGTAACTTGGGGCAGGAGGAGGGTAGAATGGTGGTATCCCTTTGCCTTGCACCGTCTTCCAGCTCATTCATCCACCAAACAGAAAACCATCTCCTCTATTGTCATGGAAGAAGATGGTGAACAGAGATCATGCTCAAGGCTTAACTCTCCTTTTTGAGCCTGGCATTATTTCCAATTCTTCCTTTCAGGCAGGTTCTCTTGATTTCCTCACTGAAAATTAATAGCTGCTATTCCTGATGCCTGCAGGCCAAGTTTTCTCTGCACAATGCCACAGTTTCTCAGCGTTTCACAGCCAAGTCCCCATCACTGAAAATTCATAGCAATGTGTCTTTAAGTTTTCTTCTGTCTGAGGTAAAATTGCCATTATATATGGTCAGAAAAATTATCTGAAATACAGAAATAAGCAAAGGAGAACTCTGGGAGTCCTTCCTGAGCAGAGAGGATCATTGCTTTTCACTTGAGGGACTGTGAAATGTGCTGGCAGAGGTTAAACTGTATGCTTGAGCTCATCAGATAAGCCCCTGGTTTATGTCCGTGGCTCTGCGGAACATTAGCCAGTTTCCCATCTAAGTCAACAACCTATTATATTGTACATACCCATGTATTTGTCCGTGAAGGCAATCTTCTTAAGTAAATTTTGGGCGGGTTTTATCTGCTTGCAGGTTTCATTGTATGCTTGTCCAAAGGAAATGATGTCACCAGTTTGAAAATCACTCCTGGACAATATATATCAGTAAAGGAGTAGCCTTTTTGAGAGTCAGAAATTTAATTGTCAAATTGTCATTGCTCTGGCGTTTTAAACATATCTATTTATTTATGCTTTAATTTATTTATGGAAATCACAAAGAAGACAGTTTCCTTATCTAAATATTGCAATGGGGATCCTATGGATTCAGCAAAGTCTGATAGTCACTTGAAAGAAATTACACGTTTTAAAGTGACATAGAAATTATGTCATAGAGTAGCTGTTTATGTTTCTCAGTAAGTTTTTGCATCTTTTTAGACCAGTGGGCTCTAATAGCCACAGATAAACAACAAAATTAGGAGAATCAAACTTAGAACAATTGAACAAACTTTTGTACACATGAGAGAACCAATGTCTAGCCTCATAGTCAAAGAAACACACGAGTTATTTAAACAAGCCAAGTGCTATGGATGGACTTCCTGGTATACGTTTTAGTCAAAAGTCCACCTGTAGCTGGACTGGATATTTATGCGGCAAAAGACATTGCAGAGGCTCATTGTCATCAGCAATCTACCTGGGCCTTTTAATGAGCACTTCCAGGTCATCACTGAGCTCTGGCCACATTCTGGACATAGATTTTAAAAGTTGCCATGGTGAGAACAGTTCTGAAGAAAGGGCTTAAGGTGTATGACAATTAAAAACAGTCACTAGAGGCTTTCAATTCAGGTGGAATGAAATCAGGCAAACATTCATTCATGACGGTGTGAAAGATGAGGTAGGACTACATTGATGTGATTTTCTCCATGGATATTTTTCTTGCCTATCATGTCTGAAAGATGGCTTGTAAAAGAGTGGTTAAGCATATTTTCTTAATAGAAATCAGTATGATTTTAGTTTTTTTACAATAGCAAGAATATATTTTAAAGTGTGATTATTTTAGTTTTAAAAACATATTACTAAGAGTAGCAATGAAAATTTCTAACTTAGTTACTCGTTTTATTTTTTAAAACTCTATTGTTTTTTACATCAGATATTTTCTTTGTAAGGTTCATAAGTGGCCTGATGAGCCTCTCATTTTCTGATATTGAAGAGAGAAATACAGTATTGTTTTGACTTACCCACTAGGATGACAAGACAAGTCACTAGGCCACTGAGTCTTCTAGCAGTAAGTAGGGGAAATACAGTATTTTATCTCTTTTATCTACATTGGAGGAGTTCAAGTCTATTATAAATAAGTGCCAGCTGCAGCTAATCTATCAGTTATCTAATTCACTTGGAATCACTTCAGTATTCCATTCCCACTTGCCCCCAGCCTACCTGCAATATTGATTTCCCCTTCCCAAGGAGATCCTTGAGTTCCCTCCTTCTGCCTTCCTTGCCACTTAGCCTCTCTGTGTCTATAGATTGTAGCATGATTAATCTTTACTTAACAGCTAATATCCACTTTTAAGTGAGTACAGACCATGTTTGTCTTTCTGGGTCTCGGTTATCTCACTTGGGATCAGGTGCAGGGATGGTGGTGGTGGTAGAGGGAGAGACTGTTGGGAGAAGTGACTTGAATTGGGGGACGTTTTGGGGGCTGAAGTGGAAATCTAGTATAATGGAAACTCCTTGGAATCTACAAGGGTGACCTTAGTGAAGACTCCTAGTAATGGGGAATATGGAGCCTGAATGGGCCATCATCTATAACCAGGCAAGGCTCCCAGTGATGAGACTGGCACATCAACCCAGCCACAAAACACTCCACCTACAGTTGTCCTGCTTGTGCAGAACTTGTGGGAGTGGCCAACCAATGAACGGTCCAACTTGAGGCTCATGCCATAAGATGGAACCCATGTCTGATACTACCTAGATGACCAGGAACCAGAGGCTGGATACCCCAAAGACCTAGGGTAGAACCAAACATGACTGGCAAAAAAAAGTCAATAAAATATTCCCTAATGATATTCTGCTATATTCAGACTAGAGCCTAGCCCAATGATCATCAGAAAGGCTGCATTCACTAACTGATGAGAACAGATGCAGAAACCCACAGCCAAACATTAGGTAGAACTTGGAGAACCCTGAGGAAGAGGAAGGAAAAAGGATTGTAGAAGTCAGAGGTGTTGAGAGACCAGAAGAACATGGCCCACAGAATCAACTAAACAGAGTCCATAGGGGCTCACAGAGACTAAAGCAACAATTAGCGAGCCAGTACAGGTCTGACCTAGGTCCTCTTCATATGTGTTATGATTGTGAGACTTGTTGTTCTTGTTGGAGTAGGGGTTGTCTCTGACTCTTTTGACTGCTCTTGGGACCCTTTTCATCCTACTCGGTTATACCATCCAGCTGTGATATGAGGATGTATGCCTATTCTTATTGTAAGTTGTTAGGCTGTATTCAGTTGCTATCCCTGGGAGGCCTGTTCTTTAATGAAGGGAAATGGAGGAGTGGATCTGGGGGAGAGGAAAAGTTAGGGGAATGGATTGGGAGGAATAGAGGGAGGGGAAACTGTGGTTGGAATGTATTATATAAGAAAAATATTTAAAAATCCATTCAGCAATAGCATATTTATGCAGCAAGCCAATATTGTGTATTCGTTGATAGGTAGGAATCTTACCACTTATTCATGCTATGAAGCAGAAGGGCTAAAGAATCCTGTAGGAGGATGGACTCCAAGCGTCATACCCTGCTGTGGTGACTGTACATACAATAGAGCAATATGCATAGTAGGGGCCTGATTCAGGGCAGTTAATTCCTGTGGGTGAAAAGGAGGGCAGCTAACCTGTTACAGGAAGAGAGAGCCTGAGATGCTGCTAATTTCATTCATTTCTGAATGCATGCAGCTGTATGGCCTGCACCACTCAGTAGCCAGTGTTATGTAGGACAGTACTCTCATTGGAGTCCTTGGAGACATGCTAGATTCTTGAAGTCATCAAGATGAGGCTCTGACTCAATATGTTCTTGGGATGGAATGTCTGGATTTCAATGAACCTGAGGACATGTGGGCTGAGACTCATGTTGCCTAGCTCCTTGTAAAAGTGGCTTCCAGGTGCTGCTTCTCCCCTCACAGCTGGAAAGAAAGGGGGGGATGGGATGTGATTTTTTTCTCTCTTTGGCAGGTACCAGGTCATCTACTTGGAATCAATTTGGTGAATATATAGGATTCTCAGCTTTCCCTGCAAATCTTGAAATCATGCCTATTCTGTTCAAAGATGCAACATGGTTCTGTAGCTGTGTAGAGTGGCAGATATCAGATTATCTGCGACAACAGCAGAAGCATTCCTTCTTCCCAGGTGGGATCTGCCACAGCTGAAACTTTTCTAGAACTTTCCATGAGGACCTGTAGCCAGATGACTCTAGCCCAATGAGCTAATACTTGGTCTTTAACACTGGTCTTTCCTAATTTGTTCTTGTTGATTACTATCAAAAGTATGGTTGGATGCCCCCCCCCACCTAAGATAATGATTGACTTTAGGTCAGTGCTTCTCAACTTTCCTAATGCTGGAACCCTTTAATATAGTTTCTCATGCTGTGGTGACCCTCAATCATAAAATTATTTTCATGGGAACTTCATAACTGTAATGAATCATAATATTATGAATCATAATGTTTTCCAACGTTCTTAGCTGACCCCTGTTAAAAAGGTCATTAAACCTCCTGAGGAGGTTGAAACCTACAAGTAGAGAGACATTGCTTTAGGCACTAAATGCTTTCTGTCTCCCAGGCACATCCACAGTGTAACTGACATAAACTCCTCACTGGAGTGTAGGGAAAAGTTACTTGCTTTGCTTTATAAGCTCCAGTCACAATTTCCTAAGTTTCTGTTGAGTATTACTCTTCAAACATGAAAAGGAAATACAAGTAATTTAGAAACTCCTTTAAACCTAAATTAGAGAGGATATTTTCAGCCATTAAAAGGATGTCATTCTGTGATTTGAGTAATCAAGATGACAGGCAAAATAAACAGGGCTGTCTCATATTTTCTTTCCTCAAGTTACATGATTTAAAAATTGTCAGCTAAATTTTCTAAGGTCACACAGCATTTTGATTTTCAAATATTGTGGAGTATACCCGTGGATTCTTCCCTGACGGACAGAGAAGAGTGTGGAAAATGAGAGGCTGAAGACAGACAGGTTATTAAGCATAAAATATGGTCCTGGCTTTCTTCAGTGACTTGCAGCACCAAACAGCAGTGCCAGGAGACTTTCGTGAGAAAAGACACACATTCTCATCAGGTGACACACCAGGAAAACTCACCTGCTGATTCCACTTTCCTTTTCTATAAAGCAGAATTCCCAACAAGGATTTGGTGACATGTGTCCCTGGAGACAAGGTCAAGCCCATCAACTTTGATTTCCAGTTGTGAACAAATAAGCTGGTGTTTCCAATCAGTTAATCACATCAGCATGCTTTGGTTTCAGACAGGCAAGCTGAGTAAGAATGCAATTAGCCAAAAGTTCAACATTGTAGGTCTAAAGGTAGGGAAACCTCATAAGTCATCTTTGAAAGTTGGGGGAATGCTGATAACAAACAAATACTGAAAATAAATGAGAACCTGCCCCCAAGAAAAAAGGAGGAAGACTTGAAGACACTCTTCCAACAAGGAACTGGAAAGTATTCCAAAGGCAATGAATAAACAGTGGGCGGGAAGGACTTTTGTCTCCCAAGCAAGCTGGAGCCTTTTGTCCCTGAGTCATGGTGCTGCAGGGTTTGATGGCATTTCTGGCTTTCCTTTGGTCATGAAGCTTTTCCACACTATGAATGCAGTTTTGGATCGGGCACAGCTTTGATGGTTGTCAATGGAGAAAATTTGAGCTCAGTGAATGGAGATATGGACAGAGGTAATGACTTTTTTGTATACATTCTACAAATTATAGATATTTGACAAACCAATGAATAAACTAGAAAGAATTTCATCTTTAATTTTGTCCTGGTGTCCAATCAAAAACATTAGTAGGCTTGTCTTTTAGAAAAATTAAATTTAGGGAGCAGAGTGGACAGAGACTATGATAGGAAAGGGACAGAGTGATAGTATGCTAGAATTTGAGCACAACAGACTTGTCCACCAGCCTCCACATTACTGTTAGCCACGTGGGCCACCTCAGCTGGGATGTTTCATATATTAAACCACACTCCATGCACCCCTGAAATGGAGAAATAATAATTCTTAAATTACAAGGATTTTTGATTAATATAACACAAAGAATACCCTGTGCACTCTGCCTAGTAAGTACTCAATTGTGGTAGATGTTATAGCTGGTTTCTGCCATCCTCATCATTGAAAAGAAGGGCTCTGATGACATTAAATCCAATTCCTGTTAGTTTCTTGGTTGTGAGTCTGAAGTGGTTGCTGGAACTATAGGGTAAGATTTGGGGTACATGGCGATGATGTGAGACCGTACCTTTAAAGGTAAATTTGTCCCACTGACTTCACATTCTCAAGGTCCTCGGTTTTGCCAGTTCATCAGCTGGGCTGCTTGCTAAGCAGTTGCCTGTCTTTGGAAACAAGGTTGCATGTCTTCCCAGCTTCCTTTAGCTTTCTACCCTGGGTAAGCCCTACAGTGTAGTTGCTTTATTAGAAACACAGGGGTCATCTGATAAAACCTGCACCCTGATGCTTCTGGCAAATGCACTGCCATGTGGAGTAACAGCTCCCCAAATGTATCAGGGATATTGCCTTCTCTTTGCCTGGATTGATGAGGATGAAGTGCTGTCCCCAAAGGATGTGAAGCACAGGACCCAGTGTTAACCACGTGTCAACTTCCTGCATCTTCTACAAAACAGAACAACGGCAGCAACAGACCCTAACAGAGACCAAGCAAATTCTTAGGGATTCATGTAATTCTGTAACTTGTTCTGACAAATAGTTTAGGAAGGAAAAACATGTCAACATCTGGTCATGTCTATTTTCCCTTAAACATTTATACCTGCCAGGCATAGGGGTAAATACCTTCTCTGATATATACCTTGCTCTTGTTTTAAGGGTGAACAATATTTAAATCTCAATGAAAAAAATAAGAAATGGAATTTGGGAATCTTTTTTATTATAATTAGATTGGAGAAATCACCAGATTATTATTTTAAATGCTACCTTTAGAAGCCTTGAAAAATATAAATCCTAAAAGCAATTTGTAGCTTTCACAATGCTGACATTTTCTGGGTTCTGTTTAGTTCTCTTCCTAGTGACAGTGGGGACATTTTGCAGGATCGACACTGTTACTCAACTAGCAGCTGACAGCTTGGCTGCTTCCCCGGGTATCTGCAGCTTTGAAGGGATTCTTGACCTACTTCTGAATTCATGTTTTTTTTTTCCCCAGTAAGTTCAACCTTCAGTGATTATCTTAGCCACAGATATTTTCTCCAGTAACTGCCTGAAGATGAAATGTGTCTGGACCAAAACTAATACACTTCAGCCACATGACTGCTTTCACTTTTTAAGATTGCATCAATTAGAGAAAAAAACTGATAATGGTGTTAAAAATTAGGTGATTGTTTGTGTTTTAATTTGTGTTTGTATTTTGAGGGAAGAATGCTAAGTAATTCTTCCATTGTCTCCTCATTAGCATTTCTTCAAATTAGATTTTTCTACCAGACTACCAAAATATGACAGGATGTAATTACTCATAAATTAAATGCTTTTTAAAAATTCATGTGTGTATACTTAAGAACCAAATGTGCCCATGATTAATAGAGCTTTGTTTTGAAATTTAACATCCTTCTCAAGGGCTTTACTCATAATTGGGATCCCTTTGAAAGCTTTAACTTTAACGTATACACATGTAAGAATCTACAAGAGGGAGATTTGGACTAAAAAAAAATCACAGAACTCAGTGTTTAATATCTGTCTGTATTTTCTCTGAGCAACAGCTAAACTCACCCGAGGATACCATTCAGAAACAGAATCTTTCAAAAGTTATGTTTTATAAGAAATATAGAAGAGTAAAAGAAGTGCTGATTACTGAGAACATGACATGTCTTGGACAGTATATCTTGTGTTGCTTTATAGTTTAACACAGTGGAAATATTTTGCAGTTTAGATTTAGAATTGATTTAAGCCTCCATGCCATGCAATAAAATGAAGAGGATCATAAAAGGTAGTAGGTGTTGAACTTGGCTAGCAATCTAGGCCTGTATAACTTCACAGACTTCACAGGCACAGGCTCTACACTGCACATGAGGAAGATGAAGATGTTATTTGTTTGATGATAATTTTGTTCTAGTCTGTACAAGAGTGTTGGTTAGCTGCTATACTCTTAATGAATTTTCATTGTTTTGTACCCATGAAAACCTGCATTCACTGTTCTGTTTTCTTACCAAATGTTTACTGAGTGCTCACGGTCTGTGAGTATTTACAGGTGACGGTCCTCCACAAACTCGTGCAATGAGCTTGCTAAGTAGTGGATATGCTTGGGGAAGTGATTGCTTTTTGACCACTCTGACCAACCCAAAGGCTTTATCTCTTGAACAGTCATCATACGATGACATTATTAAGAAGTGATGAAAATTAAAAGATGGGACTGCTTGTAGAAAATAGGTCACTGGGGATGTGGCATGGACAAGGTGTATCCTGTCTCCTGACTTCCTTTTCCTGCTTCCTCATTACCATGTGTCACACATTCTTGCCACACCACTATTCTGCCTTATCTCAGATGAAAGCAGTGGATTTAGCTGAGCCTAGACTGGGACTTCTGAGATTATGAACCCAAATAAATCTTTGTTCCTTTCAGTTGCTTTCTTCTAGAACTGGTCACAGTGATGGAAAAGTCTCACTACCATGGTGTCTTTCAGGAACTATTTCACAATGTGGAATTTGGTGAACAGCACAGACCAATATTCTGATCAGACCTCTTAAGCTTTTTGGTAGAACATTATGGTAATGTTTAGTTTATCATTCTAGCATGTGCATATCACTTCTTAGGATCCCCAAAGCTTAGGAGACACTTGACGATAAAGAATAAAAGTCCCAGCATGCCTAGCAACTTGACTGAGAGAACAAAAAGACCTGGTTTGGTGTGGCTCCTTCAGGGAAATTTCTTCTAAACGATGCTACTGAATACTTTGCTGCCTTACATGTATCCTGTTTTATATGGCGTGGGATTCAGGTGTGATGGCCAGGACTTTCTCTTGGAGAGGCAGGCAGACCAGGAGATGTTCACTATAGCAGAGCAGAAAGTGGAAAGTCATCTGGCTGACAGATGACAGAAGACCTCCCCAACCAGCTTAGGAAAAGAGAAACCACACACTACCCAATGCATCTAGCTGCAGCAAACAAGAGGATGCCAAGCTTGAACTTGTCGTTGGTTTGCTGTTTTTCTTTGTTCACATTGTCTTTCTATCTTCTTCTCTTACTAGCACTGTCTATGCCACCCGATCTCTAGACTTCAGCACAGTTTTCTTAGGAAGCATGCCTTCAACTGCCTGCTATCGAAGTTATAGATCCTGCATATTTCCTTTGGTGTTGTGAAAGCCATTTTCAGTCCACTAAAGAGCGTGTTTTTACTAAATAGCATTCATATGTATTTTTTACTTATGACTGTCAACATCTTATGTTTGGTAAATGTCACAAACAATATTAAATGTAGGTAAACAGAAGAGCCTAGTGTGTGGGGCTCTACCTCTCATCCTCCATCATCTGTACTGCAAGGAAGCTAAATTATTTATTTGCCCAACCCTCCTTAAGTTCTAGTCAACTGCAAATTACACTTGTTTCCTCAATGTCATCTGTTTAATTATACATCAATGTCTACAGTTATATAATCAAGTATGTCTTTCATTGCAATTATCATGCTAGAATAGTTACCGTTTAGTGGGAAAATATATATATTATTTTATTTTAATAAGCATATATTATACATATGAGAATAAAAAGAATGAGAATAATATTCCCTCCCCCCATTCCTTAAAATCTTATCAGACAGCACAGCAGTAAAGGATGTTACACCACAGAGTTAAGTTTCTCTGTGTGGAAATGACTCCTCAAAAATCCTTCCTAATATGTTATCCAGTCTGAGTTTAAAACTTCCTAATGTAGAGGCCTTTGGTAATACCTGTAAGGTTAGGTTGTACATAGCAGATTGGCAAAAATCAATTAATGTTAAAACCTAGGTTCTCAGTAATGAATGTCCTTTGTGAGACCAGTTCTCTCTCTCTCTCTCTCTCTCTCTCTCTCTCTCTCTCTCTCTCTCTCTCTCTCTCTCTCTCTCTCTCTCTCTCTCTCACACACACACGCACACACATGAGTGCCCTCCCTGGCTTTCTTTTTTTTTGCTCTTGCCCTTGACTAGTCTGTCAGTTGCTATCTGTATGTATTATATGAATAGCCTCTTGGTAAATCCATTTCACTTCCATTCAATTCTAAACACTTTATAAGCAATTGTGAAGTATTTTATTTGAACATTTCATACTTTGGAGTAAGGCACAAAAACTCTTTGGCTTCTTTGTATAGGTAAAAGTTTTATATTGGAAAGAATAACCAATCTAATTACCATAAACTTTTATGTAATTTATGTAATATGCATAATACCTACATGTTGAGTATACATATAATCTATTATATATATGTAAATAATAGATTTTTCATACAATATATCATGAAAAAGCTTTGAAAAAAATCCAACACCCCTTTATGATAAAGGTCTTGGAGAAATCATGGATAAAAGGAACATAAACATAATAAAGTCAACATGCAGGAAGCCAACAGCCAACATCAAACTAAATGGAGAGAAACTCAATTTGATGCCTCTAAAATCAGGAATAAGACTAAACTGTCTACTCTCTCCATATCTATTCAATAATATACTTGAATTTCTAGCTAGAGCAATAAGACGACAAAAGGATATCAAGGGGATACAAATTGGAAGAAGTCAAACTTTCACTATTTGCACATGATATGATAGTTTATATAAGTGACTCAAAAAATTCTACCAGAGAACACCTTCAGCAAAGTGGCAGAATATAAGATTAACTCAAAAACATCAGCAGCCCTCCCATATATAGTTGATAAATAGGCTAAGAAAGAAATCAGAGAAGCATCACCCTTCACAATAGTCAGAAACAGTATACAATATCTTGTGATAATTCTAACCAAACAAGTGAAAGACCCATTTTCCTGAGAAACCACCATACTGATTTCCAAAGTGGTCGTAAAAGTTTGCACTTCCACCAGTGTTCCCCTTTCTCTACATCCTCTCCAGCATAGATTGAGTTTCTTTTTATGAGAATTCTGTTTTTATATGTATCCCATTCTTAAACTGGGTTGTTTTCTTGATATGTAGATTTTTGAATTCTTTATATATATTGGATATTAGCCCAATTTCTGATGTTGGTAAATATCTTTTCCCATTCTTTAGGGTAATGTTTGTTCTAAATGATGTCCTTTGTCATTACAGGTTTTAAATTTCATGAGGTCCTATGCATTAATTATATTGTTGCTTTTAGTGCCTGTGCTAATTTTGTCCTCTTCAGAATGTCTATTTCTATGTCAGTGAGTTCAAGTCTATATTTCTTCATTGTTTTTGTTTTGTTTTTGAAATATTTGACCCATTTGGAGTTTTGTACAAGGCGATAAATATAGAACTATTTAAATTCTTATGTGTGCAGTCCTTTACTAGCATCATTTGCTGAAGATGTAGTGTTTTTTCCAGTGTTTATTTCTGCCTTCTTTATTAAAATATCAGGTGTTCATACATGTATGGATTTATGTCGGGATCTTCAACTAAATTTCATTGTTCAGTCTGTCTGTTTTTGTGTCAGGACCATGCTGTTTTTATTGTAGCTCTGTAGTACAATTTGAGGTCAGGGGTGGTGATATCTCCAGCAGTAATTTTTATTGTTCAGGACTGTTTTAGCTATCCTGTGATTTTTGTGTTTCCATATGAAGCTGAAATTGTCTTTTCAAGATTTGTCATGAGTTGTGTTGGAATAATCATGGGGATTGTACTAAATCTTCAGGTTACTTTTGGTAGGATTTCCATTTTTACTATATTAATCCTACTGATACAAGATCTTTTCATCTTCTTAAATCACTTTCAGTACTTCAATTTTTTTTATCATACAAGTCTTTCACTTGCTTGGTTAAAGTTACCCTGAAATGTATAATGTTTTTGAGACTATTATGAAGTGTATTGTTTCCTTGGTTTCTTTCTCAGTCCTTTTGCCACTTATGTATATGAAGGTTATTGCTTTTTGTAAGTAGACTTTGTTTTCAATTATCTTACTGAATGTGTTTATGAGCTGTAGGTGTTTTCTGGTGGAATTTATGGTCGCTTATGTGTACTATCATATTTTTAAAATGTGGTTTTAAAAGTTGTATTTAAGATGTAGTGGCCGTAAGTCATTCCCTGTGCCAAATGTTTTCATTGAAAAATTTATATTCTCCTTGTCAAGGTCAAAAATTAAAATGATAATAACTGATTAAATTTTCCATTATTTTTCCCACTCATTATAAGTAAACCTGGTTAGCTATGTGGCCTAACTTGTTCTAACTGTGCCTGCTTTTACAGTCTCATGTTTCCCTCCATTTTCACCCAAGGAATGCCCTAAACTTTACTGTGTTACTCTTTTCTTATTTCTTCTCTCAGCCTCCTAATCACTTCCCCCATTGAGTACTTTTCACTCTTTTTCAGTCACTTCTTATCTGCTTATTCCCATTTGTCACTATGAGTATTGTTTTCAGTTTCAACCACTGACCTATAAGCATTGGGATGGGGTCAAATACAGAGTTTTCTTCTTCTTCTTCTTCTTCTTCTTCTTCTTCTTCTTCTTCTTCTTCTTCTTCTTCTTCTTCTTCTTCTTCTTCTTCTTCTTCTGATTAGAAACAACCTTGTTTCACATGTCAATCCCAGCTCCCTCTCCCTCCCCTCTTCCCTCACCCTCCCCACCAGTTCCCCCAGTCCCCCACCCAATCTCCACTCCAATCCCCAAGGAGGGTGAGGCCCTCCATGGTGGATCTCCAGTAACTGTCATTTCATCCAGGTCAGGGCTGAGAGAGCCTCCCATATGGTGGCATGGGCACTCAAAGTTTTTGTACACCAGGGATAAATACTACCCAAGGCCCAATAGATTACCATTCAGGGGGTCTGGGTCAGTCCCATGCTTTCCACACAGCCATCAATCTGGAGTCCAAGAGCTCTTCTTGTTCAGGTCAACTGTTTCTGTGGGTTAAACCAGCCCACTCTTAACTCCTTTGCCCATCAGTTATTTCTTTCTGACGCTGGATTCCAGGAGTTCAGTTCAGTGTTTGTCTATGGGTATCTGCCTCTGCTTTCATCAGTCGCTGGATGGAGGTTCTGTTTCCTAAAGCTTCTGGCAGTGGGATTGTATGCTGGCACTCCCCTGATTCATGTCTAAATCCATAAATGAGTAAGTACATACTATGTTTTTTGTGACTGTGTTACCTCACTCAGTATGGTTCCTTCTAGTACCATCCATTTGCCTGCAAATTTCAAGGTTCCATTGTTTATTGCCGCTGAATCGTACTCCATTGTATAAATGTACCACATTTTCTCTATTCACTCTTCAGTTGAGGGGAATCTAGGTTGCTTCCAGGTTCTGGCTATTACAAATAATGCTGCTATGAACATAGTGGAACAGACATCCTTATATGAATGGGCATCTTTTGGGTATATGCCTAAGAGTGGAATTGCTGGGGCTTGTGGTAGACTGATTCCCATTTTCCTGAGGAATCTCCATACTGATTTCCAAAGTGACTGTACAAGCTGACACTCCCACCAGCAGTGGAGGAGTGTTCCCCTTTCTCCACATCCTCTCCAGCATAAACTATCTTTGGAGCTTTTGATATTAGCCATTCTGAAAGGAGTGAGATGGTATCTCAGAGTTGTTTTGATTTACATTTCCTGATGGATAATGATGTTGAGCACTTTCTCAAGTGTCTCTCAGCAATTTTATACTCCTCTATTGAGAATTCTCTGTTTAGTTCTGTACCCCAATTTTTAATTGGATCCTTTGGTGTTTTGGAGACTTGCTTCTTGAGTTCTTTGTAAATTTTGGAGATCAGCCCTCTGTCAGATGTGGGGTTGGTGAATATCTTTTCCCAATCTGTGGGTTGCCTTTTTGTCTTGCTGACTGTGTCCTTTGCCTTACAGAAGCTTCTCAGTTTCAGGAGGTCCCATTTATTAATTATCAATCTTAGTGTCTGTGCTACTTGAGTTATGTTCAGGAAGTGGTCTCCTGTACCAATTGTAGTTTTCTTTTTAAATCAATTAATATTATAGCCTCTCTAATTGTTTACTTCACATTGTTTTCTCATAGGTTGAAAATTAATACAGATATCCTTGCATGAGCTTAAAATTTTAAAAAATGGAAAAAACCCATGCTATGTAAAAGTCTATTATGATAACTAGTTATTTTACGGACTCAAAGTGCTATAGAGTATTGCTGAAAGGCAATCTGAACTAACTAGATCTTTTTTTTTTCTGCATGAAGAAGGTGGGGTCCACAAAGAATCGACTTGACAAAGGCCGTGTAGGTACTGGAACACCTATCACTAAAGTCTATCTGTCTGTTTAGTGACCTTTTATGAGTGATTGCTGCCTTTGCGTCTCTCAGTAGACTTACTTCTGTGTTCTTCAGTATTAGCTACTGCTTTCTGTCTGCATTAACAATGACTCCAGTCTTATCAAGAATCCTTCACTGTTTCCACTCCATTTTCCTACCCAGGCTTTAGTGTCATGCCATAATGATTCAAACACCACTTGGATGAATTTTTGTTAAGTATTATTTGGTGAAAAGTATTTTTTCTCACAATAGGCTGCATTTTTAAAGTTGACCTTGGTATTGAAGAAACCTTGCTTCATTAAGTGGTATTCAGAGACCTTGTCTGCCTTTCTGCCCTTCCTACCTATCTCCATTCATCAAGCCCTATAAGGAAACACACCAAAAGGAAGGCTACCATAGCTTTGTGCACCCCTGAGTGGAAAAGGTAGCATTATAGGTATAACTAGCAATGGAGGCAGGAACACTTGCAGGCTGGCTAATAGCTGAAACTGCTTAGGAGGGACGTGTGGCATTTAATGTCATAGACAACACATGAAACCATTTACTGTTTGAAACCACAATTTTAAACCTGGGAGAGTTACTTGTAAAGTCAAATAAAGTGATTACATTTATTCTGTGAAATACAGGGTGGGCTAAGGATGATTGGGAGAGAGTGCTAAGGGATATATCTTAGCGACAGAGCATCTTCATACATTGATGAGTTTAAATAATGTCAAAATATGTGCAAAACAGTAAATGTCTAGAGATACTTAACAGCTTTTAAACTGTTTAATAAGTCCATTCTGGTTTTATTTAGTGACCAGTTAGGGAAACCACTTTAACTGAAACATTAGGACATAGACTCATAAAATAAAACACAGCTTCTTGGTGGATGTTGTGATATTGCAAGGCTTGATGAGAATAAAGAGAGTCTAAATTAAACAATAATAATTGGGAAGCAGGATGTTTCCTATGGATTAATGATATGCTGGATGGAGTTAATGCAGCATGGCTGTTCTGTGGTCTATTAACTTCAATTGATCACTAATTTCTAAGAAATACCTGATGGTGAGGTCATTACTACAATTATCACCTTATAGAAGACAAGGATTATAGACTCCAGAGTGGTGAAGTCAATGTGGTGGTGATTATTTCATATAATGTGAGTGTTTCACAAACCAGAGGGCTAAAGTGAGTATTTCACAAACCAATCGGAAGGAAGAAACTGCCATTCTTTTCACAGAGATTTTTGTGATTATATGGCTAAGGGGTATGGCAGAAATACACAAAGTAATGGCAGGGGTGTGTTTCAGTTGTATAGCACTTGCTTAGCCATAAGATGGATATGTACACACATAAGATGGATATGTACACACATAAGATGGAGATGTACACACATAAGATGGATATGTATACACATTAATTCATACCACTAAAAACAGAAAAAATAACAGTATTGACAATTTGTTCAAATTAGTCTTTCCTCTTGAACAACAATTTGTGTGATGTTGAAAGTATTTCTGTTGATGAAAGATTTTCAACGATGGCAGAATTCTGGCAGGGTTTGAGTTTGTCATAAGTATTGTGTCAATTACGCCAGTTTTATTGAGTCAAACTAAGTAAAAAGGATAACTAAAGTGGACTAGGAAGAGCCAGAGCTGTCTTGAGTGCTTGCAATCTCCAATTTTCATTGAAGATCAAGAGATAGCCATCAGTATCTCTCAGTTCCAGTGGAGCCCTGCAGGTTAGGAAATCCATACTTAAGGAACCAGAAATCATTTTATGGTCAGGTTCACCACAAATAGTGAGAGATTCTCATAGGAAGCTATGCAGCTTTTTTTTTGTGGGTGTAAGTGGGGCTTCCTAACTTAAATTATTGATGCTATTTATTTAATTTTGAAATTGACTTATTCTAGGTCCTAGGATTTGAGCAAAACAAAAATTATTTAAATGGCAATCTCCCACTGTTTTAATTGAAAATTGACTTAAGAAAATCCTACAGGCATCTGGTTTCCTGCTATCCTGCTGTGAGATCCAGTGGTGCCAGAAGGTGACTAGGTGATATTTCAAAGCCAAAAGCATCTATGCCTAAATGGAATTTGAATTGAGAAATTAAAACTTAGACGCAAGGGATGAAAATAACACTCCTGAGTTTTCCTGTGTTGACTTGCCTTCTAAATCTGAAATTCTTGTGCTAATTTCAACTTTGTTAGCCACTTAAAACTGTCACATTTTTTAGTTCAGTTATCTGTTCTTCCAACATTTGTCAGTCACTTCCCATGTGCCAGGAACTGTGTTCATATGTTGAGAGTCTAATGATAAATAAGACATAGTTCCTTCCTTCTAAGAATCACTGTTGCAGAGACACTGACATGAAAGAAAAGAAGAAAGCCTATGAGCAACTGAGATAAAAGGAGAAGAAACACAAAAAAGAAGTGGTCCATCCCCATGAGAGATATCAAGAAAGCCAGGCAAGGCACCCTGAAAGTCCTTGATCTGAAGGTAAAAGGATGAACGGGGTTCTGTTGTGGCCCATACAGGATGTGGCTTTCTCCATAAGAGCACAAGAGAACTGAGCATGCATGTGAAGGGCAATTAATTCAGTATGAACAAAAGGGAAGGCGACTGGAGATGAGACTGTTTCAAAAGCTTTGAATCATGAAAGGCTTTTTACCGATAATGATGGTGACTTTGGACTTCATGGTAGATTTATTAAAGCATTACATATTTAGTATATCTTGAGAGTCATTAATGATTAGATCAGAGTAATTGTAACATAGAGTCAATTGCTAAGAATGAACGAAAGTGTGTTAAGCAGGAAGTGCTGTTCATATGTATATATATACATACATACATATACATATACATATACATACATACATATATATATACATATACATATATATATATTTAGGACCAAGTACCTGGGTGGAATATTTTATTAGAGCATTCTCCCTGGAGAATATTAATTCTCCCTTTCTCAGGAACAATTAATTGCAAGTAGCTCTTCATCAAGAATAGGTCTATATGAGATTGAACTATCCATGTGAGCATACTATCTGCTGTTGACCTTGTGCATATTTTATTATGGAACTGTATTGCTGAATTGTGAAGGGTGTAGCTTCTGTCAGGTCTGGGCAGTACTGTCTCACAGTAGATGTCCTAGTACTGGTTTCTGTTTCCTATTCCTTGATGTCACCTGACCCTTAGATATAGTGGTTATGCTGTAGTTGTCCCATTTGGGATTGTGCACTCCAAAGTCAGGTCCCTGAATTTTGACTAGTTATAAATCTCTGCAGTAGACTCTATATGCTGTAAAAAGAAGCTTACTTGATGAGGAGTGAGAGATAAGTTTCTCTATGTGTTAAGAATAGTATTTAGAGATTACAGTTTGAGATTATGCTAGTTTGGGAAGATGAAAACAGTCACTTTTCCTACATAGTTCATGGCCTCACTAGCCTTGGATAGTTACAGTGCCAGGAATTAATTCCATCCTATTGAGAGGATATTAAGTTCAGTTAGACAGTTGCTGGTCATTATTATGATATAAGTGGCATTATTACACCCTTGGATGTACCTTACTAGGCTGGTGATCATTATGGCCGATAGACTTTGCATCAGGGTAGGGCTACTGATTACTTTTGTCTCTTGGCAGCTTGCACAACACCTTCTGACAGTATGAAGACCTAGTCCTTAGAGAAGGTTTAAGGTCAGTTATAGATCAAGTTCACCAATTCTGTGTCCAAAGTATGTGGTCTTCAGCAATAAGCTCTTAACTTCAAAATCTGGAAACAGTCAAGTGCAATGGTAATACCTTATATCATTTTGGGAGTCTGCTTGATTTCCTGAACCAACAATCTGAAGGGATGTTTCCAATGCCTGGCAATAGATTTTTGTTTGTTTGTTTTAAGATGGCCTACAGTTTTTGGGAGGAACATTACTACCACAAGTGACATTATGTTGTGTGTGTGTGTGTGTGTGTGTGTGTGTGTGTGTGTTTGGCTTCTGGAATCTGGCCTGGGAAGCAGTGAACACAGGAGGGAACCATCATTAGAACAGAAGCCTGAGGAAGATAGAGGGTCTGGAATCACTGCTGGTTTGAGTAGCAGGAAGATACCATTTGACAAAATGGAGGAGAAAAAAGAGGGTGCAGTTGCAAGCTGCGGTAGAGGGAGGGAATGAAGAGAATATGAGTGTTCTGCTATCCATGTTGTTTCTTAGATTTGGGTGAAGAAGAACTATACACATGGAAATGTTTGGTAGGATGTTGGATATGTCTGGGCTAAAATTTCAATATTGAAAGCAATGTGATAGATAAAAATCAATGGAAAACTACATAGAGTCAAAAAGAGATTGAGAAAATGGTTTTTAAGGACAACATTTAAAAGAAAAATTACCATAATGAGGTACAAAGGAGAGTTTGGAGAAGAACTCATAGGAAGGTAGCCACAGAGAGATTCAGGAGACCAGCCAATATAGACAGACAGAGAGAACAATGAAAGCTGACATCAAAGAATAAAAATGCTTTTTAAAGTTGACTGGTCACTGGTGACATAGTGCATTGGCAAGAATGTGGGTAGATTCATGTCTAAAATCCATAATAGAGTGAGGGCGTCAGTGAGGAGGCTTAGGTAATCTATGGGGCCTTGGGTAGTATTTATCCCTGGCATACAAATAGACTTTGAGTGCCCATCCACAATGAGGAATGCTCCCTCAGCCTGAACTCTTGAAAGAAGGCCCAGGCCCTGTGCTGGATTACATGACAGACTCTGGAGATACATCATGGAGGGCCTCACCCTCCCTGGGGATCCGAGTGGAGATTGGGTGGGGGACTCGGGGGCCTGGTTGCGAGGGATGGGGAGGAGGGGAGCTGGAGTTGACATGTGAAACAAAACTTGTTCCTAACTTAAATAAGAAAAAAATGAAAATAAAAAAGAATGTGGGTAGAGAATGGACTCAGGGACTTGTACTGCACAGTCTAACTTGCTGATCAACAGTTAAACAAAACTAGAAACCAAAGCTTCTAGCTCCAAGTCTTACTATAACACATTCTCTCCAAATCACACTTCCTGCTCATTCCTCCGCTTTCTTACCACTTCCCAGTGCCCAGTGATGTCCTGGCTGACAATGTGTTCTCTCCCAGCCCGTGCATGGCTCTTCTGTCTCCTATGGAGGAGCCCATGTTACAATAAATATTGATATTTCCCTTTGCAGGGCCTATACTTGCCAAATGCCACCTTCTCTACAGTCTTCAGGCCTCAGGGGGAGCTGATCATGACTTTCCTATGACTCTGACTCTTTCAGCTGTGACCTTTTGTTGTGTTTTAGTAATTCATCCATTAAATATTTTGACTACTTACTGTATGTGTTAAATGCTAGGTGATAGAATAGTCCTGATCTCAAGAGACCATTAGCCTCATATTTCTGTTTGAAAAATCATTTCTTGCTCTAATTTGTTGCTATAATTAAGAAAACTAAAGACCAGGTCATATAGTCCCATATAAGGCTTTTATTTAATAATTAATTGAAACATTTAAAAAATTATCTTATAGTTTCAGTTGTACATGTAAAAGAACCATGTCAGCTTTGGAATGTACATCCTAAATTTAACTATACTGTAAATACTTGCCTTTAATGTTCATCAAAAAAGCCGGAAAGAGAAGTGGCTAGAATACTGAGAAATAGAAAGATCTTGTTTTATCTCCTACTACCTTTTGGAAAGAGCCTCCATTGTTTGTTTGTGTCTCATCAATAAAATGACAGTTTTGAACTTTATAACCCTTAAAACATCGCCTTGCTGTGAGATGTGCTGATTCAATTGCAGCCTAATGTCCACAGCAAAGAATAGGAATCAATAAATGTATTTATTCTCCCACAGTTTATCTACTGTCAACCTTCATTGAAGATAATTGCTCTTGCATGCTCTACATCCCAGGACCTACCAGATTCCAACGAAATATTTCTTTTTCTTCAGTGAATGGATGGAGATATCCGAACTCCATTTATTACATGCTAAGAATCAAGCAAAATGGTATCTGCTTTAACCACTGGGTGTACCCACTTGGCTGACATCCAACTCATGGCCAAACTAACTGCTTTCCTTACTTTTACTTCTAGAATAAACCTTGTATCCCCATTTGCTAGTTTTATAATAATTTGTGGTTGTAAAACTCAGTTGAACCTTTACCCTGACCTCATAAAATCTTCACTTACCTAGCTATTCTGTTTGAAATTTTTGGCCCTCCTCTAAATTTCTGGTACAATTTAGCAAACTGCTTGACCTTTCTTCACAATTATTTTCCCATCTCTGATAACTAACCAATCTTTCTTCTTTGTAAGAGAACTGTTTTAGTTACTATCCTATTACTACAAAGAGATACCATAACCAAGACACCTTAGAAAACACATAACTGGGGGATGAGTTTACACCTTCAGAGAGCTAGTCCATTCTCATTATGACAGGGAGTGTGGCAGTATGCAGTCAGGTGGTAGGTGCTGGAGCAGTAACAGAGGGATTTACATCCTGATCCACAGGCAGGAGGCAGAGAGAGAGGTGGGGGGAGGAAGGGTGGGAGAAAGGGAAGGAGGGAGGGAGCGAGGAAGAGAGAGAGAGAGAGAGAGAGTGTGTGTGTGTGTGTGTGAGAGAGAGAGAGAGAGAGAGAGAGAGAGAGAGAGAGAGAGAGAGAGAGAGAGAGAGAGAGAGACGGATGGTCAGATGGATGGATGGATGGATAGACGGATGGACAGACAGAGAAATACTGGGCCTGAGTGGATTTTTTTTAAAGCTTCAAAGTGCACTCACAGTGAAAACTTTCTCCAACAAGGCCACACCTGCCAATCCTACTGAATACTCCCATTCCCTGTAGACTAAGCCTTCAAATATATGAGCCTAAGGGGGTCATTCTCATTCAAACCCTTACAGCACCTTTCGTGAGGCATCTCCATCTACACACTTAGCTGTCCACGTAAAACTTGACACATCTGTCCTTTAGTTCTTACATTTAACTTCCCAGCCTGCCTAGTGGCTGATGCATTCCTTCAGTCTCCAAACATACTCAGATTCCCACATCCCAGAAAACCCTGCCTGAGGCCCCCGGTGCCTCTCAGAGTCATGAATCCCATTCCTCAACTTCACTTTTTCTCTTTTCTGTTTAAGTTGCTTTCTGAGGCTGTTTATTTCTTGAAATATTTTTAAAATATCTTCACCCTCCTACTTAATTATTTTCTTGAAAATTATCAGGGCCAAACATATATGATTGTTTTTCTTTTGGTGTTCTGAATAAGGCCAGAAATTGACTTACCTTGCCAGTTTATTGGATAGTCATTTCCAAACCAAATTTCATTCAAATTGTAGACTTACCAAGCTCTTTTTATTATTATTTGCATATATATGTATGTGGTGCATGGGGGTATAGGCGTTTTCAGTAAGCATATGTGTGTGGGAGTGCATATTTGCATGTATGTATATTATATGGAGACCAGAAATCCATAGAGGTATCTCAGTTTTTCTCCATCTTGCTTTTTGAGATGGTATCTTTCACTGAGCATGGATTCACTAATTGACCTAGACTCACTGCTAGCAAGCTTTAGGGATTCCTGTTTCTCTGCTCCCAGAAATGGAGCTATAGACAACTCCCAACTTTTATGTGGGAGCTTGGGATGTGAACCCAGGCTTTTACACCTATGTGTTAAGTCCCTTACTGACTGAGCAATCTTTTCATATCTTAAAAAAATTACACAACTTTTTCAGGGGGTAGCAAAATGGTTCAGTGCTCACTGAATCTTGATAACCTGAGTTTGACCCCTGGAAATGACATTAAGGGGAGAGTAGACTCCTAAAGTTTGTCCTTGAAGTCCATGTGAGCCTCAGCCCTCATTCAGCCTCTTACACACACACACACACACACACACACACACACACACACACACTCTCGATACAAACACACACACATATACAATACACCATACACACATACACCATTACCACAAACATACACACCATAAAAACAAACAATCACAAATACCACAGACACACACATGCATATATATAGATAGATATATATAGATATAGATATACAAACTACACACCTGTAATAAAAATGTTCTTGAGGTAATATTGATAAACTACATCTTTAAGCTATACCATATCTTTAAGACATACCATATACTGTTTGGATATGTATTAGATTATGAAAATATCCCACACAGGTAAACAATATTTTCATCCACCCTCATGTCAATGGTTCCCTGATGCTATTCACCTTCCCCTCCCCCTCTTCATCTCCACCAACTGTTGATGTGCTTTTGTGTCCTTGTAAAATTTTTATATAATTGATACATGTGCTGTATGTATCCCTTTCTAATCTGCTTTCTTTCAGTCAATGTAATTATTTTGAGAACAATCTATATTGTGTATATTGAAACAAGTTTTTTATTAACTTTCTCCATTTTTTTCTGTTTCATTAGTTGCTATTCTTTACTTTCTTTTTGATTGCCAACACTGACTTGCTTTAATTTCCCCTTTTATTGTTTATAAATATTTTTTATTATTATTGCATATGTGTGCAACCAGCTTTTTAAGGGTCCACCAAGCAGCTCCCAAATCATGACCTGGAGACTTGCTATTAGTTTTGAATGTTTACCCTACTTTCGTTCTTTCTTGCCAGCTCTTATAACTTAACCTGTTTCTCTTCATCTACAGTTTGCCTTGGAGCCTTTTACATTTCTTTCATTTTGTATGTTTTACTCCATGTCTGTCTGACTACTGGCTGGCTGGCTGGCTGGCCCCAGATGTCACCATTTCTTTCTCCTTCATTCTCTCCCTTTTTTCTTTCCCTTGAACCTAGATTCCTCCTCCTATCTATGCCCACCACCCTGTTTATCCTTCCTTTGCCTAGTTATTGGCCACTCAGTTTTTTATTAGAGGACTCAGGTGCCATAGGCAGGCAAGGTAAAATAGAAACTCATCTTTACATAATTAAACCAATGCAGCATAAACCTATGCAACACACCTTCACATACTTAGAGAGTAATATTGCACAACATACATGAATGAATGTACATTTGCTCTCCTCCTACCCCATCACAGTGTGTGTAATATGTCTGCTGGTAAGTGAGGGGATGTGTATGCCACTAGGATGTGGAGGCTTTTGGAGAATTTTTTCCTTCCATTGTTGGTTAGAGGATCAAACTTAGGTTTTCAGTCTGACACAGCTAGTACTTTTACATGCTGAGCCATCCCCCCCCACCACCCCGGGCCAATGTTTATTAATTTATCTAGTGTTTGGCTGCTATTGTTACTGTTGTTAGTTTGTTTGCTTCTTTGTTTAGTACTTTTGGGTTTTTTTTGTTTGCTTTTTTGAAATAAGATCTCACCATGTATCCCAGACTAGCCAGCAATAGATCTCACTTCTATGTGGCCCATATGTGGTTATCCTCCTGTCTCAGCCTTCCAAATGAAATTGCAGTCCTATGACACCACTTCCTTTTTTTCTTCCTTTATATTTTAATGTTTATTTTTTATTTTGTATTTGTGACTAGTCTGTCTGCTTGTATGTATGTGAGTCTGTATGTGTGCCATGTGCATGGCTGGTGCCTGTGGAAGTCAGAAGAGAACCTCTGATCAACTTGAATTGAAATTACAGAAGGTTGTGAGCTACCATGTGGATGCTGAGAACTGAATTCAGGCCCTCTGCAAGGGCACTGAGTCCTTAACCACTGAGCAATCTCTACAGGCCCTTTTCTGGCTTTCTTGATGAGAAGTTAAGGTAGATGTTGGTGCTATAAATATCCATACAGATACTAGTCGGTGATATGCTGCTAATTTTGGTATATTGTGTTTATCTTAGTGTATAGTATTTTCCATTTTGATTTCACTTTGACATATACATACTTCACAATTATGTCATATAGTTTCCAAATGTTTTGAGGTTTTAGGTACTTGCTATTATATATCTTAATTCATTTAGATTATAGTCTAAGAAAAAATTCTGATTGACTCAATTTATTTAAAATTATTAGCGTTTGTTATTTGGCTCAAAAAGCATTCACAGAAAAACAATGTTTGTCATAGATATCAAACATCTTATAAGTGTCAATAATTTTCAAATTGGTTTATAGTGTTGTTTAAAAAATTTTCACCTTTCCAGACTTTTTCCCTAGGTACTTCTAACATATGCTAATTGAGGACAAGAACTGACAAACTTTTGCATTTTCTTGTTAAGATCTATAAGTATGTAGGTCTTTATTTTTTTGTCAAATTTGGGAATTCTTCAACATATATCTTCAGGTATCATTTTACCCTGTAGTCCTCTCATTTTAGGAAACGTAGTCACTCAGCTATTCAGTCACTGAACATTGTCTTACATTCCACTAATGCTCGCCTCATTTTTTTATTGATAATTTTTGTGCCTCATTTTGGATCATTTTTATTGCTGTGTCTTCAAGTTCACTATTTCTTTCTTCTAAAGTGTCACACTCCATTATTGCAGCCTAAGCTTTTACAAAGTAGACATTATAATTTCTAGTTCTAGCAATTCAAATTGGGGACTTTCCTGTCTTTTACTTATGATTCTCAATCTTTTCTTGAGTATAGTTAGGTTGTGTGTCTGAAACTAATCTCAGATCCCTGCTCTTCAACTCTGCTGTGGTCATTAGTGCATTCTCTCGTCCTTCTTGAAGCAGCACCTCCTCTAGGTCCTACCCCCAAGCAGGGAACTATGAAGCTCTCAATGTGGCTAAGAAAGGTGTGATTCCTGCCCATGCACTACCTCTGGGAGCTGTCATTTTACCCTTCTCAGTGGTGCCTCTTTAGCCTTGAGTGTATTCTTCATCCTTTGCAATCAGTGGGGAACAATGCATCTTTTCTCTGTATGTATTCTTGTGTCTTGCAGACACCATGGCTCTTGACTTTCTTGACTTCTTTGCTTCATTTCATCATCCCAAGTAGTTCATTTGTTTCACTGAGATTTCCCTTCCATAGGCAGAACCCAACAACACTGTCCAGAAAATAACCCATGGCTAGCAGAGGTAAGGCTTGCCTCATGTGTTTTGTTTCTCAGAGTGTGTGCATCTTCATTTCCAAAATAGTCACTATCATGACTTTATATGCTTTGTGTGACATTTTAGTGACTTAAAGGAGAAGAAAAAATCTGGGTCATGTTTTTAGACCTTGGAAGTCGTGATCTTCTTTTCTTGACTTGATGTTAGAGACCCTTAGAAGTTTTGAATAGTCTTCAGAATTATATTAATTTATTTGTTTGCTCCTTTCCTCAGATACTGAACTTTAAGGGTCACAGATTTTACTGTTTTTCTTAATAGTTTTAGTAATAATTTGGAATGGATAAAATAAAAATAAAGTAAGATATATATGTATATATATATGTTGCATGTGTTGATCCCTTGTATTGCATTTATAGCTCTATAATCCTCTGTTTTATACAGCCAAGAGAGGCATGGTAAAAGTTTTTTTGTAGTAACGAAAGGTTGATTAGGTTTTATTTCAACAAAATGAGCAACAAGGTTGATGCTTAAAATGTAAAGGTGTTACCTGACCAGCTTTTACTCGTGCTGAATATTAATAAGCCTGTAAGTATGCTTGCTGAATATTAAAGAAGAAACACTGATTCCAAGACCCAGAAGGGAAAACTCCATAGCACATAAAAATATCTCATGTATAATTTTTATAATTTCATTGTAAGCCTAAAGTAGTGTTGTGTGATTACATTGCCAAATAAATGTGAACATTTACATTTCATAGTGAATATCCATGCCTTTCCTCCTCACAACGGGAAGTCTCTAATATCAACTCTGTCTGCTTGCTCCAGCTTCAAGAAAGGCAAGGCTGAGAGAGTAAGCATAAACTTTTCTGACCTTAGCCCTGACTTTTAATCTGCTAAACAGTGAGGTGGAGGGATTTCTCCGAATATTAGCATTAACAGTGGCTGGGCTCCTTCCATTACTTTAATAACATTGTGTCTGTGTTTTTCTGCTTGATGTGATGATAGCTTAGGGATGTAGAATTAATTCCACATATTATCTACATAAAGGATAATGAGCAAAATTGGTTCCCCCTAGGAAGTTTCATTAAATTTGGGTATAAGCCAATTGACTTCAGATCGGTCCCAGGTTCTTGGATGACTTTCAAGCCTGGAGGACCTGGGAGGATGAGAAAGGGCACATCTGAATCTCAGGGCAGCAGATGCAGAAGGTTTCTGAGAACCCCTGTCATTGAAAGCCTCGTTCCTTCTGGAAAAGCAAACTGCTAGTTTGTTGACCATCAGGTGCAAAATAGAATCTTTCCCATATCTTAGCAATGTGTGCACTAAGGTAGTTTTAATTCAAGTAATTTGTGCCTAAATCATTTGATCTGTGGATCTGACAGTTCCTGGAGGTATTTCAAATCATGGAAATTACAAACAAGCCTATAAATAGTAAATTAATAGAAACTCAGGTCCAATAAGGATATATGTGCCACTTTTTTTTCTTTTCTTTTTTCCTTTTTCACAAGAAGGTTAAAGCAATGTCTTCTAAGTTAATTGTCAGCTTTGGAATGCTGTCCTTGTTAAAGTCATACTACGAGTTGACACTTCAAATCTTAGTGACTCATTCAGAGAAATTTAGAGTATACAGCTCTTATAGAGGTTTAGAATGTAATTAATTTATATACATCTTTAAGAACGCCATTGGAAGGCTAGGAGTGGTGGTGTGCATCGTTAATTCCAGCACCTGAGAGTCAGAGGCAGGCAAATCTCTGTGAGTTCAAGGAAAAGGTTGATCTACAAACCTAGAACCTGTCTCCAAAACTAAAACTGAAGGGGAAAAAAGGAAAATCATTTCAATATTTTTTAAGACAGGATCTCTTGTAGCCATAGCTGGTCTGGAACTTGCTATATAGACCAGGTTAGCCTTGAACTCCCAGAGATCTCCCTGTGATACTATTTCTGGCAAACTAACTTCATTTTGAAGACACAAGTTTATCAAAAGTAAATAGCAACTAAATTGTTTCACTAGGGAACTTTTAATAGTTCTTGAAACATGCACGAACACATGCAAAATTATTATGTACTAGGGTGCTAACCAACACAGATGGGAAAATGCAAGATTAAAATAATGTTGAATTAGAATTTACCTCCTTGCTGTCTGCATATCTATGTCTTTCCAAAATCCCCACATCGAAATTATAATTCCCAAGGGTTATCATTTCAGGTAAAGAAGAGCATTGTTTCCACCATGAGGGCTAAACAGCTACCTTCTCCCTTCCCAGAGCTCAGATTCCAAATGGCTTTACCAGACATTGAATCTGTTGGTGTCTTAATCTGTTACACCATGAATGGTGAAATAAATATCTTTTGTTTACCAGCTCCATAATTAATGATACATATTTTCATTTTTACAAAGATTTGTTTATTTTTATTTTATGAGTGTTTTGCCTGCATGTATGCCTATGCATCACTTGAATATGTGGTACCTATAGGAGTCAAGAGAAGTTATGTGATGTCTGGAACTGGGATTATAAATGATAGGGAGCTGTCATGTGGGTACTTAGAACCAAACTCAGGTCCTCTGTAATAGTAGCAGGTGCCCTTAGCCTCAGAGATTTTGCTCTAGCCCCCAAATTTTTGATATTTTGTTAAGCCAATAGTAATTCAGTTTGTTCTAAGCTATCAACAACACCCTTGTAAATCAGTGCAAGCTACAGTGGTAGAGCCTAGAGAAAGGACTTTAAAAATGAAACAAAATAAAAAAGTAGAGGGATTATAACATTTCAATCAAAGTTGAAAAGACTTTGCTATGAGAAAAGTTGAAAACTTTACTAAATTATGATGAAGTGACTGAACAAATATTTAAGTACTTTTTACCTTTAGATTATCATCTTCCTAGTTACTGGGACAAAAATATCTGGGTAAAATGTAAAGGGAGAAATAGCTTATAGCAGTTCACAGGTTCAGAGGATTTGGTCTGTGGTTGGTTGACTTGATACTCTTGGAAAACCATGCTAGTGATAGCAGTATGCAGGAAAGTTTCTGGAAGCAGAGAGAGGCAGGGAGGAAAGGACCTGGGACAAGATGGATCAGTAGCTCATCCCAGTGGCTTGCTTCTTTCAGCCAGTTTCTACTTCCCAAGTCTTTTATGACCTCCCCCAATAATGCCAATCAGGTGGGGACCAAGTCGTCAACACATGAGCCTATTTAGAGAATTTCATATTTAAATCATAACAAAATGGTTAAATAAGCTGCACATCCATAAAGCATGTCTTTAATATTTCCAAAGTTTCTTCTAAATTATTACTCTTAATATATTTCTCTGTTATCTTTAGTTACAAGATAAACAGGAATTTATGAAGGGAAAAATAACATCTCAACCAACAACAATCTCCAGACTTAATCTTCAGAATATTTTCAAATTCCAAATTGGTGAAGCCAACAAGAACGAGGTCTTACTATATTATAATTGCAAAATAAATAACATAGCAGAGGAATGTGAGTTTCTGTGGACACTTGAATTAGTCAAAGAAATGAGTAATTGCTAAAATCACATAATGATTTCCAATTTATCATTATCGTGTACTTAGTCCTTTATGGTGATTTTGAATGAGACTTAATTTAGAAGCAGGACTTTAGGAAAATGAAATATATGGAAGATGACATGGGATAACTAGGGAAGTGTTGTCACCTAATAAATCCTGAAAATGATAACTATTGACTGGTGCTGAAAATACCTTTCTAGATGTTACATATGAGTAGGATGACAGGAGGCAAAGGTGAGCCAGAACAAGGATACTTCTTGTATTAGTCAGGGTTCTCTGGAAGAACAGCACTTACGGAGTGACTCTCTGTATATGTATAGAAAGGGGGTTATTACAATGATTGACAGGCTGTAGTCCAGCTAATCCAACAGTAAGCTGCTTATGAATGGAACGTCTGAGAGAATTCAGAATAGTTCAGTTCATGAATTGGTCTTCAGTATATGCCAGAATCATGAAGAAGTAAACTCTAGTGCCAGTAAAGGAATGGACTTTCTAGCCAGGGCAATAGCAGATAGACAAAGAGAGAAAGCTTCCTTTTTCCATGTCCTTATATAGCAGTGGTTCTCAACCTGTGGGTCTTGACCCCTTTGGGTTGCCTAAGACCATCAGAAAACACACATATTTACATTATGATTAATAACAATAGCAAAATTACAGTTGTGAAGTAGCAATGAAAATAATTTTATGGCTGGGAGTCACCACAACATGAGGGTCCAAGGGTCACAGCATTAGGAAGGTTGGGAACCATTGTTTTACAGGATGCTAGCTGGTGTGGTCCAGATTAGTGATGGGTCGTGATGATACGTTGTTTAGGATCTAATAAAGCCACTGGAGATCAGAATGCAAAGCCAGAGACATTAGTTAGCCATAGATGCCAGGCAGTGTTGGTACATACCTTTAATCCAAGGACCCAGGAGACAGAGGCAGATGGATCTTTGTGAGTCCAAAACCACTCTGGCCTATACAAGAGTGAAACAATAAAATAGAGTAACAGAAATCACACCCTTAATCTCAGCACTACAGAGTTATTTAAGGAAGAAGTAAAGGGTCTCATTTGACAGTTAGTTTTCAGCCACATTGAGGAGATGAGCTGATACAAAGACAATAAGGGTGGTGTGTACTTGGTTTGTTGGGAGAACAACAGTAATGCCCATGCAACTGGAGAGAGATGGATGAGGAGAGATGAGGTCAGGAAAGGTGGTGATAGCACCTCGCTATAGGGTTTCATATGCCACTAAAAAAACTTTGTAGTTTTGAACAGAAGATGATAAAGCTGGGTTTAAATTTTAATAGTATCGCCTTAATTCTGTGGAGGCCATAGGGAAGCAGAGAAACTATTTGTAATAATGAAGGCTAGCATTAGTGGTCTGGTGTTACAGGCTCCAGGAATGAGAGCCATTAAGATCTGCTGATGCTTTGCTTGGTGTGCGTGAGGAAGGAAGAGGTCAAGAGCAATGCTAAAGCGTTTAGGTCTGTGCTACTGGGAGTGCAGAACCACTGTGAACATGTGTAACGACGGGAAAGACAGTAAGAAATTAAGGTTGTAGGCACGGCAAGCTTGTTAAACATCTGTGTGATGCCCAAGAAGATGGAGGAAATGAGACTCGGTCTAAGGATATTGGGCTGGCGGTGCAAATTAAGGAGAAACAACAGCTTGTCAATGACCATTTTTAAAAGACAGAATGAGGTTGTGTCGAGAGGGCATATGGCAGAAGAGAGTTGTAGGGATAGATTGCCCTGGGCATTCTAATAGAAGGTCAGGAAGATAGGGAACCAAACAAGGAGAAAGGATTGTCTAGTGAAATAAAAGGACAGTCTTGAATAAACAGTAACTGGAAGCTAAGGGTCAATAGAGAGAAACTGACCCATGTTGTCCTGGCTTCTGGGATCTCTGACCACAACTTGTGTATCTAAACCAAGGATCTATATTCTACTGCATTATATAGTCAATAGCTCCTTAGGGAAATGTCTGGACTGAGGATCAATCAGGAATGATGCTGCAGGTATAGTCTCTGGGTTGCACATAAAACATGCTTGGTAACTTCTATGCCCTCTTCTCCAAGGGCTTGTAGGACTCTTGGCCATTTGGATAAGTTCACAAATTTGAGCGCTAATTTTTAATTTTTATTAAGGAAAGACACTTTCTGCATTTATCACACTGAGGGGATGGCAATTTCATCTAGGGACAAACATATTTTAGTCATCTAGTATACAAACTAAATGAAGGTCTGTTGCAAATGAAGATTTATGGCAGGGGAAGGAACTGCGGAATACTCTGTGGTGCAGCTCTTGGGTTCTGAGCAAGAACTGATTATCTGGGACTGTGCATTCTGGGTAGGTATTAACTACCTATGCTGAGAATTAAAATCAAAAGGATTTTGCATTTACAGATTATCATTATCATGCTCATAATCTGAAGGGCTTTAATAAAAAATTGTGGACATTATCATATAAAGTTATTCGAGAGGTGTGAGAAAGTTTCCCTAGGTCTAGGGTGACATCTCCAGATAGCTCTCCTTGGACCCAGGAAAAACTGGGGTCTCAATGTATTTGTGGCTTCTTTCTGCATTCATGGTTTCCCCATGAATCTGTGTTGTCTGGCCTGTAAGTCGGGGCTCAGCACATTGGCGCCTATCTCATGCTGCGGGCATGAGAAACAACCACACATAGCTTCATATGCTTTCTCAGGTCCAGTCAAAATGGATTCAAAGGAAAGGCTATTCACTTTTGGCAACGATGAGGAGAAAGTTGTCAAGGTGGTGGCAACCTTATAAAAATTCTGAGGTACAAATTGAACTTGTCATTGCAGAGCGAAGAAGACTCTTAGCGGTGACAGTACTGTGGGGGAATGATATCATCTGGAATTCTAATTCACAGTGCACACCTTTATGTTATTATTATTATTTTGGTGAAACTGTAGTTTCTTATGGTGAGGTTCAAGTATTAGAGATCTTGAGGAAAGCAGAGCCAAGAGGATAGATAACATTATAGGTGTTGGCTCCTGAAGTTGTGGAAGGGCAAGGTCCCAAAATACATTTCCTGTGAGCTGGAAGGCTAGGGAATCTGACAGTGGTTCAAAGGGCACAGGGCTAGAGGACTGTCCGAGTATGCTCCAGTATAAAACTGAGTGCCTGTGAGCCAGAGGATGGGGAATAGCAGATGGGCGCCTAAGCCTACGTGGTGGCTTTAGATTTTTCCTGCACATCTCTACTTTTTAGACCCTCTATGAATTGGATGATGCTCACCTACCTTGGAGAGGACCATATGGTTGATTCTGTCCACTAACTGGAATCTTTCCTGTACCCATCCTTTTTTTTGACACATAAACATACCTGTAAATAAAGGTATGCACTTATTTGGGCATACTGCACTCCAGTCATTTCTTTCTTTTTTCCCATAAGAAATTAGACTTAGTTCTGGGAACCAAGAGGTTTTGTTTTTTGGTTTTTTTTTTGGTTTGTATTTTGTTTGTTTGTTTAATTATAACACAGAATTGCTAATACAATTATTTCTCAGAGTTATCTTCTAGATATTAACTAAAATAGCATATATGACCTTGCTTTGTGAAGTGTAAACACTATCCAGATATTTCATAGGTGTCATGCTTCAGTTTTACTAAGTACAACAATGTTGGAAGAAAGACAAAAACAATAATAAACATTTCCTCTGGGGCTTTGCTTGACTTGTAAGCATGTTTGACTGAAGGGTCTGTTATATGTTGATAGGATAACTTGGAAAGGACTCGAGCCTTGTGCTTCCGTTGGACTTATCTGTCTCTTTACGGAAGCACTGTGCTGTATCTAGCTCAACTGCCAGCAGATTTGACGGGAGTCAAAACAGGGATGGGATGCCTGAGTCTGAGTCTTGATTGACCCAGGGGTTTTACAACTAAAATAAGCCAGTTCTGTTATTTTTCATTGCCTTCAAAACATGAAAGCAGATAGATAGGACATGGTTAACCAACTAAATAACACAAAAAACTTTAGCCAAGCACTCGAACAATCCACTAGATTCTCTCCCAGAAACTGGCCACTTGGAAGTTAAAGACCCTGTATTCCACAGAGGATGTCTCCTGGGGAGACAGAGCTTCCTGCCTGACTCTAGTTTGATCTCCAGCATCCACTCCACTCTGCCTTTTAGGGAAGTAGATAAACAGCATGTTATTTATTCTGTTTATAGACCTTTTAAAGGTGTCCAGGAAAGTCCTTTTAGTAACTCAAAATGGTAATGTTCAATCCAATCAGCTAAGAGAGCCCCAAGGCTGTAAGTAACCTTTCAAAGGATGCACAGGATAGCTTGACTCACATCCTCTGTAACTATGGACTTCACATCAGAAGGGAAAATCCAAAGAACATTATCTTCTTTTTCCACTGTACTTTCAGTGTACCTTATTAGCCTTCTGTATATAATAACAAGTCCTTTTATTTGGGGGTATTTTCTTGGAGACCAGCGAAGGCTGTTCAGAATAAATGGACTCCTGCCCTGTTATGGAGATCACCACCAATGAGGTACATGGCTTATCTAGACCACTGCTGGTCAACAAGGCATACAGAGTTCAGATTTGCATGTAATGCACCCCTTAAGCTACTGTGGATCAGTTTGAAGGTACTTACCATAAGCTATGGACATTGTTCTACCAGGATTCTGGGTAGTGTCTTCTCTTTTTGCCTTTCTTCCAAGGCATGGTAGTCCTGTGTGCTGACTACTTGTCAGTCAATGATGCAGGCAAATGCCTGTGGATCCAGTCTATGAAAAAGGTCATGGGAAAGAAGTTAGAAGAAGAAAATGAGGAGGAAATGGGCTGTATGTAGCCACCTTTTATCCTACTCACTGATCTATTGGTTGTGGCTGACGCTTGTCCTTGAACAGGATACAGGACTGCTTCTTCAACTCTAGCATGACAGAAACATCTTCAAGGTCCTATTGACCTTCATTCATACAGACCTGGGTATGTCTGAGGGGAAGCCTGGGACTCTGCATTTCTGACAAGGTAGTATTCATACTTGGAGACATAGGAAATATGTTTAGAATCAGGGGATTTATTGGTCTGGGAGGCTCTTAAACATTCCAATTAGATTCTGGCTCCACTCACAGTGAAAGCCCTAATATGATGTACAACAAAGAAATATTATCATTTAACAGCATTTCCATGGCCTGTCCCCTAGGAACAAGCATAAAACGATTTCATTGTATTTATCAAACCCTCTTTGCAAAACATATTGCTATAAAAAATCAGTTAAGCATTTGTGACCAAATAGAATGACTAAAGTGCCATAATTGTCTAAAGAGTGATATACAAGGAGCTCACTGGTGCTATCTCGGTGCAAAAGATCTTATAGTCCCTTTCATCCATCAAGGATTTCCTCTATAGACGTCAGCCAGGAGGTTATCTGTATCGTAAACACTATGCAAAGCTTTTTGGATCCTTTCTCAGGCACAGGTTGCCTCCATTGACTATGTTATCAATCAGGGCATAAACCACAGCCTTAATGTTATCTGAATCTCAGAAGTTCACCCTGGTGCAGTAACTGCTGGGGAATTATGAGTCATGGGATTGCTTGAACACGAAGAGTATTGTGCTGTGAAGATTACAGAATCTTATTAGAGAAGGCTCTGGCCCAGATTTGCAGCCGTTAAAATCAGAGGATTTCTTCAGATACCTTAGGGAAGATGGAAAAGGTTGGAACCTGTTTCTATTTACTCATGTGCACTCCCAGGATGCAGTCAGCCAGCAGGAGCTACAGCAGATCTTACTTATTAGTGTGAATTTCTCCTTTGGGGCATTATTTAAAAAATATTTGTACATATTTCAAATCCCTCAATCTGGTTTGTGGCAAATGGTTGCTTAAGCAGCTTCTTAATTATTTTGTTCCAGGTTTTGCAGAAGGAGTGTTGCAGATATTTGGCATGAAGCTGAGGGTTTTCAAGTTTTAACTACCTCCTCAATACATCAGGAAAGAAGGAAAATCAAGGGTGTGAAATTATTACTCCCTTTGTGCAGTATGCACAAATAGAATTGATTGTGGACCTCAGTACAGGGGAGAAATTCTTGCACAGCTGCATGGCAATAATTTTTATGTTTGTTAAAATTACATTCTTGCTATTTTGTCATAATACTCCAGAGTGAAGCCCGAGAAGAATGACATGGTCGTAATAAGAGTAAACGGAATAACTCTGAGAATCTCAGGTAATAAATTATCTCATGAACATAAATGTAAACAGGATCATTTGAAATCAGTGGTAGATAAATAGGAACAAATAAAAACAAGTGTTATTTTTATGATGGTGTTTGGCAGAATCATTTAGTTGAGAAGACAAATTAGTTAGATGCCCAGTTTAGATAAGTTTTTCTACAGTATTTATTCCCGTCCTTGTGGTTGAGCAGTTGGGAAACATGTGGTTGGAAAGATGTGTACCGAGTATGGGGTGATTCAGCATTGTTCAATTTATGGGAGGAAGATGTCCATGACCCTAGATAATCTGGAGTCATCATGTAGTCAACTCATTCCTCTAGTCTTGCTTATTATTAGATTGAATTGCTTCCTAATTTAAACCACTAGGCTGAGTTACACCACTGGGCTGAGCACTAAGAGACACACACAAGTCCCTACTCCCTGCTTTTCTAGTTATCTAATTATGTGCCATGTTGTATTTGCCATATCATATGTCCATTCACATGTACATGCACAGACACAAATATGTTTTCATTGCTTAGGAAAGAGCAGTAATACATGGAGAAGGGCACTTGGCATAGCGGAACTCTCCAGGAAATAAATCAACCCATTCACAACTTTGAGCTTCTCAATTTCTATTTCATCCAAAATCAAGCAAGCAAGCAAACAAACAAACAACCAAATCAAAAACCTTCACACTATTTTTTTGGATATCTGTGAACCAGAACTTTCTGGTAAGTTAAATCGCCATGGCAAAATAAGATACAAATTCAATGTGTGTGTGTGTGTGTGTGTGTGTGTGTGTGTACACGTGTGTTTGATGCATCTGTATACATGTTACACATCACATGAGCACTTTGCAAACTGTTTCACTGAGAACTATGACTTATGTATTCCACTCCAAGTTCCTACGCTTGGAAAGAAAAGGAACACATCAACAAGGTTAAGTTGAAACAACACCAAGATAATTTTTTGCAATAAAATCGATAATCTCTACTTAGTTTTATTTTGGGGTACTGGTTTGGCAATGAAAACAGTGGATAGATGTCAAGACAGTTGAAGGTTCTTGAATTCACAGACATCATTTTTATTTAGGTGACTGAATGGTCCCTGAGAGATTGGTAGTTACCTACACTCCTTTGATAGGAATGAGTTGTAATTTGCCAAGTCTAAACTATGATCAGAAGTTCTTACAGGTATATTTTGTCTAATGACTACTGTGGTGAAACCATCACAAAACAAAACAAGATATAAGACACCACAGGAAAGAACAAAAAGAAGAGAAGAGATTCAGCAGTGCAAATTGTTGAATTCTATCAAGAAGCAACCCCAGAAAGAGTTTGAATGTCTGAAGTCACATAGCTGGTAGGGAATAGAGCTGAGATGAGAATTCTTGGTCCAAAGTAGGATAAACTTGCTGCATAATGTCTGTTGTTCCTGTTCTTAATTTTCACAAACAGCACTGCTTTTCTGATAGTGGGCTTGAGGTCACAGGTAGACCTAAGACAGTTCTGTGCGTTTGTTTACTTTGCATGATGAGAAACATTATGAAGAATAACAGATGGTAAAAAACACATAACAAGAGTAAGGTGGGTTCCAACCTGGGTCAAGATAAGGGAGGGGAAGCAGAATTTGAGCTTGTCCTGGTGGGCAAGAGAGAAGCAGAAGGGAGCCTTGTGAAAGTCATGAAACAAGGAGTGAGGTTACACTAGGCAGCAATGACATCTACTCAAGAGGGGGCCGTCACCATTCCATGCATTCAGTAGTTGGTGTGGAATTGTTTCCAGCTTGGGACAAATATGAATCGCACTGTTATAAAAATTCAAGTTTTTGTATGGAACAAAGAAAGGAAGAGAACCCAGGCTGCTGAAGGAGAATGACCTGAGGCCTGGGAGGCAGGAGGAAGGGATGGGTGAGGTCCTCAAGTCTCCTGCAGGATCTGGTGCGGATTCCTAAGAACTATGTTGATACTTATTGAAATACCTGCTCTCGTCATCCACAGAAGAAATGCAGTATTGTCAGAAGGAAAAAAAAACCCTGAAGTTTTACTACCTAGATTTCTCTTAGAATTCAGACTGAAGCTTTCAGAGCTATGGCACTGGTTACAGGAAGAACTACTCTCAGTAGCTTTACAAGGGACAGGGTGGCAGGCACTGGTAGTTGATCAGGTCTTATTCTCTAGCCACCTGTTGCCTGGGAACAGTACCTGGACCCATCCCATTTCACTTTTAAAGCCTTTGTTATACAAGTTTGTTTTCTGATAGTCTTTGCTCTTGATTTTTAAGTGGCTTATAACGTCACTCAGTCAATACCTACACCAGAGAAGTCCTCGGCTCATAAACTTTCAGTTTTGCAGTTTGTACATAAAAGGATCCTTGCTCTTGTCCTTTAAGTTATTAGCTAGGCTGCCCTTCCCTTAGTGCCTTTGCCTGTGCTCCAAGCATTGGTATTTCTCAGTGCAGTTATAAATGGCAGTCTCTTCCTGGGCAGCCTACATTGCACTAACTAACTGACCTCTGAACAGGGAAAATGAAACCATCCATCCCAGAAGAGAAGAAAGGAGGAGTAAAAATTTGTTCCCTCTCCTCTGAGTATGAATTTTTTTTTTTTAGTTTTTTTGAGACAGGGTTTCTCTGTGTTGTTTTGGAGCTGTCTTGGAACTCTCTCTGTAGACCAGGCTGGGATTGAACTCACAGAGATCCACCTGCTTCTGCTTCCCAAGTGCTGGGATTAAAGACATGTGCCACCAACGCCCGGCAGAGTATAATTTTTCTTTCTTTCTTTCTTTCTTTCTTTCTTTCTTTCTTTCTTTCTTTCTTTCTTTCTTTCGTCAACGTGTAAAGAGAAAGCTGTATGGACGTTGACAGAAGAACAGCAAGGAGTAACACTGTTACTGAATTATTCAAGGGGTCCCCAGAGTAAGCCCTCTGTGACACGGTAGGAACCTGGACTCAGGGCAGAGGCTGACTCAAGCTACTGTCACCTAGGACTGCAAAGTCTTTGTGGGACCAAGAAGACTGGGTGACAATTTCGTTGACTCCTTGCTTTCCAGAATTGATAGATAGATGTTTCTGCAATTCCTCTCAAATTTCTCTCTTAGTACATTTCTCTCTCCGTCTCCATTCTTGTTCGTTTTTGTTTTAGATTTTGTTTTTTGTTTTGGTAGAAGTTGGGGAGTAGAAATAACACTGATCATCTCTAGGTTGCTCTGTGCTGAAGTCAGTGTAAGTGACCTTTACCAAAGACAGCCCCAGCAGCCCCGGTCCCAATCAGTGCAGGGTTTGGTGGGGCAGGGGCACAGAATGCATCCTTAACAGCTGCAGGTAAAGAAGCAGACTTTGGAGACAAGTGGGCACAACAGGTTGGAGGCACCGAGGCAGGACACTAAGCTTTGTAGCAGGTGCCACAAAGTCAGTGGGATCAGAGCCCCTCTGACCTGCCTGCAAGTGCTCGTTTCCTCAGGCTGGACGGATAGACACCTTTGAGTTACTCTGGAAAATTGCAATGGAGATTCACTTTCTTCAAAATTAATTTATTTTGGAAGTGTTGCATATCATGACATTTGGTGCCTAATGCTACTGCGTTGACTGGAACAGCTTGTTTGGGTACATCGTTTGAAGCTGGGTATTAGGCAGGCAGGGTTTGCAACAAGCACTGCTCAGGTTGGGGTCTCCCGCTGCATGGCCATGATCATCAGTTCTGCCTTCATGAAGGGGAGGAAGGATCGGGCCCCAGATCTGGGGCAATGAAGGATTCCATGCCCTAATATTAAAAAAAAAAGTTCTGGATTACCCTGTGAAGGAATGTGTGTGATTTTTTAGTTCAGTGTCTTCTGGCCTTGAGGGAACAGTGATCCCCAGTGCTATAACTGTGGTAGATATAAAACCGCATTTTTTTGTATGTCGGAAAGAGCAGCTGCTGTGAGAGTCTTAGAGAGGAGGGCCAAGTGTTTTGCCTGGGGCTGGTCACAGTGCAACAGGAAGGTGACTTTCCCCTGCAGGGTTCTCAAGGCCCTCTGAACACAGGCAGTGCAGCAGCTCTCCCATTTCTTTTTGGACCTGGCTCTAAAATCGTGTTAAACGTGATTTAAACGCTTGTCAGGGGGCTGCCTTTCATTAAACAAAAGCTGATTGCTTTGTTTTCCTGCACACCCCGCCCCCACTGTGTTCCATTTTCCTGGGGTTTTCAGAGAACAAAAGGTGTCTCTTACCCAGCAAAGCCTGGCTCGGTGAGCAGTTAGGCAGAGTTAGCATTTCCTACTTGCAAGTGAAACCCTTATTTGCTACCAGTAGCAACCGCGCTTGCAGAGAAGCCAGGACATTCCCTATTCCGTTCTGGGTTCAGAAAGCAGTTTCCGGGGACACGCATTGCTGGGCTTGAGGTGGTTGAAGTCTTATGCCCCTCAAAATGGGTCGTTGTACATCCAGCTCATGGCACAGGAATTTGGCAGAAGAGGGACACAGCTGAGCTCCCTCTGACTGCACCTCTGCTCCAGCTGGGTGTGCTGATTTCGTGATTTGTCCTTTGGTTGTTTTTATTTGAAGTGGATGGAAACGTTTGTCCACTAAGTGGCGCTACATCCTTTGTTCTCTGACAGAAACTTTCACTTGAGTCAAAAATGCTTGGTTTGGGTGGGGACTGGTTAAAAAGAGTAAATGGCTTTTCCGCGTCCCTTGCTGTGGAAAGTACAGACTTGGACTGAAAAGTGCATGGAGAAGGGACATGCTGTCAGGACGGAAATCAGAGGGGCGACACTCTAGGATGTCCCTTCAATTCCCCAGAAAGCTGAAGATGGTTAGACTGCTTTGAACTAGGTGGACTTGCTAAATGCACAGAAAATGGGATCTTATTAATCCTGATTTTTAAAATAGACACTTGAAAAGGTTGTGTGTGTGTGTGTGTGTGTGTGTGTGTGTGGAGTGTGTGTGTGTGTCTGTAGCAGTAATAATAGTTAGAAATATTTAGCCAACAACTTGAGAGAGAATGATTTCTTCAGTAAGTATCAGTTGTTGTTACTATCTGTGATTTTATTTTTCATATTTTATTTAACTCTGACCATGCCTGTGGGAGGCAACTTAATATTTTCATATTGAATGTGAAAGCTTGTTGCCGTTATTTTCCGTAGTTTCTGAGCTGCATGCCCTTTGGGTCTATACATCCCTCAGCCTTTTCCACCCTCTGCATGAGGCTGTATCATCTCTGAAGCATTATACCTCTGTCTTTGCAGTGTGCGATAATACGAGGTGGGCTTAGTACCTACATGGGTTAGTTTTGTCAACCTGACATAAATTAATCTCATCTGGGAAGAGGGGCCTCACTTTAGGAATTACCCTCAACAGGTTGGCCTGTGGTTAAGTCTGTGACGTATGTTCTTGGATAATGATTGATATAGGGAGGGCTCAGTGCCCTGTGGGCAGTGCCATGCCTGGGAAGATGATTCTAGGTTGTATAAGAAAGCACGTTGAGAAAGTCACAAGGAACAAGTCAGGAAGCAACATTCCTCCATGGTAGATGTCAGCTCCTACCTTCCGGTTCCTGCCTCGAGTTCTTGTGTAGGCTTCTCTTCTTGATGGGCTTCTAAGGTAAACAAAGCTGTTTTTGGTCAGTGTTTTATCACATCAATGAAAAGCTAGCCTCATCCACCTGGTTGAAGCAACTCACTCCCATGTTGGGCAAGACATAATATGTGATTCTTCAACGGTGAAAATGACTTCTGCAGAGCCATGCCAATACACAGAGGTCACATGTTTGCTGGCTAGCGAGTGTTCTGGGGGGGCCCTTGCAGCCTCGCTGGATGAAGCCAGTGGTCAGAAAGCATTGCATCCCCAGCTGTGTGACCATGGGAATACCAAGCGCTTCTCAGAGTGGGTGCTTTCCTTGATTGTTATGCCATCATCCTTTGCGCTGAATCAAATGAAATTGAGTCTATTTGGCCATTTTTCAATTAGAAATCTGGCAAACATACACGATTCAAGCTAATAAAACTTCTGTATTTTAATGTGGGCACATGCTTAATGGAACAATTTCCCAATATGGTTTTAATTCTGAGGAACTTCACTCCTGATTCTCTTGTTCACACTGTACATCCCTCTAAAACATGTGGAGATATCTTTTTTTTAAATGTTGGCATGGTAAAAAACTCAATTTTATTCCCAGTCCGAGATGATCCTTCATCGCTGTTTTCTCATTGGAAGAGTGACTCTCATTAGAAACAACTAGTCGATGATCCCCGCTGAACTGGATTTCTGTTTCTGCTGGGATGCTGTGCTGTGGTATTCATATCACACCTGCAGGGTTGACTCCTCCCCACTCCCCACCCCTGACCCAGAGACAGCTTCCATTCCCTGCCATCCCATCCCAAAGTACACAGTGCCTCTCTTATAGTTCACCTGACTTGGACACAGGTGGATGAGGCTAGCTTTGTAACCTATACCTGACTCTCTACTTACTATTTCCACTATGCAGGGAACAATGTGAAAGTCTTAGGAGAGGTTTGGGTTTAAGAAAATCAGTAAGATCCATCTTAGAATAACAATACCTTAGCATTGAATAGTCACTCAGCAAGCACTTCCCAAATGTTGATTATATACTGGGAACCTCTGACCACTGATTCTTCATAGAGAGTGTTTATCAAACAATTGTTCACAACTAGTATCCAATTTTGTTGTGGAGGAACATTAGGGAATAGAGGAGGACTGTGGTAGAGCATGCAAAGGAGGTTTCAAAGATGGTCTTAGCAAAGAAGTGAGTGTAGCTTACGAGTTTCATCTTCGTGATTCTGCCTCATGTGACTATATGTATGCCAGTTTTTGAAGGGTACGTAAACATAAAAATTTAAACCAATATATCTGTTTCTTGTTACATTTATTTGAGTGTGTGTTTACATGTGTATGAACCCCACCTGCCCACACATGTAGTATGCAAGGCATAGGACAGCTTTTACAGTCAGTTCTCTTCTTACTATGTAAATTCTGAGACTGGAACTTTGGTCATCAGCCTTGGCAGCAAGTGCCCTTGTCCTCTGAGCCCTATTTCCAGCACTAAACCAAGGCATTTGTGGAAATTTCTAAACAAGAGGAGACCGGTGCTACAGGTCAAATCTATGGTTCAAGGACTGAATATGGGACATTACACTTGACTGTTGAAAGTCTCAGTTTCCCCATCTACAAAATATAAATCTAATAGAAACTTTTTTGTGGTGTTGTGGCAGGAAGGAAGAAAATGAGTAAAAATATGTAAAGCACATAAGATAATGTCTAACAGGCAATGAAATCTACGTAGATATTAGCAACTTCTAGTTTCAGAGAATGCCTCAGAAAATTCCAAATTATATGACTATATGATTGTTCACAAACCATGTCCTGCAACTGCTGCTGTCACCTTAACCTTCCCTGAGGTCACCTGCATTCCCCACCCATATTTAGTTTGGGACTTTCTGAGATCATTATTGAGTTTAATGTTTCTTCAGTCCTCGAATGTGGTGGGTTTGTTATCAGCAGGTTCCTCTCTGGTGCCTTGCTGTTTACCTGAAACCTTAATTCCACCTCATCTTTCCTCATCAGTGTACTTTTGCTGTGCTACTGCTTTTTTCTTCCTCTGTGCTCTCCTCTTCCTGATAGCAAGGCAAACTCTCCTGGGGAGAACTTCTCTGGGCTGGTTTACAAAATCACAGTTCTCTGAATGATACCAGTTGCAGGAAGTGTGGGCCTGGTGCTCTGGACTTCTTCAGGAACTTTTCAAGAATCCAAGAGGAGCCAAAGCAAAGAGTACCCTTTCTTAATAAGAAAGAATTGCTTCACCCTTACTTTTGAATTTCCTCAAGGGCTTTAACTTACAAGACAGACAAACTCCTAAAACGAATCTCTCATTTCTCAGCATTTACAGAGACATGTTAGGATGCAGGGGCTGGTTATACATGTGGCTCACAGTGTTGTAAACTCATGTTTCCTGTTGGGACTGCTGGTTCCAATCAACTGACTCAGAGGCTGAATATTAATTATAAATGCTCAACTGATAGCTCAGGCTTATTACTAACTAGCTCTTACATTTTAAGTTAACCCATATTCGTTATATATGTTCTGCCATAATACAGTATCTTTATTAGCATGGCACATTCATCTTCTGCTCCCTCTATGCCTTCCTGATGATTCCTCTGACTCCACCCTTCCTCATGCCATCATTTTCAGTTTGGCTTTCCCACCTAGCTGTATCTTATTCAGCTATTGGCCAGTCAGGTTGTTTATATTAGATCAATCACAATGACATATATTCACACAATGCAAAGGAATACTCCACATCGCAGTGGGAATGTGGAGGCTCAGTGATTCTGCCTGGATTTGGGTCATGCATTCAGCTTGGATATATATCTCTTGCTTTAGAATCTCATGATTATTTTCTTTGGGTTGTTGTGTTGGTCATGTTTGCACATTTCCTGCATTTCACACCATCCTTCAACTCAAGATAGCCAAATACTATCATTGAGTTTTATGAGACAAACTACTTTAGTGTTCACCGATTTTTATAATTTTTTCATTAATCATATTTATTGAATGATTTATATCAGAATATCATATTATAGCAGAGTCAAGCTGATTTTTAGCATGTTAAGTTATGCTTCACCTAACTTTTCCTTAAACAAAATCTAGTGATATGTCACATTCTGTTCCTAGCTGTGATTACTTGTTTTTATGTCATCTTGACACAAGTTGGAGACTTCGGGGAGGAGGGAGCCTCAGTGGAAAAAAATGCCTCCATAAGACTGAGTTGTAGGCAGGCCTGTAAGGCATCTTCTTAATTAGTGATTGATGGTGGAAGGGTCAGCCTGCTGAGGGTTGTGCCATCCAATGGCAAATGGCCCTGGGTTTTATGAGAAAGCAGTCTGAGTTAACCATGGGGAGCAAGTGAGTAAGCAGAGTCCCTTCATGGCCTCTGCATCAGCTCCTGCTCTAGGTCCCTTTCCTGATGGAGATTCTCTCCTGACTTCCTTCAGTGATGGAGAAGTGTAAGCCAAATAAACCCTTTCTTCCTCAAGTTGAATTTGGTCATGGTGCTTTATCACAGCAATAGTAACTCTAACTAGGACACTGGGGTAGAGGCGGGAGTTAGCATTATTTTTATTCTATCATAAAACAGATTAGAAATATAAATTTTGGAGGAATCCAGCTTCTGAGAGATAATGTAAGAATCCAGTAGTGGTAGGAGATCTGCATGCTTATTTATGCAAACAATATGTCAGCTTAATCAGTGGACTGGTATTCTTTACAGACTCACTTTTCATTCTAGCTGTCCAGTTAGATTTAATCCTTACATGTGTCTCAGATGATGCATATTATGACACCAATATGCCATCATGTGGAAGTCTAAGTCAGCATACTGTTCTTTGTTCTCTCATTTTCTGCTTGCCCACACAACCCTAAGCCAAAAAGTCACCACCACTGCTATTGACCTACAGCCTTGTGATACCCTGAACCACACAGGCTCAGAAGGGCACTGTGGTGGGAGCAGCACTGGTGGTGAAGGGGGAAGGAGCACTGGTCATTCAAGTAACCAGCCTGGTGATTCCACGACTCTGTGATTCTAATGATGTGGTAGCGCAGGGTGTGAGAGTGTGGGCCGGCAGGTTCCAGCTGTGGAAAGGAGGTGGGTTTGTCATCTTCCTGTTTCTTCATCTCTCACTTACATGGCCAGCACCTAAGCTCAACGAAGTGGCAGTAGCCAGTGGTTTATTTAGAATGTGCCTAAAAGAAAGGAGATAATGTCTGTCCTTTCATATTTCAGTGCACTTCTCGCATGTTGAATAGTTTAGGCTTGCGTAGGCAATAATGGATGGGGCTTTGTAGTTTTTTTTCTAGTGTTCATTTGTTCCGTTTGTTCATTTACTGCCTTTGGAGAAATGGTGAGCAAATCTGATTTCATCATGCCTGAATAAAGCTGCCATGCTGTGGTTCTTACACAAGGAAAAATTGAAGCTGAGACCTTGGGTGTGTGGCTCCGTCTCACCACAAGTGGCAAAGGCCACACTCACAACGTTCTTGGACCCTGCCTTATAGCCCACTTTCCCACTCTGCACACATCATATCACACTAGTGCAAAAGCATCCCTGAAGTTACTATGCGTTTGAAGCAAGCTTGACCATCTAATTTTTCCTCTCTTAGAAATAGATGATTTTCAGCATCAGGAAGGACGTGGTGAAGTCCTAAATTTAAAATCTGAAGCATTAATGTTGAACCCTGGTATTTAGCCTCAGGAAATTCTTACTTTGGGTGCCAAATTAAACTAATTTACACTTACTAACTAACTAAACATTTTCTTAGCATGGCTCAATGCTTACATCTTTACTGTAATATTATACTTGACAGCCTTCTTACTAGTTTATAAACTCGTGTAAGGAATGAAATCTATGAAGCTTTGCATCCTGATTCTTCATGGCCTCCTGCAGGTTCATGATGCCAAGGTTCTAAATATACTGATGGTAACTGCCAGCAGATGTTATAAACTGTCCCCCTAGATGGCATATCCTGCTGAGAAGAATGCCATTATCATGAGGCACGTCCTGAAACATGGCGATGCAGGTATGATTTTCCCTGAGCATTCTTCTGTGTCTGTTATCTCTAATGCCTCAACCCAGCAAGAAGCTGTGTGTGGTATTCTCTAAACAGCACACATAGGCAAATTAAGTAAATTATATAGAATATAAAGAGACATATTTTGTAAGCTCCTTTAATGGACTCACCCATGTCTGTTTTTGTTTTACTGTGGTCTTTTTACTCACCTGTATTCTAACTGCAGTTCTAACTATAGAATGGCATCTGGACAGACTGCCAATTGAATTTGAGGCTTTGGTGTTTACGTCAGCACCAGGAAGTTCATTCAGGTAAACTTGGAGGTGACATTATAATTGTGGGCTTTGTCCCCAGCTGTTTCCCTGGAAAGCCAACATCTTGATCAGGAGTTTGGAAGTAGTAGAGGATATTTTAGGATGAGGATTTAACTGATGGCAAGGAGCCATTCCATGCTGGCCCTGGGACTTGGGATCTTTCATTATCTGTGGGAAGTTTAGCAGGATTTCTGACACCTGTGTCCCTTAGAAATCAGGTACAATGTCCCTCACACATTGCTCCACAACTCTGCCTGGCTTTACTAATCTGGGCCAGTGCCATTTCTATCATAAAGGCAGTGGGGAGTATCTCACCTATATTGGTAATTTGAGTTTTTGTCCCATTTTCTAGGCAAGATTTCAAACTTTTAATTATCCACTTAGCAAAACCCAGATGTCCTATTTTTAAAGACCTATTCCCATTAGGGAATTTTCATTTCCAAGCAACAGTTGGACGAAATCCTAACATTTTACTACATCCCATTTCCAGTACTTTAGCTTTGCTTTTTTGCCTGAGTAAATAGGACTATAAAGTTTTAATTCTGAAAACCTATTTTAGGTAGAACTGGGAGTCTACCACAACCTACTATCGCAAAGCTTTCTGTCCAATCTCTGAGTGGCTCTTTTCAAAATATCTCTTAGCATGCATTTGGTTCATAAACCTTCTTGGGGCCCTAAGAGGATAAGTGACTTTCAATTTGACATCACATTACAAAGTGTTCCATCTCTTATAGTTTAAGGAACACCCTGGTCAAGGTCTCACAACATTTACCTGACAGTGATTTTGATAAACGGATTCATCACTGGGTTGGAAAAAGGCCAGAGTGAGATGGCTCTTGGATCAATTTACTGTGGGCACGTGTACTGGCAGAGAGTGTGGGTCTTCTCTGACCTTGTTTACACAGGATATTTCCCCAGTTGTCTCAGCTCAGAGCCTGCACTCCAATTGCTTGTCTTCAATGACCAAACTGGAAGCTCTAATTACACTCGATGGTGGTCTGCATCAGAAAGCCATTTTCCAAATTTGAGAGAAAATATATAGGAATTTGTATGCATTATATCGATGTGTAATGTGAAATTTAGCTTTGATAGCCACAATTCAGCTTACATGCTGACTCTGTCAGCTAGAGACTGTGTCACTGGCTTTTCGCGTTCTTCCAAGAGCTATCACAGCCATTTGTGGGTGACAATATTCTTTCTTCCCAGTGGAAGTATGCTCAGACTTTGAAACGTCTCGTGCTATTCAATGTAGACTTCTTAAGTGTGTATGAGCGACCACCGGGGGTGTACCCATCTGTAGAAAGGTGGAGGGCAAAGGCATAATGCATTGCGGTGGTAGATTTGGCCCATGCCTATGCTGGCATTCTGACATTACCTTTCTCAAATCTCCTTTAGCCTTAGCCACTTTAAAGTTCCTGTTGGTGACACACCCATATACTTTGTCCTTGGGGACTTTGACCTGGCTGTTTCCCTATTTAACACCATATTTCTTCCCATATTCCCTGCAACTTCTCCTTAGTCGGTCACTATTTCACAAGGTATATAGGCAGCCTGTCCTGTATATTTCCGACTCTTTTCTTACTGTCCCACAGCATACAGGGGTGGTGATTTCACACTCATCTATTTTTTCCTCTAATTCAGTAGCACCGGCCTCTCTAGTCCAGAGCCTGATACACAATAGATGATTCATAAATCTTTGGAGAATAAATTGATAAATTAAAAACTTATAAGTCATAGCCAGAGGCAGATGAGAGTTATCAGCATACTGTGTACTCTCGACTCTTCTTACATACACTATTTAAAAGAGAAGAGATATTGGAAGGTTTTGCTCACTTTTATGGTGTGATATGTAAGAGATTCAGTGCTAGAAAGGTAGGGATCTTTTGGAATGAAAGATTCTACCTGTGTGGATTGAACATAAGAGAAACTTGTGGAAAACTGAGAGCCGTTTTGCTATTTTTTCAGATGTCAAGGCTTTTTGATATGGATACTTGAACCCTGAGTGGTCTCAGTTGGTGTGGCAGTGTAAGAGTCAACAGCCTTGTGCTACAGCTTTTGTGAAAAATGAGCTTTAACACTAGAGGCAATGGCCGACTTTTCATTCATGTCATAGACAAAGCCATCTTGATTCCTCTGATCCCAGGCTTTGCTTTCCGCTTCTGCACATGTGTCTGTGCATGCTCGCCTTACTGAACTCCTTTGCTCTTGTCTGGTGCATGTCTTGTGTGAAAACAATGCCAGAGTGGCCGTTCTGTCCAACTGATGATGATGATGTAGCATCGCTTGGCTAGGTCTTCTGAGAACTCATGCTTTGTCAAACAAATGAAATTATTTGGAAACATGTTTGTTTTCATGGTATTTCATTGGCAGTGTGTGTTTTCTGTTAAGTATATTTCAAATGATTGGCAACATGTGGAAGTTATATATGAAATTTTAGATGTATGTTCTATATATCCTCATTGTAAATATCCAAATATTTGTTCTACAGGCACGACTTTTACTGCCTGTTTAATATTTGGCATATATACATATGTATATTCATATACATATACACACATATACATATATATATTGAAAATTATACAAAGTGCAAAATGTGTGAAGAATACTCTTATTTTTGTGTGATGTACCTGCTTTTGAGTATGACATCTGGCACTACTCCTTCTACCCTGCTGAGAGGAGAAGCTCTGTCTGATTAGGTGCTGTGATGATGCTCTTACTGGCAGATTCCCCAACACCCAAGCAGAGGAACGGGCCTTCTTCAGCTAGCACGTGCTTCCATCTTAATGTGTTTCTTTAATTGTCCAATTTGTTTTGTGTTGCCAGGTGGTTTTGATTAATGATCCCAAACAAGTGAATTTATGTAAAGAAGACAGAAAGAATTATAACTCAGATGGTTGCTTTTAGGTCAGAACAAGTTACAATAGAAATGCATAATCTTGTTACTGATGCAACATTAATTCCTTCCAGATTGAGAGGGAAGAAGTGCCTAATTAAAATTCTAACACTCCCTCCCCCCATTTAATCTTCCTTCATACCAGCAAATATCTACAGTGCTGCCAGTGAAATCTTTCCATCTCTTGACATGGTGGATATTCTTAGAAATAGCCTGAGTGCTTGCAAGTGTTGTGCGGAGCAAGGTACACCCTGTCTGCTGTTCCCTGTTCTCAAGAAAGCAAGTGGTCCTTTCCAGGCATACATCAGCAGGGCAGAGGTCTCAAATCTGTGTGCCCTCCATTTCTGCTGTTTTAAGGGTATTTTACTTAAGGACTTTCTCTCCTTAACAGTGTGCTTAATGTGTGGCAAGAATGCTTTATATACTTTGCAAGTATTTCCTCTTTTCTGCTCCACCCATTTCTTTCTGTCTTAGTCACTGTTCTGAAGCTGTGAAGAGACACCATGACCACAGCAACTCTTATAAAAGAATGTGGGGCATGTCTTAGTCAGGATTTCTATTGTTATGAAGAAACAGAGTGACTCTTATAAGGCTTTCTTATAAGTGACTCTTATAAGAAACACGGCAACTCTTATAAGGTACACATTTAATTGCAAGTGGCTTACAGTTTCATGATCATCATGGTGAGAATCACAGCAGTGTGCAGGCAGACACAGTGCTGGAGAAGGGGCGAGAATTCTACATCTTGATCTGTATGCAGGCAACAGGAAGTGAATCATCCCACTGGGTGTTGCTTGAGCATATGAGACCTCAAAGCCTGCCTCCACAGAGACAGACTTCCACTAACAGGCCACACATATCCAAACCAGGTCACACCTCTTAATACTGCCACATCCTAAGGGCCAAGCATTCAGATATGTGAGTCTGTGGGGCCCATACCAATTCAAACCACCACAGGGCCTAGTTAGAGTTTCAGAGGGTTAGTCTATTACCCTTATGACAGGGAACTTCCTCCAACAAAGACATACCTACTCCAACAAGGCTACACCTCCTAATTGCTCTAATCCCTCTCAAATAATGCCACTCCCTGATGACTTAGCATTGAAATATATGAAACTATGGACACCATTCTAACTTAAATCACCATACTCTTGAATTAATTTTGTACCTCTTCTCGGTTTAAAATCCGCTCAAATATTACAAATTTCTGATTATAGCCCTATTCCCAAACAAATTCAATAAGTGACTTGATTTGTCCTGGTGAACAATGAAGGTTCTGCCTGAAAAGCTGGGGAAAATCACTGGCATTGCTGCTGAACTGAAGAGTCACTGCTGTGTGCTGGTAGGTACTTGGTGCTCACCAGGTCACATATTTTCTGTGCCACTCTTGCTAAGGAAAGCTGAAGCCAATTCCTGGCACCTGGGGGAAAAGAATACAGTGCTTTGCAGTCTGACATGAGAACAAATGGCACCTGTGACCTCCAAAATAAAGCATTCAGTATGCCCCAGTCTTGCAACAAATGAGTTAAGATTGCCTAATTTTTATGTGGAAATTGTGGTAAAACACTTGTTACAGGAAAACATTATTAAGTCCTAAACAGTGGAAAAGTGATATTCATGCCAAATCTTTTATTACAGCAGTAATAGTTGACAGCAACAATAGACTCTCAATGTGTAAATGAGGTCAGATGAGGGGTCCTGGCCCCTTAGGACCAGTGCTTCACACAATACTGAGTCCACAGTAAGTGCTTCCAATATATTGTTAAACAAATGGATCAATCATCCAATTGGTTTCTGAAGGGTAAGAACTATTAGTATCTTGGAGCTGAACTGCAAGAGAATGTGTGTCCTAAGTGCACTTTACTATTTTCCCTGGTATCTAAGAGCGAGGGGAGGGATCACAGGGCGTAAAGAGTGTTGGCACTCAGGGGAGGAAGGGATGGTTTATTGTGCTTCCACAAAGGTCACTGCTGGGGAGTATTAATTGTAAGCGAGACCAAAGAACATTTGGGCTGAATGTCAGGGGAAGTTTCTGAAGAGAAAAGTGTGTTAAACCACATAACAGAGCCGAAGGCATAGACCCTGGGGAGTGGATGGAAGTCTCGATGGACAAACAGTTTACAAGGAAAATGGACAAAGTCCTGAAGAAGTTTGGATGGATTCACATGCCTTGGGGGTTGGTGCACCATGAGAACGTCAGGATTGGTAGCTCTCTTTATTATGCACAACTGCACTGGGATGTACTCAGAAGCAATCAAATTCTGCATGTGTGTGGCTTGATAGGGCATTCTTGCAATGTGGAGGCTGTTACAATGACACAGCATGCTGAAAGGACTAGTGTATTGGGGAAATTAGGCTACACTGAGGCAAGGTTCTGGGAGGGCAATCAGGAGGCAGATGACTCACACTGACATGCTTTGAAATGGTGTACTTATCAACTATTCATATGATTAAATATAAATGTCTACAACAAAGGACTGAAATGCAACTCTAATTAGAAAAGTGAATTAGTAAATTCCTTTCAGGTCTATGATTCTAAGAAAATTAAATTTGCGGCCATTGATGCTACATAGCTTAAAAGTACTCACAATCTCTAATGTCCCCTGGAGCTAAAAATCCTCTAAAATCAGCTTACATAATGAAGCCTTTGTTGCAGTCTCGGCTCGATTGTATTATATAGAGTGCTTTGTACTGTGTATTTTGTAAGTTAATTTTAAAAGTTGAGCTATTCTCATCTAGGAACTGAGACGGCAGGTCATGTCATAGAACTGTTTTATGGAATGAAAATAGTTTCAACTAAATCCCCAACATAAATCTGGAGAATGTTTTTGGCAATTTTTGAAGGTGCCTTCAACTTCCTAGCGCTCAGGAGTTCACTCTCCACTGAGAGTTCACTTTAAAGAAAGCTTCGTAGCTCTCTTCCCAGGGAAGCTGTATGAACTGAAGACAGACTTGCGATTCATGTAGGAGAACAATGGCGCTTGTGGAAATAAACAAGTGTTATTGATTTTATAGATTTGGAAATGTGAAGGAGGGAACCACGGGAGGTGGGAGAGGAGCGAGTGGACAGGAGAGAAAGGGGGAAGGGAAGGATGAGGGAAAGTGAGAGAAGAGAGAGACTCAACTGTCATTTTGAATTCATAGTAGCTTTCAGTTGGTTTTAACAATTTGGGAATCGCTGTGACACCAGCTCAGGGCATACACTCGTGTTTCTTATGTTTTAGTATGAAAAGAAGCAAGGAAGATGGCTAACTATGTAAGCTGCAGTTAGATGGTCTGATCTGAAATACCATTTAGGTGGAGGACCCAAACAAAGGCGCTTGTGTATTCCTAGGGTAGATCCTAGAGGAACTAGAAAGATTGACTCCCTGGGAGAAGTTAAAGGAAAGTCAAGGAAGGAAAACAGCCATAGGTCTCTCTAAAATTCAACAGAGCCGTGAAAGTTCTAGAAAACTGAATAAAGTGGCACAGAGATGCCTGACTGTCACAAAGGGGTCATCATGCACCCGGCCCCTCTTCCCTGAAGCCTGGTTTCTGTGCATCTTGCCTTCACATGCCCCAGAGCTCTATAAGGGTGGGTTGGTTTGAGGAAGATGCTGACAGTCCCTCCCATCGGCTGTTGCTCGGGGCCTGTCTTCACTCAAAGCCTATCTGTCCTCCACTGCCGGCCTGCAATTAGCTCTTGTCAGCTCTGTGGAATTTCTCTCTCCAGATTTCCCAGCAGTAATTATGGCTTCTCGTTTACAGTGGAACTTACACTCTTTGGAGCTACTTCAGGAACTTGGCAGGCAACTAAGGTGAACGTGTGTCCCGTCTTGTTCCCTTTCTGTCTTTCTTTCAAAACCAGGACAGGTCTTTGTTTTTCGCTGAAGTTTGCCATTTCCCCTTGTTACTGATGTGCAGCCTTCTTTATGCTGACAGCCAAGAAAGTTCTGGACTGTTGCCCCGTTTGCCTCCAGAGACTGATGCAAAGTCTTCAAAGTGAAGTCAGTGGATTTTCTCAAAATAGAGTTTACCAGAGACAAGACACATTCATGGTTAAGAGTCCATTACTCTCCACTGAAAATTTTCAGAGTGACAGACTGGCCTAGGCAGCCCTGAGATTTGCAAACGTACTTGAAACCACACGAAAAAACAAAAACAACAACCACAAAGAGGTTCACCAAGGGCAATGATCAGTTGAAATTATTTCCAGTTTCTTATTTGATACCTACAGAAAATAGTTTGACATATTTCATGCCGAGTGTCCTGGATGTCCTTGGTTCTCAGCAGGATCCAGCCAAGGCATAATCTGCTTAGCAAAGATTCCTCCAAACCTATGTGTGTTGTTGCTGTCACAGAAGAGGGCAGGGTGGAATGGAGGACTCTGGCTGGCTGGGCTCCTCTAGCAATGTCTATGTTCACTGCAAAGTAGTTGTGTGATGCTTTTTGACATCTGCACACACCAGCCTGGTGCTATTTACCTGGGGACCGATCTACCTAATCTCTAGACAGAAGCAAACATATCACCGCACCTCTTCTCCAGGCCATTTGACTACATTAGCCATTTATTTGGTGTTTGGCTCAGGTTTAAATGAGTCATTTAATATGCTCTGCTCTCAGCAAGTTAACTTGCAAGCATCTGGCATCCATGACTCATGGTATTGTTAACAGCTGACCGGGATCAGCCACCACACTCTAGTCTTCCTGTAGGGCACTAGGCAGCCTTGTGCCATGATCATTGCAGGGGCGTCAAGCAAATCTGTGCCTTAGGTAACAAGATGGCCATGAAAACAGTGAGAGTTTCATAAAGCAGAACCATTGTATGTTCTAATGATTGGAAGGGCTATTGATAAAGCTGTTTGAGGCCGATTATTATTACAGATGGAAGGCTCCATTCCGCCCATGGGCACCTCTTCGACACAGGCACAACAGCCCTCATCTGAATAAAGGTTATTTATTTCATAGGAAAGGTCAGTATCATTGAAGAATGGAGAGAGGAAGACGGTAGCACAAAGGAAGACAGAAATTCACTTATAAAACAGAGCTGTGTGCCTTGAAGAACTATCTAAGAATCTCAGTGTTCAGATTCCCTCCCCTGTCTTTTAAAATTACACATATGATGTTCAAAAATACATACTCCACTATTTGTTATACTTTATGTCTACACCCCACTGTGCCTGGAATCCCCAGCCCCCATCTTCTGTCTTCCATCAGTCCTCTTTGCATGCTATAGACACTCAAAGAAATAACTGCTTCTTCATATTTTGCATTTTGGTAGTGTTTGCTCATTTCTGGAAAACAAAAGGTATGGTAACACATGAGAGCAATGCATCCAGAAACTGTTCTCGTTTGTCTCTGAAAAGTCCCCAAGATAATGTACAGCCCATGCTCCCAGTCGCAGCTTCCTCCTGATGACTGGTCCATGTCATCGGTTTTCAAGCAGGGTTGGTCAGTCAGTGAGGTGTTCTCATCTTGCCTGGTATTTGGCAATATCTGTAGACAGTTTTGGTTGTCACAATTTGGGTGAGCATGCTATAGGCACCCAATAGGCAGCTGCTAACCGGTTTCTGACAGTGTACAAGACAGCCTGTAATTAATTGTTCAGCCTCCATAGCCAGTGTTGCTGACTCTGAGAAAGGTGGTCTTCAGAGTCTTGTGGTGATGTCCCTTTTCACTTCCTGCCTGCCCACTGTCTGACCAGTGCCCCTAAGCACTCCTCATCTATAGATAAAATGCTAAGTGTTCCTGCTTTGTCTCAGTGTCCCACACAGCCACTATGACCCAAAGACAGCTGTGGTTGTGCTCCAAGCCTATGACTGACACCTGTTCATCATGTGTTGCTCAGTTTCACCTACTTGATAGTGAAAGAGTTATGGTTCTCATTTCTCTAAATATAATCGGTCAAGCTGAGTTTAGATACCAGCTCAAAAGCCATAATATTTACTACAGTTTTTCTCCTTGTGATCCTGCCCCGATCTGAGACCTTTGGCTCCTCCCAAACTGCTCTTGGCAACAGTGGAAGTTAGGGGATGCTGGGAGAGAAGTCCCAGGAGGTTGGAGAGTTGTCCACTACCTAACTCTGACTTGTCCTGGCAGAAATGCCCTTGTATTTGTTTTAGTTTTGCTTCTGTGAATGATTATCCTGTCGTTCCATGTTTTAAGATATGTGGAAAAGCTATTATTCTTTGTTTATTCAAGTTCCCCTCTGTATCTTTATAATCTTATGTGGTTTAGTTTATGATTGTCCCTTGTGGTCTTTAAGTAATACTATTCATGACAGCTTTGTGTCCTATGCTGCTATTATGAATGCCTTCAAAAACTGTATCTTTAAACACTTTGATGATTGTAATAATATATTTTTCAACAAAAATGTGAATTGCTATGTACTTTGTATGTAATCATTTAAAATTATTTTTAATGACTACTTCTCCAGTCATTTTTTGCTTATGTGACTGGCCCTTTATTTAATAGAAAATAATGTTGCTGTGACATGTCACCTAATGATGGGGACATGTTCTGAGCAATGTAGTGTTAGATGATATCTTTAATGTGAATTCTATAGTGTGAATTTATATAAACATGGCTATGATGTCACTAGGTGATAAAATCTTACTGAACTGCTATACACTTAGTTCCTTGTTCATCTAAATGTCATTATGGACCTCAAGACTGGAATCTCTGTTTTTAGTACTGTGCTATCTAGTAAGTCATCATGCAAAATTGAATTGTTTTTCTTTCCTTTTTTATTTATTACTCTCTGTGTAGATATAAACATTCAAGCATACACAATTGGAGGTCAGAGACTGTCAATATTGTTTGTCTTCCTTTATTGTTTTTTGCATTTTTTTGATACAATGTCTCCCACTGAACCTTTCATTCACCATTGGGACCAGACAGATAGCCGGAGAGCTCCTGAAATCCTGTGTATGTCTCTCTAGTGTTGGGACCATAGCTGTATGATACCACGCCTAGATTTGATTTTTTCTTTGTATCCAAGTATTGTGATTAGAATTCCAGTTCTCCTGCTTGAGCGATGAGCCCTTTACTTACTAACACTTTTTTACAGCCCCCAAACAGATCTTAAAGTGAAATATCTGGGCAGATTTCTTAACATGGCTGGCTGGCTAGCTTTTCTGAAAATTTGAACACAGTATTTCTTCAGGGTGGATAGAGTCTACCCAGGAGCAGTGTGCCCAGCAGAACACAGACAGATTTTATACCTTCTCCAACTTTAGCCTGGAGGCACAAGACAAAGAACACCTTGCTCAGGTGTAAGAAGTGGTCTATTTAGACAGAAATTTCATTTCTACTTGTATTTTATCACTTTGGTAATAACTTACTGAACACATTCAATATAACCAAGGATGTAATAGCTATCTTTTTTTCCCTTATGTATAGAGAACACATCTATTTCTCACCATTCATTAGGAGGTGAATATATATTTATTTAGTAGATATTTGAGTCAGGATTCATTTACATAAATAAACCTATGTTGTTATTTTCCAGTAGTGGCCAGTTACAAAATGGAAAATAGATTTCATTAATGATAGTAGAAGCCCTGTTAACTAGAAATACATTTAATTAAAATGTGCAAACACAGGAAGAATACAAAAGCTCAATGCCAAGAACTCAAGCAATCTTCTAGTAGTGGGACAACATGCTAATTTCAAGTTAAAAGGACTCAGGATTGCAAACATAATCAATTCTCCATAAATTAATATAGAAGTTCAATACATTGCAAATAAATGTCCCCAGAGGACTTATGTTTAAAGTGATAATCTGATTCAGAAGTTCTGCTGCTGGAAAAAGTGCTCCAGTATAATTTATAGTTAAAACACTAAAGAAGGAATCACTTGCCCTGTGAAGAGCCACTGTGGACCAATGAGAGCCATTTTGAATTGTTCCAGTCTGCAGAAACCTTGTGTTTGGGTGTGTCAGGGTGTTTTAGGAAATATTCCAAATACAACACACACACACACACACACACACACACACACACACACACACACTAATGTTTGCTCTCAAAATTCCTGAGAATATATACACCAAATTGATGGGGGATGTTCCTCTGTATATATGCTTTTCTTATTTGTTGATGAATGAAACACTGATTGACGAGTAGAAGCAGGAAGCTAGGCAGGGTAGCAGAGGAGGAAAATGCTGGGGAGAGAGTCAGAGAGGCACCTCGATGAGACAAGATGTAGAGTCTGGGAAGATAGGACAAGACAGATGTTCCCTGGTAAGATAAGGCTATGTAGAAATACAAGATTATTAGTTATGGGTTAATAACTAAGAGAGATAGCTGGGCGGTGGTGGCACATGCCTTTAATCCCAGCACTCGGGAGGCAGAGGCAGGCAGATCTCTGTGGATTTGAGGCTGGGCTGGACCGACAGCCTCCAAAACAATACAGAGAAACACTGTCTCGCAAAACCAAAACAAAAAAATTAAGAGATATCTAGCCAATAAGAAGCCCTAGCCATCAGCCAAGTTTTATAATAAATAGAAGCCTCTGTGTACTTATTTGGGCTAATTGGCTGCAGGACCAGGCTGGAAAGAAACTCTAGCAACACCAAATATTTAAAAAAAAACAGTGTTAGGCTAATCGTTTATGAAATCTAAATTAAAGCTAACATGACCACCTCATTTCAGGTGCATGCAAAATTTCAAGTAGATTTCAAGCTGAAATGTAGAAAAGTAAATTAGGAAAGGAGAAAACATCACACAACGGTCACATGTGTGTCTTACTCATAACATGCTGATTCCTTCTCCAGAACAACAGAGAATTCAGAAGTATGTGTGTTGAGATTAATCCTGGGAAATTGACACAAAAATTAAAGTTCAAACTACAGATAAAAATTTAAGTCATACTTAGTAAATAAATACTCAGAAGGTAGACTGTCAGTAACAAGTATGCATATGTGTATTGGCACATTTACACATATGAAGCTCTCCTACTAAACAAATTCCAATCACATCATAAAGGACATTTTATGAGCAATAATAAAGAAGTAATGCACAGATAAGTCAAGTAAATTGTTCATGGTTTTGGATGCTTTATTTGAGTTCAACTACACCTTGTGTGTGTATATACACGTGTTGCATACACACACACACACACACGTGCACACACACACAAGACCAGAGCCACTTTATGCTGCTGTTGCAGGCATATAGATGAAACAGACTTTGTTTTTTTTTTCACCTAAATGGTTAGGGTATGAATACATGTCCTCAGTGCTTGCAGCAAACACGATTACCTATTGAGCCATTTCTCCATACTCTTCTTACTAGGTGGTTTCTGAAAACTCATAATATTATGATTCTAAGTCTGAATCTTATTAGTACTGATGAGGTTGGGAAGAAGTGAGTTTTTCAAGTAATTTGTATACAAGAATCAACTGATTCAACCTTTTTGAAAGTTAAGTTAAAAGTGGTTGAAGACATTTAACACCTACAGTTGTATCTATTCTTTGAATCAGCAAATGTCCCATGTGCAAAGACATTTTTATTCCACACTGTTATTTGTGATGCAGTTAGTATATAATTGGAAGTTCTCTCTGTGTAATTGTGTATATATTTTTATTTATATAAAGGAATCAAATCACAGCACACAAGTATTTGTAGTCAACATTAATATACTTACTTTTTACATCAAACAATTCTATGCACTAAAGTGTCAGAGTTCAAGGAAGACAAATACTGCAAATTCACTCATGTAAAGATTTGGTAGCAACTAAATAAGACACAAAGCTTGCCAAAGATTTCTGAAGAGTCTTTTATTGGTGAGGAAAACAATTTAAATGTAATCTATTACTTTTCTTCTATTTTCATGATAAAAACCTTTCTTACTTAAGATGTTATATTAGTAGATTGCCCCCACACCCCATTCTCTTTTTTTTTTTGACAGATTTTTTTCTGTGTAGCCTGGGCTGTCCTGGAACTAGCTCTGTAGACCGGGCTGGCCTCAAACTCACAGAGATCCACCTGCTTCTGCCTCCTAAATTCTGGGATTAAAGGTGTCTGCCACCATCACCCAGCAATTTTTTCCATTTTAAAGGAAATTTTTTCTTTGTATTTATAGGGAGATTTTTTTGTCTTTAGAGTTTCATGTTGTTTTAATATGTGCTTACACGTTATGATTAGTATTTATCCAAAATTTAAGATCTATATACATACATACAGATCTCTATATATTCTAATGATTTTTAAAATGTTCTTGTTGAAGCATTATTCTGGCTTTATTAGATGAATTTGGAGCTGAATATAGTTGCACAAGCCTTTACCAAGTTGCTCAAAAGACTGAGACAGGAGTATTACAGGTCTAAACCTTGCTTAGGCTCTATAGCAAGTTCTAGTCTAGTCTATGCAACCTAGTAAGAGTCTACAGCAAAATAAAAAAAAAGGTATATTTTTAAAAATCTGGGCATATAATTCTGTGTGATTGCCTAGCATACAAAGAGTCTTAAATTAAATCTCCATAATGATAAATACATAAATAAAACAACTTGATAAGATTCCATAGTTCACATAGTTGTTAAATTAGCTATTATTTACAAAGTCGGAAGGAGTTATTAGTTGGATCAGCTTTGTACATGAGTATTTTTATTGAATGTTCTCTCTATTCAGAGCTGCTCCATAATTATTGATGATTTTTTTTCTTTAGGAAATTTAATTTAATTTAAACTTACCATTTCTATCATGTGTTACACACAGCATAGATCTTCTATATCCCTTGTAGTCATTTCAGGTTTATTTATTTATGTTATTTTATTCATTAGATTTTAATAAAGATTTGCTCATCTTTCTATTTTTTCCCTTAAGAACCAGCCCTTATTTGTTTAAGAATTAAAATTAGAGTATTTGCTTTAATTTACATTTTAAAACATTTTCTTTTGACATTACTCATTACTTTCCTTCCTTGAAATTTTTTAAGGAAAAGAAATCCTGTGCTTTATTTTTCTTACTTAGATTTGCTATATAGACACAAAATTAATAATTTCATTTTGTTCACGCAAAACTGATCATCCACAAAGTTAAAATTATGCCATTAGCTACTGGCCCCATTTCATGTAGACTGGCAATTTTAATGAATATGTAAATATGGTGATGACTTTAGAATAAAACACATATAAATTTACAAAGAAACAGCTCACTTTGTTGTTCTTTCGGGAATCATGTGGGCATTAAATGGAACTGATTTTAGAGTTGGTGGATGGAGAAGTTTACTTAAGGAGTGAAGTTTAGTGCCTTAAACAAAACAGCTGGGCAGATGGGGATCCCTATTCTGTAACATAATGCCTGTAGGGCCAGGAGGAGGAAGGATGTGCTCTCTGTGAGACTAGAAAAGAGCTCTGAGCTCCTACACACACTTCCTCAAGGCGGAAGTTCTCCTGGGCAGTACTGCACAACAATCTTGCCACTGTTTCCAGTTTGTCTAGAGAGATTTCCAGTGCAATTTGGGAAATGTTGTCCTTTGGAAATAGCATTAATTCTGGATGAGACACATGCATATCATATTCCATGATGGGCATGAACACCATATTCTAGAAAAGTCAGTGGTTTCTTACAGGGCTATATCAAGATCCTTGGCTTGGAGTGGGTGAGGGCATGTTTACTGCTGACTCCTGACTCTAGGATGCAGCCTGATCTCACAACCTTCAGCTGTCAATGGGAATGCTACTATTTGCCTTTCAGAGTTCTTGTGACAATTAAATGTAAACTATGTGTAAAACATTTTTAGAACTTTCTGTAAAATCTTTAAGACACAGTTGAAAAAATGGTGAATCTAATTTTAGGAGAATGATGTGACTATCATTTCATAAAAGAGACCCAGTGTCTTCTGTGATTTCCAACTGAAGGCATCCCTGACATTCCTCAGTTACATCCTTGGCACACTTCTGTCACTCAGCAATGTAATTGCTTTTACCACACAGGTAATTCATTTCCACAAACATTTATCAAGCACCTGTTCTGCTGAAGGTGACACTAGATGACAGGGCTGCTCAGGAGAAATGAGACCGCTCCCTTCACGGGTATAGATCCCACCCAGGCAATCACAACTTCAGGACCCACACAGCTCTTATTAGCAAACACCATCGCTGCTGGAGGTAGCATTCCTGGAGAACTATGGGAGTTCATTGTAGTCATCCACTTAACTTGTCTTGCTTCTATGTAATTCTGTTGTGAGAACAGGAAGAGCTACAGAGCCCTTGGCTCTTGGATGGTCCAAAGTGGAGACAGTTACGCTTTTATTTCAAATGAAGGTGTTTTCTGACAATTGTTTTTAAAATAGAAATTATATCTGAAGTCAGCAGGTCATGGGAATAGCCTTCAGAGGAATTTGTTGGAGACTCTCTTCAGGGGTAAAGATCAAAGGACAGGATAAAGGACACAGCGATTTCACCTTCCAGCATACATGGCCATCAATAAACAGGGACAGTGTGTGCACGACTGGATATGGCTTTGGTATTTGAGAAGTAAAGAAACATGTAATTCCTCCTTATAAAATAAGTGCTAGGGGAATACAACAGGCTTTTGGGTTGAGGTGTGGGCAACTCTGTCCAGTGCTTGTGTGCTCATTCCAGCACACCATAGCTATTTACTCCTTTCAATTCTATATTTTTATTTAAAGCAAATATAAGTTCATCTGCGTGAAAGAAAATGTATCATCACCATTTTCTTTTCTCTACCCCAAGAGCATTTAACTGTGATTTCTATACATTCATTTAATGTCCCTATAACATAGCATACAATTTTGATGTAAAATAATTATGTAAAGACAATTTGGACCAGAAAACATTTATTGTCTTTAATGAATAAAGAATAAAATACTAGTCATAAGGGTCATAAATCTCCCACAGTCTTTATGAGCTGAGTTATACAAGAGGAAAAGCTGTTCCATATACAAGGGACTCAGAACCTTGATATAGCAATTTTGGGAGATAAGACATGTAACTAACTATTTGAATGGTATGGTGATAAATATAGAGTAGAAAGTGGGTGTTAGAAAGCTTAGAAAGTCTATTAGAAAGCTTAGAAAGTCTATACTTTTTGTATGAAAATATTGTGTGCACCAATGCTGTGGAAAGTTCTCTGAAAATTTATTTTTTGAGATGTCAGTTGGTATTAAATATTTGTGATGATTGATATTGATCTCCAACTTCACAGGATCTCTAATCACTTAGGAGAAGCATGCCTAAGCATGTCTGTGAGGGAGCTTCTAGGTTGAGTTAATTCAGATGGGGAAGCATACCCTGAATATGGGGAGCATCGTTTAATGGACTGAGGTCCAGACGTGGATAAAATGGAGAAATTGAGCTGAGAACAGCACTCATCTCTTTCTATTTCTTGACCACAAAAGCCATCTGAGCAGCTGCCTCACACTCATCCTGTGACACGCTTTCCCCACCCTCAGAACTGTGAGCCGCAATAAACCCTTCCTTCCTAAGGCGATTTTATTGGGTGTCTTGTTATTACAGTGAGGAATTTAATGCGATATCTACTAGCTGTCATTAGTCAGAGCATGTACTACTTATTAGTCATGGACTCTCAAGGAATAAGTTTGATACCCCCATATTTACATCTGTTATGCATATTTGCCTGTATAAAATATTTCTAAATTGTTTTCCCAGGAATTTGCTGCAAAAGACACAATATCAGAGACAAAATTCTCAAATAATATGCTTTTACAGCGTTAATTATCTTAATATTTGGATTGCTAAGTTTTGTCCTAGGTAAAGTCACAGTGTAGAGTCACTATGTTTGCAGATATTTTCTCCTGTGATCAATTAAAAGGTTAGTATTGGAAACACTGTAGTTCTCAGAACGAATGTATAGAAATAGTATCCTCTATCCTATTTGTGTGAGGAATGGATCTTAAGAGATTTATGTCAGATCATTGTAAATGTGAATAGAAAACTACATTGTGATGAAGGAACATTTGTTTCTTTTCTTTGGAAAATTGTGGCCGAACTTGGAAACATTAACCTAGATACAAGAAGATTAATTAAAAACAAGGGCTACACTTAAACATCTGAAAGATGGCATTTAGGAGAATAATTACATATGGGCCATGATAGGCACTGTCTGATTTAGTATTCAGACAAGACCAGGCTGCAGACTTTTTGGTTCAGCATAAGGTGGCTGCTTCCTTGAAGTCAGGAGTGTACAAGAATGACTGCATACTCTTAAGCATTGGCAGAGTTTCTTTCAGAGTGAAAGAACACTGAGGAACACTGCGAAGGGAAGCAAAGCAAACTTAGCAGAAAATATGCAGAATGCAAATACACATGAAATAAAAAGTTCTTGTGAATTCTATTCCAAATTAATTATATCAAATATATTAAAATAACCTATGAAAACAGAAGTAACTCTGTCTGAATTCACAGGGTTCTTATTTCAAGCAGTACATTAGTCTTTAGAACTATTGTGCATTTTTGTAATTAACTTAAACAATGATAATCTGGTGGGTGTGGTGCATACCTGTTTGTCAACCCAGAACTGGGGAGTCTGAGGGACAAGAAGCAGTTGAGTTCCAGAGTTGAAGTCTGGGCATGATAGCACAGTGAGACACAGTCACATGATAAAGTAAAGAGAGAGGGGGTGTAGAATCTGCAGGTGTATTTAAAAAAGAAATGCATAACAAATTAATGTCTTCTAATTTAATGAATCTTTTTTCAGTGACAAAATCCAGACTATACAACCAGAACATTGGCACAGAGACACAATTGTATTGTTTTTATGTAAGAATTTCTGTAGCTGTTACAATAGTGTTAGTATATTGTCCTTGACGTAGCATTGGAAAGGTTAACTGTTCTTCTTAAAGAATCTCCCTCCGGTCAGGTTTGTTTATGTCTCATGATGGTCCTGTGGAATCATTAGTGTTACCAATGCAGCATTTGCTATTGTAAATGATGAAAAACTGTGCACGTGACTGAAACAACTTCTGTTCATGAAATAATACTTTCTTCTCTTTGGGGGAAAAGTTATTTCACATTTCCTAGTTTACATTTCAATTAAATACAGATCCAGAACATACAGTTCAAAATAGAGTGTGAAGTCTTTGTGGAGTGTCAAGCATATGCTTTTTACCTGGCTTGCAATCATGCAATTTTGATATCATAGTCCTACCTAACTGAACAAGAGGGCTTCTCACCCCTTGGAAGCAAGTCCAGCTTACTCAGTCATCTGTGTATGTAAAAGACTTCTACCCTAAGCAAGGTGGCTCCTGGGCAGTATGGTAGAGGACTCTTTTAAGCATATTGAACATGAAATATATAGAGAACTACTCTGAAAACACGAGGGCAACAAATACTGAATGCCCAGATACCATCAGCACACACAGAGAGAGAGGAAAAAGTCACTCATGACAGGACAGGTTGTTAAAGATCTCCTTCCTCATATTGAAAGGCATTACCCATTAATTAAATTTGTTGGTTTTCTATTGTTATTATACCAGGTTATCTCGACCTTAGTGGTGTTAAACCATACATGCTTATCCTAACTTTGGTGGTCAGAATTCTGAAATGGGTCTTGAGTGAAAACCAAGGTGCCAAGAGAGACACTGGCAGAATCTTTACCTTTGTCATATTGTAAGGGCTATATTAGTTTCTTGGTCCACAGCATCATACCCTCTTCAAAGCTATCAATGGTCGGCAAAGTGTTTTTTACAATTGTATCTCTCCAGTATGGTTTCTTTTGCCTCTTCCATCCAAGGATACGTGTGACTACAGTAAGTCAATCCATAACTCTACAATGATGTCTTTACTCCAAGATAGCCAAAGTACACACAAACAATTGGTATGTTTTTCCATGGGGAAGACCACCTCTCCCATTTCTAGCAGTTATTAGTATCTTAACAATTCTTAGAATAAGGCTGAGGTCTCATGGGCTTTTCTGCATCCATGTTGGTATGTTCATTGGTGTAGTCTTTGTTCAGATCACATTTGGGCAGTCATGTTGGGGACACTTTATGAGTGCAGCTTCTGATATTACTAGAAAACACAATCTCACAGCAAACTCCCTGATCATATAGTTCTTATAATCTTTTTACCCCCGCTTCTACAATGTTTCCTGAGCTTTAGGTTCAGGTTCACAAATCTTTTGATTGGCTGAGGTTTTCTGTAGTGGTTGCCATCTGTTTCCTAGATGAGGGGTGGAGACTATGCATATCTATATAGGACAAATGTTTATAGATTTTTGCTGATTTAGTTAGTGGTTGTAGATTCTCCTTCAGTGACCAGGATTTCACTAGCACTGAGTAGTTAGCAAGGTTTTCAGTACTAGTCATTGTCTCTGTCTTGTTGAGCAGGTCTTAAGTTTTTGGTCTGTGTGCCACTACAGCATCCTTATGTTTAAATTGCCGTGCTAATTACTAATGTGGCTCATAGGCATCATACCTAGACAGGACTGTTGGTTGCCTTCATTCTTTGAAGTTTTAGTGGCAACTTCTGGTCCCAGAAAAACTAGTCACAAGGAGAGGACTATCAGGTCAGTTCCAGCTCTGGGGTCTCTGGGTCCTATTTGTGAAGAGCATGATGTCTTTAGCAAGGGAGACTTAACTTTTGTTTCCCTGGGGACAGGGGAGGTAACAAGTTTCCGGAATCTTTTGGATAGACCTAGCCAACAACTCAGAAGACACCTTCTCATATCTGGTATTGGGTTTTAGTTAGGAGGTCTTTAGCTTTTGGAGATAGCATTGTAAGCCCAGATGAGAATGAGAAATGTTTGTTAAAACTATATGCATATTTATACATGGAGTCACATACATTATAGATTTGTTTTTTGGTACTTAATAGTATGATTGATCCCTTGTGTTTTTTGGAGACATCCTTACTGTTTTACCTACTCCCTCCTTCTTCTTATATTTACTTACCCCTTCCCTAAAGAGACAATCCCCTTTTACATTTCCTTTATCAGATCAATTATATCCTACTACTCATATTTATTTTCCTCCCAACATCTTCTGTATTTATCTCCTTGTACTCCCTAATGAACAACTCCAAAGAGCCCCCATTTTCCATTTCCCTTATCATTTTACTGTCCTTGTTTCTGTAGTTATAATTGGCTATGTACTCACATCTGAAGATTGGGAGCTAGAGGCCACCAATAAAAAAGAATGCTCTTTCTCTCTTTCTGATTTTTTTTAATGTAGTTACTTAGCGCTACATATTTCTCTCATAGGACTACTTTTAATGTGTCCTAGAGGTTTGGGTGCCTTGTGTTTTCATCTTTATTTAGTTCCAGGATATTTTTTTTAATTTCTTAATTTGTTTATTGGGCCAATAAATGTTTAGTAATGAGATGTGTTTTAGTCGAGGTTATTTTGTGTCAGTTAGAGGTTCTCTTACATTGTGGTCAGATAGGAATAGGATACAGGATTTCAATCTTTTTGAAGTTGCAAAGATTTGTTTTCTGTCACAGGATGATATCTATTTTACAGACGCCCCCATATACTGCAGAATAGATTTTGTATTCATTGGTGTTAAGATAGAATGGAAACAGAAACAGACACCCACAGCTAAATGCTGAGCTGAACTCCTGGAATCCAGTTGCAGAAATGGAAGAGTGATGAGCAAAGGGGTCAAGACCGGGCTGGAGAAACCCACAGAAACAGCTGACCTGAACAAGGAGGAGCTCATGGACCCCAGGCTGATATCTGGGAAAACAGCATAGTACTGATCCAGACCCCCCTGAATTTGGGTGTCAGTGAAGAGTCTGAGCAGTCTGTGTAGCCTCTGGTAGTGGATCAGTAAGTATTTGTTCCTAGTACACAAATTGACTTTGGGAGCCCATTACACATAGAGGAATACTTTCTTAGCCTAGACACATGGGGGAGGGTCTATACCCTGCTCCAAATGATATGACAGACTTTGAAGATTCCCCCCTGGAAAGCCTCAGCCTCCCTGGGGATCAGAAAGGGGATGGGGTAGGGGCTTGGTGGGGGACAGGGGTGGAGGGCAGGGAGAGGGAACTGGGATTGACATGTAAAACAAGCTTGTTTCTCATTTAAATTTTAAAAAGGAAAAAACACAGAAGATTATGTGGAAATGCTAAGTACATTTGATCATGACATTAATGCTGGTACTTACTTAATTTACCTTTAAACTAAAAAAAACAACTATTAGTCTTAAATATTTTATATTGATATGGATTTTTGTATATTGATACAAATGTAAGGTTATTTTGATGGGGCATACTGCGTGTATGTTTCTACTCCTGTTTAAGGTATTCTATATATGAAGCTCATTTAACAATGTAATGTGAATTTCTAGTCCTTCAAAGTTATTATAAATATTTAGGAAAGTGAAGAAATGGATGATAGTAGTTAGTCACCTATAACAATCAAGCTTGTGGTCATGTTAGTTAGGTATGCTTTCAAGGTCAAACAGATATATTTTAAATATACATGTGATTTTCAAATTCTTCAGAGATCTACATCATATGGCATTTAAGATGTTTTTAATAACAAAAGACTTTTCATGGCAGTGAGACATCTGCTAATGGCAGCACCAATCTACTTTAGAGGAGATAATGGGTATTGTAAACCTCCATATGGATTTTTCTTATTTTTGTTGCAAAGTTTAGTTACTGGGCAAGAAACTTCCCTTGCCTCAACTGCTGACAGTATGCTGTCCAAACTGGACAAACAGGACACAAAAGAAAGCAATTGTCAAAGTTTGCCAAGACAAGGTGTGACAGTCCTTCAATATTCCTGCTTCATAGAAATGTCTTTCAGATATTCTAGGCTTGTGGGTTGAAGATGAGTGTCCCAACATTGCAGAGGAACCTTGGATGACTGTCCAGGCAGCCAGCTATTTCCGTCATTTTGGTAGTTTTGGAATTTGTTTGCTCTGCATTTCCTGTTTACTCATGTAAATATCCTCCTTGGGTGTCTGATGAAGAGGAAGATGAGATAGTTATAATTACAATTTTCCTTGTTACCAAAATCAGAAAAGAAACACATATAAGAGATGGAAAGTTTATAAAGGCTGAGAGACATAAAAGCTTAAGTTTTTTATCTAAGAAAATGTTTTAAGGTTTAAAATGATATTTTTAGATTGGTAATACAAGTTATGATAAAAATACACTAGGTATAAAGCTTTGGACTCATCAAAATAGAATAGATAATAGAGTAGTTTCTCCAAATTTTCAAATATATATGGATTAGACATTTTGAAAGTAATCCTTACTTGATAATTGTTGTTATTGTATATAGTTTTACTTCATTAGAGGTAAAACCTTTCCTTTTTATCTAGACAAAAAGTGGAAATATTGTGCAATATTTGTACACTTTGTGAAAATGTCTTGCTGTGATTGGTGTAATAAAGAGCTGAATGGCCAATAGCTAGGCAGGAGAGATAGGCAAGACTTCTGGTCAGAGAGACAAGAGGAGAGAATCAGAGGCCAATGAAACATGATGGGAGTCAGACATACAAAATGAAAGAAAGGTGAAAAGCAATGAAGCAAAACATAGATTAGCATAAATGAGTCAAGTTATAAGAGCTAGTGGACAAGCCTAAGATAATACTGAGCTTATAATTAATAAGAAGTCTCTGTGTAGTTATTTATGATCTGACACCTGACAACAAAGCTTTCTACACCCTCACTGCAGAGTTTGGTGCATGTATATTTAGGATAGTAATATCTTTTTGGTTGATTGTTCCCTTGATTAGAATAAAATATCCCACTTTAGTTTGAAACTATTTTGTCAGACATTGGGATGGGGATGCCTTTTTGCTTCTTGGCCCTTTTGTTTGGAGCACTTTCATTCATCCTTATACTCTAGGGCACCTCTTGTCTTTAAAGCTAAGATATGTTTCTTAAAGGTGGATTTTAGTTTTTGATCCATTTAGTCAGTCTGTGTCTTTTAATTGGAGAATTGAAAACATTGATATTTAAAGTTAGTATTGAAATGTGTGTTAATTGTGGGTTTTTGGTGTTACTGTTTGTGCTCTCAGTGGTATTTTGGGTTTTAATAATTATGGCTTGGCAAGTTTTTCCCCAGTCTCTATTACACTCCTTCTTTACAGCCTGAAATATGTCTTCCTGCATTTTTTAGAGGTTTGGTTTGCTGGATGTAAATACTTTGAGACTGTTTATGTCATAGAAAGTTTTTCTTTCTCCTTAAAACATGGCAGGTAATTTTGCTGGGCATATTATTTTAGGTTGGCTGTAATAATCTTTTAGGACTTGAAATGCAGTGCTTCAGGCTCTTCTGGCTCTCAAAGTTTCCATTGAGAAAACAGCTGTTATTCTGATTTCCTTTATTTTGACTTGTATATTTTCTCTTGCAGTCTTAAATATACTTTCTTTGTTCTGTGTAGTTAGTGTTTATGATATGGCATGGAGATTTTCTTTTCTGATCTTGTATATTTGGTGTTCTGTGTACATCTTGTATTTGAGTGGGTGTTCCTGTCCTTAATTTGCAGACTTGAGATTCTTCTACTTCATCTCTTCCTATAACTTGAAGGTTTGTAGTTTTCATGATGCCCCATGTTTCCCATGTGTTTATTTCCTGTATTTTTCATTTTTATTTAATTTTGCATTCCAACCACAGTTCTTCCTCCAACCCCTCCTCCTGATCCCACCTTACCTCCTCCTACCCTCTTCATTTCTCCCATAGCTCATACCCAGTCCACTACTCCTCACAGGTAATGCCTCCCTTGAGGAGTCAACATGGTCTGGCACAATAGGTTGGGACAGGGCCAGGTCCCTCTTCCATGGTTTAAGACTGAGCATGGCATTCCACCACAGGGAATAGATTCCAACAAGCTGACTGTGTTAGCAGGTTTGTATCGTCGTCCTACTACCAGGGTACTTTCAGCTAGTCCAAGCTTCACAACTCTCTTCCACACATGGAGGGCCTATTTCAATTCCCTGGAGTCTCCACAGACATGTTCCTTGTTTATTTGGTCTAGACCCTCTTTTATCTCTCTGACATGATATTCTGTCTTCTGCTTGATTCATTCTACTTATAAGACTTTGAGTTTTGTAGTTGGATTATTGGGCTTTCAATTCTATCTTCATTTCAGCTTGAGTCCTCTTTAGTGTTTCTATCTCCTGACAGAATTTCATTCTCAAGTCTTGGATTATCATTGTCATTTTCATCAGCCTTTTATTTGTATCTCCTTGGACTCTACTTAAGCACTTATTCTCCTTAAGCTCTTTGTCATTGTTCATTGTGCTATTTCTTTGTGTCTTCTTTAATCTCTTTGAATTTTTTGAATATGCTTTATGATTGTTATTTAATTATTGTGTCCTGGAGTTCATCTAGGTATTTCTCAATAGCAAGTTCTCTATGTGACTGATCAAAATTTTTAGTAGAAGACATCGGCTTGATCTTTCATATTGTTGGTATTATGATGATAAGATCTTCACAAGTATGTGGACTTCCTTTGTTTGAATTTTGTTGTTTGTTTTACTTTTTTTCTTGGATAGCATGTTGGAAAAGAAGAAAAGATATTGGGGTTGGTTCTGTTCAGTGTAATTATAGAGTTTGAAAATGTCTTGGGTAGAATAAAGTCAGGTGGACAGAGGGGACTGGATCAATAAACAGGATGATCTTTCTGTTCCAAGTTGGGAGTGTGGGGATAAATATGTGGGAATGGAAAGATTTGATATGAAGTGGGAAAGTCCTGTGGTTAGAAAGTCTAAATCTATTTTAATTTAGTAGAATGGAATATATTTATATATTATAATACTACATCGCTACTTCAGTTATCTTTTAATAGTAAAAAAAATTGGTAGGGGATGCCCTTCTGTATATATGTTGCTTCCTGCCAGGCAAGAAGTATAGGCAGGGCTACCAGACAAGGAGAATGCTGGGGAGAGGATGTAGAGAGAAGCTGCCAAGGAGATGCTATATAGCTGAGGAAGGAGTAACAGGTCCTGACCCTTGTGTGGTAAGGTAAGATCACGTAGAAATACTTAGGTTAATAGAAATGGACTAATAGTTAAGAGAGAGCTAATCAATAAGAAGCCTAAGCCATTGGCCAAACACTTTAATAATTAATATGTGTCAATGTGGTTCCTTGGGGCTAAATGTTTGGGGACCAGGTGGGACAGAAACTATGCTTATAATATTTATTTATATTTATAGTATGTGTATGAATGTTTTGATTGTGGTATCTCTGTGCACCATGTGAGTACATTGTCTAATGAAGCCAGAAGAGGCTTTGAATATGCTAGGACTATAGTTGCCAACAGTTGTTAGCCACCAACTGGGTGTTGAGTATTGAACCTGGGTACTCTAGGAGAACAAGTGCTGCTCTTAAGTGATGATTTGCCTCTCCAGTTTACATTAGAATTATCTTCCTCAAAATCACCTTTTTTAATCCGCATACATGTAAAAGTTTCCTAAGTTAGTTATAAAATGATAATAAATGTAATATTATAATGCCTCATAGCAAAAAGACAGGAAAGAAATATACCACATACCAAAAAATGGGTCATTACTGGATTATACTGAGTGATGCCCTCATTTGTATTGTGTATGTATACAGTTTATAATTTTTAATTATTGAAAACATGATTGATAAAAACATTGCCTTAATCTATTTTATGCAACCATGACAAAATAAAAAATGTGGATTATTCATTAAAAAGCAAAGATTGATTTTTGAATAGTTTCAGAGGTTGAACAGTCCATGGTGAAAAAGGAGCTTTCATGTTGCAAGACCCTTCTTCATCATAGCTGAATTCATCCTGTTCAGAACACAGCCTGTTCACAGTGCAGAATATCTCATTACCTGATTACCTCTTAGAGGTCTTACCTTCCAATGTTCTTGCTTGGGGGGTTAAATTTACAACCTCACAACTCTAGGTCTCACATTGCAAACACAGCAACCGTTAAAAAGCCCAATTAGTGCTCCCTTGACTTTCATTGTCTGAGGAGCATCTAGCAAGTTTTCCAAGCTAGATTCTGAGTTCGATCTGAGTGAGGTTTGAAAACTCCTATAAAACAAAACAAAATGAATTATCAAATGAAATATAAAAAGAATTTAATGTTTGTGATTGAGCACTTGGAGAAACTCTCTCTGGGAGTCTGTCTCTCTTTTGTCTAGTGACTTTGTTTGACATGCAGGCAGAGGAGATAGTCTCCTATCCGTAGTATGTCAAGGCACCATCAGATACATAGCAAGAATTATGCTAGCAACTAATTAAGAATTGAACTTGACATTGTATCTCCATTTTTTCGTCTTGCAGTTTACCAACAAAAGGATTGCATGTAATCACTTTAGAAGCACCGTTAAAGCCTTCACATACATGTATGCATGTGCACATATGATTACACAAATTTCTATGTTCAAAGCACTGCAATTATAACCTTGGAGTTGAAAGTTGAAAGTGTGTTGAAAATCTCTACAGTTGGTTCTGCTACCAGTTGCTTTAACAACCACTACAGTGGGAAAAGACTCAGGTCTTCTTAAAATCCTTGTCTTTGAAGGGGAAAAATTTGAAGCTGTTACCACTTATAATCACGTTAGTGAAACTGAATTTGTCAGGCCTTTTCCTGCAGACAGATTTTAATGAAGATAAAGGGCAGAAGCATGATGATCTTGGTGTATGAAGAATAATGAGAACTGGCTTTAAAAATGACAACAACAATAGCAAACAGCCACAAGACTGGAAATCTAAGAGGATAATTGCCAACTTTGACATTTTGCATTGTCACCAACAAGGCTAGTTTTGTGAATTCTAAAATACAATTAGGTGATATTGGTGAATACAATTTAAGGTTAAATTGCTCACGTCTTAACAATAGCTGAATAGTTAGTGCTAGGAAAGCAGTTATTTTATCACCACTTTTTACAAGACCAGGAAGCAGCTTTTTATCAATTACACAGCCAGCCATTCTGTACATCTACCTTCGACTCTTGCCTCTAAGGCCTCACTGCCCATATTTCTTAATTTTCTCCTGGATTTAAATGGCTGGTCTTCAAATCTGTGCCTGTGATGTTTTCTCTTTCCAACAAGGCAGGTCAGTTCACATGGGAGCAAGGTGATTTCTGCCACACAAAATATATTTTTTAAATGGAATGCATTTTAACTTCTTACCTGCTAGGTTCCAAAGCTGGCTCATTCTTTTGAAGAAAGAGGTGAGAAATAGATAGCTTTCTAATGCTGAGGTAGAGGTCATGGGAGCCTTTCATCAGAGAATAAAGGTTGCCTCAGAACCGGCCTGGTACTCCCTTCAATACCTGAAGCTATCTGCTGGAACTGGTGTGTTTAGAAACTTCATCTATTTTTTTTTAATCTTCAGTTTACCAAAGACCGAGGGGGAGCATTTTTCTTAAAGAGGACTTATAAAACAAAGTCACTTAGATATAAAGAGACAGAGGAGACGGCTAATTGTTCCATGGAGCACGTTCACTCTTAAAAGGAGTTGTAATAATGAGACTAGGAAAAGGTCAGCCGGAAAGATAGCGGACGATTAAGTAAAGAATTAATCAGTTCTATCCAAACTCTCCCCTTCCACCTTCTTGGTGTAGGCTGCAAAGTGACTTGTGTTAATGAAGCTAGTTAACAAAGGCAAGATCATTTGGGAAAGTCAGAGACTCATTAAGTGGGGTTATATCTGAGCTATTTGAAGATCCAGCCCTCACCTGAATGCATTCTGGAAATGTATATATGTACTTGATCCTGGGCTTGTGGAGATTGCCACACTCAGCTGCTCACGGTGCAGCTGCTCCCTGTCCTGTGTCTCAGAACACCTGGAGTCTTCACATTGATGTGCTGTTCCGGAGAGCTCTCATTTTGGATGAGTCTGTGTATATGCCACAAACACTGTAAACCTCCAAGGTAGGCTCCAAATAAGTGCCTGGTGAATGGAAGAGCAAGTCCATTGAACCTCTGTGAGTAACTTTCTCCATGAGAACCTCATACAAGTAAAACACTGTGGAAGGTTGAACACTTATGGATGACCTGGCATAGTCCAGAAAGGAACTTGTGTGCTGCTACCTTCGTAGATAAAAACGGTAGTCCTGAGACATTAACACAATGATGCTGATACATGACTTGCAGCCCAAAACAAGATGCACACCTTCCTAGAGAGTTGCTTTTATTAGCCTTTGCTCATAGAAACTTCTTGAATTGGGTAAACTGATTATTGCCATTATTACCATTAATGCAGTGGAGCTCAGAGAGATAAAGTAACTTTAAAAACATGCTTCATTAACACGTATTAATCACACATAATAATGGGTTTCATTATGATGCTTTCATACATGTATTTCAATCCTATTACTTCCCTGTTTTCCTCTGTTCCCCTCCACTCCCTTTAGTGATAATCCCCTTCTGAATTCACACCCCCAACAACAATTAGCTACATAGAAATCCTCAATAAGGGTAGCCTCCATGAGCCCTTCTGTCTTGCATGGCCGGATGCCCAGGAGACCAGTCTTGGGCAGAGCTTGTACAGGTGAGGCAGTTACACTGTGCAAAGACATCAGTGTTCCACATCACCCCTCTCCCCATCATCTCTCATAGATTTTATCCCTTTTTCATCACGTCTTCCTTCATTTGTTACATTCTCTGAGCACTGGAGGGGTGGCAGCATGTCCCATTCGTGTCTTACCATTCAACAGTCATTTGAAGAGTTACCTCTCTGTGTCTCTGGAGTTACTACTGACCACCAAGGGGTGGGAGTGGGGAGAAGGTTATTGGTGAAACCAGCTCTAATCTGTGGGAATAAAGGTAGTTATTTAGTTGGCAATTTTAGATGCACATCCTGAGTATTTAGCAAAAATAAATAAATAAATAAAACAATCAAACAAAAAACATAGATGCTTCCTCACTAGAATCCCCACAGGCTGCTGATTGAATTTATAGTACCAGCTATAAATCAAATCAGAAAATAGTTACCCCCATAACAGACTTGTCACTATCACACAGTGTTGTAGCATGCAAGGGTCTAGTGCTAGGTTAGACAGGTGATGTCTTTTGTCCCACAGTGGCCTGGAGAATATTTTCTAAAGGCACTATGAGGGCTATCCAGCAGGAGAAGTTCCAGACTGGATCCAATTTGATTTCTGTACATACTGTGTACAAGGCATATTTTACTATACAATTTTGGTGTGCAAATCAACAGCAATAACAATTGCTTGTGGGAACTTAAGAGACTTCCTAGTCAACAACTCCTAGAGAGACTGCATACCCCGGCTGCTGTGACTTTTACTTAATATCCTGTGTCTCCTGAAAGCAACTTTATGTACCTAGTCTGGTTTCCTATATTCAAATTCTTTTTTAAAATTTCAATTGGTTTATCGTGCATCAAATTTCCTTAATGTAGAGTGTAGCCTTCCTGCTAGCCTGGTTCCAGAGCTGAATCAGTCCCAAATGAACACACAGGATGCTATAGCAATTATGAAGGTGTTGGCTGTTTGCTTGTTTCTTACTGGCTAGTTCTGACTTAAGTATTTAAGTCATAATTGTTAATCTAAGTATTTCTCTTACGAGAGAAAAGGGTCTGGACCTCTTATCCCTATGGCAGCTATATTATGACTTCTTCCCAGAATCTTCCTTAACTCCTAGTGCCACCTATTTTGCTTCCCTATTGGCCAACAGTGCTTTATTGACATATACACAGAACTTCCCCATCACATTAAGCCTTTTTTTCATACAATATTAATTTTAGCTGACCATTTGCTCTCAACTCCTTTCCACAATTGCTCTGCTCTCCCCCCTGTTTCAAATTTTTCATTTTCAATGTTTTATTTCTACTTTTGAATTTCATGCCTTCTACTACCCTCCAGATTAAGCAAGGTTTAAAATCAGCCAACAATTGATAATACTGGAGATTAAGTACCAGCTAATTGAATCCAAACATTATTTTTTTTTCTTTATCTATAGATGTTACACAGGAGCAGCTCACAGGCAGAAGCCTGGAGAATGTGAACTTGCCTTTGTAAGCACTTATCTCCATTGCCCTGGTCTGTGAGATCTGCCTCAGCTCTGGATGCTCTCAAGGAGCTGGACCTGGTCCACACAAGCTGTGACATCACCCCACTCTGTCGCTTCCTGCTGCACACCCTGATTCATTAGACTCTAAAGCCTGAGCCTCTTGCTCCCAGCGCTATTGTAGCCATATCTGCTGAAAACCAGCCTGAGGCAACTGCCTGTTTCATGCCTTCAGACATTTTTGCTGAACTTTTAAATAAATGAAGTAATATACTATTCTGATATTACTTTAATTTTTGAGGTTCATTTTTTGTTCATTTGTTTTTGGTATCACTATTTGCTCTGACTGTTCTAGAACTCACTATGTAGACCAGACTGACTTTGAACTCACAGAGATATTCCTGCCTGTACTTCCCAAGTGCTGGGATTAAGCGTTTGTGCTCCCACATCTGGCTTGATGTTCATTCTTAATGTAGCATGTCTCAGTAGTTTGTTCCTTCCTGTTACTAATTAGCAATGCATCGAGTATGTCTACTGATAGAAAGAGTGCTCAGACACTTCAGCCTACCATATACAGGTTCATACACAATCAGTCTGCTTCTGAGGCCCACCCCCTCATCTTCCCCAGCATGACACTTGCCTGGGTTCCAAGTCTACTCACTGCATCTTCCTCTCTCCTATATTTTCTCTCATCCTGTGGCAATAATATCACTCTCCATATGCTTGCATATCTACTGTTTCTATGCACTCCTTGTCAGGTTGTGTGACACATTTCCATGCTTGAGACACTTCCTAAAAGTTCTCTTCAGAAGCTACATGCTATAAGAATTGTTCCACTGCACACAGCCTAACATTTTACTCTAATAGTAGTACGTTATCCCAGCAGTCCATTATTTCCTCTTCATGTCACATGTTATAAAAAACATTTTTCCCCGAGCTGGGTCCCCTGGGCATGTTAGATGACAGGTCCTTGAAGAAGAAAAAGCTATGCTCTTCTGTCTTTAGTAACCAGTATGAAATGATCTAGAATGAGATGTATTATGTTGAAATTCAAAATTTCTACTCATTGCTTGCCATGGGCATACGCATTCTAAATGGTTCTGAAACAAATGGAGGAAGAATCTGAACACCAACAACAAGCCAAAGGAAAGTGCAGGAAATTATTTCCAAGTGCCTTGTGTGTAACATTGGCAATTGCCACAGCCTAGGGCATGCATTATTATAGGTACTTTCGAGAGCGTGTGTTTTCATGAGCTGGTTCCCACATAACTGGTAGTGTTTAAACCAAAGGGTCCTTATATATTATGTAATTCATGTATCTTTTTTTCTATGAGTATTACTGAGGTCCAACCTGAAGGATTACTGAATCACTCCACTGTGAATTGCCCTGAAAATTAACTTGAGTTCTCTTCCTTCCATTGCTGAGGATCTATTTCAAAGATAGAAATGGATTAAGATCAGGAACTCTATTGTCAGCCTGTCTGTCTTTGAATACCATCTTTCCCTCTTATCTGTTGTGCAGTCTTGGGAAAGACGCTTTCCTCTCTGACCTTTGTGTCTTATTAGTTATATCTACTGAGTCAGTGGCTTGACTGTTGTCCATTAGCGTCACGCCCTTTCTACTCTGCTTTGGGATACTTTTTCTGGGATTCATCTCCCTTGTTGTCTATTCCTCTGCTAAGATCTGTTACTAGATTGCTCCAGAGAGACTACAGAAGTGAAAGAGTCATAGCTCTGTATTTCCTCCCCATTGTTAACTGCTTCACACAAGTAATTTTCTTCAACCTGAAGTTGTCACTTTGTTCAATTCTCCTCCCCGACATCTCCTTTTACAACACAGCAGACATTGCCTCATTGAATCTTATCAGAAAATACTACTGTATCTCCCTTTTCAGAAGTCTCAGTTTAGTTTTACAAGGTCCCTTCTTCAAGTTTCTAAATTTTTCATAATTGCAGGTTTTCCATTTGTCCTTGTAACTTTAATAGGAATATCTCATTTTTGTAGTTCTTACCATTCCTGTTACTTGTCTGTCTTTTCAGTTCCTCACCAGATTCTTATTCTCTATTAAGTAGATGATATGGTTTCTGCCTTTCACCTAGATCTTAACTAATGTGTTTTCTTCACAGGATTAAAAATTTGAATAATTGTCTACACTATCAGCTGTATCTGCTACACAGAAAGGTTTCAATAAATTACTATTTCTTTGTAGAAGAATTGTCTTTCTCATGAAAATATGAATATTTGCTTTTATTTATATTCTACATAAGGAGCAAAAATGGAAAGGCTAATCACACAGGACTACTACCCTTTCTTTCTCTGCAGACATAAATCTTATAACATTTGTTCAAGTTCTGTGAAGGGAACAAAAATCTTGGTAACATGATCAGCATTGTGGGTGTGACTTCTTTACCAGGATAGTAGCTCTCCTGCTGCTTAGGCTATCAACAACAATGGCAGACACTAACAGCAACAGTGGCAGCAACACACACACACACACACACACACACACACACGCACGCACGCACGCACGCACGCACGCACGCACAAGTACACACCCCACTGAAGGAAGACGCTTGCCTTTGAGTCATCAGTGCTGATCTTCAAAGTAGATAGCTAATCAAGATTTGGAGAAATGACTCTCTTTGGATTCATTTTTTCCTGAATTCAGTATTGAGCAATATTACAATTTTTGTATGTATCTTCCCTTTCTTCCCAGTTTTCTGTAGTTTGTATACTGTCTTTGTTAAATGTGTAGTTCTCATGTTTTCTGTCATACATCACAATGTATCCCTTGATATGATAGTCCATGGTGATTTTTTTATTATTTCAGAAGTTTCTAGTTCCATGAGAATTTTAAATTTTATTTATTTATTCAGTGATATCAATGACTTGTTCCCAAAAACATATGCAGTAAATCAATCAAATCTCTCCCTACTATTAACTCTACTTAAATGGTGAAGAGAAAATAAGTTTATGATTTCACTTTGCATGTACATTATACAGCTGTAGGAAAATAGACTGTGGGGCCTAATCTTCAGGCTGATCAATACACTGTGTAAGGTGGTTCTGCCCTTATTGATAGATCACTAGGGTCTTATTGTGGCTCAAGTTCAGGCTTAAAGTCATTTTCCAGCACTTACTGCTTTTTTCTTAGTAGGAAAGCTTATTGGGTATGTGAGAGCTAAAGGCATATGTGGAGTGAGAGGGAGTTGATAACTGTGCCTACTTAACCTGTGAAATTTGCTTTATTATAAACTTTACTAGCCAAAAAGTCATGCAGGTGATTCCTTTAGTAATATTAGTCCTTTGAAAAGTTATACTTAATCATTTCATTCATCCAAATGATGTCATCAAAATTTCTTGCCCCAAATTTGGGCATGCAGAAAAAACCAGTTTGCAAACAGGATTGTTCCTCTGACTGCCTTCAGGATCAGACAAGATCTCTTTCATAGATTCACCCATAGGGTGCACTTAAGCACTTCATTTCCTAAGGAAATGAGAATTTTTCGTGTTTATGTTTCACATCTACTCCTGCAATTGTGATATATCCAAGCTCAGAAAGCAACATGTATAAAATCAAACCCACCTAAAGAAAGCATTCTTCCATCAGGACTTATATTCCTTAAGGATGGACACACACGAATTGAGGGAAAACTTTTGAAATCTTATTCCTTTTGTTAAAAAGGATATTTACCAACAACCAATTTTGCAGAGCTTTTGTTTGTTTGTTTGTTTTTGTATTAGAAAAATATTTCATTTTCTGGATAGTTGGATATGCATACTTGCCCATCCCCAACTTTTAGAAAAACATAATTTTCCTATCTTCATGTGATTATTTCTCTTTGAAAATAGTCCATTTTTCATGGAATTTCCCCTTTTATTTTATTTCTATTGCTAGGCATGTGCTGTTTGGTTCTTTGTGGAAGTGTGCCAACTCACTCCCTCTGTCTGATAGTGTTTAATTATCCAACTACCTTATAATTAAAATCACTCCAACTGTTAAGGAATTGCTGTCTGGCACTTGTTAGTGATTTCCTTATGTGTACATTGCGTTTGACTAACCTCTGGAGTTTTCTTTGATAAGCAATATTTAGTTCTGTTTCTCAAAAAATGGTGACAGTATACACAAACGCGTAGTTATGAGTTAGTTTCAGGAAACTGAAAAGACTTGACAAAGAAGAAAGGGGTCTTGAAATCTGGAAGTCAAATAAATGGTCTGGTATCTTCTTGGGACCATTAACTGCAATGACAGGGAAACTGGGGTGTCTAATTATTACACAGCAGAAGTTTGGACTATGAGATGAGAGTATTAAAATATTAGGAAATTTGATTCATTTTTTTCTTGGTATTATGTGCATGTACAGTTGAAATCTGTTCACATTTTGTCCTTGTCCTGTTTGACATTTTCAATACCTCTGAATACCTCTGACATATCATTGTGATAGCTGTTATCCTTCCAGTTGTTTGGTGATATCTTCTGTAGAGCCCATCTGTGAGCTATTTTAATCAGATGGGAGGACTACAAGTGAGCAACATGTTAAGTTGGACTTGCATAAAGCACCCATATTCTACAGTTGACCTCACATTCTTGTTCTTCTCTTCTATGTCCTGGTTTCAGCATTATGTCTACTGAATAGCCCTTGATCCTTTTGAGAAGATGACACATCTTCAACCTTGTTACTTCTCAGTCTAGAAACCAGGCACTTATCTCAAAACTGTGTTGTCCATGTAGAGCATACACAAGGCCAGTCTTACCTGCTCTCTCACACATGCTTAGTGGGTATAGGGCTGATATTAAAAATGCTGTATGTTAAAGAAGTCTTATATAGGTTTATACTTAGTGATTACCTAGACAACTGCAGTACAAAATAACCTAGACTGTCTCATTCCAACAGGATGATGGAGAAGGCTGTTTCCCATTCTTAAGTGCACATTCTTTAGACCCTTTAAGTGGTCCCCTACAAATTAATATAATATTTTCTTAAACCAATTCTTATTTTAAGAGATGCTTCTTTTGTTGTTCAAAATGAAGACAAACAAGTAGTATAAATTGTGAAGCAGAAATGCTCTTCATTTATTATTCAGTGTTTAAAATTACATAAATATGTTTTCTAAATTGGTTACTGATGAAAACTATCTCAAGTATATTTCTCAAATTGTCATTTGTTAAGTTTAAAGACAATTTTGAGGGGTAATCACATTTTGGTTTAGATCACTTGAAATCAGTGGTTAGTTATTGCATGAAAACTATTGTTACTACATAGGAAGTAAAATTGAATGCTATTCATAGATACTGGAGAGCTTTTTCATGAAAATTTGTTGAAATGGGCAAATAGAAGTTCCAGAGTAGTGAGAAGTCATAGAAGGCACTCTAGGCATCAACAACACATGGCAGTTAATCACAATGCTATCACATAATTGAAAAGGAATTTTAAGGCTTCCAAACTCAAGTCATTTCTCTTGGACAATAGCACAAATATTATTCTGCTAGATGCTCATTTTAAAGAACTGATATTTATGAAAGATATGAAGCAGAATGTATATATGTCTATATATCTTGGGAACATATTCCTCAATAATTACTTTTAAAAAGCCTTTTTCCATAAAATATTGGCATATTTCCCCAAATGAGACTTCTTATTATAAGAAGTCTGAATACATATAAAAGCCACTCTCACACCTAAAGCTCAGGGAACATCAATGAAAAGGGAGCTGATGACAGATTGTAAGAACCTGAGGTTCAAAAGTGAGATTGTGTCTCCTAGTTATACCTGAAGATGCAATCATAAATTCTTACCAAATGGCTCTCTCAGAGTGAGCTGAACATGGATGACACCAATGAACAAGCCAAACTGGACAGAGGAAAGTTGGAAATGAGAGAGGTAGTTCTCTCCAGGAAAGACCACACTCACGGATTGTCCAGTGCCAAATGGTTAGTACAAAAACCATACAAACAGGTACCCTTATACAGAATGAACTGGTTATATTTAAGAATCTGTATGCAAATAAATACACATATACATGCAATACAGTTGGTTAAAAAAAAGAGAGACAGTTGATTTGAAGGAGAACATGGAGGTTTTGGAGTGAGGAAAGGGAAGGGAGAGATGTTGTAGTCAAATTAATGCCAAATTTTTTCAATGAAAAAGCAAAATCCCTGCTTGTAATAATAATCTGCTCCAGTGGTGACAGCAGAACCCTGGAATGCTAGGATTTCCTGACATGTTGTCTTTCAGTAAACTTGGGGTAATGAAGAAGAGTATGAGCCTTTTGATTTCAAGGGGCCAGAGGGATAACATATCATTTTTTATGTTATTGTAATGTCTGCATAACCATCAACTGCTAGTTTTCCTGGGCTTTTAGAGATGGTATTTATGTTTGCATATGTAGAGGTCAGAGGATGAATTTCATGAGTTGGCTCTCTCTTTCTTCTATGTTGAACTCAGTATTCAAATTCAGATTATTGTGCTTTGTATCCATTGAGCCATCTTACCGGTCTTTTACTGTATTTTTAATAAAATATCCGTCTAGTAGGTTTTTGTTTTCTTCAGTTAAGCTAACACTACTTGATATTCCTTCAAGCAATTCAGAGCCCTTCTTAACTGAATATTTTGTCAAGCTCTTTGGTGCCTTAACTATTTTCTATGTTGTAGATTACGATTCTTGTGGACCCATCATATTTCTACTGAAAAAGTTCCCATAATTTTCTCATATATGTTAATTGCAAGAGATCATAGGCCTCATTATGTTATGTTCATGGATGTATATAGGTAATTGGGTCCTAGATTTCTAAGTACCCCTTAACCCTTCCTTTTCTGCTTTGCTGCTGGGCCCCCTATCTGAAAGCACCATTTCCCACTTTATCTTTTCAAAAAATGTTTTCTTGATAAATCTAAGCATCATCAGCCACTACTGACCGAAGGTCATAGGGTGGAGGAAGGAGACTTGAAGATTAAATGGCAATGGGTAAACAGCTATATCTTCAAAGAACTTGGGTTTCTTGTTTGAAGGTAAAAATTTCAAACTTTAAAGTTATTATAATACTTTACATATCCCAAGAAATAGTTTCTTCAAGATCATATATGCACAATGAAATGTCTACATTAGCTGTCAGGATGTTGAATTCATCTAATAGTAGTAACCATTTAGATGAACAGTTCTTAAAGTTCCTAAAGCCGTGACCTTTTAATACAGTTTCTCATATTGTCATGACCTCCAACTAAAGAATCATTTTTATTGCTACTTCCTAACTGTAATTTTGCTACTGTTATGAATCATAATGTAAATATCTATTTTCTTATCATCTTAGGTGACTGGTGTGAAAGGGTCATTTGACCCCCCCCCAAAGTGGCCGTGACCCACAGGTTGATAACTGCTGCTTGAGATGATGACTCAGAGTGGAAGCCTTGTATCCTTTGGAAAAGGTTTAGGGAGAGTATACACGTGGTCTTGGGGTGGGCTTTCTCTTTTTAAAAATAAATCAGATCCATGTCATAATATCAACTATAATGAATAAAGTTTAGCAGGTAGGAATGCAAAAGAAACAGTATGAAGCAGTTGAGGGGTACAAATCTGGAAAGAATCAGCAACTGTTTCAGGGCATGGAGCAGGTTGCTAACTAAAATAGAGTGAAAGGCTTATGGGAACTGAATATGATTATTTTATGACATTAAGTTGTTATCTTTACAAATGTTATCTTTACAAATAGGACACATTTATAAATATGTATCTGTGAGCATGTCATTGGGGAAACTAAAATATGGTCCAAATGAGTTAGGCTGTCATAGCTATTCTGTGATTGTGGGAACAGTTAATATTCAATATGCAGATTTTTTGTTTCTCTGGCTTGACATGACATTCTTGGATCATCTTGAGCCAGCTACTGTGTATTAAAAGGACAACACATCAAGGTTATTAAGAGAGAATGTGATAGGAAGATAAATCTTTCAAAAGTAAGAAAAGGTCATTTGATCACTCACATATAAAAAATAAATGTATATCATTAGGCATTTTTTCTCAATAAATGAGAGAGATCAATGTGTAGTCAATGTTTCCTGCTTCACCTTAGCATCTCTTCCACACCGAAGTAGACTATCACAGTCCTGGCATTGCCTTCTTCCAAGAAAGATCTCAGTTCTGGCTCAAATCTTTAGGATTCCAAGCATCATCAGCCACTACTGATGGCTCCTAGTGTGGAGGAAGGAGACTTGAAGCTTAGATGGCTATAGGCAAACAGCTATATCTTAAAAGAATCTGGGTTTCTTGTTAGAAGCTAAAACCTTTTTTTATGGAGAAACTTAAAAGGATTTAAAAGTGATATTTTATATTTTTGGTTGTGAGCCTAGCCTTTAACAGCTGAGCCATCTCGGAGGACATGGGGGAGCAGGAAGGCTGAGTCGGGGGAAGAATAGAGGAGAGCAGGATGAGAAATACCATAATAGAGGAAGTCATTATAGGTTTGAGGAGAGATCTGGTACTAGTGATATTTCCAGAGATCTACAAGGATGACACCAACTGGCAAACTAAGCAATAGTGGAGAGACTACCTTAAATGCCCCTCACCTGATAATGAGTTCAAAAGACTATTTCATTATATGCCATCATAGAACCTTCAACCAATGACTCATGGAAGCAGAGGGAGACACCCACACTGTACTGAACTCCTGGAACCTGGTGACAGAGAGGGAGGACTAATGAGACATCTGACATGAACAAGGGGCTGCTCTTGGACCCCAGACTGGTGGCTGGGAGGACAGCATGGGACTGATCCAGAGCCCCTGAATGTTGTGTCAGTGAGGAGGCATAGGCAACCTATGGGGCCTTGGGTAGTAGATTAGTATTTATTCCTGACATACAAATGGACATTGGGTGTACATCCCTCAATGAGGGATGCTGTCTCAGCCTGGACTCTTTGGGGAGGGCCTAGGCCCTCCCCGGAATGAAATGATGGACTCTGGATATCCCCCATAGAGGGCCTCACCCTCCCTGGGGAATGGAGTAGGGACTGGGTAGAGAGCTGGGGAGGGTTGGTGGGAGGAGTTGTGGGAGAGGGAGCTAGGATTGATTTGTGAAGCAACCTTGTTACTAATTTAAATAAACAAATCTTTAAAAAAGTGGTATTTTTATTGGTTTTGAAATCTGTTTCCCTCCTTATCTTACACAATACACAGGAGAAACTCAACAATGATATCCCTGAAATTGGGAAGCATGTCTCTTTATTTCAATGTTTAAGTCAATTTTTACGTTTAACATTATTTCTGAATGTATATGATTTAGATCTAAATAAAAGATTATCTTATGTGTGTATGTGTGTTCTAGTATTTTCTGTTGAAGTGATAAAATGCTGATCAAAAAAACTTGAAAAGGAAAGAGTTTATTTGGCTTACAGGTTATAGTCCATCATCTAAGGAACCCAAGCCAGAACTCAAGGAACATAGAAACCATGGAGGAGCACTTCTTGCTGATTTGATCACAAGCTAATGTTTTTATGCAGCTTAGGATCAGGGATAGCACAACCCAGAGTGGGCTGGATCCTCCTCCATCAATTAGTAATAACCACCCCCCCACACATATCCATAGACCAATCCATTAGTGGTAACTCTTTGATTGAGGATCTCTCTTCCCAGGTGTGCCTAAATAAAGTATACATTTGTATAGAAGATAACTTGGTAAAGCAAGTTCATGAGGATCTGAGTTTGATCCCTAAATCCCACATAAAGCCCACGTGTACTCTTTTATATGTGGATGGTAACTTCAAAATTTAGATTTGTCTTTTTAAATTGAAATGCCTGTAAAAACATGGAAATAAAGAAGATACTATAGTGAAGGAGTGGTAAAAAGGACTTAAACATTTGAGCAGTGTACAATAAATGCTACAAAAACAGGAGGCATGTTGGAGATATGGGAGTAGTGAAGGAGATATATAACTGGGGAGTTACCTCAAACTAAATGTGTAGGAAGCCACAAAGATGTCCATTGCTTTATAAGCTAATTTAATTAAAAAGAAAATTTGTTGCTTATTAATGTTGGAAAGTGGCTGGATGAACTGGCAGGTGATTTGGCCCCACATAGGGGCTGCATTTTAGCTACTTCCTGAACTCTCTGCTGCATGAGAACATTGAAGATGGTTTGGTGCCTTGAAAAACAGAGCTAACCACTTGGGCTTTAAAGCCTCCAACTTGCCTCTGAGATGAGACTGCTTCAAAACACACCCGTGAGGAAGCTCTTAGGCACCTTCTATGAGCATTGGCTCAGGCCTTGACCAAAGGAAAGAGGCCAGACGCTGAGGACCAAGCATAGATTTAGGACCCATCATTTTCTGCAATTGTAACTCAGTGGGTCCTTTTCAAACAAAAGGAAAGTTGGGAAAACAAGGCTCCCGTGTCATCTTTTCTGAAGGAATTTAGCTGTAATGATGTGCGCTGTCTGCTGCATCCTATTGCCTTCTGGAAGGAATCATTTAAGCTGACATGCAGCCTTTCACATGACCTCTTTCCCACAGCTTGCAGGGGTATCAGCACACAAAAGGCAGTCACTTCTTGGTCTGGCCAACCACACCTGGAATTACTAGCATACATGTATGCACAATGTACACATACAAGAGACCAAATTACATGGAAGAAACTGTTGTCAACTTGAATTAAAAAAAAAAAACTAACAGTGGGGCTTGGAATGTGACTCATTGCATAAAGTACTTATCTAGCTTCCAAACAGCCCTGGGTTTGATCCTCACCATCACACAAGCTAGGGGTGATTATGTGTCTGTAATCTTGGCACTTGAGAGGTAGAGGCAGGAGTTTGAAGTCTCTTATCTGCACAGGAAGGTCAAAGTCACTCTGGGATACATAAGACTGTCTCAAAAGAAAAAAGAAAAGGAAGGAAGAAAGAAGCAAGCAGTGCCCAAAGCTGATAGGCAGGGAGACTGAAAGGAAATTTTCCAGTACAGAGAGTATCAGATGAAATTGTGTACAATATACCAGTTTCTGACTGCAGAATTCTTAAGCTCTGAAAGCAGGACAAGCTTATTCCCATACAATTGGAAGACTACACTCAAATGGGTTTTGATAAACTGCAACCAAGTCTGTAGATCCATGCTCTCTCTGGGGGCTGTGGAAGGAGTCTGTTTCCTTTATTCCTGCCATCCCTTGGCTCATGGCCCCTTCTTCCATCATTTAGTCAGTTGCCTTTGCTTTTCTGAGATTCTTCTATCCTCGTATGAAAATCCCGATGATTATTTGGACCAACTTGGATAATCTCAGGCAATCCCCGTGTCACAGTACTCTTACAATAATTAGAGTAGACCAGTCTCCTTTGGCATGGAAGGTTAACACTAGAGAGTGAGCATCTTGAAGGGCTATCACTCACTCTGCTACTTTAGATACTGTGAAAATTCAAATTGTAAGCAAAGTCAAGATTGTAAGTTAGTAGATCAGTAAGATGCATGAAACATTTTGAGGAGTGGTGGGTTAGCCAGATTGATGGAGGTCGGTGAGCTCCTGTGGCTATAGCATCTGTAGCTACATCGCATATACCAGCTGCTACAGAGGCCTGAATGTCATCTTACCTATTGTTAAAATCCTGAAAATCACCACAGCTGGAGGCACTGTCCAGTGTCTGAGTATTATACACAAGAGGAAAAAGGCTATTTATAGAAATTTCCCTCAAAAGTTGGTGGTATGAAAAATAAAAGATATTTGTCGATGTCTTGGGCACATCAATGAAAGATTATTGTTTAGGGAATTGTATTTTTGTATTTTGAATTTTAAATCTTAACAGATATCATGTTTTAGCACCCTGGGTATGTAAAAGAAGACTTGCTACCACCTAGATTTCAGACTTACTGGCTAGGTGTGAGAATTAAAATGTCTTGGGACACAGGAATAGTCATGAACCTGATTCTGCTGTTTGCTTTGCTGGTAAGCTGTTAGGGGTGCCTGTGAATTTTGCTGGATACAGATGAACTTTAAGGTCCTGTGACACAATCAGGGGCTCTTCATATTGACTACCATTGAAGCCTGGCAGATAGAGTTGTAGAATTTTTGGTATGGGAAGATTCCCTTATAAAATCAGGCATCTTTTCCTGATAAACTAGAGGCCCCTTGGAGACACTGCATTTCTACAAAAGAAGTTGGGGTTATGGGCATCTAAACTCACAAATTAGCGTAAAAAGAAATGATTAAAAGGGCTAGACATAGCAGTCACATTTGACTTATGGTATTCACTCACTTGTGTCTGAGATTTGTAGATGGGGCCTTTGTTTGGGTTACAGTCTTAAGGTACTTTTACTGGTGGCTGGAGTAATGAATGTTGTCAGTTGTCTCCAGTGAGTGAGTTAGAATATACTTAAGTTATGATACTTTATATCTAACAAAATGCTTACGCTCCCAGTGGCTCTCATTTACTTATATTCTCGACTTGAAAGAGAATGAGAGACATCAAGAAAATGACAGAGGTGTGCTGTATTCAAACTGGGAAAGAGAGTGACACGTGAAGATGAACAGGACAATTCCCTTCTCCTCCAGGCAGAAGACAGCCCTCTCTCTTTCCCTGGTTGAGAAAACAGACATCTGGGATTCTCTGTGAGCATGAAGATGGAGAGCTGAAGGCATGAGGCGAAATTAGGCTTTTCACAGAGAAATCTGTGATGAAAAATCTAGAATTTACATAAAAAACTCCTGACAGAATCTTGGCACTTAGCAAAATGTCCAGCTGAGTGAAGGCAGCAGGCAGGCTCAGGGCTCTTCAGTGGAAAGGGAAGTCTAGGAGTCCAACATTCCTACAGTAGCCTCACAGCCCAAGGTTACCCCTCAGAAGAAAACTCTTCCCTGTACAGATGCTAAGGGGACTTTGTGGTGGAAAGTTACTTTAGTGAGTGTTATACCTGCTCCATATAAACCATGGATCTCCCTAGGTACTAATGCTGCTAACACTGGAAACATGACATCCACATCCTGTCCTTTCATATATCTTAGGACATGACAGTGTCCCACTATGTTCATAGTGAGTATTACTGACTGAACCATTGTGTCTCCTGAAGTTCTCCTGTTGAAGTTCTTCCATTGTGGCATAGTTAGAAGTGTGTCCTCTGAGACACCTATGCTATATTCTTATGTGCATATGGCCTGTTTGCACTCTTTTCCCTGAGAACTCTCTCTGGTATGTCCCTGATGCCACTTTGATCTTGAGTTTCCTGCTTCCACAGTGGTAAGAAGAGTTGTCTCATTGTTCGTGGCACAGTTTGTGGTGTTTGTTGTGTAGTCTTAATGCCTCAAGGCATTAAATATCCTAACTCACTCCCAAATAGAGACACAAAAGTGTGGCAAGTAACTGGGAGTTCCTTTGAATGGGAGTTTTTATATGCTGTCCTTTTCATTATTATATGTGTTTTTGCCCTTGTACTCAACAGATAAAAATCATGAAAGAAAATTGCAGCTGATCACCCTTCAGGGTTCTAGATCCCAGGCCCAACTACTACAAATGCAAATCAACTGCTGTACCCATGCCCCAGGGATCATTGTGGAAAAGGGAGTGGAAAGAGTCTAAGTCCCAGAGGATCAGGGATTTTGTTGGGAGACAATATCTCTTTGAAATGTTAGAAGTATGCTCATGAAGTCTCACCAACATGACTGTGTAAACATGATCTGAACAAGGATGATATCAGTGCTAAGGTTGAAGGAGAAATCTCACCAAAACCCTAGAGAAAGATCTATAGGTAACTAAGAAATGCTGAAAGTAGAAGAAATAGTCTTCCCCAGGGAAGAGCACACCAACCGGCTATCTAATATCATTGTACGGACTGAGCAGGTTCTATTTGTGTATTTTAGAACACACACACACACACACACACACACACACACACACACACACACCATAATCATCATATGTGTGTGTATGAACAATTAAAGAAAAAGGCTACGAACTTAAAAGAGCAGTGTGTGTGTGTGTGTGTGTGTGTGTGTGTGTGTGTATGGGGGGTAGCATGGAAGGGTTTTGATGGAGATAATGGAAGAAATAAATACATAATTGTGTTATAATTTCAGAAAATAAAAATAGTTGAATCTAAGCAAGATTGTATCATTTAAAATAAATAAAATACGATAAATATCAGTGGTCTGGAAAATATAATAGATGTGGGAGCAAATCTATTTTTGCTTATGACTCACTTAGGCTTGATATGTAACATGGTTATTTTCCCACCCACTTTTCTTACTACAAATGCAGAAATAAAAAGTAAACATGACCCTGTGCAGAGTCTCCTTTCATGTTTATGGGATGTCTTCAAGAACTGGGTGTAGCTAATCTGAGGATACTTTCATCTGGGAACCTTCAGAACTAAGGGCCTTAGTGTAGCAGCACGTGCCACCTGAGAACTCTATTTTTCTGGTTCAGAATGGGCATAAGGAAACACGCATAGCCTCATAGCAAACAGGCAGCCCTAAGGCTTGAGCTTTGTTTAGAATCCTTCAGCGACATTAATAAATTATTTCTAGAATTCTAGGCAACGGCAAGGAAGTATTTTGATAAGCTGATTCCTATGTTTGTTACACATCAACACTAATGTGGACATCCTTCACGAACATCCCTTTCTAGTTCCAGCCAGATGCTTCTGAGTTGGCCTGAAATCACTGATATTGACAGAACCTGCCCTGGTCTCTGTGGCATCTTCCTCTATCCCCTGCTGCCTATGGATGATACTTCTTCAGCAGACCCTTCTCTCCCTGCAGTCCACGAGCTGCACTGGTTGCCATTAATTTGCCTGCCATCCCTTTGCCATTTCTCTATTTCTCCTCTTGCCCTCTAGTTTGTTGCTATGAACTGTCTGCACACCTATCACAGACATGGCATTGTCGTAGTTGCTCAGTGTATCAGTGTAATACTGAGTCACAGTTTACAGTCGTGGGGAATACAGTCTGTCAGTGACGATCTGTAGTTTCTAATGCTGGGCAAGAGTGCTCGTGCTCTTTCCTAGCTGTGTAGTGGACAGTTGTTCTATGCCTCATGATGTCCCTCAGAGCCACCTTTGAGAAATTTAGTGTCACCTTAGATGACAAGGCTTCATTAGCTCTAGATTAACGTGTAACCAGAATGCAGCTCCCTTACTCCCTTTTGGCCTAGAAAGTACCAGTCTGCATTGATGGGCCTGGGGACATGTTCTGTAATGATGCTTAGAAGCTGTCTGAAATGAGTGAAACATGGCTTAAATGCTGGCAAAAGCATCCTTTCTGGTCAAAGTGTCAGTTAATTTCTAGAAAGATTGAACTATCCCCGTATTCATGAATGCCTGAAATTCACTGGCCATCTGGGGTTCCTGCATTCTCACACGAGAGACCCCAGATGGGTTGTAAATCCATCCCTGTGGATTGTATAATGCAGTTGCTCCCTGGTTCTTCTGCTTTTCCTGGTAGCATCTGATACTATGGCCATGATGAGGTTAATTTATGTGGTTTGATGCATTTTATCATCTGTCACTTGTGCAGCTCTGGCTGTGCCATCTGGTGTCTCAGAGGCAGTTTCAGAAGGCAGCATGCATAACAAGGTATCTGCATTTGTGAATTCTTTCAAGCATGTGCAGGTAATAGCTAAAAGATATTTTGAGAAGCCAGTGCCTGCTTCTGCCATGGATCACTACTAACGTGGACAGTCTGACATGAAGTTCAGACAAAGCCTGCTGTATTTTGCAGGAAAACATTTCTGAATTAGTCTGCAATCACCAATATTGATGGAACCTATTTATTTCAAGGCCCTGAATATCTCCATCAGGCTAAGAATATCTTACTGGCTCTTGTGCAAATCAGAAAAAGGCAGAGACAATGGCTTTACTCTCAAACATGATGGATGATGATACAGAACAGCATATACTAGCAAAAATTGTTTAAATCAAAAATCCTGCAGCAGAAAGCCCAAGTACCCCTATTATAATGATTTCATATCCATGTCTCATTTTCAGAAATGTGTTACGGCCTCAAGAGTGCACAACAAAACATTAAATAGATAAAGCCATGAGGGCAGATAGAAAATATACTCAGAGGAAGGAGACTTTTTCTGTGATTCAGGACTGACAGTGTGTGTGTGAGGTAGAAAACTCACATCTCTGCTGCATATGACCAGAGCTGGAGTTGGGGATGGGGCAGATAACAAATGCTCCCACCCTTTCAACATCTCAATTTATAACAAGAGAACAAGAAAATCTGCACATATATCTTAGTAAATGTGTAAAAAGAACACAGAAAAAGTGGGACATTTTAAAAAGAACACTTGTAGTGCACGACAAGTCAAGGATCTTGAAAGAATTTAAACAGGTTTCTGGAAGAGTGAAGACTGGCCCAAAGGAGAAGCCATTCAGAAATTAAGAGTAAGAACCAAGCTTTACCACATGGCGAACTATCCAGACTTTAGCTTGGGCCAAGCATGGAGGTCCACATTAGACACAGAATCAGCAAGACAGAAGGGAACCGGAATTGTTGGCTAACACATTTAGCTTTGATGTTTGAGATTTGATCGTATAGGCACCATAGACACATTTGATTTTCATGGAGATAGAGAATGATAGTGGCTCATGGGGTGCAAGACATTCTAGCAGCAGTGTGTCTTGGACTGTCCAGCATCATTGGGAGAACAGCAGAGACGCATTCGAAACACCCATCCCATGCTAAAGGCACGAGTGCAGCTAGTACATAAGTCATTCTGGAGTATGGGAGTATCAGAGATAGTCCTCTCACCAAGACAGACCAATACTGAGTTTACAGTACTCTGGAGCCTTGTTATTCCCTCCACACACACTTGAAGACCTATGTCTCCCCCATCTTGGCATTTCTCTCTAAATTAAGGGCCTAGAGAATCCCAGGCCTCAGACATATTTCGTAGTTCCAGATCATCTGGTACATTGTATTATAAAGCAAGGCAAGAAAAAGATTTAGTAAGCCCAGTGAATAAGACATTACATTATAAAATATGTTATAAAAAAGCTCCTACTCTGTGTAGGATGAAGTTCGCATACTTTTAGAAATGCTTACATGAGGTCCCATGATGGGAAGTCTAGCTGATACAGAGGACTATCTCTGACAATGATGGAAACAGACATTCTTCAGAAAGAGGGTGGGATCCTGTACTTTGCATAAGTTCCTGAGGGATTAGACAAATGGTCTGGGCAGGCATCAGGAATACCCTTGAAAAGTTGACTCTACATATCTCCTGGGGGTGCAGAGCAGAATCAGTTGCAGATACCCCCATTCCCAGTGCCTACTTAGCTCAATGCCTAGTGGGCATTTGATAGATTTTTATGCTTTTCTATCCATTTTTTCTGGGAAGCAAATGGCTTTATTCCCACCTCTAAAAGGGCATCCTGATCCTCACCTCAACACTGAGTCTTGCTCCTCCGCACTGAGCCTCCCTTCTGCTTTTGTGTATTCTACCAGCTATATGTAGTACCACTTCTCTTTTGTTTTATAGCTGCAAATTGTATAACTCATGTCTTAATTTGGCAACCATTTTAGCTTTTCTGTGCCTTGAGGTCTGTTACTACCACATAACTGCTTTTACAGGGAGAAAGCAGCTGTACACAAAGCTAAGTCCTAGCTGGGGCAGTGGCCCAATTAAGCTTTATTCACGAAATGAGCAGTGTTCATATTTAGCCTGCCTGCCTTTCTTTAAAGAAACAAAAATATGATAACAGATACACTGAGAGGCTTCATGGTATCAGGAGAGTCAGTGTCCATCAAGTTGTGTCCTAAGAGTACCTAAAGGTGTTTGAGAGACCTCTATCAGTGTTCTCTCAATATTAGTGTAGACATACAGACCCCATGCCTTTCATTAGTGTTGAGACATTGGAGAGTGAGAAACCCTGGTCACTTTGATGTGTAATGGAAGTGTCTCAACCAGGAAGAAAACAAGGTTAAGGGTTTTCTGAAGAGTAAATCTTCAGACAGGATTCATGACTATTCCTGTTGAGTTGAAAAAATCAACACACACTTTTTTTGTGTACCTTTCCTTCTGTGCTTGGGTAAAGATTCTGTCTCTTTTTGAAATGAGTCTATTTATAGCACTGCCAAACTAATATACTGAAAGAAGGCTTATTAAGATGCAAAATACTGTTCCCAAAGCAATAGTAGTTTTATTGCCTGAGATACATTAAAATAGGTTGATTAAAAGGTAAAGGAATAAAATGTGAAGAAAAACTGTACTCTCTTCTTCACCTTAGGGACAAATAAATTTCAACTTTTACGTGTTGAGATACCCAGCAAGTGGTCATCTTAGCCAGAATAAATAAAAACCAGTAACCAAAAATCCTCAGTGAATACAAAATCAATACTGTATCAGTTTCCTGTGACTACACTCTGAGCAAAGGACTTAGAGTCACATGTTTTGACCCTAACTTAGTAACCCAGCTTTATTTTTTTCTAAGATGGGTGCAGTGAACTTTATTGATGGCATTCAAGAGAGAAGGGCTCCCTAAGCCCCTCATTATTTTATTCTGGGCTCTGGGATGGAAACTGTGAGGAAGATGACCGGTGTGGGGGTTGTTGTACTGCTCAGCAGCCAGGGACTCTCTTGTGCTTGAGTTCTTGCTAGGGTGGATGGTCCGGGGTGGGCTTCTTACTCCTTGGAGGCCATGTAGGCCATGAGGTCCAGCACCCTGTTGCTGTAGCTGAATTCATTGTCATACCAGGAGATGTGCTTTACAAAGTTGTCATTCAGTGCAATGCCAGCCTCAGCATCAAAAGTGGAAGAGTGGGAGTCACTGTTGAAGTCTCAGGAGACAACCTGCACTGTTGAAGTCTCAGGAGACAACCTGGTCCTCGGTGTATCCCAGGATGCCTCTCAGTGGGCCCTTGGACGCCTGCTTTACTACCTTCTTGATGTCTTCATACTTGGCAGCTTTCTCCAGGCAACACATCAGATCCACAATGGACACATTGGGGATAGGAACATGGAAGGCCCTGCCAGTGAGCTTCCCATTCAGCTCTGGGGTGACCTTGCCCACAGCCTTGGCAGCATCAGTGGATGCAGGGATGATGTTCTGGGCAGCCCCACGGCCATCACGCCACAGCTTCCTGGAGGGGCCATCCACAGTCTTCTGGGTGGCCGTGATGGCATGGACTGTGGTCATGAGTGCTTGCACAATGCCAACGTTGTCATGGATGACCTTGACCAGGGGAGGTAAGCAGTTGTTGGTGCAGGACGCATTGTTGACAATCTTAACGGAGTTGTCAAACTTGTCATGGTTCACACCCATCACAAACATGGGGGTATCAGCAGAAGGGGTGGAGATGACAACCCTCTTGGCTCCACCCTTCAAGTGGGCCCCAGTCTTCTCCATGGTGGTGAAGACACCAGTAGACTCCAAAACATACTTGGTGCCAGCATCACCCCATTTGATGTTGACAGGATCTTGCTCCTGGAAGATGGTGATGACCTTCCCGTTGATGACAAGCTTCCCATTCTCAGCCTTGACTGTGCCCTTGAACTTGCCAGGGGTGATTGATGGCAACAATGTCCACTTTGCCAGAAGTGAAGGCAGCCATGGTAACCAGCCGTCCGATACGACCAAATCCATTCACTCTGACATTCAACATTGTGACACTGCTCGAAGACATGCGGCTGTGTCTAGAACCGTCCTCATTCAATGTTTATTTGTTAGCCAGGAATCTAGCTTACATTTGCTGATGAACAAATCAGCAATTTGATTTGTAGTCTTTCCAAAAGAGGTATGTTCTCCTCCAAAGCTAGCAAATTCTGTCAATCTTGAGAAGATAGTGAAAAGTAATAGATTGGGAGCACATTCCTAAATTTATTAACATTTAAAGCATGTTAAGGACATGTGATAAATGGTGTTGCCTTAAGACTTATGCTGCAAGTTGATTGGGAGAGGTATATTGTAGGGAAGATTCCCTATTTGCAGAGAGGTGAGGCATAAAGGGGCATAAAATTCCCATGTCTTAAATAAGAACAGTGTACCATTAAAGTGGTTTAAAAACAACCTTGTTGAAAATTAAAGAGGTTTTATATCTGATAGAGACGGTATCATGAAAAAAATTAAAATCACCATTTGGGTAGGGGAAAACAGCAAGGGAGAAATACATTAATCTCTCTGCTGTTGCTCTTGGTCATTGAGAAAATGTCAAAATAAACACACCAGCATGTGCACAGGAGGCTTTTTGCAATTTGGGCACTATGCAAACTACATGAAAAAGAGCCATTTGTACACAGAAGTGAATTAGTCTCGTTTCCACAATTCTGAAAAGGGAAAGAAGGGAAGGTTGCTTTTATTTTTCTTTTTTGCATCAACGAAGAGTGTAAGACCTAATAGTCCATTTCTAGACAGTTGTCTGCAGAGCTGCATGGGGCTGTGATATGATCAGATCTTTCCCTAGCTCCATTCACCTGTGATGGAGGGAGTAGGACACATAACTTCAGTTGGTGGAGGAGAGAAGGTTTTTGTACTTTGTGCTAACAGGCAATCTCATGTATGGCTGCCGCAAACATCATGTACTTTGTCTCCAAACAGGGTGCAAGCTACATGAGCAAGGTCAGTGCGGTCATGCTTGTGCCCTGAGACGTGTGTGCTGCCCACAGAGGAAGGAGCCCCTTTCAAGGCTGCTACTGTGAAGCATGACTGGAAAGGACAGGCAATGAAAATCCAGGGGACCTGAATTACACAGTGTGAATTGATTTGACTAAGCCCATATTCCATGTACTCAGCAAAGTCACACACATTTGAGAGAAGACATGCTTAGCTAGTTAACGGCCACTTCCTTCAAGATGTCTTTCTTATTAAACTATGCTTATTGAATACTTACTATAGCACAATAGTTTTTTATTCCTGACCCCCTTTGATTGACAATTGTGGTAAAAAATGAGGTTAATCATTTTATGTTCATTTAATGAAGTTCAATAAATTTTATTCCATTATTTCACCTTCAAGACCAGGCAAAGTAATTCACTGGAGAGCATACAGAAGGTGGGATTGCAATCACATTCATGTTGCTGTTTTAACGTCTCTGTAGTGGAGCCTATGTCTTTGAAACAGTGCATGGTCTTTTTCTTCCCAGTGTTTGAAGTAATGCTGAAATTTCATATCATAAGTGGTTTACTATTTCACCAAAGTAGTACCTATAAAATTACCTCTTGACAAAAAAGTCCCTCTGTCTTTACCATGCTACCAGTGTAGAATGTTTAATGAACCAAGCATGATGGAACTCTCATTTTCCACACATTTATTCTTTAGAACTGGAAGCTAGAGGATGAGTTTGGTTAAATACTGAAGGAGCTACTACTGCAGTGAGGGTTGCCGAAATGATCAGGAGGTCTTGAGAAAAACAGGCAGGCGGACAGATGCTTCAATGTCCTCAGAAATGCCAGTCCCATTGGTAGGGAAGCCACCATTTGGCAGTAAACCCAGGAATTCTTGTATTTAATTATTAGTACCTTTTTGTTGCTGTTTTGTTTTTTTTTTTTTGAGAAAGGGTTTCTCTGTGTAACAGCTCTGTCTGTCCTGGAACTTACACTGTAAACTAGTCTGGCTTCAAACTCAGAGATCCAACTGAGTGCTGGAATTAAAGGCTGGGACTACCACCACCTGGCTTATTCTTAATTTTTAAAGAAATTGATGTTGTAGCCATGTTATCATGCCAAAATTTGAGAAGTCAGGCTCCTCTGCTTTCCCCTGCTTGCTTTTCCCTCTTCCCTGTGTAGAAATTTTGCACTGTTTGGAGGGAGAAGTTAATGCAACACACTTGCAAATAGAGGTCCTTTGGCTTCTAGCCTCTCACCAAAGCCATGCTAAGCAGCCTTTTCTCAGACCTGGGCCTGAGTTGATGATGGAAGTATCTGAGTGAAACTTATTAATTGTTGATAACCCAAACTGTGAAAGATAAGATAACTCAACAGATCATAGATTGTATAGAGTTTAAAGCTTTAAGAAAGCCTACCTGGATGGGAAGACAAAGGGACAGAAATGGATCTTCATTCTTACATGACACAGTGTGTTTGTTGCTGGTTCAGGCAGCTATAATTCTGGGCAGAGACTCCTCTGTTTGTGATCTGTTGTCAGAAACAGAAATTACCTTTGTATTTCCTACAGTCCCTCCATAAGTCATTTCCCCTGGCTAAGACCCTGCTATCTCTCTTTCTTCACACTTCTCCACTTTATAAAAACAGTAGGTCAGCATTTTCTACTCTTTGATCCCTCCAAAGTAGGAAATATACTTGGACATTTGGAGTTCATCTTGTGGTATGGGCCTTAAATCCAAGCATAAAGTCATTGATTACTCCTATGCCACTTGCACTACTATTAAACTAGTGGGCATGTCTTGCAAAACTAGTAGTTATTATAGTCTATATATGGATGAGATTATGGATTACTTTCTCTTCTGGTAGTATGGATAGCATCCTCCATTGCTACCTACTAGGGATGAAGCTGCCAGGGCAGTACCACCTTGATTTCTCCATGTTGCATTACTCAAGTATACAATGTCCTCACCAGTTAGGTCTTTTAAAAAGAGATTTATTTATTTTATCATATATACGAGTGTTTTGCCTACATGTATGTATGTGCACTATGTGTTTGCCTAGCGGCTGAGGAAGTCAGAAGAGTATCTTGGATACCTTGGAACTAGTTTTGACTCACCATGTAGGTATTGAGAATTAAACCCAGATTATTTGCAAAAACAATGTGTTTTTAGTTACTAAGCAATCTATCCAACCTCAGCAATTGAGTCTCTTGGTTCTTCAGGGTTACCAATAAAAACAGCAGTAGTCTGTCCTTAGCTACAGCTTTGCTTTTTAAAATAGTGACCAACAGAGTGCCTATTGAAGCTTTAAATATTTATCTTTAACTTTGTGTATTTATGTGCATGAGTGCAGGTAGGTGCATGTATGTGCAGAAGCCTTCAGAGAAAAGAGGCTCAGTACTGAATGAAACTGGAATTAGAGGCTGTCGTGAGCTAGGTGACATGATGTTGGGAATTGAACTTGACTTCATGCTCATAACTACTGAGACATCTATCCATCCCCCATCAATATGAATCTTTACGAAGGATCCAATTTTATGCTTAAAGAAATGAAAATACTAAAAATAATTTTGAATTCAGTATTGCAAAGTATACTACAAAGAAATGAATAGAGGACACAGGAATATACTTTTCTATTGATTCTAAGCTACCCACAGGTAATAGGAGAGGACCACTTTTCTCCACCCACTTTCAGACAGTTTTATCTAGAATGGAAAGAGCTTCTCCTGAGCAGAGGTGCTGAGATAATTTTTATCGCTTCATCAGAATTCTTTTGCTTGATTCCACTCCTCACAAAACTGAGACTACATCCCTCCAATCCTAGCAAAGTTTTAGGTGATGATGGTTCAGTTGTGTCACCATGACAACTGTTTACCATCCTGTTAATGCTTTTCCCTCTTTTCCTCACTTCTACCTCCTCCTTCTCCTCCTCCAGAGACCTGTGAATGTGGTTTTAGATGCTAAAGGCTCTAATTTTACTGGACAGTCCAAATATTTATTATTTACTTCATAACTGTGTTTTACGGTTTGAGATGTTAACTGGCATACTTATAACATGCTTTTCAAATGTTGTATTTTGTGTGTTTGAGACTAAGTCATGCTATAAATCCCTGCCTGTCCTGGAACTCTCATTCCTCTTGCCTTTTGCACAAGTATATGTCAGCATGCCTAGTTAATGTCTTGTTTTCTGAATTAGTGTTATTAATATTTGAGTTTTTCCTATTGTACGCTTATTGAACAGTGCTGCATTACATAAGAACGTCATCACACAGTGAACATCATCACAGAGTGCACATTGTACACTGAGCATAGCCCTCACATCACTTGCTCTCCTGTTCTCCCCTATACCTTGTGTGAAGTCTCACCTCTACTTAAATGTCATGTACACATGCATGAGTTTTTGTACCTTTAGCTCTTATTTTGTCTCCTATATTTTACCTGTTTGAGATTAAGTTCCAAGAACTGATGGGAAGAATTTGTGCTCTGCAATACATAAATGTCATATTCTTTAGACATCTGTTAGGTCTATTATGTCTACAATGCCATTCAATTCAGATGTTTCTGTATTTGGTGTAAGTGTGAGCTCATGTGTGCCTTGATACCTGCATGTATTATGGAATATTATTTAACTAGGCAAAGATATGTTATAGTTACTTATGCTGTGGAATAATATTTAACTGTGTAAAGGGTACATTTGGTTATGTTGCATTTGTTTAGTGATGTAAGTATGTGTGCATAATTATGAAAAGATGTGTTGCATTTATTTCACCTTGCCTGCCTAAGGTGCCTTATTGGTCTAATAAAAAGCTGACCAGGCAATAGCTAAACAGGAGAAGGATAGGCAGGATTACTGAACAGAGAGAATACACAGGAGAGTACAAGGGAAGAATAAAGAAGAGAAGGGAGAAAGAGGGAGACATGCAGAAGCCAGGCAGCTACAAGCCAGACATAGAGATAGCAGGAAATTATGGAAAGTATGAAAGGTAAAAAGGCTGAAGCAAAATGTAAAGAGAAATAGGTTAATTTTAGTTAAAAGAGCTATCCAGAAATGAGCCTAAGCAAGGCTGAACATTCAAAACGATTAATAAGTCTTTGTGTCATAATTTGGGAGCTGTTTGGTGGCCAAAAAGAGGAAGCCTAGTAAATGTGTATGTGTGTGTTTGCATGTGCATGGAGATCAGAGCTGAATGCTTTCCTTAGTTGCTCTCCATCTTATTTTTGCAACAGAATTCTTTTCAGAATCTGGAATTTGCCTTTTCAGGTAGAATGACTGAACAGCAAATCCCAGGTGTTCTCCTACCTCAGATTCCTGGTGCTGGGATTATAAGGGTACAGGTACCATTTCTATATGCTTGGACATCAGTTTCTGGACTGACCACCTTCCCAGTTCTGGTTAGTCCTTGTCAGACAGACTTGTCTGTTGGTGAGGGTGAACTATTGAAGTTACCTGGTATTGCTATTGGAGTCAATCTATGTCTTTATCTGCAGTAGTGTTTGGTTAACAAATTAAAATATCCTCTTTATGGATCATGCCCCTAGTGTGAAGTCACCTTCTTTATCTCTTTTGTCTCATTTTAATTAAAAGAACTTTTCTTTTGCCAAATGTTAGCTGAGTGTTAACCTGTTTGACTCCTGGTTCCATTTGCTTGGTAAACCATTTGCATCCATTCACTCTAAGGATGTGTTTGATAAGGAGGTATGTTTCCTAGAGGAATTAAAGATATAGATTCTGTTTTCCTGATCTGAGTCTTAGTTCATTAGAAGGAAATTGAGAACATTCATATTCAGAGCTATCATTGATATGTGGATTAATCTCCATCATTTGATTCATGGTATTTGGTGTTTCCAAACTCCTTATCTACTTAATCTACTTAATTCATGTTTTCCTATAATTTATTCTTTCCAAAAGCTTCATATATGCATTTATTATTCTCTTTAGCTGAAAAATGTCCATCAAGCTGAGCTAGAAATCATCAATTTGTTTGCCTGTTTTTATTATGAAAAGTTTTTTTTTACAGAGTTTCACTGGGTATGATAGTAATATTATCAGGGTTCTGTGGAGTCACAGAACTTATAGAATGAATCTTTCACATACACAGGGTGAAGTCTGACAGTGGTTTGCTGTGTATAGGAAGTCCAAGGATCCAGTAGTTTCTCAGTCCCACAAGGCTGCTGTCTCAGCTGGTCTTCTGTGTATGCTGGAATCCCGAAGAAGTAGGTTCCAATGCCAGTGAAGAAAATGGATATGCTGACAAGGTGAGGGCAAAGATAAAGAATGAACACAACCCCTTTCTTCTTCCATTGTACTTACAGAAGAAGACATGGTCCAGATTAAATGAGTGCCTTCCAGCCTCAAGGTCTGGATTAAGGGCATGTATCATCCAGGCTCAGATCCAGACAGAAGGCAGTTATCTTCTTGCCTCAATGTCAAGATCACATGCGTGCTCTCCATTTCTGGTTTATAATTTATCCCAGATATTGTCAAGTTGACAACCAAGAATAGCCATCACAACAGTCTATGTGGTGATTTGAATTAAAATGGCCTTATAGGCTCATATACTTGAATACCTAGTCTCTAGTTGGTGGAACTGTTTGGGAAGGATTAGACGGTATGGCTTTGTTAGAAGTGGTAGCCAATGGGGCAGACTTTGAAGTTTCAAAAACCTACACCATTCCTAGTTATCTCTCTCTGCCTCCTCACAAATAAGAATGTAAGTTTTTCACTCCAGCACTGTGCCTGCCTACCTGCTGCCATTATCCCTGCTATATTGGTCGTGGACACGAATCCTCAGGAACTGTAGGCCCCAAATAAACTATTTCTTTTAAGTTACCTTGGTCATTGTGTCTCTTCATAGCAATAGAAAGCAACTAAGGCAATCCACAGAATAGGCAAAAAAATCCTCATAAGCTATATATCTGACAGGGAAAATGTGTAGAATATATAATTAACTAAAAAACTAAGCATCAAGAAAAAAACAATCCAATTAAAATTGGGTCAGAAAACTAAACAGAGTTCCCAGAAGATGAAACACAAATGGTTGTGATTTTTTTTAAATGTTCAAAATCCTTAGCTATCATAGAAATTCAAATTAAAACTCTTTTAAGATTTCATCTTATACCATTCAGAATGGCCAAGGTTAAAATTAATGAAAACAGATGCTGGTGTGAATGTGGGGAAAGAAAAACACTTATTTACTGTTGAAGGGATTATAAACTGTCATAGCTATTATGTAAATTAATGCATAGTTTCTTCAAAAGCTGGAAATAGATTCACCACATGATCCAGCTTTACCACTTCTGGACATATATATATATATATGTATATATATATACATATATATATATACTTTCTTGACTTCTATCTATTGAATTTTAGTTTAGTATCATGTGCTTTCTTTCTTATTTCATTGAACTGAGTGTTCTCTTGGAATTTACTTAGGGATTTTTTTATGTTTATTTAAATTAGGAACAAGCTTGCTTCACATATCAATCTCAGCTCCCTCTCTTTCCCCTCCTCCCCTGACCTCACCAAACCCCCACCCCACTCAATTCCCACCCACTCCCCAGGGAGGGTGATGCCCTCTGTGGCATATCCAACGTCTATCATTTCATCTGGGGCAGGGCCTAGGCCCTCCCTCATATGTCCAGGCTGAGAGAGCATCCCTCCACATGGAATGGACGCCCAAAGTCCATTCATATGCCATGGTAAACACTGATCTACTACCTGAGGCACCGCAGATTGCTGAGACCTCCTCACTGACACCCACATTTAGGGGGTCTGGATCAGTTCCATGCTGGTCTCTCAGCCATCAGTCTAGGGTCCATGAGCTCCCCTTTGTTCAGTTCAGCTGTTTCTGTGGGTTTCACCAGCCTGGTCTTGACCACTTTGCTCATCACTCCTCCCTCTCTGCAACTGGATTCCAGGAGTTTGACTCAGTGCTTAGCTGTGGATGTCTTCCTCTACTTCCATCAGTCACTGGATGAAGAATCTAGGATGGCATGTAAGATAGTCATCAATGTCATTATAGCAGGAGACTATTTAAGGTAGCCTCTCTACTATTGCTTAAATTGCTGTTTGGTGTTATGCTTTCGAGTACATACCATGTTTGCCTTTTTGTGACTGGATTACCTCACTCAGGATGGTTTCTTCTAGTGCCATCTATTTGCCTACAAATTTCAAGATTTCATTTTTTCATGCTGAAAACAGCAATCAGTTTACCACAAGATACAGCAATTCCACTCTTAGGCATAAACCCAAAAGATTTGCATTCATACAACAAGGACATCTGTTCCACTATGTTCATAGCAACATTATTTGTAATAGCCAGAAGCTGGAAGCAATCTAGATGCTCCTCAATTGAAGAATCGATAGAGAAAATGTGGTACATTTACACAATGAAGTACTACTTGGGAGTTTATTGTTATGCTCTGATTTTTTAATGAATACTGTAATTATTACTTGGAATTGTTTGTATGGTATTTCATATCATTCAGTCTCATTGTAGACCATTACTAAAGGATAGCAATTTTTTTTCTAAGTAATTATTTTTTTCTTTGTCCTTTTGGAGGAGGAGTTTTGAGTGATTTATATAGGGTGTTGTTTACCACTGGAAAATCATTTTTTATTATTTAGGTTAGAAACAATTTTATTTCACATGTCAATCCCAGCTTCCTCTCCCTCCCCTCTTCCCCCGACCTCCCCACCAGGTTCCCCAGTCCCCCACCCAATCTCCACTCCAATCACCAAGGAGGGTGAGGCCCTCCATGGTGGATCTCTAGTAACTGTCATTTCATTCAGGGCAGGGCTGATTCCCCAAGAGTCCTGGCTGAGAGAGCCTCCCTCCCATATTGTGTCATGGGCACTAGGTCTATTTATAAGCCAGGGGTAAAAACTACCCAAGGCCCCATAGATTACCTAGGCCTCCTCACTGACACCCACATTCAGGTGGTCTGGGTCAGTCCCATGCTTTCCTCACAGCTATCAATCTGGAGTCCAAGTGGTCCCCCTTGTTCAGATCAACTATTTCTGTGGGTTAAACCACCCACTCTTAACTCCTTTGCCCATCAGTTCTCTCTTTCTGACACTGGATTCTATTCAGTTCAGTGTTTGTCTGTGGGTATCTGCCTCTGCTTTCATCAGTCGCTGGATGAAGGTTGTTTCCTAGACTCTTTGGCAGTGGGATTGTATGCTGGCACTCCCCTGATTCATGTCTAAAATCCATAAATTAATGTGCATATAACATGTTTCTCTTTTTGTGACTGGGTTACCTCACTCAGTATGGTTTCTTCTAAGGATAGCAATTTTTTAAGAAGTCATAATTTTTTACTTTTTGATGCTGTGGTATTTTTGTATTGATATTTAAATATTTGTGGTTAGGTTGCTGCTTGGATTTTAAATACTATTTTCTTCATTCTTTTTTCATGCACTATATTTTGATCATATTCATTCACCCTTTACAAAATTTTTAGATGAAACCCTTTCATATTTATCCAACGTCATTACCTCTTTTATTTTTAAAACCACTGAGTCTATTTTCTGCAGCTTGTATGTCTCAGATGTGTGGTCATTAACTAGAGTATGGTCAAGATACTAGAGACCACATCATTAAATAAAAATAACCCTTCTTCTTCCAGAACTATCAATTAACAATAGCTACTCAGGTAGTGGTGGGAGTACAAACTGGCATAGCAACTATAGAAATAATTGTGGTTTTCTCAAAGAGCTAGCGTATATCTGAATGACACTGTATCCTCCCACAGATATAGTTGCTTAGGGCTGCTCTATTCACAATAGCCAGGACATGGAAACAGCTTAGCTATCTATCAATGCATGAATGAATATAATGGATATGGATAGATGAATGGATTCATGTATAAACTGGAAACAGTCATTCTGAGTGAAGTGGCTCACACCACAAATGTCATGTATTTTTTCTCATCTGTGGGTGTCAGCATCGATTTTTTAAATGCCCTTATTCTATTGATGAAAGGATTGTCAATATTCAAGAGGAGTTAGATTATAGTAGTGTGGAGGTGTCATTTACCTCCTCTTGAGTGGCATCTAGAACATAAGGATCAATATTCACTATGCACCTGAAATTAGAATATGTAAAAATAATTACCATCAACATAATGGCCTAATATGAACATGGTGTAACAGTCAGATAAAAAATAATTACCCTGTAAACAGTTATTATTTTAGAAAGCGTGGAATATTGATAGTACTGTGTGAATTACTGTATCTGTTACTTTGTGAGTGGAAAATTAAAATACAGTGCAAAACTAGAGATTATGTTCAGATTACAAATAAAAGGGGGAAACAAAATTAAGTGGGAATGGTAGGGGCAACGGGAGAGAGATGAGCCACATTATGAAAAACATAAAATGAAAAGATATAAGCTTTATACAAATGCAGAGAGATATTCTAAAACATCACCACCTCTCAGAGGACTGAGACAGAGATTCTGTAAACCAGGCTCACCCATTTTGTTTTGGAATTACTGTGAAAAATAAAATGACAAATTAGGAGTAGAAGAAATAAAAAATAGAAGAAGAGGAAAGAGGGAGAATACGGATAAGAACAGAACAGAATGTTACGTGCTAGCATGCTAAATTGATGCTGGTTATAAATGAGGCTTAGCAGATATGAAGTGGGAGTTACTAGATGAAGGTACAGAATATGAGAGCGGTTTTGGGTTTCTGTGTCACACCCTTCTATAATCTTCTGTGAAGTTGGGTCTGAGATACTGACCACACCTGTGTAGCCCATCAATGGTCAAGTTGAAAATACTGGTCTGACTCCTCAGACAATTTATAAATGCTATGTCTACCCCAGACTGGTTCTTTGCAAAATTGAGTCAAGATTCTGAGGCCCAACATGCTGACTATAAGCTGTCCAAATTGGACAAACAGGACACAAAAGACAGTGACTGCAAAACCCTGCCTTGACAAGACAGAACAGTTTTCAGAAAGCCCTGCTTCACGTAAAAGTCTGTCAGAGATTCTAGGCCTACAGGCTAAAGATGGATGGCCCCAATGTTGCAGAGGAGCCTTGGATGACTGTCCAGGCTGCCAGTTGTCCTTTTCATTTCTTACATTTTTTGGAAGTCACTTGATAACACTTCCTGATTATTCAATTAATAATATTTCCTTCTTAGTCTCTGAGGGAGCTGAAGAGTAGTTAGAATAATTATAGTCTTCATCATTTACCAGATTCAGAGAAGAAACTCACTAAAAAGGTGTGAAGTGTAAAAGTCTGAGGGACATAAAAAGATAATTGGATAATGAAAACTAGAATAGAAAATAAAACAAGACTTTTAACTCATCAAGATAGGATTATATAATGAAGTATTTTCCTGAATTTGTTAAATGCAAATAGACTAGATATTTTCTCTGAATTTGTCAAATTCAAATGGACTAGACATTGTTGATGTAACTATTGTCTGTATATATTGTATATACATATTATACTTATTGTATATAGTTTTTCTTATGTTAATTGTAGCCTTGTTTTGTATTAAACAAAATAGGGGAAATGTGGTGATATATTATTTATGATTTATTAAAGCTTGCCTAAGGATTCAGAAGGCAAAACCAGCCACAAGCTATAGAGGTCATGTGGTGTAGGTTCACACCTTTAATCCCTAGGACTCAATATTAAGAGGTAGATGGATCTCTGAGCCCTAGACTATGCTGGGCTACTGGAGAGTGGATCAAAGCTCATACTTTTAATCCTGGGATTTGAGAGGTGTAACATGTAGAGGCATTCTTTCTCCAGACGCAGTGAGGATAGGGCAGCATTCTAAGATTATTCTCTAACCACACTGAGGAGAGCATAGTAGTCTGAGTGAATCTGAGGAACAGTGAAGTCAGGAACAGTTTGAGGATTGTCCCTTTGGTCTGAGCTCAGATAGAGGTAAGAGCAAGTGGCCAGGTGCTTTGCTTTTCTGATATTTATCTTCAAACCTGAATAATTTGAACCCACCCCCCAAAAAAACCAAACAACAAAAACAACAACAAAAGATTCTGAGGCCTGTCTTCCCAGGTCAGGTAGTGAGTGTTGACTCCACCCCTGGGTACCTCCTGTAGTCTTGTGTCCTGTGAACCACTAGAACTAGAGTCCCTGTCCTCTATAACTCTGACTCCTTTCTAGTTAGCAGAGTACTGTATATTCACAGATTTTTGCCTGTGGTATAGAGGCATTGGTGGCCAGATTTTTATACATGCTCTTGTGACACTCACTGTGGATTTCCCAAGATAGCACTTCACAGAGCAGAAACCTTTTACAAATGACTTCTCATGGCTTGCTCATTTGAGTGCTGAGAAGAGAGGATTTTCCTAACTCTCCTTTTCCTCTGCCAATGTTACTGCTGTGCCTCTTCATCTGGCTTCCACATTCTCCCTTTCTTGCCCTGTAAGATAACTGTTGTTGTTTTGATAGCTCATCCAATTTTCCTCACGTCCCCTGGAGTCTAGTGATATACCTGCATGCCACCTGCCATCTTAGATCCTTACATTATTTTTTAAAGATAGTTTGTTGACAGAGCATACAGACCATTGAATATTAAACTTGCAAGGTTTTGTTATATTTGATGAGCAATGAAGAAGTTTTACAGGTTTTAGAAAAGACAAGCTGGAGTAAAACATGGAAGAGAGAAGTCGTAATATGACATGCCATAGCAAGACACACTGGAATGGGGGTTGTATATTAAGGAGTGTTGGAAGATTAGGACACTTGATCAAGGGAAAGATAAAATGCGAACCAGATTATGGACTATAGTATTAAAAATGCAAATTAGGGATAGATGCAAGGGACCCTGTGGCAATAGAATTTAGAAGGAGTTAAGGAATGAAGATTCAAGAAAGAATTTCATTAGCTTTGATGATTCAGACAGAAGCATATGGGACACAGACTAGGGAATTCAGAAGATGTGGCCATATACTTACTGAAGAGGAACACCTAAGGAAACATTGTTGGCTGAGGAATTGCAGGGAAGCCATGGAGATAACATGCAGACATTCAGAAACATTAAATAAAGTCAGTGATGTGATCAAGAGATAAGTTGGTCAAGAGGTATGTGCAAAGCTATAATGTTGGTAGGTTTGAGAAAGGGGCTCTGGTGAAACTTGGGTTCTCATATTAATAGCAGAGTGCATAAGGCTCCAGATAGTGACTGAAAGAGATAGCTGAGGAACTATCCTGTCAAAAGAACATGTCATAAATGCATTCCAGACAGGAAATAAGTTTGGTGTTTCAGATACTTTTTCAGAGATCATAATGAAAGGGGATTTGAATAAATGACAAGTGCCAATGTTAAGGATTTTAATTCAGAATAGAAAGGTGGAATGTATCTTCTGTTTTCCTTGTCATGATAGCCTAGTAGAAGCCTTTTATAATGAGAATATCTATGAATGCATAGTGAAAACAAGCCTGTGCTTCTTCAATAAGGGTGCTGCTCCTGGAGTATTGAAATGAAGGAATACATACTGAATTACCAGGGAATTTCCAGTGATTTGAAAATAGGCATATGTGAATACTGACAATAGCTCAGCTCCACCTGATGCTTACTATGACTTCATGCGATATTTTTCACAGTCATATGAGCAAGATAGTATTATTTCTATTCCAGTGTTGAGGAAACTAAAGAACAGAGTGATTAATAAATGATAAAAGGCTATGCTATTGATTATAGAAATGTTTGATAATCATCACCTATCTACATAAAATTCTCTAAAAATGTTTATATTAAATTCACAGTGTTTTGTATGGTGTCTATTTGTCACACTCAAGTATGCCTTACTTTTCTGCTCATGGATACATTGTGATGTAGACTCAAGTTTCATGCCCAAGATCACACACAGTTAATTTTAGTGTTTAGATGGTTAGACTTGGGCACCCTGAGTTCAGAGCTCTTGTCCCCGACCATTACAATGCAAGTTAAGTATTTGTCACACTATTGCTTATGGAAGTGAGCTGATATTGAGCACTATGGAAAACAGAATTAGAGGTGAGAAATTGGAACAAGAGTTAATTATTAGAGAAGCAGAGATTTTAGGCTGGGTGATGGTGGCACACACCTTTAATCCCAGCATTCAGGAGGTAGAGGCAGGCTGATCTCTGTGAGTTCCTGGCCAGCCTGGTCTATAGAATGAGTTCCAGGCTAGCTTCCAAAGCTACAGAGAAACCCTGTGCTGAAAATCAAACAAACAAAAAAGCAAGAGAAAACAAAAGTGAAGCAAAGATTTTGATACTGAACAGTTAAGAGCTATGCCTAAGTGGGAGGACTGGTAGATGAGGTGCCTTGCTTTCAGGAATGACTGACTGAAACAGAAATCCAAGAGATTGTAACTGCACTGGGTGGTGATTAATATGACTTTATTGACATATTGAACCACTGATAGAGTTAGTTTTGGTAAACAAATGTAGACACAATAGAATGCGAGTTTCCAAATTATTGGAGATAAACATTTTATATACCAGTGGCACAATTTAGTGGCCTATAGTACCCCTGAAGTTCATCCATGGAGAATGCTAGCTCATGTTGATATCTTTCAGTTTTAGAACTGTGTATTCAAATAGGTTCTCTAGTTGTAAATTTGTAATTGTTTTCTTAAAATAATCTTCTAAAGTACTTACTTCAAAGTTTGCATGTAGTAAACATACATTAATTGCATGTGCAATTGATATTCTGCATAGAATAAAGAGTTCCTCTCTCCTTTGAAGAAAATATTGCAACAGATACTTGCATGAAGTCATACAATTCTCTTTAAGGAAGCCATTGGAGGAAACACTCTGAGTTTGGAAGTAGGACACGAAGAGTGCCCGGTCTCCCTCTCTGAGCTGAACTTTCATGGCTGGTGTCCCAATGTTTCAGCAGTATTCCTTGTGAAGCATAGTTCAGATTTAAATAGGAAAACCAGAGAGTCTTTCATTTGCTGCAGAGTGTCGTCAAGTGCTTTGAAGAGGAGACAAAGTCATCTATATGGATGGCCACTTTGTCAGCTTTAGGAAGAAGTGCGCCAAGGAGTTTAATATCTTTACTGGGAAAGACACAGTCTCACTCTAAGGAGAGAGCTGCCCCAGGGAAGCATTATTCTTCTGCTCTAAGCATTTCCTCCTTCGCTCACCCAGGCACACAAACCCATAGGCTCTGTCCCCAGTGAACCTGTTCCTTGAAACCTTGACATTTTTCTGTGGTATGGATCTAGCAAGGTATAAAACATAATTTCTCTTTCATGGGAGACATTTTCTTTAGATTGTGGCTCATTCCTGGCTCAGGAAGTTACGGAAAGAGGCAATAAAAGACAAAATGAGCCACATTTTCACACAGTGAGTAGTCAACTTCCATTGGCTTTTGCACATTCTTCAGAGACTTTCACTTTGTGAAACTTTTGGGCATACAGTGTTAACTGTAAGGCATTTGCCTCAGAGGTCACCCAGCAAGGGCCAGTCTGTAACTGCCTTTGGATACCAAAGAACAGAAATTATAGTAAAACTAACAGCACAAGGAGACCTCACTGCACTTAGTCCTTAGGAAGCCTTTTTTTCTTAAAACACACACACACACACTCACACACACACACACACCCTACCTTCATTTCTTTGACTGACTGATTAATGTGGCTCTGCTCCTCTAGGCTCATGCATGCTGTACTCATCTTGTCTCTGGCAGCCTGGCCCCTCTGGTGTTGCCGGGATCCTACCTGGCTCTTTCCAACAAATTATTGTGATGATAGAGAAAGTTTGATGATCTGTGCTTTTGGGTGGGGGAAGGGACTCCAAGCCTCCAGTCACACAATGGAATGAGAAGTGTGGGGCTGCAGCTTGCCATTCCATATCAATGCCCTGAGTTCAAATAAAATGTCAGTATGACTAAGTACAAGGGATTTGTGGAATGCTTTAATGTTGCCTCATTTCAAATCACTTCATAAGCAGCCTGGTAATGAGCTCAATAAATTCTGTTGGAGGATGAAGGAGGAAAGAAAAAAAAGAAGCTCCGTATTCGCTGCAGAAAAAGTAGGTTGCTATTTTATAATTAGGCCTCTGGGCTGGTGGGAAGGAGTCTTATTTCCTGTTTGAAATCCACTTTGTTAGCTCTGTGATGTGGAGATGACTAAATGAGTATGAAATATTATAATTAAGGGCATCACAAGCTGTTTATCTTATCAGCAGTGTTTTTCCTCCAAGGCTGTCTCATTGACCACTGGTGTATTATAACTGCCTTGTGTGTATGTATGCTCTGCCAGTTGTAACCGACAGAAGTTTATTTGGCTCTAAGGGGGGAAAGCCAGATCTGAACAGCAGCCCAGCAAGCAGAAGTCATGTAAGAGACCTAAAGCACATTGATTCTGCCTGGATCAGGCCTTCCCTTCATTAACCAATTAAGCTGATTGTTGACAGAAATAAGTGAGGTTATAGACTTTGACTAAATCTGATGTGATCATGTCATACACACTGTTCATGGCAGGGATATGTGTGAGGCTGCCTTAGACACACTGCCAAGCAGCATGCTTTTGTTTTGCAGTTGGCACAGAAAACCAATCCCACTTTGGAAAATGAGAACTGGTTTATTATTGATTGGGTGGAAAGCAAATGGCCAGATCTCTAATCTCCACTGTGATTTGAGAGGCTCTACGTTATGATAATCTTTCGACCTGCCAACTTCCTTCATTTTCTTCAATACTGTGAGGGCGAGTCCTGCTCTTTATAGAACACTGAGAACAGAGTCTGCATCAGGTGCAGCTGCAAGCGCCCAGATAGCAGTTATTCGCTTGGCAAGAGATTTGGCTGAAAGATCAGATCATGCATCCAGAATACCTTGTCAATGTGTTGGTTTCTGAGAGGCTGTAGATCTCAGAGCAATGAAGGCGCATGTGTCCACATGGTAGACTCGACATGTCTGGGATACTCTTGGTAAGATGGTGGAGCTTGACAAGTTTCTATTCCATGTTCCATCCACAGACCTGGAACTGTCCTTTGTATGCAGCTTGTTTGCCAATTTCCCCATTCAAACATGTTAAAGGACACACATAAGAAAACACGGAGCTAAGTGCGTTGGTAAGGCTGTATGAGGTGCTCAGAGACGGTGATGCAGTTACGATCTTCGTGTGTTCCTCCACCAACACCAGACCCAAGTGTGAGTGAAGAGTGAAGTGGACTTGTTTGCTTTGTGCGGCCACACACCGTGGAGAGGGCTGAAAAAACTCAGCAATGTTAGTGGCTCTTCCTAAGTCACTGTCAACAGTGACTTCATTTACACAAAAGGACCTGGGGAGTTAGAACTGGACCCCATATTTTTACTCCAACAAAAAATTTTTTAAATTATCATTGCAGATTTTCTGCTAAGACAATTATGAAATATTAAAGCTGAAAAAAGTAAAAACTTCATGTAGACAGATTCTGACTTTCCCCATATAGAGAATATTTAAGTGAGTATTAGCATCACTTGTGCAAAGCACCAAATATTAGTCACAGAATAATTGACATGTTCTACAACAGAGGGTGTCCAGCTGTCCCTGAAAAGAATCAAGACATGACCGCTGGGGGGTTTGCAGGCCACACAGCGTGTATTGCAACTATAGCTCTGCAGCTGGGTGCAGAAGCAACTTGAGATGCATCTTGAAGAATAGCCAGGGCTTTCCTCCTATAGAGTTCTATCTATGAATGCTGTGGTGTGAACTTCCTAAATTATCCCTGGATCACTGCTGACAATTGCCATAGCATTTTTAGCCTGAGGGGCCACAAGCAAACAGGCTGCAGGCTGGGTGTGGTGTGTGGATAGCAGCCTGCTCCTTCCTAGCCTGTGGTAACTTTCAGTAAAGACTCATTTTCTCGAGGTAACATAGGTCTAGTAATGGTCCTCATTAAATGAGCATCATAGCTCAATGACAAGAGTTGCAGTCCTGACGGCTTATCTATAGAAGAGAATGGCAAAGAGGCAGCATTGAAAATCTCCCCGTGTCTTTTACTTTTTCAGTCTTTAGGAAGGAAAGCATGTGAAACATGAACACAAAAGTGCCAGAAAGAAGAGGTACTATAGCTTGACATCATCCTGTTTATAGGTATGCTGTGCACTTAGTCCTGTCAGGCTGCAGCAGAATGTTTTTTTTTCCTATTCATTCTGTGACTGGTTTTGCAGATATATTGAACTTCTGTTTTGAAGAGGCCCTCAGGAGGTGGTAAATGGTGAAAATATAAGTCCTATGTGAGTGGTATGAGCCCCTCAGACGTCCTAAAAATGAAGCACTCCAGAGGCAGACTGGAACAGATTCTGAAGGCTGCCAGCAGCCACCAACAGACTGATTGACTTGTGGGTTTGCCCATGAGCAAACATAGCATGCACCTTAGGAGGGGAGGAGGAGGGGCTCCCAGTGACAGCAGAATGTCAGTGGCAATTCAGAGCCACCCACTAAGCATAGTTTTCAAATGTGCACATAAGGCTTTTAGCCACAGACACTGAGAGCTCAGCAGCCCAGACTCCCAGGATGAAGGACAGTTCTATTTTATATGCATATTTGTTGAAAAACATCAGTTCTTTCTTTCTTCCTGAGATTGTTGAGTTTTTAATAGCTACCACTAGCCACTGTGGTCCTTTCATTGCTTTCTCTGCTATGCCTGGTATGGTTTTCCATTTCTTCCTGGATGGATCTTCTGAAGTACCACCCATATCCACACCTCCTCATCATTACCGTCAAATCACAAGGTGGTTGGATTCCCTCAAAGAGAAGTTTACAATCACAGCTTGGTTTTTCAGTGGGAACATTAATTAAGCTGTAAAAGAGAAGAGTTAAAATGTGTAATAGTCATCCAAATCCTAGCAATGTCCACAGAAACGAAACACATTGGGGGGGGGATTATTCAGTCTTCAAAGTACCAAGAAATTTGACTGAAGCTGAAGTGTGAAAACTGTTGAACTGTCCAGACAGTGTCTGCTGACTGAGGAGCATGCCCTGTTCACTAACTCACCTTTTCTACAAACAACATTAAAGTCTCCCTAGAGCAAGGCATTGACATAAGTGTGTTAATTATATGTGAGATTTGTGTTGCTCTCTGTAATTTCAGGTGTTTTTCATACAAATGGCCAGCTCAGTGTTTCGATCAAATCCATTCCAATTGAAGTGACTCCAGGCAGTCTGGATATGTAGCGACCTGACCTAGCTCAGTTGGCATGGGCTTAGTTGGGGACTGCTACTTCACTTGCAGAGGGCAGTTTTTCTTTCACAAGAGTACCTTATCTTTCTGTTTGATAAATTTCACTAGGGTTACCATTAGAGTCTCACTTTGCAAAGAAACTAGTCTGTTAAAGCCACAGTCTTTGATTAATTGCTATTATTTACAGAGCCTTTGTTGAATGCAGCAACTTTTTATCCCATAATCTATCTGTTACTCTTATCTTCAAAATTTGAAATTCTGGGGCAAGATCTTGTTATTCCACAGTGTTCTTTGCTGAGAATTTGACTGGTGTGGAATACTGTTTAAACTTTCAGAACATCAAAACATTTTGCAAAGCCAAGTGTCTTGGATGGTATTAGGCAGATCTACCCTTTGAATTGGATGTATTAATCCATCATTGTAGGCACAGGTGCCATTACAATCATCACAAATGAGAGAGAGATATGGACTTCACGTCTGATGAAATTCTGGCGATAATTTGACATGGTGAACCTAGGAAGTGATATGGATCATCTATTTGGTAAGTATCCTGTGAGAGAAACCAGCCAATGTGATCTCAGCTCATGGAAGACAGTCATGTATCCAGTATTTTGTTTATGGAAATGTCACATGTGTCTGAGAGAATGAGGTGACACATGTGCAGTGCTTTGTTTACAGAACTGAAGAATAAGGTGATTCATAATTGCTTAATAAATTTTGATTTAACACTTGCCTAGGGAAAATTTTCCAAGGCATTAAGGTTACTGTTCTCTCTTAAGGCATAAAACCACATCCAAGCATCCACTGGTGTACCCAGACTTTCCTTTGGACTGCCAGCTCACAAATAACGACACAGAGACTTATCATTAATTATGAACACTTGGCCTTAATTTAGGTCTTTTTGTAGCTAGCTCTTATAATTTAATTAATCTGTTTCTATTAATCTACACTCTATCATGTGGATTGGTTACCTTTCCTCTGTCCCGTATGTCCAATTTATTCTGTTGGTGTCTCCTACATACCTCAAATATATCTTCTTTCTCTCTATGCACAGAAGTCCTGATTATCTCTCCTAGCTATTGAATGTTCAGTTTTTTATTATACTAATCATGGCAACACATCTTCACACAGTGTACAAATATTCCCCCTTTTGTCTAAATAATTAGGGAAGGTTTTAACTTTTAACACAGTACAGCTATATACAATAGCAATTATCAAGTATGAAATACATTCACAATGTCCAGTCCATTAATATTTGGCAAATTCAAAGAGAATACTTTATTATCTATCCTGTCTGGGTGAGTCCACTTTTGTACCTGATTTACTTTCTATCAAAATATCAGAAAACTATCACAAAAACCTTGAGTCTTTAAAGAAAGAAATTAAAGAAGATACCAGAAAATGGAAATATATCCCATGCTCTTGGATAGATAGGATCAATGTAGTAAAAATGGCAATCCTTCCAAAAGAAATCTACAGATTCAATGCATCCCCATTAAAATACCAGCACAATTCTTCAAAGACCTTGAAAGAACAATAATCAATTTTTATGGAAAAATAAAAGACCCATGATAGCCAAAACAACCTTATTCAACAAAGCAACATTTAGGCATCACAATCCCTGACTTCAAGCTCTATTATAGAGCTATAGTCTTGAAAACAGCTTGGTATTGGCACAAAAATAGACAGGTAGACCAATGGAATCGAACTGAACACCCTGATATTAACCCACACATGTATGAACATCTGATCTTCTACAAAGAAGCTAAAATTATCTAAATTTAATATTTAAATTTAAATTAGAAACAAAGTTGCTTGACATGTCAATTTCAGGTCCCTCTCCCTTCCCTTCCCCTCCTCCCATGCCCACCCATCAACCTCTCCAATATCCCCTCATTTCCCCAGGGAGGGTGAGGCCCTCCATGGGGGTGTCCATAATCTTTCATTTCATCTAGGGCAGGGCCTAGACCCTCCCCTGAGAGTCCAGGGTGAGAGTGCATCTCTCATTGTTGGATGGGTGCCCAAAGTCCATTTGTATACCCAGGATAAATACTGATCTACTACCCAAGGATCAATAGATTACCTAGGCCTCCACCCTGACACCCACATTCAGGGGGTCTTGATCAGTCCCATGCTGGATTCCCAGGCATCATTCAAGAGCTAACCTTTGTCAGGTCAGCTGTTTCTGGGGGGTTAAACCAGCCCAGTCTTAACCCCTTTGCTCATTAGTCCTCCCTCTCTGTCACTGGATTCCCTGAGTTCAGTTCAGTGTTTAGTTGTGGGAGTCTGCCTCTGCTTCCATCAGCCATTGAATGAAGGTTCCGTTTCCCAGACTCTCTGGCCATGGGATTGTAGGCTGGCACTTCCCAGATCTATGTCTAAAATCCATATATGAGAGAGTACATGCCATGTTTCTCTTTTCGTGACTGGGTTACTACACTCAGGATGGTTTCTTCTAGGGCCATCCATTTGCGTGCAAATTTCAATATTCCATTTTTTTTCTGCCTCTGCCTCCATCAGCCCCTGAATGAAGGTTCTGTTTCCCAGACTCTCTGGCCATGGGATTGTAGGCTGGCACTCCCCAGATCTATGTCTAAAATCTATATATGAGAGAGTACATGCCATGGTTCTCTTTTTGTGACTGCGTTACCTCACTCAGGATGGTTTCCTCTAGTGTCATCCATTTGCCTGCAAATCTCAGGATTCCATTGTTTTTTTCTGCTGAATAGTACTCCATTGTGTAAATGTACCACATTTTCTCTATCCACTCTTCAGATGAGGGGCATCTAGGTTGCTTCCAAGTTCTTGCTATTACAAATAATTCTACTATGAACATAGTGGAACAGACATCCTTGATATATAAATAGGCATCTTTTGGATAAATGCCTAAGAGTGGAGTTGCTGGGTCTTATGGTAGGTTTATTCCCATTTTTCTGAGGAATCTCCATACTAATTTCCAAAGTGGCTGTATAAGTTGGCATTCCCACCAGTAGTGGAGGAGTGTTCCCCTTTCCCCACAACCTTTCCAGCATAAATTGTCATTGGTGTTTTTGATTTTAGCCATTCTGTCAAGGAGTGAGGTGGTATCTCAGAGTTGTTTTGATTTGCATTTCCCTGATGGCTAAGGATGTTGAGCACTTTCTAAAATGCCTCGCAGCCATTTTAGACTACTCTATTGAGAATTCTCTATTTAGTTCTGTAGCCCACTTTTTAATTGCCTCCTTTGGTGTTTTGTAGACTTGCTTCTTGAGTTCTTTGTGAATTTTGGAGATCAGCCCTATGTCAGATGTGGGGTTAGTCAATATTTTCCCATTCTGTGGGCTGCCTTTTTGTTTTGCTGATTGTGTCCTTTGCCTTACAGAAGGTTCTCAGTTTCAGGAGGTCCCATTTAATAATTGTTGACATTACTGTTTGTGCTACTGGCGTTATGTTCAGGATGCTTTCTCCTGTACAAGTTCGTTCAAGTCTTTTATTATTAAAACATTTTAAATGCCATATTCTATAGGCTTTTGCAGTGTTTAAGATCACCTATTTAAAATATATCTCTGTTTGACCTAACGTGAATACAAGTTTGATTATTATAGATGACTAACTACTAATCTGCACTTTTCAATTATGTATTGCATTTTAAACGAACTGTGTAGGTAAAATACCTTAAACAAGAGTAGAAACATATATACAGTACAGCAAAAATTACCTTAAATTTGTATCAATATACAAAAAGCCATAGCAATGTAAAATATTTGATACTAGTGATCGTTCAAAAGTAGACTCAACCATCCACTCTTTTGCCCCATTATTTCTATACTGCATCCCCATTTTCTCATTAGAAAGAAATCTCTGAATCTAATCTCCTTTGTTTAACTTTTTTCCTGACCATGACAAGCATCCATAACCTATCAAATGACCAAAAACTACCTCTTGGAAATGTGTGTGTTGTGTTCTCTGGACTGTGTTTCTGTTGTCTGGGGGTCATCACATTTTTAGGGGACCCTGAAAAACTGAATAACGGTTAAGTTCTGGGAGAGCTAGATGTATTATTTTTTGTTTAGTCTCTGTGTGATGAGAAAGTGCAGAGCTTATCTGAAGTCTTGGCTGGAGTAATCTGTGAGGCTAGACCATCTCAGCTAGCATCTTTGAAATTGTTTTGGGTGCAGAGTTTTGAGCAAACTGTAACAGAGGCATTCTGAGAGGCTGTATCACCTAGGCTACTTGTCTTCATTTGTGTTTGGTCCTTTTCCTTCTCTCTGAAAACACACAAACTTTTATAGGTAACATATATATATATATATATATATCTGCAGTAATATAAGTGCAGAATATGTGGTGTGTATAAATCAGTTAAACATGGATTTTTGTTCTGTATTGAGCAGATAAAGGGAATTTATTAACTTTATAAGTTCATTTGGGCTGTATAAGCAAATCTCTATCCATGCCATATGAAAGAACTCTGTAGCCAACAAGATATATCATATCTCATTCAGTCTCAGAGCTGTTCCCATAGTAGAGGGATCAGCATATACATCACCTATCTTATAATCTTTCTTGGTTTCTTTATTTTGTTTTATGTCTGTAGCCAAGAATTTCAGGATGTCTCCCCCAACCAAATCTCATTTTTATTAATTTTGAAGAGAACCATAACTTTTGTTTCCTGTGGAAACAAAGATGTATCTTCTCCCCCAGTGCATCATATTTTTGACTTACATTTTCAGGTTAAGGCCTTTAAAAATTATATGTTGGTTTAATTTAACAGTTCCCATAATCCAATGTCTCTCAACAGCTGTTGTTTTTTGCACATTAGCATTTAAAAATCTGGAAACCAACAAAGCACCATACAGCATCCAGACAACCTGTGTATTTTCCATCCTTAAGTGGCTTATTCTTTGCTTAAAGACTTTATTGTTTCTAAATTATTTATTTTTTCAGTGACTGTCTATACCCACTTTCTTTTTATTTTCTTCAGCACATCAGCATCTTTTTAAGTATACCATTCTGGAGGTTTCCTGGGTCTGAGCCTGGCTTTTCCAAGCACATGTAGTCTTCTCTGGCTGTGTCAGACAAATCTTAAACTGTTTGGTGGTGGCTAGACACTCCACTGAAAGGCTGTGGCTTACGGTGTTGGTGGCTACCTCTGTCCCATTTGGGTCTACCTAACCATCCCAGCTGCACTTAACAATCCCAGCTCAGGGAAGTTACAATCACCTGCACTGTGGCAGGTATTTCTCTCTCATTCTGGCTGTGTGCTCTGCTGCACAGCAGGGCCTCTAAAAAGAGCTATGCCTCTGTATTCTGAGCAGACACAAGAGACTGCTTTCTCATGCCCTATGTGGAGCCTCCATACTGGATATCACCTTCCATGTGTTGACTGTCAGAGCTGCTGTTGACAGAGGTATTTCCAGGAACCTTCTGGACCCTTTATTGGCACCATTTAGATAAATACTTCCCAGGCTTTCTTCTTTTCCCTTTGAAAATTCCAGACTAATAAGATAAAAAGAAAGACTAAGAAAGAAAGAAGGAAAGGAAAAAAGAAAGAATGACACAACAAGTATCAGAGAGATGCAGTATAAGATTTTACCAATCCCGCATCTTAGCCACAGAGAAGTCCTAGTTATTTTTCCTGGTAATAATATGATGTTGGGTGAATTAAAATCCTGTCTACATAAAAATATTTTTAAATTTGTGGTTTTGCTTCTTGAGCTACTATTCATTCAACAAATATTTGTCTGTGTTTATTATTTCTCTTCCTTCCTTCCTTCCTCCTCCTCCTCTTCTTTAGTTTTTTATTTTGGAAAGGTTATGATAATATAATTGAACTCATTCTGCCTGGCCCAGAATTCCATATGGAGTTCAGGCTGGCCTTGAATTCACAGTCTTTCTGCTTTGGTCTCCTATATGCTAAGATATAGGCATGTACCATCACAGCTTACTTGGTCTGGTTTTTATATGGCATTGATTATGCTAAGCACAGAAGATTTTTCTTTTCACTTATTTCTCCTAAATTTAACAAGTATGCCATGTCAGTTAAACAATTAGGATGGAATATGATGAGAGATATGCCTGGCATCATTAAAACATAGGAAGAAAGTCTAATCTGGACCCAGAAGGATGGGCAAATTACTGGGGGCAGGGAAGGTGAGAAATGCTGCAGTTGGTTTCTTCTTCCCATGATCAATGCTTGGTTTGTAGCGTTATCTTGTTGTCCTGTTCTATTCCTGTTGGTTGGGGGATGATGCCTGTGAACATTACCTTGGACATAGGCATAAGGAACTGTTGCTGTACCTGTGACCTCTTTTTGTACTTCTGGGGTCCACAGTCACCTTCACTTGTGTCCCAGAGCAGGAACAAGCCTGGGTACATAATAAAGTTGCAGAGTTGACCTAGGTTGATGATCCTGAGCTTAAGCTACTGTCACATTGATTCCAAGTGATGATTTTTCATTTTGTACTGTCACCACATACTGTCTCAGCCAAGCAGGGTGTCCTGCCTTTCTGACTGATGAAGCAGCTTTCAGTTCTTTCTTCAGTATTCTTAGGATCAGGGGTACCTGGGCAGTGGGTTCTTTCTTCTGGAGTCAGTAGAAACAGAAACAATCTCATTTTTTACTATGACAGCCTGAATTTGGACATCATTTGTGTGGCTCATGAATTCCTTTTAAAGGACAAGGGTTTTTTTTTCTTCCTATAAACTGTGTCTTAGCCCCTTACACAAACAAACACACACATTTCACCGGCTTCACTAAGCCATCCATTCATACCAGCAGAGACTTAGGGAGTCCATTGGAGAATACGGCTCAGAATCAAAATGCACCCTAGATATGTATGAAAGTTTCAAGCAATAAGTAAAAACATCATGTTTTCAAAGATGAGACGTGGTACAAAAGTAACAAAGGGTAGAATGGAAAGATGAAGATGCCCACACAGTGTGGAGGACCCAAAACTGCTGCTGTTGCAGACCCCATCTTCCCATCATTCCCGGGTTGTAACACGGGTCCTCATCTTCCCATCATCCCCGGGTTCTAACACGGGTCCTCATCGTCCTATCATTCCCGAGTTCTAACAATGGTTCCAAAAGACACAGTGGCAACTTCTGGAGGAAGCCTTAGGTTTGGGCACTACCTTCCCTTACACGGTTAAGGAAACTCATGTAAGTCTGCCTTTAATAGCATTAACCAAAGGACATAAACACCAAAGAGACTGGCCTCTGCATTCCTGCCTGTGCTAAAGAGACGTTTTGTGGAAGGTTTAATTGCCAGTGCCCCCATCTCTGTGTCCCTCTCTCACTCCTTCCCTCCCTCCCCCATCTCCATGCCCTCCCTTTCATTTTCTTTCAACTTTTGGACTGTCTGGTATACTTGAAAATAATAATCTATTTAGAACACCTCAATATAACCAAGGGCTATTTTATTACACTTTTTATTATATATTTAAATTAGGAACAAGATTGCTTCCCATGTTAGTCCCAGCTCCCTCACCCTCCCCAACACACCCACTGCCCCCAGCCTCCCCAGCCCTTCCAGCCCCCTACCCAATCCCCACTTCATTCCTAGGGAGGGTAAGGTACTACATGGGTGATCTCTAGAGTCTGTCATATCGTTCCTGGGAGGTCCCAGGCCCTCTCCAAAGTGTCCAGATTGAAGAGCATCCCTCATTGTGGGATGGTTCCCCAAAGTCCATTTGTATGCCAGGGATAAATACTGATCTACTACCCCAAAATCTCATAGATTGCCTGAATCTCCTCATTGACACCCACATTCAGGGGGTCTGGATTAGTCCCATGCTGGCCTCTTAGCCATCAGTCTGGGGTCCAAGATCTCCCCCTTGTTCAGGTCAGCTATTTCTCTGGGTTTCACCAGCCCAGTCTTGACCCCTTTGCTCATCACTCCTCCCTTTCTGTCACTGGGTTCCAGGAGTTCAGTTCAGTGTTTAGCTGTGGGTGTCTGCCTCTGCTTCCTTCTGTCATTGGATGGAGGTTCTAGGATGGTATGTAAGACAAGTCCTCAAAATCATTATTAGGGAGGGGCATTTAATGTAGTCTCTACTACTGCTTAGTTTGCCAGTTGGTGTCATCCTTGGAGATCTCTGGAGATCTCACTAGTGCCAGATCTCCCCTCAAACCTAGAATGGCTCCCTCTATTATGATATCTCCTTTCCTGCTCTCCTGTATTCTTTCTCCAACTCAACCTTCCTGCTCCTCCATGTCCACCTCTCCCTTCCTCTTCTCTCCCTTTTGTTTCCCTGGCTCTGTTTTCTCTCTCCCACCCTGTGTTCCCAATCTGGTCAGGGGATCTTGCTTTATTCGACCTTCTCTGGGTTACCATGCATATCTCTCTTAGGGTCTTTCCTGTTTCCCAGTCTCTCTGGCATTGCAGTTGTAGACTGGCATTCCCCTGATTCATGTCTAAAATCCATATATGAGTGTACCATGTTTGTCTTTTTGTGACTGGGTTACATCACTCAGGATGGTTTCTTCTAGTGACATCCATTTGCCTGCAAATTTCAGGATTGCATTGTTTTTTTTCTGCTGAATAGTACTCCATTGTGTAAATGTACCACATTTTCTCTATCCAGTCTTCAGATGAGAGGCATTGAGGTTACTTCCAGGTTCTGGCTATTACAAATAGTGCTGTTATAAACATAGTGGAACCGATGTCCTTGTTATATGAATGTGCATCTTTTGGGTATATGCCTAAGAGTGGAATTGCTGTGTCTTGTGGTAGACGGATTCCCATTTTCCTTAGGAATCTCCATACTGATTTCCATAGTGGCTGCATGAGTTGACATAACCACCAGCAGGGCCTCCCCTTTCTCCACATCCTCTCCAGCATAAACTGTCATTGGTTGGTGTTTTTGATTTTAGCCATTCTGACAGGTGTAAGATGGTATCTCGGTGTTGTTTTGATTTGCATTTCCCTGATTGCTAGGGATGTTGAGCACTATTTTAAGTGTCCCTAGGCCATTGTAGTCTTCTCTATTGAGAATTCTCTATTTGGTTCTGTAGCCCACTTTTTTTTTTTTCGAGACAGGGTTTCTCTGTATTGTTTTAGAGGTTGTCTTGGAACTCTCTCTGTAGACCAGGCTGGCCTTGAACTCACAGAGATTTGCCTGCATCTGCCTCCTGAGTGCTGGCATGCACCACCAACGCCTGGCCGTAGCCCACTTTTTAATTGGACCCTTTGGTGATTTTGGAGATCAGCCCTCTGTCAGATGTGGGGTTAGTGAATATTTTTTCTCATTCTGTGGGATGCCTTTTTGTCTTGTTGACCATGTCCTTTGCCTTGCAGAAGCTTCTCAGCTTCAGCAGGACCCATTTATTAATTGTTGATCTCAGTGTCTGTGCTACTGGTGTTATACTCAGGAAGCAGTCTCCTGTACCAATTCATTCAAGGGTACCTCCCACTTTCTCTTTTAACAGGTTCAATGTGACTGGATTCTTGTTGAGCTCTTTGATCTATTTGGACTTAAGTTTTGTGCATGGCAATAGACATGGGTCTATCTGCAGTCTTCTACATGCCAGCATCCAGTTATGCCAGGACAAAAAGAAGGTACTTTCTTTTTTCCATTGTAAAATTTTAGCTTCTTTGTCAAAAACCTAGTGTTCATATGTGTGTGGGTTAATATCAGGGTTTACTATTTGATTCCATTGGTCTACCTGTCTATATATGTGCCAATACTAAGCTGTTTTCACGAGTATAACTTTATAATAGAGCTTAAAGTCAGGGATGGTGATGCCTCCGGTTGTTGCCTTGTTGGACAGGGTGGTTTTGGCTGTCCTGGGGCTTTTGTTTTTCCATATAAAGTTGAGAATTGTTCTTTCAAGGTCTGAGAAGAATTGTGCTGGGATTTTAATGCTGATTGCATTGAATCTGTAGATTGCTTTTGGCAGGATTGCCATTTTTACTACATTGATCCTACCTATCCAAGAGCATGGGAGATCTTTCCATTTTCTGAGGGCTTCTTTAATTTCTTTCTTTAAAGATTCAAAGTTCTTGCGATACAGGTCTTTCACTTGTTTGGTTAGCATTACCCCAAGGTATTTTATGTTGTTTGTGACAATTGTAAAGGGTTATGTTTCTCTGATTTCTTTCTCAGCCCTTTTATCATCTGGATATAGTAAGGTTACTGATTTTCTTGAGTTTATCTTGTATCCTTCCACTTTGCTGAAGGTATTTATCAGCTGTAGGAGTGCCCTGGTAGAGTTTTTCAGGTCACTTATGTAAACTATCATATCATCTGCAAATAGTGACAGTTTGACCTCTTCGTTTCCAATTTGTATTCCCTTGATCTCCTTTTGTTGTCTTATTGCTCTAGCTAGAATTTCTAGTACAACTTTGAAGAATTATGGAGAGAGTGGACAGCCTTGTTTTGTTCCTGATTTTAGAGGAATTGCTTTGAGTTTCTGTCCATTTAGTTTTATGTTGGTCGTTGGTTTGCTATATATAGCTTTTATTATGTTTAGGTAAGTTCCTGTTATCCCTGATCTCTCCAAGACCTTTATCATTTTGTCAAAGGCTTTTTCAGCATCTAATGAGATGATCCTGTGAGTTTTGCTTCTCAGCTTGTTCATATGGTGGATTACATTGATGTTGTACCATCTCTGCATTTCTGGGATGAAACCCACTTTATCATGGTGGATGAGTTTTCTGATGTGTTCTTGGATCTGATTCACCAGTATTTTGTTGAATATTTTTGCATCAATGTTCATGAGGGATATTAGTCTGAATTTCTCTTTCTTGGTTGTGTCTTTGTGTGGCTTGGATATTAAGGTTATTGAAGCCTTGTCGAAAGAGTTTGGCCAAGAGCCTTCTGCTTCTATTGCATGGGATATTTTGAGGAGAATTGGTATAAGCTGACCAAGGGCTTTTTAAGTTAAGCCAAAAGCATATGACTGGACACCAGTGCTGCCATATAAAATTGTAGCTGAAACGTTTCTGAAAACTTATTTGGGTAAATATCTGGATTATATAGCTTAAATGATTGTTCTCATTTTAGGATTGATCTCTTTGGAATTCCTCTGAACACACCTGGTCACATTTTAGATGCATAATACATATTTGTTAAATTACATTGAATAAAATTTGAAATTGTATCTGTTACTTATCTTAAAACCCCAGACTTCTGAAGAATACATATTTGTATCCAGCAATATGTTAGCTATAAAATGAGTAAAATCCAACCTGGACACGGTGGTTCTCTTTTTAGTGGTTTTCATCTTGATGCTTTTCTTATGTTTTTGGCTGTCTTAATAACCATCAAGGTGGCTTCTCCAGGGTTTCCTAGTGCTCAGCATGAGCAGAAACTGTAATGTGGTAAACATCATGTAAGCAAAGCAACTGCATTTTAAAAGTCAGCCTGAGATTGCAGTATTTTTCTGTAATTTAAGAATATTGATATTGGTATCCTTTGGGAAATATAGTATGATTCGGGATAAAACAGAACGACTTTCTCCTTATAGAATAAGGTCCTTGAAAAACACATCTCTGAATCTGGAAGTCTATGCTTCCTCATTTCACAGCATTAGTTCATTGTCATCAGCACCTCGTTTGATTGAGCTCACTAGTCTGGGTCTGGGAGAAAGCTGTTATAACTGAATTAATACTGCATAAACATTCATTGTTTCTTCCTCAATTCCCCTTCAGTGAGCTCTCCTTACTACTAAAGAACAAATGCAAGCATGACTGGCATTATTTGGTGACCGGATACATGATTTTTGCTGTATTTTTAGTTATGTTTTATTCTTTACTTATGTGCAGTATATTTTTATTTATGTAGTCATTATTAAACAATGTGTACTTATCTTCCTTTATGTAAACCTTGCAACTCTTTCAAAAGCTTTGAAACATCTTTTCAATAAAACAGATGAGGACCTGAGATACATACCTCCTCAGCTGGCAAATTCATTTTTATTCTGTCAAAGTAACTAGTGACTTTTAGAAAGATAATAAATTCTTTATATTTGAGAATTTATGTCATTATCACTTTTCTTTTTGGTCACTAAATTATTGAACTATTTCCTATGCTTTTGATTTTTGTTTTGTTTTTGTTTGTTTCTTTTTTCTTTCTTTCCTTTTTTATAGTGAGGGCCTATGAGATAAGATATTACAATGGCAGGTAAGAGATTTGCAAATGGATAATTATACTCAATTCCTGATTACACTTGCGGGAGTCATTGCCGATTATCTTCTGCAAATCTTACTTTCAAGTTCCACTGATATTCAAACTGAATGGGCCATAAAACCATTTGTGTTTATTACTCAAAACCTTGTGTCTAATTTCCCTTTCCTTTGTAGTCTATCACCCGGCTGGAGATCTTATATTCAAAACACTTAATTACCTTCCATCTTCAAATCAATATAGGTTAAAATAAAACAAAACAACCAGAAAAATGACATATTTATAGTCTTTCACTCTGATTCTTCGTTTATTTTTACCTGTTTGGCATAGCATACAGAAGTACCAATGAGTATGCTTGGAAGACAGAAAAATACATAATATTATCTCTTCCAGAAGCCACTTCATGTTAGGGTGGGAGTCACAGGACCACAAATAAGGAAATGGAAATAACATAACTGCTCTGTTTGCCAGGGGGCTTTGATGGATATAATAGTATAATATGTATGAGTGAACATACGTGCTCTCTCTCTCTCTCATATTCTGTCTCTCTCTCTCTCTTTCTCTCTCCCTCACTCTGTCTGTCTCCTTTGTGTGTGTTTAAGAGCATACATTAATGACAATGAATATCATATTTGCATATTTAGATGTATATACTTTAATTTTGTATGTATATGTAAAGAGGAAACACAAGTGAACAAAACAGTTCAGTTAATTGCAAAGCATGGCATCTTTGTGTAAATGATGGAGACTCAGCACATTCTTTTCTTTATCTACTATAGTATGAGCATGTCTCTGTAGACCCAAAGCCCACTGGATATTTGCAAATCCCCATTCCCCAAGATCAGACTACTTTTCCTCAAAGAAACTCCATTTTTATCCTTGTGTCTGTGAAAGTTTCTGGATGTGGGTCAAGGGCATGCTCAGCATTAAAAGGTAAGCATTGATGTTTTCAGTGAATATTTTCCCACTAGACAAGCTTATGAGAAAATAACTTGTTTTGTGTCTCTGTTACATAATTGCACATAGTGAATTTCTTGCAAGCAAGAGAATTCTAACCTTCCTCACCAAGATATCTTCTAGTCTGATTAATACCATTATTGCTGCTGACCTTCTCTTCTGGCTTGAGAAGCAGCATATGACCCTAGAAAGGCACAGGTAAAGTGTGATTCTACTTCACCTGGGAGGAGATCTGATGTATTTCATCATTAGACTCCTGTGGAAATATACAATAAAAGAAGGGATCTGGTTATTGCTAGAGGCAAAGTACTACTAACTCATCCCCAAAGATTGCTTTTTGATTAAGGGGCTCTGTAAGGCGCTCAGCCCTTCTTGCAGCTGATATGAACTGCTATTCTTGGCTGTATCACTGAAGTTGAACATCAGATTTTCCTTTTTTTAAGAAACAGCAATTACATTAAGGAGTCCTCATGTGGGGTGTAATTTCTTGACAAAATCAAGTACAATTCAATAAGAAGACAGACTTTGTGCCATAGGGTTAGATGGAAATTTGTAAAGAGAGAGAAGGTTGTAACTGTACATCAAATGTGTCATGGGCAAACGCCAATATGTCAAATCCAGCTCTGACTGTCCTGCTTCTAAAAAAACAAGAGGGAATCTGATGAATTGCCAAACTTAGAAAACAGACAGGCATGTTTTCTTTATTCTCACATACCTGCAAGGGTTAAAATAGTTTGCCTTTAATTGTGTTTGTGAAGGGAGCAGGGAGGAAAAGGGGAGTGGAGGTCAGCCCAGCGAAAATCTATAATTTATTTTCCAAACTGGGACACATTGGGCACAAATGGCACTCTAACAATAATTACAGCAGCTAGAAGTATAAATTGAGCCTCTCACAGGAAAAATGGGAATGTGGTGACCCCTAGGAGGTACAATTAATAGGGCTGTATGTCCTGGTTGTTTAGCCTTGCTGTGACCATGAGCTCTCAGTAGAGACATCACTTCAATTGGTGTTTTTAATTTTTTTTCCTTTAGTGCTCATGATCATAAAGTCTGTGGTGTAGGCAATCTCCGTTATACTTTGTGGTGAGATAGGCTTTCTGTTTTTGGAATTTTATTATTAGATTAACAAGAATTTTATTGTTTCTTTTCTATAAGTCCTTTTCATATTTGGTCCAGGAGCAATGTGAAAGGAGAAAAGGTACCTATTAGGCTGGCTGGTAGAACATGCAAGCCCACTGCTTGAGTTACCTTTATCTCCTGACTGCCTTTTGTTCTTCAGAGCTCATCTCTGCATTTGGCCTCTTGTCTTTATATACTAATACTGGCATTTTTGAAGGGAGTTTTTGGTTGATTTTTACTAGGCACAAAGCGGCAAAATAGATTTGTTTTAATTGTTTTACAAAAATTCTCCTGATTTTTCCATTTATACTTGCTCTTTTCTAAGAATAGAATATATGACAATTTCTTCTCCCTCCCCCCATGTCTGTGGAGTGTACATGTGCACTTGTGTGCAGGTACACACATTTGTGCCTGTGCATGCAGTATTGCTCTACAAGTTGTGTATGTTTTGATTTTTTATTGAATTTTATTGTTTGCATTTGTGTGGGGAGGCAGCAGTCATTCCTCAATTGTTGCCTATGTCTTTTTCTGGGAAACAATCTCTCAATGCCTTGGAACTCACCAAGTTCACTCCAGGCTGCCTGGCCAGGAAGCTCTGCATCCTCAATGCTGGGATTTCAAATGTGAAGTACCACACCCAGCTTTTACAAAAGGGGGCTGTAGAGACCACAGAGAAAAACATCATGTCTACTGAAGTCTTTTCACATTATAATATAGAATGCTGACTGAGTAATTTTTGCACCAGATTTTTAACCCTATAAAACATCATTAAGACAGTTAAAAGTAAAAGAAGTGTCATTTAAAATGGAACTTATAGCTCTTTCTCTGGTTATACTAATCTCTTCTCCTCTCCTATACATAGTGTGACCCTGTAAGGAAAAATAGTGCCATTGAGAGAACATGTTCAACAACTCAGTATGCCTCAGTTCATCCTCTTCACATGACAGTTCACTGCTCATCTATCCAGTCACCTATCTTCTTTAAAGTTCCTGACAACCCCTGCTCTCTTCAAAGTTCCATCAGTTTTGGAATACTCATCACTAAATGGGTGTTGAATTCAATTGACTAGATGGAATCACATCTCTCTAGACAGTAATCTAACAATGACATAGCCATTGTCTACAGCTTGCTTGTTCTGCTTGAAAGAAAACTAGGGGTTGGGGGAAGGAGGTGTCTGATAAACTCCCAGTAACAACAGAAGGCATAATCTAAAAGCTTTGACTGGATACCTCTGTTGGCTGCACACGAAGGCTGCAAGAATGTGTGCACACTATGACATGCAACACAGCTCTGCCAGGCAGGATGAGTCTTTGCAACCTTCTCTGTGTTTTTGTGTGGAGGACCAAGCTGAGTCAAGTGTGTGTTAATGAGTGTACATTCAACTAGTGTCTGTGTGAATAGTTTTGACTTTTGTGTACTACAAGGGGGATTAGAAAGAAAACACTTTGCTTGGAGATTGAATAATGTGAATTTGTAAAGTCATTTGTAAATTTAGTCATATTTTGGAGACATGATACTAAGCAGAAAAAACTGTTGTTTGTATTAGCAATAACCACAGAATTTTATGTCAGATTTGTGCTCAAGTCCTAGTCCCACCCTTATTAGCTGTGTGACCTGAGGGGTGGAAACTTCTTGGCCATATTTTACTCATCTGGAAATGCTAAATAAGTTTCTACCCCCAGGTTCTAGAAAAGATTAAAACTGGAAAGCTAATTTTTTGGCACGAAGTTGAGTATTAATTTACCTTTTTGAGAATGAAACAGGCCTAATGTCTGACTAATTTTAAGGGTATATTTTTAAGGGTATACTTACACTGAAAATACCAATAGGCACAATTAAGATAAAATTGAAAACAGTAGCTACATTGTAAAGTGGTAGAAATGCTCCCAAATCTAGCATGAGAGAGGCAGCCTATAGCACTATATGGTTTGTTTCATTTTTGTCCTGTAGAGATGAAAAATGCTAGCACTAGTATTTCTTCATGATGAATGCAGTTCACAGCCCTTCATCATCTTTGGAGCAAAGGTGGGGACAGCATTGCATGAATCACAGTCAAATCTCACATGTCAGTAATGTTTATTCAATAAAGGTACTCTTTCAGTAAATAACACAAATGGGCATTGTGTTTTAAGATGCAAAGCTATTAGAATATTTACCATACAATTTGTTTTTATTTTTTTCCTTTTAAGTCAAAGCTAAGTAATAGGAAATATTTCTGAAAGACTGCTTTTAAGAAATTGCTAATATGTTGATGCCCCATTTCCATTAATGTTCTGAAAAGTAAGCAAAGCCTCTGGCATTTCAAACAGTCACTAATCACAGAATTTGTTTTCTACAACTCCTTTTCAGTTATCCTATGTCTATTATTGAAATAGATCTATGCTCATTATATACAAGTAAATTATTGTTAGAAAGATTTCTAAACATTCTTCTAAAATTCAAACTCATAACTACCCTGTGACTATGTAAATGAAGACATGTTTATCCTGCTCTTTGAGTTAACAGTGGAATTCTTTCTATTAGGACATTGCTTTCATATCTGGTGCTACAAATGTGAGTCAACTCTTTGAATATTAACATTTCCTCTTCTTATCGTTTATAAGCCTAACATAAATGTTGGGTAAATCCAAAAATAAAAGATAATGCTGGTTTGCCTTGGTCCTCAGTGGTATGGCTTACCACTCACTGGCTCCATCATTAAGATTACGATTACAGTGTGTTTCAGGTTGTCTGGTAAGAGAAGTTTAATTCAGAATGTCTAGTTATTGCAATGCCACCTCCTCGTCAGGTTGCTAAAAACACACAGCCTTTTGTCAGGGTACAGAATGCTTTAATTCCCAATGCAAATCTGGGTGGCATGTTTGTTACGCTAGTGGATATACCTGACAGAACCTATTCTGTGTTTTCCAGGAATAAACACATTGCAGCACTTTTGTGAAACATCCGTTCTTCCATGTGAGCATGCCCTTTGTAATTGGGACAACTATTTCAAACCAGAATATGTTTGATAGAAAAATATTGTTCAAGGTATGTTTGTGCAGTTCCTAGGGAAGACTCCTTTAGCATCTACAGATGCTTTGGAGGGTTGCATGGAGAAGTAAATAAGAAGAGAAAAGTGTATGCAACACAGCTTTCAGCTCACTTTGTGCTGTCCTTTCTGCTGCACTAGGATGTCTAGGTCCTTACATGTATGAATAAGAAGTTGACAACAATTATGTTATCAGAATTTGAATAGTCTGCAAAATTGAGCAATTACAGGCATGTTTTCTGAATCATGGATATTCATTAAAGTATTTAGAAGTAAGACAATATTCAATACCAAAATACCAATAAAATTAAAAAATGTTTTTCTGGCGATTTTAACCTCTATACTTTATTAACAATGAGATAGATTGCCTTTAGTCATCAGACCACAAGTTCAAGTTTAGGTAAGTTGGATGTGAGGAAACCTACCTGAAATGAGTTATTGGTCATAGTAGTTAACAGTGTTATGATATTGACTGTGCATGCAATGTCTCCAGGTAACAATGTTCCTTGGACCTAAAAGCAGATTTTAGCTCATTTTACAGTGTGATCCAAATTCTCTTCTTTTTATTTTGAGTTACAGGATAGAAAATATGTGGTAAGCTAATTTCAAAACTTTTTGTTAGTTTTTATCTTATCACTACCAAGACTTCAATACCTTTCAAAGACAAACCATTAGTATTTTCAAGATTTTAGCAGTCTTTAATCCCCACTCCCTTTCTTTTTTGCAGGGGGGGGTGAATGCATTTTTATGTTACTTTTTATTTAATTAAAAACAATCTTATTTTACATAACAATCCCAGTTCCCTCCCCTTCCAGACCTTCTTCTCACTCCCTCCGCCATCTCCCCATCCCATCCCACCATCTACTCCTCAGAGAGAGTGAGGCATCCCATGAGTGACCATCAAAGCCTGTCACATCATTTGAAGAGAGTGGACAGCCTTGTCTTATTCCTAATTTTAAAGGAATCAAATTGAGTTTCTCTCCATTTAGCTTGATGCTGGCTATTGACTTGATGTATATTGCCTTAATTATTTTTAGGTATGTTCTTTTATCCCTGATCTCTCCAAGACCTTTATCATGAAGGGGTGTTGGGTTTTGTCAAAGATTTTTTTAAGCATCTAATGAGATGATCATGTGGTTTTTCCTATTCAGTTTGTTTATATGGTGGATTACATTGATGGATTTTCCTACGTGGAATCATCCCTGTATCTTTAGGATGAAACCTACTTTATCATGGTGGATGATTTTTCTTATGTGTTCTTGAATTTGGTTTGCCAGTATTTTATTGAGCATTTTTGCATCAATATTCATGATGGAGATTGGTCTATAATTACTCCTTTTCAACCATTGCATTTCCTCTTGCTTTTGTATCATTCTTATGGTCTTTGTTTTGAGTTCATCATACTTGGTTAGCATGCATATCTATAATATAAATACAAATATAAGAAAAACTACATGAGAACCAAGTATGTGTCTTTTAGTGTTTTCTCTACAAATGTAAAAAGAACACTGAGTGCATGTTAAGCTATATTAGTGTAGCTTGGGCTTGTTCAGTTCTAAATTTGAATTCTCTTGTTCCTTAGTAAAACTGTGGTAAACATTCACATTTCTATTTGCAGGGTCTGGAGAGATTCTTCAGTGGTGAAGAGTGCTTGCTGCTCTGGCACAGTACCTAAGTTTGTTTCCCAGCAGTCACATGGTGGTTGGCAACTGTTTATAACCAGCTGTGTGGGAGCTGATGCCTTTTTATAGCCTCCTAAGACTCTTTGCTCACAGAACATACAATGTCTTTCTCCCCATCTCTCTTTCTTGCTCTTCCACACATAAATACAACAACAATAGCAATAGTAATAATAATATTGATAATAATAAATATTAATAAATAAAATGCATTTTATATTTGCATAAATGTGTCTGTGGCATATTAAAAGTAGTTCACTGTGTTTCCATTTGGAAATAACTAGAATATTTCTTCCTTGTAGCATAGCTATCAGGAAGACAAAGCCTATTGGCTAGCTATAAGTGAGAATATTTTTATGTCTCATGAACTTTGAAAGATTACACAAATCGATTAGGGAAGTTCAGCTTTAGTTTGATTATTTTCACTGCTCTGTAAGGTATTAAGATATACAGCACTACTCTGTGGTATGATGTGCTACTGAGAAGACTTTCACATTGTTAGAAAGTGGCTTCTCATGTGCTCTTGAATTCCTAGGCTCATTCATTTCTATTTCGGTACTCAAAGAATTTTGCAACAGACCCTTGTAAGGTTGGTGTTTACATGCAGGTTGACAACAGTCATACCTGCCAAAGGTGTGTGCACATGTGTTGTGCTTCTGCAGCGGAGTGGGGAGATGGCATTGTGCAAAAGCTTTAACTGTAAGGGAAGCCAGTTTTCCTATGGGAAATTACTCAGAGTGCAATACAAGCATATTTTTCTAATTAAATAGATTAGTTTATGCCTTTGGCACTTAAAGGAAGTCCTCAGATTCACAGCCTCCTGAGTTGTAAGAATTTCCCAGGTTAATTCTCTGGAAATTAAATCTAACCTTGTTCCCCACCCCCCCTTCGGCATTTTGTCCCCCCCCCCCACTTTTTTCAATTTCTTTTTCTAGTTTTACACGTGACTCATTCTTTCTCTTCCTTTATATCCTTTAGCCATCTTTTCTCTTTTCCTCCTCTCTTCTGCCTGCTGTTACAGGAACAGCTCTCATGTTTTCCCTCCCTTTGCCATTGGTGTCAGAGCAGCACATCCATATTTTCCCATGGAGCTCATTCCTGCTAGCATTTAGCTGGCCTCCTTGTGTAATGTGTCTTTCACACCCCTCTATTCCTCTGACTGTGCTGTGGACATCTTAGAGGGAAAGGTCCTTCTTCCCTTCCATGCCAGATATGGTATTCATATAATAGTCACTCAAAAGAGGTGAATTTAAATACTTATACTAAATCATTATCAAAAAAACAAAGTTTTTTTCTTCACTATTACATTACACCCCAACCAAAGTTACTACTCCCTCTACTTCTCCAAGCTCCTCCATTTACCTTCAGAAAAGAGTGAGCCTCCCAAGGTCTATCAACTGAACGGCATAGAATGAGACTAGGCACAAATCCTCCTCATATCAAGGCTTGGCGAGGCAACCCAGTAGAAGAGGATCCCAAAAGCAGGCTAAAGAGTCAGAGATACCCTTCACCCCATTTCTTAGGAGTTCCATAAGAAAACCAAACTACACAATCATAACTTTTATTCAGAGGACCTAATGCTGTCTTTGTGAGCCCCTATGAACACTGTTTAGTTGATTCTGTAAGTCATATTTTCATGATGTTCTTGACCCATCTGGCTCCTATAGTACTCCCTCCTCCTCTTCCTCAGGATTCCTCAGGCTTCACCTCATGCTTGACTGTGAGTCTCGGCATCTGCTCCTATTAGTTCCCAGATGAAGCTTCTCTGATGACAATTGGGCTAGGCACCAATCTATGAGAATAGCAGGATATCATTAGGAAGCATTTCATTTACTTTTTTGGCTAGGCTTGTTTGGTTCTGTCCTAGGTCGCCAGGCTATTCAGTCCCCAGTTCCTGGCATATGGACTAAGATTAGAGGTACAGGTTCCAATAGCACCTTTTCATGAACATATCGTGCAAAAAAATGGTTTGAGATTTCACTTTGTGTGATGGGTTGGAATACATACATATGACAGACTGTTTTGAAGTTTCCTGCCTTTAGATCATGTTTTAGGTAAGTCCTTCCAGTGTGTCTTCATGGACAGGAGATAACCTCCTGACACTGAATTTTTCTATGGTCCCTTTTGATATTTAAACATTTTTGAGATTATAATATAATCAAATAATTGATGAATGGATTTTTCAGTTCGCAATGTGTTTTGAGGTTTCTGTGTCAGGAAAGTATTTTGTCAATTCTACATTTCCAAACACAAAATTGTTTTGAGAAGAAAGGCTGTAGTCATGGCTGGATAAGGAAAACCAAAACCTTTAAATTTCCTTCTGCTGTATTTCTTACAGCAATTAAAATTGGCACTGGGTTACTTTATAATACTTAAAGTCTAAGCTGTAATGAAAATATGCTGAGAGAAGTAAATTGAAGTTTTAGACTTCTAAAAAAATACAATCTGAGAAAAGACTAATAATATCCGTTAGAGGCTCAGAGTGGTAAGATGTAAAGCCGAAGTCGGGGATCTACCTCTAGTGTTTTCAATTACTATGCTTCAGAGCTAGTATGGCCACAAGGAGTCTGGTCCCCATACCCAGCCTTACCATCCAGGAGAGAAGGGGGTCTCTGTCAGAGCACCATAAAAAGAATGATGCATGGTAAACAATGCCTTGGGGACTGTGAGAGAGGTACCTGGACAAAACAGGCAGAGAGTCTTACCTCAGGTGCACTTTGTTCTCTGGATTGTTCTTAGATGTGATTTCGTGTCTCGTCTGAGAAACATTTACATCCAATTCATAAAAAATGTTTATTTCTGTTGGATGTCAGTACATAGCATATGGCCTTGTACTTTGCTGCTGTGTTTTCCCAGATATAATAGATAGTGAGTGCCAGGAAATTATGTTTCAGTTCCTCTATCCTGAGAAAGTTCTGGGAGATGGCTGCTCTGTTAATATTTTTTAGCATGTGCTTACTGACTTTTATTTACATGTTTTTTCTGATCATGTTTTTCCGAACTCAAACAATCTCCCTTGGACTACTGCTTTTGTTGTTATATTCATATATAAAAGTATAATGAAACTGAAATAAGATCGTCTACAGCATTAAACTGTAGTCTGCCCCACCCCTCCAGGTCCTCATATCCCAGGCCCAGCAGACAAGATTTTCATAGGGTGGCTGAAGTCAACAGCTTGGGGTTGGAGATCAAAGTTTTTTTCCTTTCCCAGCCAAGCACCAGGGGCAATCTATCCCAGCTTTATATAACCCCAAAGTTCTTTACTTCCACATAGCATTTTCTTTATAAATATCTACTTCATCTTGCATGTAAGCAAGCATGGTAACCCCACTGAAGTTTCTCTGTAAGCATAAGAGAATGCACTGAGACAAGAAGTGTAAACATGGCAGACTCATAGCTTATTTTTATTGCTTATTTCTAACAGAACAACAAAGGAATACATTTTCCAGAATAAATATGTTTACTTTCTGTAAGGTCAACAAACACCCCATTTGCTACTGGGGCTGCTCCAGAGAGCTGTGGACATCAAGCAGGAACAGCTCTTCAAGTCCCACATCTTCCCCAAAGACTTCCATGACTACTTGGTTTTCATGAGATTTTTCCTATGCTAAAATTCCTAGTGTGAAATATTTACTTTCTGTCATGTGCAGTTAATAATAAATAATCAAGTACTTTATGCAGAGGCCTAACTCACCAGTATGCAACTGCTTAATTTCAGGGGAGAAATGTACCATTGCATAAAAGTCATGACCATACATTATGTGAACAGACATTTATTAAATACCGACTGCATCCCACACCATGAATTGATTACAGGGCATGGAAAAGTGGATAAGACCTTTAAAGAATTTGTATTCTAGAAGACAGAACAAACTCATAGCAAGGAAACTGCCTCCTATGGGATGATCTGAAGAGTCATACTCTATTTACCCAAATTGGAATCATACAGAACATGTAGTAAATGGTATCTTGACTCTTTTTTTTTGCAGATTTTGATATTGAGTACTGACTTAATGAATGCCAAGAATATTCATTGTTTCAAGTAGACACAAAATGTTATTCCAATGTTTAGCTACAGAAGTATTAAATATTATATTATGGCTAAAAGAAGGCCCTCTAAATTTGCTGGAAGAAAATTCACTGCCAGAGAGTCTGGGAAACAGAACCTTCATCCAGCAACTAATGGAAGCAGAGACAGATACCCACAGCTAAACACTGAACTGAACTCCTGGAATCCAGTGACAGAAAAGGAGAACAGATGAGCAAAGGGGTTGAGACTGGGCTGGTTTAACCCACAGAAGCGGTTGACCTGAACAAGGGGGTTTTTTGGATCCCAGACTGATGGCTGGGTGGACAGTATGGGACTGATACAGATCCCCTGAATGTGGGAGTCAGTGAGGAGGCCTAGGTAATCTATGGGGCCTTGGGTAGTATTTATCCCTGGCATACAAATGAACATTGACTGCCCATTTAAAAATGAGGCATACTCTCTTAGTCTGGACTCATGGGGGAGGGCCTGGGACCTGCCTTGGATGAAATGACAGACTCTGGAGATCTTCCATGGAGGGCCACACTCTCTCTGGGGATGGGAGTAGAGCTTGGGTGGGGGACTGAGGCCCTGGTGGGGAGGATAAGGAGAAGGGGAGGGAGAGGGAGCTGGGATTGACATGTAAAACAAGTATCAAACTTAAATAAAAAAGGAAGAAAAAAAAGAGTTAGTTGGAAAAAAGGCTAAGCTCTCATAATTAAGAAAAAAGAATGAATTTTATGTAAAGAACAACAGTTAGGAGATGAATCTTAACAAACAAGCCTAGGACACAGCCAAGGAAGGTTTGCACATCATGTCATAGGAGCTGTAAAATAATGATCAAAGTTTGCCTTAGTGTGAAAGTAGGACATCTCCCTATCAGGACAGCACTTTATGATGTCCGTAGGAAAATGTCAGAGGCCTTCTGGAGAAGTCCACATGTTGAGGACCACTATGGATCCTAACAGATGGCATTCCAGAACTTAACAGCTCCTGGTGATACCACGGAACGCCAATTGAAAGTTAGGATGCCAGTCATTAGTCACAGAAGACAGAAGAAATGTAGTATAAGCCATGTTTTTGAATCAGGAATTTGTGTAGTAGAGGTTAGACTGTTACCAGTGAACACTAAGAAGAACACTTGTGAATGCTTATGGATGTGTTAGTTAGTAAATGTGTGAATCCTTTTGCTTTCAGCATGGTGAAGCTATGCTAGACATCTTTATAATGTACAGTATCTTTTTATGTCCATGTGGTATTTATTTTGCTGAACTTAATCCTTGTTCACAAGTACCCCACTTTCTGTTTGGTTTCATTACTAAAGTCAATTGCAGAAATACATTGCGTATCCAGTGAGTCTTATATAGCATTTCTAGAGAGTGTTTCAATGTCTCTGTTCTGCCTATTTACTTTATTAGTTAATCTGAGCGTTTATTCATGATAACCATTGAATATTTCAATAGATTATTGCACATAATACTTGGTTCCTTAAGGAAGTCAACTAAGGAAAGTGGCATTGTAATAAGAAAGGAGGAAGAATGCCTTCCCAGGACTCAGAGAGTCCCAAGTCTCTATGTCACCACTCACTACGGGCATGGCCTTAGTTATGACTCCATTTCTATGAGCACTATTGCCTCTTAATGGGAAAGACAGTCCTTCTGAACTCTGTGCAACACTAACAGATAGTAGAGATTGTTGTTGTAAATCATACAGTACATAGTTGAATACGAAAGTAGTCATTTGTTACATAAAATAGCAATTGTTAATAATTCAAAGGCAAGTTTTCACTAGCATTCCTGAAGGGCAAGTAAAACCCTTTGGAGAAAGAATGCACAAGAGTGAAAACATCTCATCAAATACAAACCAGTGCGATCTCTACTTTTTCCCTTTGCTCCACAATGGGTACCAACGACCCCTCACTTTACTCTAAGGATGTCAAAAGCCTCCTGCAGTCATCTTAAATAAGATAACGTAGAAAATATTTCACCTTTGTTTTTTGAAACTTTTAGATATTTAAATTTGACAGACCTTAAGCAAAGAGAGAAAATAAAATGATGATTACCGAAGCAGCTATGCAAACTATAGCAAGGAGCCACCAGGAAGGACATGCCTCAGTGGGCATGTTCCCAGGGTGGAAGCAAGGGCCATCATGAGAGTGCTGACTGTAGAGTCACCTTTGAGGACATACATTCTATAATGTCAACCACTTAGAAGGATGTTTTTTAATTCTCATTTAAAATTCATGCTACAAACTCATTCTGTTTTTACCATGCTGTCTTTCCTGTGAGCGCATGATACTGCTATGGGCAATATACATTTTTCTTTTTGCTGATCTTCTCTGTTTAAGTGCATTTTTATGTCCACTTTTTTGTCATTGATGATTTAAAAAATGGCAAAATGACACCTGGGCTACTTTCCCTTCTTGCTCAAAACAGCAAAGTACATGTTAGTAGTGACTGCCTATCTTAAAGTACCCGTCTTCTTTGACTGTTGAACTATCTATAATCATCAGAGTGGAAAATCACTTTGAAAGCTGAAGCTCAGGGGGAAAAGGATCCCCAGCGTCTCACTATGGCCAAAGGGCTGGCAGTGTGGAGAGCAGGTCTTTGACAAAGGAGTTTTTGACCTGGTGTTGTGAAGTTCTACAGATATGCAGACACACAGTGTCAGTCCCAACTGGGACTGGATGGCTTGACGTGAAGATTTGCAGATATGTTTTAGAAAGGTAAAGAGAACAGGAGTCAGGAGGGGTGGGGGTTAATTTCAACCTAAAGGGCTAACTGGCTTGCCTTAGCTGACTTTTTCTTTTTCTTTTTTTTTTTTTTTTTTTGCTGAGGGTCCTGATCTGTCTATTGCAGCAAGTTCACCCATACATTTCTTGCATGAAAAGTGATACTGACTGTTTCCCCTGCTTGCTTTGTTTAGTTTGCCTGCATGGCATTCTTTCTGCCATCTGTGCCAGACACTGTAAAAATGCCTTAATTTCTTCACAGGTTTGGAAGCATTTTTTTCTTTAATATGTTGGACTTAATCGTCTCCAGCTTTTTTTTCTATTAAGGTGGTATGGAGGTGTCAGTTATTTTTCTTTTTCTCTCTTTGCCTGCTGCTGCTGTGTTTGGAGACACACTGTCTCCTTGGTCTCCGAGATGTGATGTATTATGCATGTCCCTTCTAGTGGATTAGGGTGGGATGAGCAAAGAAGGAGATGGTGAGATTGGAGAGGTCGCAGGCTTTGAGGACTGCCCATTGATTACAGTGTTGACTGGCTGCCAGACGGGAGGTGTCAGGGTAGGATGCAAAGGAGAACATTCATTTTTCTTTCACCAAAAAGCCTGAATGGAGAGCAATCTTTTTGTTTGTTACAGTGATGGGTAATTTGGAGCACTTCCCTTGTGCATGAAGAAATTTGCTATTCTAATCAAAATCTCGTCCCTTTCAACAAACCATTATAAGATACTTATGAAAATAGGCAGCTTCAGATTTCCTGTTTGAATTTTTGTCAGCTTTCACTTTTATGCTCATTTGCAGAATCACATAACTATGAAAGGCCAATTAGCTCTAAGTCCCCAGAAAGTGACAGAATAAATTGCTTTCTTTCTAGCAAATGAAGAATAATATTGTGGGTGCAGTACAAAAGTGCCCACCCAGAGACTTCAGTACACTGTTATCAATCTAATAGAGTGCCTTGGGCCTCTCTCAGACTTATTTGCGGTATCCACTTCCCTGTCATGGCTCTTGTATAAATTTTTCTACTCTGTGTTCAGATAGGAAAAAACCTTCACGTTTGATCAGCATCGTGGTCAGTTTGCTTAGTATTGAATACATCTCCTACCCTGGTCAAAATGTGCAGAGGTCAAATCAGACAATGCACAGAATCCCTTTTGCAGGGTCTGTGGTCACAGTGCTACAGTGCCTGTGTGAAGCACACTGGATCCTTGACCCCTTCCCCATAGACAGTGGCTGAGATGATGTCACAGGCATTTCAGTAGCTGCATAAATGTGGCTGGACACCATGCAACACCTGCAGTCTCCAAAATCCAACTGTCTTGCAGATGTAGTACAGCTTCTTTGAGGTACTGGACATGCACCTCTTATCCTTCCCCAACCGTCTCTCCCTTTCTCCCTCCCTCCCCTTCTTCCTCTTCTCTAGCATTCATTTCTTTCACACACCCCCAATGGCTCAGACAAATTCAAGGATGCTTAGGAATCTCAGAATGCCCAGAAGAATGAAACAATCCTTTCCAGACATGAGGCAAGCTCAGAGGATAGGATTAAAGCAGTCCTGGAAGAGGTCACTCCACCCCCATGGCTAGGAGTCAAGGTGTCAAGGTAGGTTTACCCCTAAAGGAGAAGGGCATCTCAAAGTTGTCTTGTAGGACTCTGGCTGTATGCTTGCCAGTGTGTTGTTATTGATAGTGTTTTAGAAATGAGGATGGAGTAATAAGCAAGGGACTTAACTGAGGTGCAGTTTTTATTCTGTTTGCTTAAATACATCAACTCTGACTGAAAGAGAAATGCTAATCCTGTCTTGTTCACTCTCCACACCTACACCTATGTCTGGTGTGCATAGATTGTATTCAATCAGTCCATTTAAAATAGTGTCTTTATTTACAATAATTGGGTACTTAAGCTGTGACCCATATTTTGTTGTGTAGGAAAATGCTTACAAGGTATTTGAGTTTTATTCTGGACTCCCACAGAGTTACATACAATGTTTATATTAATACCCAATGAGTTTGACATGATTAGTGTCATTACGAAACCTTCCAAAAGGATTAATGAGGATTTCTTACTCACTAGGAAGCTGTGGCTATGCAGAGACTGCCTCTGAACAATTCCAGGGTGGCCTCGTTTTGTTGGAACTTTTGGATTAGAGATACTCACTAAAAACATCTGTAAACTGTTACGAGATTTCCATTCTTTCCCTAGTTAGAGATGACATTGCTTACTCTACTGCACTACTGGGGCTCATTTAATCTAGCAACCATTTCAACAAGCACTTCATAAAAGACAATTATTGAATTAATTGTGATATTTCCAGCCCAGTATTCGTTTATGATATCCCCTCCACCTGTAAACGCCTTTCCCACTTGTCTTGTAGAAGTAAAGCAGAATAATTTCACAGCCTATAAAATATGTGTTCTTTTGTTATTATGAAATCTATGACAGAAACTCCATTGACAGAGAGCAGAGCATTCTGGGGTCACTTTGCCCTGCTTTTGGGAAATTAAACCTTGTCAGTTTAGCAGAATGTGAGTTTATTCCCACTTCATGTCTTCCTTTCAGCTGTCTGTCTTGAAAAAACTGCTTCACATACGAGCCAACACACACTTAAAACTTCACCAAATGTGTCCTTGAGTTATTTTTAACCTCAAAACGAAAACGACTACACTGAATCCTGAATCCTGAACATATTTATAATAAGAGAAAAATGTCCTGTCTCCTGAAATTCTCACTCCTTAATTTTTTTTGGAATGAAAAAATCTGTTATATTTTTATCTGCATTGTATGAGCTGTTTTTCCATACTTCATAAAGAAGAGTTAGTTATTTTCATTTCTAAAGTTTACAATTAAGCAATTCCTTAAAATGTGCACTTTGTGGGATGAGAGAAGAGGGACAGAGGACCTAGCTTGGTAAGGAATATACCAAGGTACAAGGCATATACACATCTATATGAAGGGGATGAGCTCTGTGAAAGCATAGTTACGGGGCTCACCCAAGAACTTCAACTATAAATGCATTTGTGTTTCTCAAAAGGCAGTGGACACTTAGGTATGGCTTTGATTTCATGTCAAGCTTTAAGTAATTAGTAAGTAGCTTAGCCAAGGTAAAGAAACGGGGTCCACACTCATGCTGGTCAGCAGAGGTTGTCAGTGTTGAGTAGAGTAAGAGCCTGAGTTGTCAGGCTGCAGAGGGAGAGGAGGAGTTGACCATGGCTCCCTAATCATGCTCAGTTAGCAGCTGAGAACACCAGGAAAGGCTTCAGCTTGGGATGACACTGTTTTGCATATTCATCAGATGGTGATTATATCAACACATGTGTGCCACAAAGGAATCCACACATCTGCATTGAAAAATAGTGGTACATAGAGTTAATTGAGAGTTTAGTAGAGTTCTGTGGCATGCTCCAGAAAAATCAGAGTAGACACTTTGTTGACAGATCAAAATGGTAACATTAAAGCTGAGAGAAACAAATCATGTAACGATAGTTGTAGAAATAAGTATATTTTTAAGGATATGTTAAAACAAAAATTTGGCGTGCAGCTGTTTGAAAGGATGCTCTATCAATCTATGCACTCAAGCTGGCTTGGTATTCAGACTTAAAAATATACTCCCAACTCACCTTTTATACCTCATGTCATCTTTCTGCATGCTCACGGTACCTGATCCACAGTTCTGAAATCTCAAAAGTAAGAAGGCTGAATGTTTTTCAATGTGTCATTGAGAGCCAACTCCCAATCTGAGCTGATGTGATGCTTCTCCTGTGTGTCTCTAATATTTGCATGCGAGCTTTGGAGGTACTACTTTGTTTGATTACAATATGCTACCCGGAGCCCAGAGGGTATGTTTAATATACAGCATGTGAACCGAATTTCCATCCTAGACTCTGAAACTCAGACTCCAATACATATCCTACCTCAAGGGTCTCAGGTAAAAGACTAGGAAGGGTGATGTGAGAAGGTTTGTTTGTTTACAAAATAGGTGCTGCCCCCATCTCTATAGACACATGTCACTTTATGAAAAATGCTACTCTAGTAGTGGGTGTAAGGTTTTACAAAGTCACTACAGGAAAGTGAAAATTTAGTGTCCATTCCTCTAAGCATCTTTCCTTATGTGCCTCAGATGGACTTGAGCCTCTTATGTTTCATTTTATATACTAATTTCGTAGAAGCACAAATGACTTCTATTAGCTGTGATTAAAGTGAGGGTCAGAAAAATCTGTGAATGAAGATGACAGGCTTGGTTACTAGGACAAAGATGGAGGCTGAAAAGCCTGGGTAAATGCTAGCAAAGACGCACTGCTTGAGGGTAGAGGTGTGCTCTGGGGTTGTGACGGGAGTCATAGTAGACATAAGCATGATAGAGAAACCTAGATAAGGAATTCTAAGCACCGTGTGTAGACCACTGACAACACCAGAACCAGTATAGATGCGTTAGAGCCATTATTTCATTAGCCATCACAATTTTCAGTGTTTCTTATCTCTATTGATAAGAGATGAACTTCAAGTCAAGCTTTGAACTGTAACAAATGGCCCATAAGAAGCAAGGCCAAGATTAGAACTCAGTTTCTCAACACTACCTGATGATCTTTATTTCTAACCACTGGATGATATCCCTTCTTCATTTGGGGTACACAGAAATGACAGAAATAAATTTAGGTAGGTTTCTATTGCTCAGATAAAACATCATAACCAAAAGCCACTTAGGGATGAAAAGATTCATTTCAACTTGCGTTTTCAGGTCACAGTCCATCACTAAGGGAAGGTTAGGCAGGACTTAAACAGAATTTCTTTTACCACCCAACTTATGTCCTTGCTGTCTCTGTCTCTGTCTCTCTGTCTCTTTGTCTCTCTGTCTCTTTCTCTGTCCCTGTCTCTCTGTCTCTCTGTCTCTCTGTCTCTGTCTCTGTCTCTCTCTCTCTGATAACAAAGACAAAAATCAAAACGAAAAAGCACAAGCAAAAAACAAAAATAAACCTACTAACATAAAAATGTCAAAACAGAACAAATGTCCCAGAAGAAAACATAGAGGTGTGTGTGTGTGTGTTGACCAACTACTCCTGGGAATGGGATCAATGTAATGCAGTTAATATACCAGTGACACTCCACTAGGAAAAGAAACCGTAACTTTTCCTTTGCTTAGAGAGATCAATTTCAAATAACGTCTTAGTTGGGGTGGGAACACATGTAGATTTCCCCCTTCTCATTGCTGGGACCCCATCTGGAATGAAACTTTTCAGGTCTCATGTATGCTGCCACAGTCTTTGTCAGTTCACATGTCTGTCTTGTGTCTGGAAGACACTGGTTTTTTTTTTTTGAGTCATCTCCTAACTTCTAACTTCAATTTTTAAAATCTTTCTACCTTGTCTTCCACATAGAGCCCTAACCTTAAGGGGACACATGTGATGAAGACATCTCATTTATAACTCAGTGCTCCCAAGATTCTCACTATCTGCACATTGTATAATTGTGCCTCTTTGAGTTCATTAATACACACTGCAGGAAGAAACTTGCCTGATAATGTTTCAGTGAAGGGCTAATTTATGGATTTAGCAATGGGTTATTAGGAGTAATTTTATTGCAGTGTGCCCTTAGCAGAAAAAATAAATTTTCCCATCACCTGTCTAGTCTCAGGTATTTGGCTGTTTGGATAAGTGTTCCATCTCATGGAGTGTGACCTAAACTCTCCCCTCCCTGCAAATAGGTTGGTTTCTCCCATAACATTGGTCCACTAGTGCACCAGTGTATCTTTCAGGAAGGTTGCTGGTGTAAGTTGTGGGGTTTTCAACTGAGTGATGCTGATATTCCTTGTAATGGTACTAGGTTTCATAAGGATATTTCCATACAAGTGTATTATATACATTAAACATATTATATTCCTCCTGTAAATCCCAAGCCCATTTTTGCTGGCTTCTGCCATGTTTTTCTTCCATTGGACCCTTTATTCTCCCTGTAAATTTTTGCTTCTTCTTTTATTATATATGTGAATTTATGAGTCTATGCAAAATCTAGTTTATATAAAGTATAAAACACAAATGAAAGCAAACATGCAATATTTGTCCTTCTGATATTAAATAAATTTGCCCAATATGATTACCTACAGGTGCGTCTATTTTCCTAAAAATAACCTGTGTTTTTTTTAGTGGCTGAACACATTCCAATTTTTGTTATACTTTTCCCTGTTCATGAGAACCTAAGTTGGTTGCAAAGGAGCTATAGTGAACGGAGTTGCAGTGAGCATAATGTGTGATACAAATCTCTCCATAATATGTTGATTTGGAGATCATTGAATGAATACGAAAGAGTAATACAAATGTATCATAAGTCTACTCTAAACTATAGATTTGTCTGCATTCCCAAGATCAGTGTATGAGTATTCCTTTTTTGTCAGTATTACCGCAGGATTTTTGTTTGTTTGTTTGCTTGCTTGCTTTTGACTGTTGTTGTTATTGCTGTATTTTTAATGACTGTCCTACTGACTGAGATGAGATGAAAATGCTGTAGTTTTAATTTACTTTTCTCTGCTATCTAGTAACGTTGAACATGTATTTATTTTATCTTTGATAGTTTAGCTGTTAAAGGCTAGGCTCACAACCAAAAATTATTTCGTCTTTGAAGAACTTTCTTTTTATTTCATTAGACCTTTCATTGAGTTTATTTGTTGTTATTTAGTTGATAGATATCAAAAATATCTAGACATTGTGTAGTCTAGATATCAACAATCTGTCAGATGTATAGCTAACAAAAATGTCTTCCCATTCTGCTCATCGACTTGTCACTCTGTTAACTGCTTCCTTTACAGTGCAGAAGCCTTTTAATTCATGAAGTATCATTTGCCTATTGTTGGCATTATGTTATGGGTAACTAGAATCCTATTCAGAAAGTATTTGTCTATGCTTGAGTCTTGAAGCATTTTCTCTGCTGTATGTTGTTTCACAGTTACAGTGTTTACAAATCATTCTTTGATTCTTTTGGAGTTACTTTTTGTACAGGGTAAGAAGAAAGCATCTAGTTTTCTTCTTCTCCAAGGGAAAATGCTGATTTCCCAACATTATTTGTTGAAGAGGTTGTTTTTCTACAATTTATATTTTGGGATCTTTGTCAAAAATGTGCATAGCTATATGCATTTATATTCCATTCAATTAGTCTACATGTCCTGTGTGTGTGTGTGTGTGTGTGTGTGTGTGTGTGTGCTGATACCAATTTTGGGATTGAATGTTAGAAGGAGAGAACTGACTCCTAAAGCTGTCCTCTGGCTTCCACAGGCATAGCATGGCTTGCATCCAACCCACAAATCACAAGCAAGCAAGCAAACACATACACACACACACACACACACACACACACACACACACACACACACACAAGGAAACTAAAATAGCATCATCCTGTGTTCAGGTGAAGTAAATACCCAGAGGAAAGGGTTTTCATGGCACCTCTCAACCCTCTATTGCTACTGTGCATGATGGTTAACTCTAGTTTTTCTGCTCTTTAAATATCTGCTACTCGATGCACAGTGCAGACTTTCTGCTCATCTGTCTTGAGCCATGCTTCCTGACATCTGCTGTTGGTGCTTCCACTCATTGGGTGAGATATTTTCCCCACAACGTCAGGATGAACTCGGAATGTTCTCTTCAGTTCTGTTCTTTAATATTCTATCTTTTGTTGGCTGCTAAAACTGATAGGCAGCCATCACCTAGCTCTTCTTAATTCAACTCTCATTCAACTTTCTCCAATGGAGATTTTCCTTGAGATTCTAATAAACTATCACCGCAAGTAATCTGTCATCTTACAGAATACAGGCTTGAGAGTATTTTATCATTCTTCAGGTGACCAAAATATCAGAAAAACAGTAAGTTCTCCCAATATCACCTTAAAATTTCTACAGTTTATGGCTGATACTGGGGAGTGTTCCAATACTGCTGACACAAACATGAGACTTTTTAGGCTCCGTTCTGCCTTCTATCCCATCTGTATTGACAGCGGCTTTCACCACAGGAAAGTTCATTGCAGATGCACAGTGGGACTAATTCAACCTAGGTTTCTCTCAACATTTTATACCAGAAATTAAAGCCACCTGTGGATGTAGTTCATTAGTGCTGCTGGCTAGCTGTTAAATCTCCAGGGTCAGCTTAAGCTCCAAGAGATGAAGAGGCATAAGTATAAATGTGTTTTCCAATCTACCATTCACAAAAAAAGTTGTAGAAATAATTGAGAATTTCTTTCATTTCCCATGATACTTAGCTTTTATTGTACTTGGCTTTGTAATGTATAGACATGTTCACACAAGAGCTTTTACTTTATTATCTGTAAAAATTGACAAGGGGATTAATTCATTTAATCATATGTTTCTTATTCACTCATTAGGGGTTTTACTCTGGTTGTCATCTGATTTCCCTCCTAGGGAAAACTCCCAGAAACCCATACTGGAGAAACCAAAACTCCTGTGACAATACTGTAGTAACTTTGAGATTGGGCCAAAGCAACTGAATCTCTCTCTTTATTTAGAATGTTGCTCTTTTCCAGAGGCTTCCGTGCTGCCTACAGTGATTTGATGGAGACTCAGCAAATTAAGATTACTTCCAAGTAGATCCACTAAATCAGAACAATTTAACACTCTTCTAAATGTTTAAGCTTCAAGGCTTAACTTCACAACCATTTTCTCAGAAACTCCAAGGTTTGGGCTAGTTTATCTTATTTTTATGTTTTCTTCTTTTTGGTAATTCGGAGAATCAGCTAAATTCAAGGGTCAGTGGTGTATCTCAGTTAATAATAATTCATTCTGTAAATAGCAAGTGTCTTTCCAAAGGCAGAACATAGTGTGCCATTCAGATGCTGTGTAACCAAAAGTGTCAACTGCTTGAGCCTTTATTTAGCGTAACTCAAACCCATGACTGGTAGGGAATATCATCTTGCATAGTATCTTGAAAGACTATAGAGAAATTAAAGTGTCATTGTGTCTTCTATGCTTTCATCCTGTATATTTTCAGTTTATATCTACATTCCCCTTTCTCACAGTGACCATGCATGGCTGTGTATATATGTATGTGTGTGCTTTCATGTGGGACAACCTTGGCTTCATTTCTTAGATATTGTTCACAGGCTTTCTTACAGGCTAGGCTGGTTGGACAGGGATTGCCTGGGGTTACAAGTGCACATCACCACACGCAGCTGTCCTTTACATGGGTTCTGGGAATCAAAGTCCTGTCTTTTTGCTTGTAAGGCGGCTCTACACTCCTTGAGTTATTTTCCAAGTCCCTCCTCCATTGTCTTTCTCTGTTCCATTGTACCACAGAATCCTCTGTATCCTTTACTCATACCACAAATTATCATTGATGAAAGTCTTTGGAAAGGTTCACTCCTCTCCACCTTCCTTAAATTCAATGTTTTTAATTTCTTGTGTGGAACAATTAATTCTCCTCATCTGACTTCCTAGAGGACCATCAGATGCAAATCTGATGTTTGTGATGTGCACAACTCTATCAGATGTTATTTATGCTAAGATGTGTTTAAGGAGAAGCCCTTGCTGTTGAGCTATTTTCACTCACCTTGGACATACACAGGGGTTCGAACTTTTCAAAATCCTGCAGTTTCTCCTTGCTTTATATCATCTCTCTCATGCCATGTTTTCTAAACCTTAAGCATCTATCCTAGTTTGACTAAGTCACAAACAGTACATTGGGTATTTGATTTTCAAGTACTGTGATGGAATTCTAACCTTAAAGTGTTCTGCAAGATTCCTTCCCACCATTATGCAATATTTTTACAGTGCTTCTCTTCTAGGTTCTCTGCCTCTTCTCTGGCTATGTGACTCAAACTTTTCTTTGACTAGGACTGTTTCCATTTATAAATCAAGATATGTGCCCAAATTTTAAGGTAATACCCCAGATGCCTGTTGTTACCCAGGACAAAGCTGAACACAGATCTGGATTGCAAGGGATTTTAGAAGGGTATGAAAGAAGATGAGGAGAGGATCCAGCTGTAAGACTATGGTTAATTTCTGGTGTTCTGTGCTTGCATAAGCCCTGTGCCACATGAGATTGCATTATGAAGTGACACCCGAGATAGGAAACTTGACATTGCTGGAGATGGGCTAAAGATGGTCTAACAAGACTGCTTTGTATCATCTGAGGCATTTAACCTAGAGTCATCGATTTCTGCAGTCTGACTACAGGATTGGTTTAGAAATTCATGTTTATTTAGATACCAAGTGACAATCTATTCTATGCATATTGAGAACTTGAAATAGGTAGCCTGGATTGAATATTCTTCATTAAAAAATCCCACAAGATACGTGGAAGAAAGGCTAGCAAGCATGTGAGAGCTGGTATATAGGGTGAAGGGCTGAAAATGCTATGTTCTAACCTCAGCAACTAATGTACTTGCAGTCATTGATGACTGTGGTGACTTGTACTGGGAGTGTACAAAACTGGCCCTGTTGGCATTCAAACATGGAAGGTGGAAGGGCTGAACTGTTGGCTACTATTAGATTATAGGAGAGGGAAATTAGAGTCTCCAGTTGTATACCCACTGCAAAACCCACCAGGCTCCAACAGATGGCAAAGAATCCAAAACAATACAGACAACTGTGATTGAACACAGTGGTTTCCCAAACAAAACCAACAGATAGAAGCATAAGAAAGTGGCTTGTGGGGATGAGTGAGCAGACATAGGAGTTGTAGGGAGAAGGTAGGGGAGAAAGTAGTCAGTATATGCTGTGTGCCTGGGAGAAATTGTATAAAAACAAGCTTAATTAGTAAAACACAGATGTAAGCTCACTAGATTCAGTTTTTCATTATTCCACTAATATTTTTATATTGATTATATTGCAACTAATATGTCAGTATAGGCCTTATGGTGGATAGTTGGAACTATAAAATACAAACTAAGGGAATTCTGGAAATGGAAAACCTCGGTAACCAAACAGTAACTACAGATACAAGCATAACCAACAGAATACAAGAGACAGAAGACAGAATCTTAGGTACTGAAGATACAATAGAGGAAATAGATTCATCAGTCAAAGAAAACATGAAAGTCAACAAAGTTATCACACAACATGTCCAGGAAATCAGGGACTCCATGCAAAGACCAAACATAAGAATTATAGGGATAGAAGAAGGAGAAGAATACTAATTCAAAGGCACAGAAAATATGTTTACAAAATCATAAAAGAAAACTTTCCCACACTAAAGGAGAAAATGCCTATGAAGATACAAAAAGCTTATAGAAGACCAAATAAACTGGATCAAAAAAAAGTCCTCTCACCACATAATAATCAAAACACAAAATATACAGAATAAAGAGAGAATACTAAAAACTTCAAAAGAAAAAGATCACATGACCTATAGAGCCAGACCCATCAGAGTAACACACGACTTCTCATGGGAGACTCTTAAATTCAGAAGGTGCTAGACAGACATTATGAAGACTATAAGAGAATGTGGATGCCAACCCAGATTACTATATTCAGCAAAACTTTCCATCACCATAGATGGAGAAAACACGATATTCCATGACAAAACCAGATTTAAATGCTGCTTATCCACAAATCCAGTCCTACAGAAAGTACTAGAAGAAAAACTTGAATACAAGGAGTTTAGATGTACCCAGAAATGCACAGGCAATAGATAATCTCACATAAGCAAAATTTTTTTAGAAAATAAAATGAAACACACACCACCACCACCACCACAAAATAACAGGACTCAACAATCCATGATCATTACTAAGAGGAAAGTTCATAGCCCTAAACACCTACTTATGGAAGTTGGAGAAATCCCACACTAGTGAATTGACAAAATGTGAAAGTTCTAGAGCAAAAAGAAGCAAACTCACCCATAAAGAAAAAAAGAGAATAATTGAAAAAATCAATGAAATAAAGACTTGGTTATTTGAGAACACCAAGAAGATAGGCAAACCCTTATGCAAACTAATCAAAAGGCAGAGAGAATATTCAAATTAATAAAATCAGAAGGGAAAGGGGAGATACAAAAATACATACTGAGGAAACCGAGGGAATCACCAGATAATACTTCAAATATCTATAGTTCACAAAATTGAAAAATTTTAAAGAAATGGACAGTTTTCTGGACAGGTTCTACTTGCCAAAATTAAATCATTACCAGATAAACAATTTGAATAGACCTATCACCTCTATGGAAATAGAAATAATCATAAAAAGTCTCCCAACCAAAAATAGCTCAGGATCAGGGGTCTTCAGCATAAAATTATATCAGAATTTCAAAGAAGAGCTAACTTCAATACTACTCAATTTGTTCCACACAATAAAAACATAAGGAACATTGTCAAAGCTTCTCTGAGGATAGCTAAGCAAGACACTCATCTATGAGTATAGCAGAATATTGTTATGTATTATTTTATCACTATAAATTTTGTTTTGTGGGTTTTTTCTAAACTTATATTATTTATTTTTGCCCTAAGTCCCCTGACTATCTGGTCTCAGGTTCTTCATCATCCAACCACTGTTGGCAATGGGTTCATCTTGTATAGAAGGCCTTAAGTCCCTTAAGTCAGAATAGTCTATAGTGTTGGCCACAGCCTGGATTATTTGAATATTCCTGTGGGCCCCTTTGGTCAACAACAACATCGTTGTAACCCAAGCCTAGTGACAATAGATAGCCAGTTTGAACTCATTTCTCATTATTTGGCCATTTCATTTAGATCACCTTTCTGCATATATTTAATTTAGAAAGTTTCTACTGTATTAGGTTTACATGTTACCACTCAAATGCTCCATAAAATTTTATCTCTTGCCTTGTATTCCCTCCCAGGACACTCTCTCTTTCCCCTCTCCACTTGATCCTCTCATTTCAGCCCCCTCCATCCATCCATAGCTTTGTCTATATCTCATGTTCCTAACAAGTTCTATCTGTTCCTTCAGTCCATCACTCTCTACCTCCCCTCTGCGGTACTATCTATTGTAGTTTGGTTACCATTGACTTCACAGCTAGTATCTACATATAAGTAAACTCATACCATATTGAACTTTCTAAGTCTTCTATATCTCACTCAGGAAGTTTTCTAATTCATTTCCTTGGCCTACAAATTTCATGTTACCATTTTATTTTATAGCTGAATAATGAGTAATATTCCATTGTGCAAATGTACATATTTTCTTCATTCATTCTTCAGATGAGGTACACCTGGGTTGATTCTAGTTTCTGGCTATTACAAATAAACCTGCTATGAACACAGTTGAGCAAGTGTCTCTGTGGTATGAAATATCCTTTGGGTGTATTCCAAAGAATGGTATAGGTGGATTTTTTTGTTTTTGGAGACAGGGTTTCTCTGTATTGTTTTGGAGGCTGTCCTGGAACTCACTCTGTAGTCCAGGCTGGCCTAAAACTCATAGAGATCCACCTGCCTCTGCCTCCCAAGTGCTGGGATTAAAGGCGTGTGCCACCAATGCCCAGCTAGGTGGATCTTGAGATGGATTGATTCCTATCTTCCTGAGGAACCGCCACAAGGATTTCCATAGAGACTGTTTATTTATTACACTTTAAGGTGGTTAGTAGCAAATATAAAATTAGATGCATTTAATAAAACTTCTACTAGGCATCAATATTCTGCACTGTGATGTCATAGGATATCAGGTAATGAAAAAAGTTTCTCTAAGTCACTTTAAAAATCTTTTCTCCTCTTTCCTCAAAGTATGAATATTGATAATATATGAGCATGAACTACTTCCTACATGTCTTAATGGCATTTTAAATAATCATGACATGCTTTGTAACAGATAACAACAAACTCTTTTTTCCAGAGATAAACTTAGACTAGTAGTACATTTTAAGAGTTAGAATTTATGAAAGTTATATCATGTGTCAGCACTATATTTGTTATTCACTAGATGTATGTGGCATGAAATAACATGATTTTAAACATTATGTAAAAATGTAGTCAAAGAGCTAATTTTATCAGGATCATATGCCCTATATAACTGTATTAGTGAAGGTGACAGGGGTTTCTAGAGGAACAGAATGGATAGAATGAATGAGTATATATGTGGGCATGTGTATGCAACTTAGTAGAGTGGCTTACAGGCTATGGTCTCACTAGTCCAACAATGGTTGTCTACAAACCAAACTCCATGAATCCAGTAATTGCTCAGTCCACAAGTCTGAGTGTCTCAGCTGCTCTTCTCTATACACTGGAATTCCAAGACGTAGGATTTAATGTCAATGAAGGAATGCACACTTGCCAACAAGAGTTAGGATAATCAAGAAAAGAGCAAAAACTTCCTTCTTCTGTGTCTTTATATAGATGGACACCAGAAGTTATGACCCAGAATAAAGGTGGATCTTCCCACCTAAAAAGGTCTGTATTAAATTTAAGTTTTCCAACTTGAAATAATGTAAGAAAACTCCATCACAGGTATACACAGCTACTTGTGTTTCAGTTAATTCCAGTTGAACTGTTTTCCATTTGATTACCAAGAAAAGCTACTGTAGTAATAAAGTTAAGTTCCATCTCAGACTGCCAAAGGAAACCTTGGTATTTCTGCCCTGCATAAGTGGGAAGCAAATCCAGATTTCATAGAAGCAAATCCATATTTTATGAAAGCAAATGAATTTTGACTTTGATCAGAAATACATGACTACATTTGGCTTTACACTATTTGGGATTTACACATATAATGTATCTTTGGAGACTATAACAACATCTTTGTGTTCATCCTCCCCTGGGCTGATTAAATTCTGATGACAAGCTTATTCTTGCTTTGCACTTCCTTTTTAATCTGGAGCAGCAGTGGCAGTTGTTTAGCACTAGTGGAACATAGTATTACATTGTGCTGGTTACAGCAGCATTCAAAGGGAGAATATACTATTGCTAAACCCAGAGGCACAAGTCAGTCTTCTTAAGATGTTGATCAGTCCAAGGTCAAAGTTTTATATGGTCAATCTACTCTGGAGGCTCTTGCTGATTCCATCAGATTGTGCATGAGTACTCATGGTAACATGGGGGCAGGCATCAAGAAAGCTAAGGGTCCCCAGTCACAGGGTAATAAGAAATTATGCAACAAATTGAATGCTTCTTTATGGTTACCTTGGGTCTGCATAGAAGGACTTACTAGTTCATAATAACCAATGAGATACAGATAGAAAGAAATGTAGCAGATACTAAGCGAATACCTGCTACCAGCTATCTTTTGTATAAGACATTTACAGATACAAACGTGAAGCCTAATTACCACCATATCCTTGGAAGGGAAGTGAGATTTTTAAGATAAAAGTACCAATAGTGTCTAAGAGTGGTACTTCTGCTTTAACCTGGTACCTTGATCAGCTTTGTGTTCTCTACCAATTAAAGAATTAACAAGAAAAATCTTAGACATAGAAGCTATCGACAACTGATATTGAACTATCAAAAGTGAAGAAGCACACACGCACATGTACACACACACACACACACACACACAAGGGGGGCAGGTGAGGTGGGGTGCATGTAGAGAAAAAGACTCCCCATAAAATGGGCAGGAGATTCAGATTCAGAAACAGAAACCATTTATTTCCATGGAGGGATGGAGTTGGGGGTAGTACTGAGGGTTTGGAGGGGTTGGGGTTAACTCCTTTGTGGTAGCGTGGGACAAGTTCACCTTTTCTCACTTTGGATTGATCATGTTAGAAGAACAAAGAGTAGCATCTTGGCCAGTCAGCCAGAAGGGGAAGCCTTACAGGCAGGAGTAAAAGCCTGCCAAACCTATAATATTGTGAAGAATATGAAGAAGAATCCAGAAGTTTGCTATTCTCTGGCTCATTACCCTATCTGTCTTATCTTCCTGTGTGTCAGGTGTCTGTGTAACTTCTAGTCTACCACTTCTAGATTATGCGGTCTTTTAGAAATGTTCCTGATTGTATAGTACAATCAGTCTATGAAAACGAGAATCAAAGACATAGACATTTAGTAGAATTTGTGTTACAATGTAAACTACCTGAGTGATTATAAGGATATTAAGCAAGGGTCAAAGACAGTTAGGTTATTTCCCTTCCAGCGAATTATGATACCTATATTTTAATGTATAACAAGAAAATAACTTAAGCCCTTACTCACACTACTTTTATTACAAAAATGATGAACTGCATTGTGAAATTTTACTTAAGTACATAATACATTCCGGTCATATTGCCCTCTCAAATTCCTGTCTCTTTTTTTTTTCATCCCTGATTTTCATACTTTTGCCAATGGTCCCTTCTGATCTTCCCTTCCATGAACACTCCACAGGCCTCTAGATCTAGCCTAGATCCCATGTCTAGGACATAGGCTTAATCTTTTTTTATGTCTTTTTTTATATTTAAATTTAAATTTAAATTAGAAACAAGGTTGCTTCACATGTCAATTCCAGGTCCCTCTCTGTTTCCCTCCACTCCTCCCGTGCCCTCCCACCAACCCCTTCAATATCCCCTCATTTCCCCAGAGAGGGTGAGGCCCTCCATGGGGGTTCCACAGTCTGTCATTTCATCCAGGGCAGGGCCTAGACCCTCCCCCAAGATCCAAAGTCCATTTGTATACCTTGGATACTGATCTACACACACCGACTACCACACAAGCAACCTCTAGAATTCTTCCCTGGCCTTCACTTTCTCCTCCTGACACATAGACCTCTAACACTATGTCCAGCTTCTCTACCCAGCCAAATCCTGCTTATCCTTCCTCATGGTCTAGCCAGGTGAGATTGCCTGATCCTTTCCTCCATGCACCCTTCCCAACCCACAGATTTGTTCCCAAATTCCAGATTTGGCCTAAGATACAAGTTTGCAAGTGAGAATTACCTAGATGAATCAAAGAATATAGTGCTCAAAAGAACAATCATAAACCATATCAAAGAATTCATGTAATTTAAAGAATACACAAAGATATTGCTCAATGAACACAGTGAGAAGGAATTTAGAGAGGAAACATCAAACAAACAAACAAAAAACAGAAGCAAAACAAAATGAAAACAAACAAAAATCTGAGTGTTTCCTAGGACAACACAAACATAAGGCAGTTGAAAATAATTAAGAGAATCCAGGGTTTAAGAGAGTAGAATTCAATGTGGATAGAGAAACACTGAGGAAGACTTGATCTTAAATAGAGATGGAATTTAAAAAATGCAATAAATAAACTAGAACACTCAAAGCCAAGACTTTTAAGTAGACTAAATAAAGCAGAAGATATAATACTGAAACTTTAAGATAGACTATCTGCATGAAATAAGAAAACAATATGAAAATTAAAAAAATGACACATAGGTAAGGAACATACATGAAATATGGAATACTTTGAAGAGATCAACCCTTCGAATGATAAGAGTAGATAAGGCAGAAGAATCCCAGGTCAATGACATAGACCAGATATTCAAGTTTTCCCAAAACAAGAAAATATATGCAGATAGAAGATATAAACAGAACTTCAAATAGGTAAGACAAAAAGAGAAAGGAAAAGAAAATCCCCAGGTCATACCATTTAAAACACTAAGAATACAGAACAAAGAAAATGTAGTAAAGATGCACGAAAGCAAAAACAAATCACATATATAGGAAAACTTACCACAATAACAGATACTTTCTCAATAGCAACTTTGAATAATGTGTTCCAAGTTATAAAAGACCATGATAAGCAATCAAGACTAATATACCCAGTAAAACTATTTGCTGTATCTGAAGGAGAAAGAAAAAAAACTATACACGATTTAAAAAACCTTAGATATTATATCCAGTAAACTAAACCAAAGGATAATTCAGAAGGAAGTTTTGGACTGGAGAGCAGAATAAGCATTGTCAAGTCACTTTAGAAAGAGATGCAATGCTATAGTTACTAAAAAAAGAACACAGCAGCTACACACAAAATAGTGACAGCAATAAGCAGACATATTTCAATAATAGCTTCAAATATTAATGACCTCAATTTTGCAACCAAAAGACACATGGTGGCCAAATAGATCAAGAAACAAAAGATAATCTATCTACTGTCTGTGAGAAATACATCTTATATTTAAATATAGATACTATATTAGGATAGTAATTATTCCAATCAAATGTAACTAGGAAGCAATCAGATATAACCCTCCTAATATCTGGCAAAATATACTTCAAATTCAAATTAATAAAGAGATAAATAATACCTCTTCATTCTAATAAATGAAGTAGTTAACCAAGAAAACATTACTATTCTAAACACACATGTAGTAAACTCTGTTGTACCCAATTTCATAAAAAGGGTACTTCAGGACTTAAAGACATGGATCAATATCAAGTCATTAATACTGGATGATTTTAGTGCCTCATTTATTCCACAAGACAGTCCATCTGGACAAAACAAGAGAGAAACATCAAAACAAAATAATATCTACCCAAATGCCAAAGAATATTCATTCTACTCAGCAACATACAGATGTGTTTCTAAAAAAATCCATGTCCAAGGAAACAAAACATATTTACAAATTCATACAATTGAAGCAACTCTATAGCCAATCTGAACACAATGCAATACAAATTAAAAACTGACCACAAACAAATCACTTTGTGATTTGTAAATAGTAATACACAAACATAGTAAATGCACAAACATAGTAAATACACAGACTCATGGAAATTAAACAGCTCATTTCTGAATAATGAATAATCAGAGAAGAAAGCAATAAAGAAATAAGATTTTTTTGAAAACACAACAGACACACACACTCGGGGACACAAAGAAAACAGTCCTACAGAGGAAATGTATAGTTCTAAGTGCCAATATCAATACAAATCAGAAAGAGCACAGATAGGTGGCTTGTAAGTATCAAGAATAAATATTAATCAATTGAGGTAGGAAAACCTATCCTAAATCCAGGCCACACCTTCTAGTAGTAGCCCACAGAAAGGACATGGAAGAAGGGAACTTTTGCTTTTGCCCTTTGGTCCTCACCCTAACAGGCAAGTCCACACATCCTGTTGGTGAGGCATTCCTTTACAGGTATTAGATCCTACTTTTTTAGGACTCCAGCTTTTTTAGCTCAAAGACCAGCTGAAAAAAGTCTAAGCTTGTGTACTTAATAACTACAGAATTCTTAATCTTTCTCTCAGGAAATAGACATTGTTGGATTAGCAGGACTACAACACAGCCTGTAAGCAACTCTAGTAAACACATTTTTTAGTATAGATTCAATTTGTCAGTTCTATTCCTTTAGAGAACCCTGACTAATAAACCTCAGTAAGTGGGTCAAAGACATACAATTTCACAATTGTCTCAAATGGTGCAGGAAGAGCCTTTGAAGATTTCAACATGTCTTCACGATAAATGTTCTAGAGAATTTAAGGCTAGATAGAATATATTTCAACCAGTAAAACCTATATGTGAAAGACACCACAACCAATGTCATTCTAGGTAGAGAAAAAATTCAAGAGATCCCACTTCAATTATGAACAAGACAAGGCTGACCACTATGCCTAATCCAATTCAATAGTGTGCTTGAAACACTATCTGAAGCAAGAAGGCAATAGAAGTAAACTAAATGGATATAAACAGGGAAAGAAGTTTGAAATATCCCTATTTGCAGAAGAGATAATAAAATATTAGAGATTCCCAAACCTCCATGAGGCAATTTCTGAAATGACAATATTTAGCAATGTGACAGGATACTGAATCAAACACCAACAAAAGATTACAGAGAAGAAGATTATAGACACATTCTCAATCACAGCAACCTCAAAGAAAATAAACTATCTGGAAGTAAACCTAACCAAGGAAACCAAGGAAGAGAAGTGCCTCTATGATGAAAAATCTAAATCTTGGAAGAAATAGAGAAGGATGCTAGAAAATTGCCAAGATGTCGAAGCAAGGTCATGGTGGGTCCTCTGGAGCCAAAATCTGGATTTCCCTGGGTCTTCTGGAAGGAGCTGTGATCAACTGTGCTGATAATACAGGCACCAAAAATTTGTGTATCATCTCTGTGAAGAGCATCAAGGAACAGCTGAACAGACTTCCTGCTGCTGGCGTGGGTGACATGGTGATGGCCACAGTTAAGAAAGGCAAAGCAAAACTAAGGAAAAAGGTCCATCCAGCAGTGGTAATTCGACAATGAACTTTGGATCGAAGAAAAGATGCGGTGTTTCTTTATTTTGAAGGCAATGCAGGGGTCATAGTAAACAATAAAGGTGAAATGAAAGGTAGTGTTATCACAGGTCCAGTTGCAAAGGAATGTGCAGATTTGTGGCCAAGGATTGCATCCAATGCAGTCAGCATTGCATGATTCTCCAGTGTATTTGTAAAATATATTCATTAAGAAGTCAAAATTAAAAAAAATGAAAGGAAATCACATGCTTATTGTGAAAATGACCATTCTGTCAAAACCTGTTTACAGATTCAGCACAATCCCATTCAATATTCTCATATCATCCTTCACAAAAATAGAAAATGAAAGTATCCTAAAATTCATATGGAACCACAAAAGATCCTGGATAGAAAAAACAAACCCAAGATAAAAACAACAACACTGGAAGGATTACAATGCCAGATCTCAAGATATATTACAAACCCATAGTAATCGAAACAATAATGTACTAATACAAATACAGACATTTAGACAAATGAAACAAAATCAAAATCCCAAAGCACAAGTACATGTAACTTCAGCCATTTAATATTTAATGAAGGCACTAAAAATTATCATAGAAAAGTATATTTAACAAATAGTACTGGGAAAATTGATGTACACATACAGAATAATGAAATTAGACCCTTCATCTATCAATGTGCATTAAAAAAAACACTAGATCTTAATGGATCAACAAATCTAAATAAGCCTTACAGAAGTTCTCAGTTTCAGGAGGTCCCATTTTTAAATATCGATCTCAGTGTTTGTGCTACTGGTGTTATGTTCGGGAAGCAGGCTCCTGTACCAATTTGTTCAAGGGTACCTCCCACTTTCTCTTGTAACAGGTTCGGTGTGGCTGGATTTATGTTGAGGTCTTTGATCCATTTGGACTAAAGTTTTGTGCATGTTGATAGACATGGATCTATCTGCTGTCTTCTACATGACAATATCCAGCTCTGTTAGTACCATTTGTTGAAGATGCTATCTTTTTTTCCATTGTATAATTTTAGCTTCTTTGTCAAAAATCAGGTGTTCATAGTTTTGTGGATTAATCTCAGGGCATTCAATTCTATTCCATTTGGTCTCCCTGTCTATTTTTGTGCCAATACCAAGCTGTTTTCATGACTATAGCTCTATAATAGAACTTGAAGTCAGGGATGGAGATGCCTTCAGAAGTTGCTTTGTTGAGGAAGGGTTGTCTTAGATATCCTGTTTTTTTTTGTTTTTCCATATGGATTTGAGAATTGTTCTTTCAAGGTCTGAGAAGAATTGTGCTGGAATTTTGATGGTAACTGCATTAAGTCTATAGATTGCTTTTGGCAGAATTGCCATTTTTAGTACATTGATCCTACCTATCCAAGAGCACGGGAGATCTTTCCATTTTCTGGTGTCTTCTTTAATTTGTTTCTTTAAAGAGTCAAAATTCTTGCAGTACAAGGCAACCCACAGATTGGAAAAGATAGTCACTAACCCCACATCTGACAGAGGGCTGATCTCCAAAATTTACAAAGAACTCAAGAAGCAAGTCTCTAAAACAAGGATGTAATTAAAAAGTGGGGGACTGAACTAAATAGAGAATTCTCAATAGAGGAGTCTATAAAGACTGAGAGACACTTAAGAATGTGCTCAATGTCCTTAGCTTTAGGGAAACACAAATCAAAACAACTCTAAGTTATCATCTTACTCCTGTCAGAATGGCTAAAATCAAAAACACCAGTGACAGTTTATGCTGGAGAGGATGTGGAGAAAGGGGAACACTCCTCCATTGCTGGTAGGAGTGCAAACTTGTACAGCCACTTTGAAAATCAGTAAGGAGATTCCTCAGGAAAATGGGAATAAACCTACCACAAGACCCAGCAATTCCACTCTTAAGCACATACCCAAAAGATGCCAATTCGTACAACAAGGATGTCTGTTCCAATATGTTCATAGCAGATCCAGGAAGCAACCTAGATGCCCCACAACTGAAGACTGGTTAGAGAAAATGTGATACAATGGAGTACTACTAGGAGGAAACAAAAAAACAATGGAACCTTGAAATTTGCAGGCAAATAGGTGGCACTAGAAAAAAAATCCTGTGTGAGGTAACCCAAACCCAAAAAGACAAATATGGTATGTACTCGCTCATATGTGAATTTTAGACATGGATCAGGGGAGTGTCAGCCTACAATACCAGTACCAGTGAGTCTGGGAAACAGGGAGGTTCCCAAGAGATATGCATGATACCCAGAGAAGTGGAATGAGGCAATATCTCCTGAGTAGATTGGGAACATTGGGGGAGGGGAGATGGAACCAAGACAAAGAGAGGGCAATAAGAAGAGGGGAGAATAAGGCATGGGGGAGTTTGAGTAGAGGTAAGAATAAAGCAGAGCAGGATTAGAGATACCATAATAGATGGAGTCATTATAGGTTTGAGGAGAGAGCTGACACTAGTGAGATTTCCAGAGATCTACAAGGATAACACCAACTGTCAAAACAAGCAATAATGGAGAGACTAACTTATACACCACTCCCTGGTGATAAGGTTAATGACTACATTATATGCCATGCTAGAACCTTCTTCCAATGGATGATGGAAGCAGAGACAGATACCCACAGCTAAACACTGAACTGAACTCCTGGAACCCGTGACAGAGATGGAGGACTGATGAGCAAAGGGGTCAAGACCATGATGGTGAAACTCACAAAGACAGCTGACCAGACAAAGGTGAGCTCTTGAATCCCAGACTGATGGCTGAAAAGACAACAGGGGACTGATACAGACTCCAGGAATGTAAGTAATCTGTGTCAGTGAGGAGGCCTCAGAAATCTCTGGGGCCTTGGGTAATCGATCAGTTTTTACCATGGAGTACAAAAGAATTTTGGGAGCCCATTCCACATGGAGAGATGCTCTCTCAGCCTGGACACATGGGAAAGGGCCTAGCTCCTGCCCTGGATGAAATGACAGACTCTGGAGATTCCCCCCAAGGAGGACCTCACCCTCCCTGGGGAATGACATGGGAAGTGGTTGGGATTGGGGGTGAGCTGGTGGAGGGATAAGGTAGGAGGGGTGGGAGAGGGAACTGGGATTGACATGTGAAATATGCATGTTTCTAGTTTAAATAAAAACATATATTGAGGAAAAATACATAGGAATATCCCCTTTTCAGAATAAAATCATATGTTGTTGAAAAAAAATCTAAATGTGAAACCTGAACCACTGAAACTGATGAACAAAACTTAGGAAGTATCCTATAAGATACTGGTGTAGGAAAATACTTTCTGAATAGGAAACCATTTGTCTGATAACTAAGGCTAACAACTGGCAAGTGGGAACTTGTAACACTAAATTGCTTCTGTATTTTTTAAACAAACCAACAAACAATAATAGCTAGGTGAAGAGGAAGCTCATAGAATGGGAGGGAATCTTTGTCAGCTATATATCTGAAAGATAAATAATATCCAGAATATACAAATAATTAAAAACAACAGAGCCACTCATATAAATGGGTTTAGTATCTAAACAGAAATTTTTCAAAAGAAAATAATAAAAAATAAATATCTAAGAAAATAATGGCCACAAATGTCTTCAAAAGTATCATCATTCGATCCAGAAGACCCGCCCACACAGGAAAGACATCAGCCCCTCCAAGACCCCAACCCCAGCGAGTCCAGCTTCAGGAAAGACATCAGCCCCTCCAAGACCCCAACCCCAGCCAGTCCAGCTTCAGGAGACCTACCCACACAGCAAAGAAGTCAACAATTCCAAGACCCCAACCCAAGTGAGACCAGCTTCAGGAAAGACATCAGCCCCTCCAAGACCCCAACCCCAGCGAGTCCAGCTTCAGGAAAGACATCAGCCCCTCCAAGACCACAACCCCAGCCAGTCCAGCTTCAGGCGGCTCCTGGCATCCAGAAGACCCGCCCACACAGGAAAGACATCAGCCCCTCCAAGACCCCAACCCCAGCGAGTCCAGCTTCAGGAAAGACACCAGCCCTTCCAAGACCTCAACCCCAGCGAGTACAGCTTCAGGAGACCTGCCCACACAGCAAAGAAGTCAACAATTCCAAGACCCCAACCCAAGTGAGACCAGCTTCAGGAAAGACATCAGCCCTACCAGAACCCAAACTCTGTGTCAGCATCCCCAGCTTCAGCTGCAGGAAGGAAGGAAAGCAGTGGAGACAGAAAGACCCCATCAGCACCCACCGAAAGAAGAGATGGGAAGAAGACAGAATAAGAGATCACTCAGCAATAGAAACACCAACATGACCCCACCAGAATCCAGGGATCCAACACCAGCAAGACCTGAAAAGCACTACATAGACGAAGAAGAGGAGGCAGACCTTAAAAATTATCTCATGAAGATGATGGAGACCCTCAAAGAAGAAGCAAGGAAATCCCTTAAAGAACTAGAAGAAAAAACAAACAAAAAATCCATGAAATGGGGGAAAATTCAAGAAATAAACAAATCTCTCAAAGAATCTAAAGAGCACCAAGAAAGAACAACCAAAAAAATTAAGGAAACAACTCAAACAGTTGAAGGATTGAAAGCTGAAATAGAAATGATAAAGAAAACACAGAATGAAGGGATGCTGGAAATAGAAAAGCTGGGTAAACAATCAGGAACTACAGATGCAAGTATCACCAATAGAATACAAGAGATAGAAGAGAGAATCTTAGGTGTTGAAGACTCATTAGAGGATATAGAGTCATCAACCAAAGAAAATCTCAAAACCAACAAATCCTTAACACAAAATATCCAGGAAATATGGGACACCGTGAAGAAGCCAAACCTGAGAATAATAGGTATAGAAGAAGTTGAAGAAATTCAACTTAAAGGTACAGAAAACATATTCCACAAAATCATAGAAGAAAACTTCCCTAACCTAAAGAAAGATATGCCTATGAAAGTACAAGAATCTTACAGAACACCAAATAGGCTCGACCAGAAAAAGAAGTCACCTCGCCATATAATAATCAAAACATCAAACCTACAGAGTAAAGAGAAAATATTAAGAGCAGCTAAAGAAAAAGGCCAAGTAACATACAAAGGCAGACCTATCCGAATTACACCTGACTTCTCAATAGAAACGATGAAAGCCAGAAGATCCTGGACAGATGTCCTACAAACGCTAAGGGAACAAGGATGTCAGCCCAGACTACTATATCCAGCAAAGCTCTCAATTACCATAGATGGAGAAAACAAAATATTCCATGACAAAGCCAGATTTAAACAATACGCATCCATGAATCCAGCTCTACAGAAAATGCTAGAAGGAAAACCTAGAGCCAAGGAAGATAACTACATTCACAAAGACGCAGGCAATATATAATCACACTTTACAAAACACCAAAAGAAAAAGGGAGGAGAAACTACACAAAATAACTTCATTAACAATAAATCAAGCACAAACAAGGATCACCAATCAATGATCATTAATATCCCTCAACATCAATGGCCTCAACTTGCCTATAAAAAGACACAGACTAGCAGAATGGATACGAAGACAGAACCCTTCCTTCTGCTGCATACAAGAAACACATCTCAACATCAAAGACAGATGTTATCTCAGAGTAAAGGGTCGGGAAAAGATCTTCCAATCAAATGGTCCCAAGAAACAAGCGGGTGTAGCAATCCTAATATCTAACAAATTAGACTTCAAATTAAAATCAATCAAAAGAGATGAAGAAGGACACTTCATATCCATCAAAGGAAAAATACATCGAGACGAAGTCTCAATTATAAACATCTACACCCGAAATACAAAGGCACCTACATTCGTGAAAGAAACATTACTAAAGCTCAAAATGCACATAAAATCTCACACACTAATAGTAGGAGACTTCAACACTCCACTCTCACCGCTAGACAGGACCTCCAGACAGAAACTTAACAAAGAAACAAAACAACTAATAGAAGTTATGACCCAACTGGGTTTAACAGACATCTATAGAACATTCCACCCAAATACAAAGGGATATACCTTCTTCTCAGCACCACATGGAACCTTCTCTAAAATTGACCACATAATAGGAAACATAGCAAATCTCCACAGATACAAGAAAATTGGAATAACCCCCTGCATCTTGTCAGACCACCATGCATTAACATTAGAATTCAACAATAACACAAATCGCAGAAACCCTACAAACTCATGGAGATTGAACAATGCACAATTGCACCATCCCTGGGTAAAGGAACAAATAAAAAAAGAAATTAAAGACTTCCTCGATTTCAATGAGAATGAAGACACAACATACACAAACTTATGGGACACTTTGAAAGCAGTGCTGAGAGGAAAGTTTATAGCACTAAGTGCCCACATGAAAATACTGGAGAACAGTCATACTAGAGAATTAATAGCACAGCTGAATGTTCTAGAACAAAAAGAAGCAAACTCCCCCAGGAGGAGCAGACACCAGGAAATAATCCAACTGAGGGCTGAAATCAATAAAGTAGAAACAAGAAAAACACTGAGAAGAATCAATGAAACAAAGAGTTGGTTCTTTGAGAAAATCAACAAAATAGATAAACCTCTGTCCAAACTAACCAAAAGACAGAGGGAGAGCATGCTAATTAACAAAATCAGGGATGAAAAACGGGACATAACAACAGACTCTGAGGAAATCCAGAGAATCATCAGGGCATACTTTGAAAATCTGTACTCCACAAAATTTGAAAATTTAAAGGAAATGGACAATTTCCTGGATAGATATCACTTGCCAAAACTAAACCAAGAACAGATAAACAATCTAAACAGACCTATAACCCCCAATGAAATAGAAGCAGTCATCAAAAGTCTCCCAAATAAAAAAGCCCAGGCCCAGATGCCTTCAGTGCAGAATTCTACCAGAAATTCAAAGAAGAGCTAATTCCAATACTCCTCAAAGTATTCCACACAATAGAAGCAGGAGGCTCACTGCTAAACTCTTTCTACGAGGCTACAATTGCCTTGATACCCAAACCACACAAAGACACAACTAAGAAAGAGAACTATAGACCAATTTCCCTCATGAACATTGATGCAAAAATACTAGCAAACCGGATTCAAGAACACATCAGAAAAATCATCCACCGTGATCAAGTAGGCTTCATCCCAGGAATGCAGGGATGGTTCAACATTAGAAAATCTATCAATGTAATCCACCATATTAACAATCTGCGAAAGAAAAACCACATGATCATCTCACTAGATGCTGAAAAAGCCTTTGACAAAATCCAGCACCCCTTCATGATAAAGGTCCTGGAGAGATCAGGGATAACAGGAATGTACCTGAATATAATAAAAGCAATATACAGTAAACCAACAGCTAACATCAAACTAAATGGAGAGAAACTCAAAGCAATTCCTCTAAAATCAGGAACAAGACAAGGCTGTCCACTCTCTCCATATCTCTTCAATATTGTACTTGAAGTTCTAGCTACAGCAATAAGACAACAAAAGGAGATAAAGGGGATACAAATAGGAAAAGAAGAAGTCAAACTTTCACTATTTGCAGATGATATGATAGTTTACATAAGTGACCCAAAAAACTCCGCGAGGTTACTCCTAGAGCTGATAAACACCTTTAGCAATGTGGCAGGATACAAGGTAAACTCAAAAAAATCAGTGGCCCTATTATATACAGATGATGAAGTGACTGAGAAAGAAATCAGAGAAACATCACCCTTTACAATAGCCAAAAACAGCATCAAATATCTGGGGATAATGTTAACCAAGGAAATTAAAGACCTGTATATCAAGAACTTTGTGTCTTTAAAGAAAGAAATCAAAGAAGATACCAGAAAATGGAAAGATTTCCCATGCTCTTGGATTGGTAGGATCAACATAATAAAAATGGCAATCTTGCCAAAAGCAGTCTACAGATTCAATGCAGTCCCTATCAAAATTCCATCACAATTCTTCAAGGACCTGGAAAGAACATTAATCAACTTTATATGGAAAAACAAAAGGCCCAGGATAGCTAAAACATCCCTATACAATAAAGGAACTTCAGGAGGCATCACCATACCTGACTTCACGCTCTATTATAGAGCTATAGTCCTGAAAACAGCTTGGTATTGGCACAAAAATAGGCAGGTAGACCAATGGAACCGAATTGAAAGCACTAATTTTAACCCACACACCTATGAACACTTGATTTTTGACAAAGAAGCTAAAACTGTACAATGGAAAAAAGAAAGCATCTTCAACAAATGGTGCTGGCATAACTGGGTACAGGTATGCAGAAGACTGCAGATAGATCCATGTTTATCGCCTTGTACAAAACTTAAATACAAATGGATCAAAGATCTCAACATAAATGCAGACACACTGAAACTTTTAGAAGAGAAAGTGGGAGATACTCTTCAACGAGTTGGTACAGGAGACCACTTCCTAAACATAACACCAGTGGCACAGACACTGAGATCGACAATTAACAAATGGGACCTTCTGAAACTAAAAAGCTTCTGTAAGGCAAAGGACACAGTCAAAAAGACAAAAAGGCAGGCCACAGAATGGGAAAAGATATTCATTATCCCTACATCTGACAGAGGGCTAATCTCCAAAATTTACAAAGAACTCAAGAAACAAGTCTCCAAACACCAAAGGATCCACCTAAAAGGTGGGGTACAGAGCTAAATAGAGAATTCTCAGTAGAGGAGGCTAAAATGGCCAAGAGACACTTAAGAAAGTGCTCAACATCCTTAGCCATCAGGGAAATGCAAATCAAAACAACTCTGAGATACCATTTTACTCCTGTCACTATGGCTAAAATCAAAAACACCGAAGACAATTTATGCTGGAGAGGATGTGGAGAGAGAGGAACATTCCTCCACTGCTGGTGGGAGTGCCAACTCATACAGCCTCTTTGGAATTCAGTATGGAGATTCCTCAGGAAAATGGGAATTAATCTACCACTAGACCCAGCAATTCCACTCTTAGACATATATCCAAATGAGACAAGTTCATACAACAAGGGCATCTGCTCCACCATGTTCATAGCAGCATTATTTGTAATAGCCAGAACCTGGAAGCAACCTAGATGCCCCTCAACGGAAGAGTGGATAGAGAAAATGTGGTACATTTACACAATGGAGTATTACTCAGCAGAAAAAAACAATGGAATCTTGAAATTCGCAGGTAAATGGATAGCACTGGAAGAAACCATGCTGAGTGAGGTAACCCAGTCGCAAAAATACAAACATGGTATGTACTCACTCATATATGGATCTTAGACATGGATCAGGATAGTGCCAGTCTGCACTTCCACAGATAGAGAGTCTGGGAAACAGGAAAGAACCTAAAAGATATGCATATATGCATAGTACCCAAGAGAAGAGGATGGAGACAAGATCCTCTGAATGGATGGGGAACACGGCGAGGGGTGGGGGGGAGCGGGACCTGGGAAGAAGAGAGGGGGTGAAGAGGAAGAGAGTTGGTCATGGGGGAACAGGAAGTTGAGGGGGTGGGGGTAGAATAGGGGGAAGAGGGAATCATAGGATCGAATACAGATCAGGCACCAGAGCGACCTCGAGTGATCTAAAGGGATAACACCAATTGGCAAGCTAAGCAATAGTGGAGAGACTACCTCGAATGCCCATTCCTGATAATGAACTTGATGTCTATAACCATCCGGGAGCCTTCATCCTGTGACTGATGGAAGCAGAGGCAAACACACAATTAATCACTGAACTGAACCCAAGGAACCCAGTGACAGAGAGAGAGGAGTGATGAGCAAATTGGCAAAGAATGGGCTGGCAAAACCAGCAGAGACAGCTGATCTGAACAAGGGAGAGCTCTTGGACCCCAGGCCGACAGTGGGGAGGCCAGCATGGGACTGATCTGGACCCCCCCCAAATGTGATTGTCAGCGAGAAGGCCTGGGCAACCTATGGGGCCCTGAGCTGTGGATCAGTGTCTATCCCTGATATACAAACAGTCTTCGTGTGCCTATAGCACAAAGAGGGATGCTCTCTCAGCCTGGACTCTTAGGGGAGTGCCTGGACCCTACCCAGAGTAAAATGACAGACTCTAGATATCCCCTATGTGGAAGGATTGGGCAATAGGGTGGGAGGGTGGGGGGGAAGGGCAGTGCAGGAGGAGGGGGAGGGAGAGGGAACTGGGATTGACATGTAAAACAAGCTATTTAAAATTAAAATAAAAAATGATTAAAAAAAGTATCATCATTCCTAGAAAATAGGGTTATGTAAATCAAAATAACTGACATTTAATCTTACCCCAGTCAGAATTTCAAAATCCACAAAACAACTGACAACAAACTCTGGAGGGGATATGGAGAAAGAGCATGCCCATTCACTGTGCGACTGCAAGGTGCTGTTGAAATCAATATGGACAATTTCATAAAACTGAAAATAAATCTACCATATGACCCAGATATATCATTCCATGGCATATGCTCAAAAGAGTGGATAATCTAGTCTTCAAATACTTGCTTGGCAATGTTATATTCAGAATAGGTAGAGAATGTAAACAAATTAAATGCCTTTCAACCAAAAAATGCTTAATAAAATGTGGTACATTTACACTATGGAATATTATGCAGCTGTAATGAAAAAACAAAATTGTAAAATTTTCAGGGAAGCAGAAGTAAAAAAAGATCATATTGAGTAAATTAACTCTGACTCAGAAAGACGTAGTATCACAGGTTCTTTCCCACTTGAGGCTCCTAACTCCACATTTTCACATTTGAGTGTGTACCCTGTGTTAACTGCAGAAGCCAGGAAATAAAAAGACGATTGCAAGGCGGTGAAACGGATAGAAAGGGGGAATATCACTGGTGATCTGGGGAAATGGAAACAGCACTGGCAGTCCTGAAGCTCACTCTGCTGACCAGACTGTCCTCAAATTCACAGAGATCCACATGCCTCTGAGAGCTGGGAATAGAGGAATGTACCACCACACCTGTCTAAAAAGGGGTGATTTCTTAATTAGCGAAGAAAGAAGGAGATAAAACAGAAAGGGGAGGAAGGTAAGATAATAGGAAGGTTGTTTAAAAATTTCATAACAATAAACTACCCACCCAAAATAACTATATATCATGTAAGTTGATATGTAAATGTACATATGTAGTTTAAATGAAAATTTCCCATCTCTACTGATGAGGTTTCCTACAAGAGCCATAGAACACTGAACAAAAACATATCAGGAGGCATGAGAATAACACTTTGGGTGTTGGTCAGAGTTGTCCTAAAGACTCTAATGCTTTATTTTATTTATTCACAAATCTATTTATTTATGTAGGCTATTTGAGTCAGGATTTCTCTGTATTGCTTTGGAGCCTGTCCTGGAATTTGCTCTGTAGACCAGGCTGGCTTCAAACTCTGAGCCTGCCTCTGTCTCCGGATTTCTGGGATTAAAAGCTGCACCACCAACCTGACTGACTTCAACACTTTAAAGGGTATTGCTACTGTCCTTCGGTTGAATTTCAAGAGCTTGAAGGGAAGACCCTATTGTGGAAGATGCCATTCATTTCAGACACAGATCTGGATCTGACCTATGTCAGAAGGCACAATGTAAGCTTCCAAAGAAGGAAACCAATCAACAGTCTAACCCAGCTAGGACATATATGAATCACAGTAACCAACATGTTGCAATAACTCTAAAGGTACAATATTGGTGTACATAACTTGGTGGTAACCAACAGCTCTCCAAATTGGACTTGAGACATCCTTAACTGAGGAACATCATGTCTGTAGGGGCAGATAGGTAGCCAACTACTCAGAGGTAGTAAAGTCATGGATCTTGGAGGAGAATCTAAAATCACCACTTTACTTCTCCATTCTTAAATTCAAGTTTTATACAGACCACAATTTTTCAGAAATATTTCAACATTCTCTTTTTAAATTCTCCATTCTTTTTATAGTCATAGCCTATCTGGATTTTCTCTCCTTTACAACATCATGTAATTGAATTTGATTCTATGGATCTACAATAGATTTTATAGATAAATGTTATATGACCAAGACTATTGTACATATTATTGGAGACATTATATATTGCCACTTGCTTGAGAAATAACAGAAGACTATTTTGAATGTGGTTTCCTACATTCTTGTCCCTAAGCTCTTCACTACCTCTTTAAGCCTATATGTGTGTGTGTGTGTGTCTTAACCTGTCTGACAGGACTGGTACATGCATCTTCCTGGATGCTGTTCCAGAGCTTGCTTAAGTGACCCCAGAATTTCCTGGATGCTTGTTACTGCTGTAAACACAAAGCTGTACATAATCATTTGCAAATAAAAAACACTTTATGAAGGTGTCATTATCTAACTCTGGAATCACACTCAGAATCAGGTTTCTTAAATTAAATTTATTTATTTATTTTACATTCAAACTATATGTTCCCATCCCTCCTCTCTTCTCAGTCTCCCCCTCCTAAGCCTCCTCCATCACAATCCACTCCTTTCAGTTGCCATTCAGAAAGGGGCAGGCCTCCCATGGGTATCAAAGCATGGCGTATCAAGTTGTGGTAAGACTAAACACCTTCCCTTGTATTAAGGCTTAGCAAGGCAATCCATTACAGGGAATCATTTTTATGAGTCTTTTTATGAACATAATTAAAAGAAGAAATAGATCAGGTCAGATTTGAGCATGAATTGAACATCTTACATTTTTCAAAAACTCAGTTTTTTGTTTATTGTTTGTGCTTTTTACAAACTTACTACACACACACACACACACACACACACACACATTGATTTTACATCTATTTCAAACTTTTGTTCATGAAGTGCTCTGCAGGCACACATTTGATTCTAGGGCCCACATGGTGGAAGGAGAGAACCAACTCTTGAAATGTGTCCTATGGTCTACACATGTTATGTATGTACACACACACACACACTCTCTCTCTCTCTCTGTCTCTCTCTCTCTCTCTCACACACACACACACACCACACATGGGAGCATAAACTCATGAGCCAAATTCAATCTTGAGGATCGATGTAAAGGAAACAGAATAAAACCTGCTTCAAAAATAAATACATAATTAAATACAATAAAATGTTTTTTATTTTTAACTGTTTCATTACTTTAATTTTAAATTGCTTGCTTCACATGTCAATCCCAGTTTCCTCTCCCTCCCCTCCTCCCATGCCCCCCACCATCCCCCCCCTAGCCTCCCACCCTAACCCCGTTTTCCTTCCACATAGGGGATATCCAGAGTCTGTCACTTCGCTCAGGACAGGGTCCAGGCAATCCCCTAAGAGTCCAGGCTGAGAAAGCATCCCTCTTTGTGTTATGGATACACGAAATCCATTTGTATGCCAGGGATAAACACTGATCTACTACCCAGGGCCCCATAGGCAATAAAATGTTTCTTTAAGAAGGGCCTGTCTTTACATCTCTGCCTAATATTTTGCTAGTATAAAACTTACATTTTAAATATGACAATTATATTAAATGTTGTTCATGTTTCTGTTTTGGAATATTTCTTAAAATCACAGTCATTTTGATTCAAGTGAGTTCTCATTTTGGTTCATGGAAATAAAATATAAAGTACATTGCAATTTTAATAGAGAAACCTTTATCTGTATTGTAAATTGAGGTTTTCATTAATCATAGTTTATTTCAGAAGGGATCTCAAATGTTGAACAATAGAAGAAATGGAAAGTTTTTCTTGATACAATCAACTGAATTTCAGTCTGATTTTCCATATTGCACATTTGTGTTGATGTTTTAATTCTGTATTTTAGTAAATCTCTGTTTATTGTTTGTTTCTCTCACAATTTTCAGCTTCTTCCAATATCTACACCTCCCACAAGTGTGGCATAAAATGTAATTGTGTAAGTTGTAGATTTATTTATATAGTTTCCATCAAAGTTTGCTTTTACTGAGGGCATACATAAAATATACACAGTGTCAAGAGGTTGAAAATATCAGTGTTATTACAGAAACAGAAAGTAGGAAAAAGATATGTGAGGAATGTTGGGTAGTGTTAAATTCATTAAGAGATATCTTACTAATGCCCAATTGAAAAGGTGCTATTTGAGTAGAAAGTGCAAACCATTCAGTTTTCAAAGAAAGAGACCAGGTCAAGGGATCAGCAATTCAGTACCTGATGCTTAGACAGCTTTGTAATGCCCTTCTTCAGATTGGATTAATCCAGTATCATTTATAATCAAATGTGTTTAGCAGCTGTTGCTCCTTCCTTAGCAATCAAACAATTCAAAGACAACACAATAATATACAGTATCCAGACTCTGTGTATTTTCCATCTTTACATCATTCAGACTCTGTGAGCTGCTATGAGCCTAGGTTAGTTGTTTCTCTGTATTTTTTGTGATGCCCTTGATCTCTATAGTTCCTACAATCCTTCCTCCCTCTCTTTAGTAATATTCCCCAAGCTTCGGCTAATATTTGGCTGTGAGTCTCTACATCTGTTTCCATAGGTTACTGGATGAAGCTTCTCTGATGACATTTGGGGGTTCACCAGTCTGTGAGTATAGCAGATTATTTTCCCCTATACCTAGTGTTCTGGCTACTCCTTTCATAACAGCCTGCTGGGGAACAGGTTAGAATTAAGAATAACACTTAAGCTACTTTTCTGTTAAAGCCATAGATGATGGCAGATAATCTTGACAAAAAGAGGAATAGCCACTTGTTTTTGTTTATTTATGTTGGTTGCAGCAAATGGAAATGTATGTTTCCCATTTATGGGAGAGATGGACATAGAAGGAGAAATACTAGCTTGTTCTTTTGTAGGTTGATAACAATTATGAATTTGAGCCTGATAAGTTTGAAGTTCCTATTAAATTTCCAGTTACAAGTGTCAAACATGCACTTGAAACTTTGGAATGTGTGTTCCAGATGGGAGGTTTGAGCTAGAAATATGAATTAAGGATCTACCAACACACAGATGGACTAAAGATATGAAGCATGGAACATCATTGAGGGTGTGGCTAGTAGCCAGAGAAGAGAACAGAATGGGAGAATATCTTTGGGAGAGGGAAAAACTGTTTCAAGATTGAAAAGAATAATCATTGTACCTATAATGCTAATGAGTGACTGGGAACCAAGTGTTGACCAGTAGCTACAGCAACATGAGGTTAATGTTTGCTTTGAGGAAAACTGACTTAAAGAATGAGAAATGACAGTAATTTTTCTGAATGTGAATAGGTGAAAATACACAGGTACTATTGAGAATTCTTCAGAATAAATGTCCATACAGGGAGAATACCAACATAAGATGATAAGTGGATATATTTAGTAGAATTTATTGTTTTATGTTTCCTCGATGATGGTCTTAGAATTAAAAGAGAACAATATCGGTGTCATAATTTAGATAGCAAGAAAGAGTGGGTTGTATGTAACTAGAGAGAAGTATAGCTCTCACCCTTATCAAAGAAGATCCTTTTTTAAATAAATGGAGAGGATCCCCAAATTCACAATTGGTAAAAAAAAAGGCAGAAACAACTGATTATGGGTTACCCAGCCCCAGTTGATACATCTACAACACAATCCCTCCACCTAAGACTCAGGGAAAATCACTGCAGAGTAGAAAAATAGATAGTAGCAGCCAGAGGACCAGATTCTCCTATCAGATTGTGTCTTCTATATATTACAGAAAATCTGCACCCAGGAAATATCTCAAAAATATGGTGGCCTGTCATGGTTCGGTCTGTATCTGTCCTGAGTTACAGGGGTCATATCTGTCCTGCGTTACAGGGGTCATCTATCCAGGACTAATGTCTTTGTGGCTGTGTTTGTAACCAGTCAAACATCCCCGGGTCTGATCCATAGTGGGAGAGTGTGGATCAGGGAAGTACTAGCTACTAAGTGAAGTTAAGGACAAGACAGAGACATCTTGCTATTTCAGGAGGGCTCTCAGTCCATACTGGAGACAACGGTTTATTCAAGCATTCTCTTAAATAGCTTTCTAAAAGTAGGGGTACTGGAAGAAGACGTCTATTATCATGTATATAGGGCTGACTAGGAAACACTTCCTTTAACCCTAGAGATGGTCCTAGAATGCACATACACAAGTCTTCAGACTTTCTGTAAAGCATTTCTTACCAGTCTTCAGGCATGTGTTACTGGTCCCCAGGCATGTCCCACTGGCTCTCATAATGGGTGTGGGGCCAAGTTCTATTGTTATACAAACTGCAACCCATTCTCCACTGTGGTCTTGCCATCTTGAAGTAACCAGCCGACATCTAAAAGATATTAGGAGATTCAAGCTCCTGGAATTGAGCTGAGGTCCATATCATATTTTGGCCCTGATAGTGGCCAATTAAGACCTTAATAAAGACAATGTGTAGTGGAGAAATCTCACCATATTCCACCCTAAATGAAGACATACAGGTTATTAATGACTTATTAAATAGGAAGAACAATCTTTCCTAGAAATGAGCCCCTTCAAATTCATGACTTAGTTGATTATGCAATCCCAATTTGCCAGTCACATGACACAAAATGAACTCAGTAGGTTGGGTTTCTGTTTCTATACTTATGCATACCCACATGTATATATACATAAGTACATACACGTAAAAAGAGTCATAAATTTGAAAGGGAACAGTTTGGGCACGAGAAAAGTTAGAGGGAGGATAAGGAGAATAATGTAAACACAAGACCTATATATGAAGTTCTTAGAATTGTACTATATTGGCACATCCCTTTAATTCCCAAACTCAGAAGCCAGGTAGATCTCTGTGTGTTCAAGGTCACCCTGGTCTACAGACTGAGTTCCAGGACAGTCAGAACTATACAGAGAAACCCTATCTTGCAACAAACAGGCAAGCAAACAAACAAATACATGTAATTCTTGGAAAGAAAAGAAGCAAAGAAGGAAAGAAGAAAAGAAGGAAGGAAGGAAGGAAGGAAGGAAGGGAGGGAGGGAGGAAGGAAGGAAGGATAGACTAGGGGTTGTTTTAGTCAGATTTGAAAGTAAATTAAGCCCTGTCCCCAGAAACCTGGGTTGCGAGTGTATAAGCTTGTTGGTTGGCACACATGGAAACATGATCATAAGACAATGAATGGCCTCAGTCTGGGGGGATGTGAAGTTCTGGTATATAAGTCAGGTAGAAGGAATAGATCAAGTAAATGAAATCAGATATTTTAAAAACAACCATGGATACATTCCTGTGTATCCGAGGTAGCTGCATGTTCTTGTCATATTTGTTCTCTTTCCAACTCCCATGCACATATGTGGCCTGACATCAAAAGTGTGACTGGAAGTGATGCATGACATCCAGGTCCCACTCCACAAGCTTTCTTTGGGCACCCTTTCATTCCTTGGTTATCAATGGCAGGCTGGCCTGGAGTAACCCCTTGGTCAACACCTTGAAAAACCACAGATTAAGAGAGCAGGACTTCCCTTCATTTTCCTAACTACACACTATTGGTCTACTGTGTCAACATCTACTGTGCTTGTAATGTTATGCATTTCATAGGTGAGTAGCTTCTTCATTGGAGCAAACAGAGCTATTGTTACTAATTGATCTTTATTGTTTCTGGAATTTTTTCTTGTGTTTTCATGTTTATTTACCATTTACTCAGTTTTGTGTTTTCTAGTGACTTCTAAATTGACATATTAAATTCTGACATTGTCTTACAAATTTATTAAGAAGTAAAGTGTTTTGTAGCTAAAGTAATAATGAAAGAGTATAATGCACTACAATTTATTTTACAGTAAATGTTTAAGTGTTATATTTACATTATTACATGCCACATTTGTAGGCATTTACATTTATATTACATTATTTGCATTTATGCATTTGATTCTCAGGGATATCAAAACAAAGTACCACAAAATGGGTGATTTAGACAACACAAACATATTAGGGGCTTGATCTATTTCAAAGTATTGAAAGGGCTAGGAAGAAGAATGGGAATTTCCTTCAGTCTTTTGTGTTCCATAGTTCATAGACACACCATGTCAGTCTCTGCCCTTGATCATTTAATAGCACTCTTCTTGAGTTTCTCAATCTAGAATGAGAATGGTAATATTAGCTTCTGGTCCATGCTAATGAAGTCATCTTAATTTGACTAGCTCAATAAAGGCTCCAACTTCAAGTGAATTACAGGTAATGACATTAGTATGGGTAGTTGACAGTTCACCACTTAACAGTATCATACAGTCCCATAGCAGAGAGTACCAATTCTTGGTCTCACAAACTAAAACTGGAATCCAAACCTTGATACCTCCCATATTTGAGAATGAATTCCAGCTATTTTAACTCTAAGTCAGTTACATATTTGCAAAATGTGAATGATCACTGGTGGTGGGCTTTGAAATTTCAAAATCCAAAATCCCATGCCATACTCAGTCACTTCCCCCCTACTACACACTGTCTTCAACTACAGATAAGAATGCAATTTCTCAGTCACTGCTCCAGCGCTTTGCTTGCCTGCCTGCTTCCATGCTAACTGCCATGATGGTTATAGACGCACTCTCCAAAGCTGTAAGTCCCAATAAACTTTCTCCTGTAAGTTGCCTTGGTAATGTCATCTCTTCACAACAATAGAAAAGTACCAAATCACCAGGGTCTTATGAGGACTAAGTTAAACATTTAGTGCATATTTGATATTCTGTAAATCATAGATTTTACTCAGATAGGTGTGGACATGTCATCACAAATAATTGTTTAGACTCAGATACATTTCAACACTAGAATATTATGATATCAAGAGTATCAGGTTGAGGAATGATCTTGAATTTGTCATTTAAACATATCCAAGTAACCTAAGCTACCTTAATTTAGTACTATTGGTATCATCATTTTCTATGTAATCTTGACAGTGGGGTTCAGATTCTCAATTCATCCTTTATTAATTGACACCTGTACTTGAATGCTTGTCTGTAGCTGAGATTTATTTGATACGAAATGATAGATATATCACAGGATTAGTGGCTTACTTCAAAGTCATGTTCTTTCATGATTTGTGTGTTGAAATGAATCACTTGTTTGCAGCTGAAAAGCTAACAAAGTACTCAGCGGGCTGAAAAGCCCCAAAAGTTTAGAATTCAAATGTGCCTTTGCATTGGAGAAACACACAGACGCTTCCCTGTCAGGTGTCACATTGTCCTTGAAATGGATCGTGCAGAATTTATAGTGGAAGTGGAAGATTTTTGATACTTGACCACATCACTATTAAAAGAACAGTAGCTCCAAAGCATGGGCATCCCTTCTTTTTCATTCCCAGTTGTTAAATATTTGTAAGATCTTTTAGTTTCCCTGCCAGGGTGAACTGAGGGAGAGATGGCTGCTGAGCTAAAAGTCAGGACATCTAGCTGTGTTATTAGTTCAGCTTCTACACATACCTGTCTGTGTAGTTTAAATTTTTAGACACAAATGCTACAGCTCAAACTGTTTCAGTGGAAAGACAAAGAAATGAAAGGGCAAGAATGGCGCATGCCAACTTGGAAATGGAGATAAGAGGAAAGAAAAGATGATGACCAGAAAGCAACTGCAATACTTCTCGAGGATACAATTAGCAGGGAAGCAGGAAGGCCCAAGCTACAGAGGCAAACTGCAATGCTCAGACATTTGTGCAGCCTTTTGTCCGAGTGGATTAACTCACTGACTTGCTGTAGCTGGAAAGCACTTCGCCACTCTTTTCACCTGTCACTACACAATTTGTTTCACACTTCGCTTTTAGAATTAACTTAAAATGGATTTGGGAACTTCCAGTAAGGGACAAAAGAGAACAACCAACTGACGTGAAAGTCAACACAAATCATTCGCTGCAATAACTGCACAGCCCATGTCTGATTACTATTTGCCAAGTGAGTGCTAAGTGCATACACACCCACTCTACAGCTTCTTCATAAAGATTTTAAAGTACTAGTTGATCTTTCAGTGCTGGGAACAAACAGAACTTCACAAAGAGGTGTAGACGATGTATCTGAGATACTAGTTGCAGAACTCTCAGAGCACGGTGGCAGGGACCAGTAAGAAAGAGAAGATGCTGTGTGGCCATTAGGCTGGCCTTGGAGCAGGAAAAGCCAAGAAGTACTGAAGCAGAAAATTAAATGGTCTGCGCTGACTTTGAATAATGGCTCTGGGTGACCCTGAATCTTACTATTGGAAGTGTGCACATATTAGAATTCCCCAGTTGTGATCAATTTTCTGTGTGCTAGATGGTTCTCCTGCTATATGTTAGGTGAGCTGGAAGAAACCAGTCATTTAAAAAAAACTTGGAGTCTCTACATCCATTTGCATCCTTTGTGAACTTGATAGTTCTTCTTTTTTCAATGATTTTCCTAGAGATGTTGATCCTGCTGTGGGTCCTCACTCATCAGAATCTAATCATTGCTGACTATTCTGGTTTGGCTGCACTTGCTAGCCATCCTGAGATTACCATGAGAAAATCAGAGTAGTTAGATGCATTTGTGAGCACACCCAGTTGCATGTCCACTGGAAGGCCATTTCCCCTGCTTTTATTCGTTTTTCTTTTGTTCTAAAACTGTAATCTTCGATTATTACCAACAATAATTTACCACAACGAAAGGCCCACCCAGCATGTTGAATGTCTGTGGCTAGGCTTTGGTAGCTTACAGTCACCTATTTCTGACCAGTGGTCAGAAAGACAGTGAGTGGATTCTGTTTTCCAGAATGTTTTAAGGAAGATCCTTGACCTATTATTTTTTCCTCTATATATGTTTTTATTTAAATTAGAAAGATGAATGATTCACATGTCAATCCCAGCTCCCTCTCACACCCCTCCGACCTTGTCCCTCCACCAACCCCCTCCAGCCCCCCACACAATTCCTATATCATTCCCCAGGGAGGGTGAGGCCCTCCTTGGGGGAATCTCCAGAGTGTGTCATTTCATCTAGGGCAGGACCTAGGCCCTTCCCCATGTGTCCAGGCTGAGAGAGAGCATTCCTCTATTTGAAATGGACTCCCAAAGTTCATTCATAGTCCGTGGTAAACACTGATCTATTATCCGAGGCCACAGAGATTTCTGCGGCCTCCTCACTGACACTACATTCATGGAGTCTGAATCAGTCCCCTGCTGACCTTTCAGCCAACAGTCTGAGGTTCAAGAACTCCCCCTTGTCCAGTCAGCTGTTTTTGTGGGTTTCACCAGCACGATCTTGAACCCTTTGCTCATCACTCCTCCATCTCTGTCACTCGGTTCCATGAGTTCAGTTCAGTGTTGAGCTGTGGGCATCTGTCTCTGCTTCCATCAGTCACTGGATGAAGGTTCTAGGATGACACATAAGGTAGTGATAACATCAAGGAGGGACTATTAATGAAGTCTCCCAACTATTGCTTAGTTTGCTGGTTGGTGTTATCCTTGTAGATCTCTGGAGATCTCACTAGTGTCAGCTCTCTCTTCAAGCCTATAGTGACTCCATCTATTATGGTATCTCTCATCCTGCTCTCCTCTATTCTCGCCTCTACTCAACCTCTATTTAAAGGAAACATCTTGTTGATAAACAGCTTCCCTTTAAGAATAAATTAAAAACAAATAATTCATGCTATCTCCCAAAGAAGTAAATCATCTTTGTTCTGAGGCTGAGGGGAAGAGCCTGCATTGTACTTTGACTCTGGCTCTGTCTACCCAGTTTGGTACTGCCTTCACCTGGACCAGGGTACTTTGCTGAAGGGGAGCAAGTACACGATTACCTGAAAGTTAAACTATTTAAATGATTTCCCAGTGTTTGCTTTGATTTTGCAAAAGGAAAATAAGGGTACTTTTAATATACTTAAATTGTTATTTAAACAAAATATACTAAATCATTTACTAAATAATAGCATCCAGAGGATATAGGAGGATTTTGTTTTAATTCAGAAGGAGTCCAACTGATTTTCACTTCTTCCCTGTACATGTACACTGCCCAGTGCATGCATCTCTTTTGCACTAGATCTAGATAATTGTAAAGTCTGCCAGCTTTAAAGCCTTTTATGGGACAAAATTGTAATTTTTCAGTCTTGAGTAAGTTTAATAAATAGCAGACCTATTAATTTCATTTTTCTGGCCTTCAAATCATTTCAAAGGCTCAGTGACTTTAAACAACACACATTTCCTGTTTTTCAATTCTGGAGATTAAAAGTTCAAGACAGGTCTTAGCTGGCAATGAAACAAAAAAGAAATCCTATTTGATTAAAAAATGAACAAAACGCTCGAGTACACTTTGCTATATAACAGGTGTCCAGGCAGTCAATTATCACATAACCAACACTAAATCTCACTCATGGTTGGGAAATGCAAATCAAAGCATGGTGTCATGGGATGCATTTCACACCCACCAAGATAGCTATTGAATCACCCAAAAGAGAAAGAATGCAGCAAGAATGAATGTCAAACTTTTAAATCGTAATTACCACATGATTCGAAATTTTCTTACTGCATACATTCCCAAGAAGACTGGGATGGCAATACATATATGGATACACAGGCTCACAATAGCTGAAGGGGCAGAGCAAGCCAAATGCCCATTACCTAATGAAAAGATAACATGTGATACTTGCATATGTTCTTATGAAGAGCCAGTGAGGAAGGGAAAATAAAAGTGTGGGACTCCCCCAAGTTATTAACATTTTATTCTACTGTGAGAAGCAGAATAGTATCAACTATAGTTGTAGGTTAGGAAGGAGCTTTACAATGCATAAGTCACTCACCTGTCTGAAGTTTGCTCAGGGACACATGGAGAACAGAGTCTAGTTTTGGTTGGCATATTATAAGACAGGATTAACATTATCATTATAATTACAAAAGGAAGAAAATTCTTATATCTGCTATGGCACAGATGAGGGCCCTGTGCTAAATCAAATAAACCAGTCACAATAGAACAAAAGCTGTATGGGTCTACTTATATGAAGTACCTAGAACAGTCAAATTAGTGAAGGCAGAAATAAAGCTGTACGTATCCTCATGGATAATATTTTATGAAATCACACGCACACACACACACATACACACACACACACATCTAATTCTTCATGATAGTTTGACATATAAAAGAAAGAGCTAATGTTTTCAACAAAAATGCATTATGTTTTATGACATTGAAATTACATAATTATATTTATAATTTTATATTGGTTCCCTATGCCAATAAAAAATTGATTACTTTATTTGACTCATGTGATTTGGGTGTGGGGGAAGAGGTCTATTTATATTTAAAAGCCATTTGCAATCTGTGCTTATCACATCTCTGCTTGAAAACTATAGAATTTCATGAAAATCTAAGCTCACTGTGATATTACATTGTAGGAAGATTGTATTTTCTAATTAATCCTCTGACATCTCTGCCCTTCTCTTAATAAATATTTTTGGAAAGTTAAATATGATCTCCTCCTATCCATAAGAGCCCCGAAGACAGGATCAAACTCATCACTGAGGACTGATGATTGGATAGAAAACAAGTCTGCATCTGAGAGCACAGAGGCTCCATTGCTCCCTACCTTGCTTGATGGCTGCATCTCCTTTGTGAGGAGAGCTCTTTCTCCAAGCTCTCAGGTGTGATGGCCATGCTGCCATCCATTCCCTTTGATTTTACACTTCAAAACAGACAAATAAGGACATGGAGGACCCATTGGGGAGGAATACTTCAAAGTCTGTTTTCTGCTTGTCATGGCCTAAATTTGTTCCTTCAAGTCCTCAGAGAGATTTGCTGGAAGAGAGAGGGTTGGCTCGAACACTTAAGAAGGGTCTGGAAGAGTGCTTTGTAACAATTTCCCTGAAGAAAATGAATGCTTTCCTGCAAGTTACTGTGAACCAACGCAGTGAACACACAGAGGCATCCCTCATTTCACTCTGACTCTAGGGGCCTCTCCCACCAGCCTATCAGAAATCAAAGTTCCATCTCACTTGGTGGTAAAACTGTTTGCTGCTTAGTCTGTATAGAGAGGCTTGGATAGATTTCTGCAGAGGTGAAGAAGTTGCTACATCTGTAAAAGAATGTACAGAAAGCTAAGTATGGAGACATAGGAAAAGAAGACAGTGACTAAACTTAGGCGGTGAATAAAGAGCTGAAACTCTAATAAGAAAAGAATCATTGTGCAATCAGATCGATTTCTAAAGGGCAATTTAAAACTGTTTGAAGACTGAACTGTGGCCCAGCAATCAGAATCACAGAAAAGAGCTTCTGGCTTGTGCTTGGGCAGGACCCCTGGCTTCTTACCTGTGAATATGAGCAGACTTGGTACAGTTATTCTTAGATATGTATTGCTTCAAGGCCATTCAAAATTCCCAGGAGCAATTTTGGATCTTCCCTGTGTTTTGTTCAGTCTGGAAAAGGATGTTGACACACATTGGATCTGTCCCCTTAAAGACACCATGTGTGTGTATGTGTGTGTGTGTGTTTGTGTGTGGTGGGGGATGCACATGTGTGTATACACCTGTAGATGGCAGCAGTCAGCCTTACACGAAGTTGCTCAGGAGCTGTCCACCTTTTGTTTGGTTTGGTTTTGCTTTTTTGGTGTGTCATCCCTATGAACAGTCTCTCAGTAAACTATGGGGGTTGCCAGTTTGGCTAAACTGCCTGCCAGTGAAACTCAGGGACCCAACAGTCTTTGTCTCCCAAGTACGAGGCTTACAAGCATACCACACACCACCTAGCTGTTTAGGTGGGTTCCTGAGACGAAATTTAGGAGTCATGCTTTCATGGAAAACAACTGGGCCATCTCTGAGTCCCAGCAACCTTCATTTTACATTTCCCTTTATTTCTCTGGAATTTGATTCTCCTACTTGCAAAACATTTAGCTCAATCTGTCTAGACTCTTAGGGATTAAATAAAAGGATACTAAATTTATAAATGAAAATAGAAAAACTTCTAACCCACTGCCCAAATTTTGGTTTTCTCAAAATATGTATTGTCCAGTCTTTACCTTTCATTTTTCCAGATATTGTAAATGTCTGATTCTTACTTCATCACTTTCTGGACTATAACTTGTTTCTCAAAGTCCCTACAAGCTTAAATTGGTGGTCTTGCTGTGTTCACACCCTAAAGAACTGCACTATTTGTGGATGACTCACTTGAGAGGCATTGATGTGACCAGCATCGTTGCAGTTATAAGTTAAGGTTACCATTGAGCTCACAATGGCCTTTGCTTGTCTGTCTTGATTTGTGAGCAATTGCCTGAAATGGAGAAGCAACAATATAGAACCATAAAGTTCTATTGCTGTCTCTGAAGGGGCTGACGGTAGGCAATGAGTGGGTATAGAAAACTAGCAACACCTTTCTTTCCCTAAATTTAAGTTGTGGTAAAGACAAATGTTGTAACTCTCAGGAAGGTCATGTGGGAACCCACTTTGCTTCTAAACTAAACATTTATTGAGTGCATAAAGTATGCTAAAATTAGACATGGTATTGGGAATATGTACATACTCTATAACTCTATGTTTAGATGAGCCTAAAGAGTTCACAAGAAATTATAGACACTTTATATACTCAATGTTTTTCAGTTTTAAGACCATTTCAAAGAATTCATTAGCTGGCATTATGTGCATTCACATTGATGGGGTACCATCTATCCAAGGCATGTTTTAATTTTCCTAAAGTATAACCTTGTGCCTCGTGAGAAATGATTCTCTTTTTCTCTCTTCAGACACACAGCAATCACTACTCTATTTTCTGCCTTCACTAATTTGACTGCTCTACATACTTTATCCAAGAAGAGCCATACATCTTTTGTTCTATTGTGAATGCTTTTATTTATTTATTTATTTATTTATTTATTTATTTATTTATTTATTTTGACTTAGTACATGACTCTCATTTGTGCCATAGCAGATATAAGAAGTTCCTTTCTTTTGTAATTATAGTGATAATTTTAATCCTGTCTTATAAGATGCCAACTAAAACTAGACTCTCTTCTCCCCTATGTCCTTGAGCAAACTTCAGACAGGTGAGTGACTTATGCATTATAAAGCTCCTTCCTAACCTACAAATACAGTTGACACTATTCTGCTTCTTACAGTAGAATAAAATGTTAATAACTTGGGGGAGTTCCACATTTTTATTCTCCCTTCCTTGCTGGTTCTTCATAAGATCATATGCATGTGTCACATGTTATCTTCTCATTAGGTAGTGGGCGTTTGGGTTGCTTTGCCCCCCCAGCTGTTGTGAGCTTGTGTATACAGATGTGTAGTCCCCTGCCTGCTTGCAGTCTTCTTGGGTGTGTATGCAGTAACAAAACTGTTGAATCATGTGGTAGTTATGATTTAATCATTTTATGCCAAGTTTTTGCTGTGCTGTTTCTGTTTTGTTTGGTTCAATAGCCATTTATTTGGATGGTGTGATTTCAGTATGTGAGTTGAACTAGGCTCTAGAGGATGAAGTACCTTACAGTCTGGGCTATAGTCATGGAGATCAACCTTTTGCAGGATTAGCTTTAGGCTTTGGCTGAAGAAGCTGTCCTTAGAGATGACTTTGCAAATGCTTGATGAATGACATCACTATGAAAATGAAATTCTAAGGTGTTCTGATAGTAGGTTTCAATTGCTCTATTTATTGACGGACTTTTAATGAAGCCAAGTCTAAGCTACAAACATAGATTCATCAGGTCACTGAGCCTTGTTGTATGCATTCATTGATATAATTTTAAACTTCTGTTTTATGAAACAACACACTAAATCAATCCTAGATTCCATATATTTCTGAGCATTCTTCAGGCATGCGAATGATTTATGTATTCTATGACTGTGTTCTAGAATACATAAATATACTCGATACTATTTATTTTCTCACAGAAGAATAAAAAGTGAACAATTTGGTGAGTCCTCTCCTTTTACTTCCCATTTCTTTGTGGTTCTTTACAACAATTTCTGAGATCTAACCTCCAAGACAGTCAGGCAATTCAGCCTGAATAACCACTCAGAAACACATATGCTCACTCAAAATAACTGAGCTCCTTGATTCTGCAAAAAGTAGTTGGAAAATCTCCAAAGATGAGATTCTTATAAAATAAGAGGCTACAAACTGCCTTTCATATATAAATCATATAACCCTAGATTTTCACCAGAAAATTACATTCATCTGCACATTTCTTTACATAAATATTTTTCAGTTTTACAAAATGGTAGAAATTTATTCTGGATGATTTTACATGTTGCTGTACTTTAATTCTGAGAGATGAACTTTCAGAGTCTCTTACATCAGAGATTTGAATCCTTGTTTAAAATTATCTTCTGTGTTCTTATATAAATTGTTATATGAAAATATTTAAACGTGATAAAACAAATCTATATAAAACAACAATGCAATAATGTGTTTGCATAGTTACAATATGTAATATGTTACAATGAATGTCTAATATGATGAACAAGTATCATGTGTTTATATACTTTTAAAATATTCATTGAATGTGTAGTATCCTGAGAATTGGATTAAGTACAAAGACAAGTATATGAAATGTTTGCTGCCCTCACAGAAATTGTAGTTCAGGGGAGAAGCAAGGATTCAAGCAGGGAAGAGACTCCAAGGAACTCTCTTTAGTCACATACTTATTAAGACTACCTGGGTCAGTCCACATAAAATCCAATTAAATTCTGGAATCTTCTTTATGAGAGACAAACACTACATGCTACCAAACTGGAGAAACTACACTTAGGATTTGCACAGATAGAAATCATTCTTTTACCATCACTTACAAGAAGGCAAGAGCTACTCATGTAGATGATGCTTGTCAAATAGAAACAACTTTGCATGAAGAAGAAGTGTTAGGAATACTAAGAAAGGTCTATTCCTGAAGCTAAAGTAAAGAGCACATGCTTAGTATAAAAGCTGTTATATATGACTTCAGGAATGATGACTTGGTATTGGAGAATCAGCTGGGTACCACTCTTCACTACAGAAGGCTATTTCTCCCACTGTCAGCATTTCTTTGGTGCCTCGAGTTCTTTGTCTAGGATTGAGGCCTCATGAGCTTCCTGTCTTCAGTTAACATGTCCATTGGTGCCATTTTTATTCAGTTCTTGTTTAAGTAGCCATGCCAACAATTAAAGAAAAAGAACCCATGGATTTGAAAGAGATCAAGTAGACAGTATGTGGGAAGGATTAAAGGAAAGAAAAAGAAGGGGTAAAATATTATGAAAGAAAAAATTTAATGTAGTGAAATTACGGAAAGAAATACATGTATCTACCATACTGTAGGAACTGAGAAACATGAGAGACAAGACAATGGAAAATGCAGAGACTAACAAGCTTGGGGTAAAGAAGGGGTTCTGAGAAAAAAATTAGGTACTATCCTGAAGTAGCAGCTGGTAGGAGGACCTGAGATCTGAGGTGAATTAATTGTAGCTGTAAGAACAGCAGTGCCCAAACCTGGTCCACGTCCTTGCACTTTTATTCACATCCTGTCTCCTAGCCCTAACCCTAACCTAACCCTAATAGCCACATACACACTTCACAGAAGAAGCACATTGTGAACATTAATTCAATTTATGTCAGACTCTGATGTCCTTTAACGTAGCATTCTATCAAGCCTTGTGAGTCAGATAAAAAATCTAGGGTGAAAATGACATGGTGTCAAGAAACAAAGCAATCAACAGAAACAGAGTTAAGGATGGCCTAGGCACTAGAATATTGAGGTGGAAACCTTAGAATAATAATCATTAGTATTTTAAAGTATCCATTAGGAAATGTATGCATAAACAGCTGTGGGACTTTTTTTTCAGACAAATTCAAAGTACACATGCATAGTAGAAGTGCTAGAAGTACTGTTAGAGGTGAATATTTGTGTGAGTTTATCATCAGAAAACACAGAAAAAAGAAACATCAGTGAACCTTAAAATGCTCCAAGAGAAAATAGCATCAGTGGGGAGGTAGCCAGATAGAAAAACTGACAGACAGATAGACTCAGATAGACGGACAATTAGGGCTAATAAATGCAAAAATACAGGACAATCAAGTCATAGATTCACAAAAGTAGAAAAGAGAGAAATCCAAACAGAATAAATTCTGGAAGACATTAGTAGTCAATAATTTACTAATATTAAATGGAGACTATTATTTACAATCTAAAAGGCTTAGAACAAATTCCATATAGGCATATCCACATAGAATGCTCTTTATGGGCTTGATATTATGCTGAAGTCCTAACCTCCCATACTACCTAAGGCAATTAACTTTGGGAATGAATTCTTTATCAAGATGTTTATATTAAATAAAGTCATTAGACTACACGCTGATCTTCTGTGTCCAGTACCTTTAAAAGCAGAGGACATCCAACCATAGAAACATGAGGGACATGGTGGGACAATATAGAGGTGGTGACCCATGTGTAAGCCAAGAAAAATGGCCTGAAGTTGCTCCTGCCAGGAAGCCTTTTGAAGCTGCTCTATTGACATCTTTAGCTCACACCTCAGATTCCTGAAAGTGAGAAACTCAGTCTGAGCTTTTTGTTATGACAACCTGAGGCAATCTTGAAAACAACAACTGAGAACCTTGAAGAAACCCAGCAGAAATGATACCTCTGCCCATCAAAGAAACACAGAAGCAAATAAAGCAGTTTCATAATAGAGTCTTCACATGGATGAAAACATGGCACTGAAACAAGCAACAAAGCTCTCTCTGCCCAAATTCTACAACCAGCAAAAACATCTTTTCCAAAAAGAGGACACAAACAAACAAATAAACAAACCAAAAATAATAATAAAAACCCCAAAACCAATCAAGCAACTAACCAAACAAATGAACAAAAACAGCTGAGCCAAATCATTACCAGAAAACACATTCTGTAATATAGTCAAGTAAAGTATTTAGGTAGAGTCAAATTTCAGATCCATAAAGAAATAAAGAGCACCTTTAATGTAAGTATGAAATACTTTTTTCTTTATAATCCAATTGGGATGATCATTCAACTACACTCATTTAAACACACATGGAGCTAAAAATGTAGCAATGCAAGATGAAACTGTGTTAATGAAAGCATACCACCTCAGAGTTACTATTTAAAGTAATACATGGAATAAATAAGACACAACTTGCTAATAATGGGTTTGAATGAGAGGATATTACTACAGGTTTTATATGTATTAAATGATAATAATGACTATCATAGTTTGTAATGGAATATATGGATGTAAATTTGACAATGTATGGATAGAGGAAGTTGTTGAAAAATAACGTTTAAAGTTCATTAAAGTTCATTCAGGAAGAAAAAGATAAAGCGAGTAATGTGCAATAAATGAAATTGAATTTGTGGTCGAACCCACTTGCCTAACAAACTTCTGGCCCAAATAGCTTTATTGTGTGCTATATCATACATTTAGGAAGAAATAATACTTACTTTACATAATTTAAAGCATCTTTAAAAATGCTATCATAATTAGAAAAGGAATTAAATGTACAATATTTAAGCATGATGTGTATTTAAAAATTAACTGTGACTTTATATAATAGCAACTAAATATTAAAAACTGAAATTTAATAAAGTACCATTTACAACAGCATCAATAATCTTGGGGATGTATTGGGAACAGTTAGGTCTAAAGTTTATACATGCAAAGCTGTATTCCATTGCTAAAGAAATCAAACATCTAAATTAATGGAGAATTTATAGATTCACACTCAATATGGCTATTTCTAATGTTCCTTAACTCTTAAAATATTTTATAACATTTTAATTAATATTTAGAGAATTTCACATAATGTATCTTGATCATGAAACTCATATTCCTCCCTTCACCTCCACTCCTTACAGTTCCAATCTCTCCTCCCTTTCCCCTTGGTGCCCCTGCACACTCCTTCCTCTTTCAGAAGAGACAGCAGCTTTCTTGGGCCTTGATTCTTACAATCTTTCTTCACCCTCTTCTCCAATATTCCCTGAGCCTCAACTGTAGGGGTTGTGCTGTCAATGCATTCACTGGGAACAGGCACTCCATAGTCAGTGGACCTCTGAATTTTACCAGTTGTGATTTTCTGTAATCCTCCCCATCTGCTGCAAAAAGCTTCTTTAATGAAAGCTGATAGCTACACCTCTGTGGGCATAAGGATACATATTTAGAATGCCATTAGGAAATACACCTGCTTAGGAAACTTGCAGAGGTAGGCTCTCCTCTAGGTTCCCTGATTTTACCAGTCACAGATAGTGGGAAAAACTTACAATGCCAGCATGGATTCCTTCCTACTGAGTGGGCCTTAATTCCAATTAGGTGACTGTTGGTAACCCCCATAATATAAGCACGACTACTGTATTCATCAGAATACTTTACAATGCTGTCATTGTTGCATTTAGTTGGTGTTAGCAGCTGGATAAGACTATTAGTTGCTTACATGGCTCTGGCTCCTTCCCAAACTACTAGGGCTAGTTTTTGGTGACTAGATTTCAATGTCACACAGATCATTTCCTCATTTCCTGTGTGCAGAGTCTGTGATGTCTTCAGCAATAGGGTCTAGACTTCTTTTGCTAGAAAGCAAAAGAACAGTGCCATTAGTTTGTGGTTGTTTGGGTAGGGTTTTAGATTCCTCTGACCAACAACTGGAAGGATTCTAGCTAAGTTGGTTAAACTTCAAGGTGTGTGTGTATGTGTGTGTGTGTGTGTGTGTGTGTTACAATAATAATTAGAGAAGAAGAAAACATTAATTTGAGTAGTGGAACAGAGAAGGTATTGGATATAGGGTACAAATCAGACAGCACAAAGACATAACTAAGAAAGAGAACTACAGACCAATATCCCTCATATACATTGATGAAAAAATAGTGAACAAAATACTGGCAAATCTAATCCAAGAACACATCAGAAAAATCACCCACCATGATAAAGTAGGTTTCATCCCAGGGACACAGGGATTGTTCAACATACTAAAATCCATCGTGTAGTCCACCATATAAACAAACTAGAAAAGAAAAACCACATGATTATCTCACTAGATAACCCTTTATGATATAGGTTATGGAGAGACCAGGAATAGCAGAAACATACCTAAATATAATGAAAGCAATATATAGCAAACCATCAGCTAACATCATGGTAAATGGAGAGAAACTCAATGCAGTTCCTCTAAAATCAGGAACAAGACTGCCACTCTCCCCATACCTCTTCAATATTGTACTTGAATTTTTACCTATAACAATAAGACAACAAAAGGAGATTAAGAGGATACAAATTGGAAAAGATGTAGTCAAACTTTCACTATTTGCAGATGGTATGATAGTTTACATAAGTGACCTGAAAAACTCTACCAGGGGAACTTCTAGAGCTGATGAATACCTTCAACAAAGTGGCAGGATACAAGATGAAGTATATACAGATGATCAATGGGCTGAGAAAGAAATCAGAGAAACATCACCATTTACAGTAGCCACAAACAACATAATATATCTTGGGGTAATGCTAACCAAACAAATCTTTAAAGAAAGAAATTAAAGAAGATGCCAAAAAAATGGAAATATCTCCCATGCTGTTGGATAGATAGGATCAACATAGTGAAAATGTCAATCTTGCCAAAAGCAATCTATAGCTTCAATGCAATCCCCATCATAATCACAACACAAGACCTTTTTCACGGACCTTGAAAGAAAAATTCTCAACTTTATTTGGAAAAAACATATAAAAAGAACAGTCAAAACAACCCTGTACAATAAAGTAACTTCTGGAGGCATCACCATCCCTGACTTCAAGATCTATTATAGGGCCATATTCCTGAACACAGCTTGGTATTGGTACAAAAATAGATAGGTAGAACAATGGAGTCGAATGGAAAATCCTGATGTTAACCCACATACCAATGAACACCTAATTTTTGACAAAGAAGCTAAAGTTATATAATGGAATAAAAGAAAGCATCAAAAATAGTGATTCAACAACTGGATGCGGACATACAGAAGATTGTAGATACATCCATGTAAAAAATTAAGTCCAAATGGGTCAAAGACGTCAACATAAATCCAACCACACTGAAACTGTTAGAAGAGAAAGTGGGAGGTATCTTTAAACAAATTGGTACAGGAGACTGATTCCTGAGCATAGCACAAACATTGAGATCGACAATTAATAAATGGAACCTCCTGAAGCCGAGAAGCTTCTTTAAGGAAAGAACAGAGTCAATAGGACAAAACAGCAGCCCACAGAATGGGAAAAGATCTTCACCAACCCCACATCTGACAGAGGGCTGTTTTCCAAAATATACAATGAATTCATGAAACTAGCTACCAAAATACCAAACAATCCAATTAAAAAGTAGGGTGCAGAACTAAATAGAGAATTCTGAATAGAGGTATGTAAAATGGTTGAAAGACACTTAAGAAAGTATTCAACATCCTTAGCCTTAGCCATCATGGAAATGCAGGTCAAAACAATCCTGAGACACCAACTTACACGGGCCAGAATGGCTAAAATCAAAAACACCAATGACAATTTATACTGGAGAGGATATGGAAAAAGATGAATACTCCTCCACTGCTGGTGGGAGTGCAAACTCATACACCCACTTTGGAAATCATTACAGTGGTTTCTCAGGAAAATGGCAGTCAGTCTACCTCATGATCCAGCAATTTGCTGGGTGTTGATGGCGCACGCCTTTAATCCCAGCACTAGGAAGGCAGAGGTAGGCAGATCTCTGTGAATTCGAGGCCAACCTGGTCTACAGAGCAAGTTCCAGGACAGCCTCCAAAGCAATACAGTGAAACCCTATCTCAACCCCCCCCTCCAAAAAAACCCAACAATTCCTCACCTGCTCTCTTGGGCATATACCCAAAGAATGCACATTCATACAACAAGGACATATATTCAACTATGTTCATAGCAGCATTGTTTATAATAGCCAGAACCTGGAACAGATGCCCTTCAACCAAAGAATGGATGCAGAAAATGTGGTACATTTACACAAAGGAGTATTACTCTGGGTAAAAAACAATGAAATCTTGAAATTCGCAGGCAAATGGATGGAACTAGAAGGAAACATCCCGAGTGAGGTAACCCAATTACAGAAAGACAAGCAGGGTATGTACTCATTCATATATGCATTTTAGATATAGAACGAAGGACTATTAGTTTACAGTCCATACCACCAGAGAAACTAGGAAACAAGGAGGACCCCAAGAGAAGAACACATGATCCCCGAAGAAGAAGAGGGCAACATGAGCCTCTGAGCAAACTGGGAGCACAGGGGGAGAGAGGAAGGAGATTGGAAGGGGAGGGGTGAGAATGTGACAGGGAGGAGACCAGGAGGACTGAGACAGGGAAGGAATAGGAGAGAGTAAAAAGGAGATGCTTGATGGAGGGAGTCTCCTAAGTGGAGAGAGGTCTGGCGCAGGGGCAATGTTAGGGGATACAGAGGTTTGACCCCAACTAAGTGGTGGAGAGGCTGCCGTTGATGCCCTTCCCCTATAATGAGATAGATAACTACCTTGATTGTCATTCCTAGAGCCTTCATCTAGTAGTTGATCGAAGCAGAAACATGCACCCACAGCTAAACACTGAGGCATACTCCTGGAATTCGTTTGCGGACAGGGAGGAAGGATGAACAAAGGAGCTAAGACAGTGATGGAAAAACTTGCAGAAACAGTTGACCTAATCTCGTGAGAGCACAGACACCCTATTCGTAAAGCTGGGGAACTATCATTGGACCGAACCATGACCTCTGAATGTGGGTGTCAGCTAGAAGGCCAGGGAAGACTATGGGACCTCTAAAAGTAGAGTCAGTGTTTATCCCTAGAATACAAATGGTCTTTGGGAGGCCGTTCCCTATGGAGGGATACTATTGCAGCCCAGATAAGGAAAGGAGGACCTGGGTCTTCCCCCCAAATGATGTGATGGACTTTGATGGCCCCCATGGAGGGCCTCACTATCTCTGGGGAGTGGGTGGGGGGTGGGTTGGGGTGTTGGTGGGGAGCATGGGAGGATGGGAATGCGAGGGAATGGGGGATTAATATGTAAATAAGAGTGCTTCTAAAATAAAAAAGAAAATGCAGTATATACCATGGGTTTTTAATGGGAATACAATTCTGAAAAATGCTAAAAAATGAATATGTTTGTAATGATTTACTAATTTTCATTTCCAGTTATACTTATCCCACAACTTTTGAATAATTCAGATTATTAGCAGTAAAATTTATTTAAGCTTAAATGTTTTTAAAAATATGTTTAGAATTGGTGTTTCTTTGCTTTACATTTAATATACACTTAGCACGTACCTACCACGTTTGTCTTTCTGTCCTGGTTACCTCACTCACGATGTTTTTTAGTAGTTTCATATATTTGTCTGCAAATTTCAAGAAGTTTTTTTTTTTTAAAGCTGGGTAGTTCTCCATTGCGTAAATGTACCACATTTTCTTTATTCATTCTTCACTTGAGGCACATCTATGTTGTTTCCAGGTTCTTGCTATTACATATGAACATAGTTGAGAAAATTTCCTGTTGGTATGGTTGGTTATGCATCCTTTGGGTATATGTCTAAGAATCATAATCCTGGGTCTTGAGGTAGATCGATTCCCAATTTTCTGAGAAACTGCCATGCTTATTTCCCAAAGTGGCTCCCACCAGCAATGGAAGAGTGTTCCCCTTTCTCCACAGCCTCTCCATCATAAGCTGTCATCAGGGTTTTTGGTCTTACCATTCTGATAGATATAAGATGGTATCTCAGAGTCATTTTGATTTGCATTTCCCTGATAGCTAAGGTTCTTGAGAAATTCCTTAAATATCTTTTGGCCATTTGATTTTCCCAGAGAAGTTAGGTAAAAGAAGAGACCCCAACAGGCACACGCATGGAGGGCCCCAGATAGGAAAATAGTTAAGATCTCATGGGTAAACTAGGTGGCGGTAGAAAGGGAGGGATTGGGTATTGGAACATGAGGGATCAAGAAGGCTGTGTTGGGGGCAGGGATGGAGGGAGACAGCAAGGAAAGAGATATCTTGATAGAGGGAGCCATTATGAGGTTAGTAAGAAACTTGCTGGTAGAGAATTCCCAGGAATCTAGAAGCATGACCCCAGCTAAGACTCCTAGTAATAGTGGACCTAAATGGGCCTTCCCTTTAATCAGATTAGGGACTACCCTAATAGTCATCATGGAATGCACATCCATGAACTTACGGAAGCAGATGCAGTGGTCCACAGTAACTCCTGGAGTTCAATTGAATAGAGGCAGGTGGGATCATACAAACAAGGGTCTTCAAGATTATAATGGAGAAAACCAAAGAGGCAACTAACTTGAGCTAGTAGTAGCTCAGGGACTATGGACTGACAGCTGGGAAACCTGCACGGAACTGAATTAGACTGTCTGAATTTGGGTACCAGTTATGTGGTTTGATCTTTGGGGCAGGGGCTGACAGTGGGACCAGGCCTTATCCTAGGTGTATGAACTGGCTTTTTGGAGCCCATTTCCTGTGTTGGGATACCTTGCTCAGCCTTGATCCTGCCTCAACTTGGTGTGCCAGACTTTGTGGACTTCTCAAGGAAGGCCTTACCCCCCGCTGAGTAGTGGATAGTAGGTGGGAAGAGGTGGGTGGTAGGAGAGGGGGAGGAAGGGGTAACTGAGTTGGTATGTAAAATGAAAAATTTAAAGAAAAAGAAAACAAAAAAATTGGTATTCCTGATTCTACAATATGCATACTATTTTATAAATCGGGAAACCTAACTGTGAGTAGTAGTAAGGTGGATGTACAATTTAAAATATTAATAACTTTTTATCCAAACATTCAATTCTATCAACATTTCCTGCACTTCTGTCCAAAGCCACTGATCAGTCCATGGATGTCAGATACATTAGTGAACAAGGCAGGGATCCCAATCTGTGTGAACCTTGTATCATAGCAAATAGACAATGAGCCATAATTAAAATACAGTACACATGTGTATTAGAAACTACTGGAGCCATGGCAAGAGAGGACAGAACAGAGGGTGGTGACAGCTGCTAGGGTGCTTATGTAGACTGACTATGGAACAGACAATGAGACCATGCTGACATGAAAGATTGGGTAAGGCACTGTGAAGAACCTGTGCTAAGGTCCTACGTTGTGTGCTATCTGAATTTTTAGAAAGTTCCAAGATGGGCCCAGTGAGGCTGAAAAGAAAGTAAAAGGCAAGTTGAAAGGAAGATGAGTCCCAGGAGAAAAAAAAGGAAAGGTGGCATCAAGCATGCCTGGTTGATTATATAGTGCTTGCTAGATTGTGGGAAGGCCTCTTTTTGAAATAAATGTGAAATCAGTAATTCCTCCTTCTCATAGTCAAGAAAAATAACAACTAAGTACTTCAATGAAAATGGACTTTTGCTCACTGAGTATTCAGAAGGCAGTCCCACTGGGGTCCCTGAAGCTTCTGCTCCCTGGAGCTCTTCTCTGGATGGTAGGTCTTCCTTCACAGTTCTTTGATTTATGACGAATGTACAGAATTTACTACATCATCATGCACCATTAAAATCTCTATACATATTCTACATCTTTTGAAGGTAATAACTCTGTCAACTTCCTAATATAGTTGCCTCATGCAAAGACTCCAAGGATCATTTTAAATGAACAGGATCTCTTGACTTTACATTTCTGCGAGCTCCTATACTCCAAGACAAATTTTACCTTGAGGTATCAACAAGTAAACTTACATTGTGTGCCTTAATGTGTGCTACTCTAATTTATTTCTGTTAGAAACATTTCTAAGTTGTTCCATTTGTGAAATACAAAGCCATACAACCCCTTCCTTTTTTCATATTGTTAAATGGTGAGGGCTCATATTACATGTTCATTCTAGCTTCCCCCTCAACCCTACTTTCTCTGCTATATCTCTGCTTTTAGGGAATGTTCCGTGCAATACTCTGATACTAGGACTCCTGTAATGCTTGTATGAAGATGCATGCATGCATTCTATTACATGTTTTATATGATATATCTTTTCACCACATTTAATAGTTATATTTTAATGAAAAGTTGGTGAAAATCAGGTTATATATATGATATATAGTTCTACTCTGGGTGCACTGTGGTAGGGAACTCAGTTACAGGTCGGTTTTAAGACTTCATCATAGTTTTTCTTGCACAACATCTTATATTTGGAGAGTCATTCATGGCCCATTGGGAAAGGTTAGAACTATAATTAGCCTTCTCTCTAGACACTTGAGCAATGGAATGCATGAAGGTTAGTAACAGCTTCCCATTAATTGCTCCCTCATGGTTTTACAGGAAAGCCGTTAGCTTATATGCTGGGGCTGCTCCCCACAGCATCCCTGCTCTGACATTTGAAACAGCGATTAGAATGTCATTGCTTTCCAATGCCTAGTTGTTATTCAGGGGACACGTTGGATGTCTCTCCCCTCATACTGCAGGGATCACAAATTCAAACACCAAAAAATATCATCTCTGCTACTTTATCATCAGAATATGCCTTTTGAAAGTGGGTTTGTTCTGAAAACAGTGTGTGCACTGGACTCTGTTCAGCACAGTGTCACTATCTTGTCTTTCAAACTAATGGGAACAAAGCAGAGTCATTCTTTATGTGCAAAGCAGTGCACCCCAAGGGCAAAACATCTATCAGTATGAAAAATAGTCAAGTAACAACCAAGAAATTGTGTTTTGTGGAAGCTCACGGTTTGATTGTATGTTTGAGCCAGCATACTGCCATGTTAGTTTTCACAAAGCTTTGAATGTAATAGTTTCTTGCTCAGATGTCTTTCTTATCATTTACACTGCCTGAATCCAGTTATTCAGTCTGTCCTGTCAGTACTTGCTGGGGACTCAACTAAGACGGAGATTTACTAGGCTAGCAAGCACAATTATCTTGTCTCAAAAACAAATCACATCTCCAAAGCCCAGCTTTTTTCTTCACCCAACTAATCCATGTTTGAAAAAAATTTCAGTGTAGATAGCATGCAGATAATTATGTTTTGGTGAAGAGGGCAAACTAATGTTGTCTTTGCTTGTTTCCTCTCAATGAAAGTATATGTATAAATGAATGTGTGGTTACAATTGCACACACATTTATTACATCCATAACAAATTCTGCAGGGTAGATCACCTTCCTGGTACTATTTCAGTTTTTTGTTTCATTGCTTATTGGTATTATTGGTAATGCAGAACATTTTGGAAAGACAAAAGGAGGAAAATATTTCTCAAAGCAGGTATCAGATACATTGATTTCTCTTGAAAAAAAAACATCATTACTTTTCTGTCACTGGAGGTTGGTGAGGAGTAGTTTCAAAATTAAAATAAAGATGAAGGACCTGCAGTGTGAGGTCAAGGGAATGGAGAAGTTTCCAAACACTGCTGGGTAACTGGATTGGAGAAGAAATTACAGTCACAATTGGGATACTGGGGAGGGTTGAAATGTGGGAAAAATTTAAGTGTCTAAATGGTTAAAATTCAGATTCGCAGAAAAAATTCACCGTCTTCCCTGGGTACACAAGTTTTAAAAAATGGGTGTGAAATTTTAAGGTGAAGGATTTTTTTCAGTAATAGATTAAGAACTGGCATTTTCAGCTTGGTTAACTAGATTGTGAATACATTTGCTTTCCTATAATTATGATTCTAAGGTTAACAGGTGAACTCTGCTAGCCTTGAACATATTTTCCTCAAAAATGTTCAAGAACGCAGATTGATTCAGGAGTTCCTGGAGATGGCGAGATGAGATGACCGCTGTGAACCCGGCAGTTCAGCCCTGTATGTTTCAGGTCTCTTCCTGCAAACCAAAGGCGGGGGGGGGGGGCAACCAATGGTCAGGTAGAATCAAATGAGTGGGTTGAGAGCAGAGGATGTGAGAAGTTTAGAAGCAGTGAGATAAAACCAAAACAGGACAGAGCTGAAGATAGGGTCGCTCCCAAGGGTCTTGGGTCATTGTGCTAATTTCTAGTGAGTACTAAGTTGGTAGAAAAGATGTAATAGAGCATGTTCCTAAGGATAAACATGAGGTAGAATGAATGTATAGATTCATAGAGATAGCGTTTTGAAGTGAAATCTCAGGTTGTGGGAAATCGACAGTTGCTGCAAGACTAGCCCTTTGGATCTCCATAACAAAAGAAAAGAACTCAAGGTTCTTCTCTTTTGAAAGTTTATTTTAATTTCTTTTTATTCATTCTCCTTTCATAGAATGCATCCTGACTACAGTTTGCCCCCTCTCCCCTCCTCCCATCCCCACCCCTACCTGTCCTGTCCCCTAGATCTACTCCCCTTCAGTTTCCCTTCAGAAAAGAGCAAGCCAGCAAGGGGTACCAACAGAAACAGCATAACTAGATACAGTAAGACTAGGCACAAAGCCTCATATCAAGGCTGGGTGAGGCAAATAGGTAAGAGGAAGTGGGTACTCTAGAGCAGGCAAAAGAGCCAGAAACACTACCACTCCACTGTTAGTGGTCCCACAAGATCATCAAGCTAATACCCATAACATGTATGCAAAGGACCCAGAACAGACCCATTCAGGGTCCATGATTGCTGTTTCGGTCTCTATGAGTCCTGTTTAAGTTGCTTCTGTGGGTCATGCTCTCCAGATTTCCTCTACCCCTATGGCTCTCACAATTCTTCTCCACTTCCTTGGGGTTCCAAAGCTCCAAAAGGAAGAGCTTGTTATACAGTTTGGGCTCTCTCTCCACCTAATGTTTGACTGTCAGTCTCTGCATCTGTTCTCATCAGGGCTGAAGGAAGCCTGTCCGGTGATTGGGCTAGAAACCAATCTTGGAGTATAGCACAATATCATTAGGAATCATTATATTGATTTTATTTCATTTTTTCTATCCTAGGTCTTTGGGCTACTCATTGTCCAGTTCTTTGACATCCAGGCAGGCTTGGGCACAGGTACCTTCTCATGGTGTGGGCCTTGAATAACATGATTCATTGGTTGGCCACTCCCACAAGTTCTGTGCCTTCATTGCCCCAGCATATCTTCTAGGCAGACAGCTTGTAGATTGAAGGTTTTGTGGTTGGTTTGGTGTTCGAGTCCTACAAATGGAAGTTGCTTTGTTACAGAAGATGGCCAGTTCAGGCTTTGTATTCTCCATTAATAGGAGTCCATGCTAGAGTCAATCTTGTAGAATTCTGGGAGTTTCTATTGCACTGTTTCCACATTGTCACCCCAAATTTCCTCCAATTCCAGTTGTATTTCTCTATTCTCTCTCCTATCCTTCACCTCCACCTATTCCCTACTCCATTTCCACTTGCCTCCAGTCTGCCCACAAAATTTGTTCTAATTCCCTTCCCAAGTCTCCCTTAGAGACCCGTTTGCTCCTTAGCCTTTTTGAATTTGTGGATCATAGCATGATTATCATTTACTTAACAGCTCAGCTAATAGTCACCTATAATAGAATACATGCCATGTTTCTCTTTCTGGGTGTGAGTTATCACATTCAGGATATTTTTCTATTTTTTTCTATTTGCCTGAAATTTTCATGATGTCATTTTCTTAACAGCTGTGTAATACTCTATTGTTTAAATGTACCATATTTTCATTGTCCTTTCATCTGCTGAGGGGGTATGTAGGTTGTTTCTAGTTGCTGGCTATTATGAACAAATTTGGAATGAACATAGTTGAGCAAAATGTCTTTATGTTAGAATAGAACACCCTTTGTGTATAGATAGAGCGCAAGAGTAGTAGAGCTGGGTCTTGAGGGAAATCGGTTCCTAATATGTTGAATAACAGCCATATCGATTTCCATATTGGTTGGACAAGTTTGCACTCCAATCAGCAATGGAGGAATGTCCCTCTTCTTCCACATCTTCTCCAGTATGAGCTATCACTTGTGTGTTTGATCTTAGCCATTATAACAGATGTATGATGGGATCTCAAAGTAGTTTTGATTTGCATTTCCCTGATGTCTAAGAATGTTGACCATTTCTCTAAATGTTTCTCAGTCATTTGAGATTCCTCTGTTGTGAATTCTCTGTGTAGATTTGTCCCCATTTTAATTGGATTATTTGATTTGCTGATATCTAGTTTCTTGAATTATTTGTATATTTAGATATTAGTCCTCTATTTGATGTGGGGTTTGTGAAAATCTTTTTGTATTCTCTAGGCTGCCATTTCATTCTATTGACACTTTCCTTTGCCTTCCAGAAGCTTTTCAGTTTCATGAGGTCCAATTTATCAAGTCTTGACCTTAGTGCTTATACTACTGTTTTCGGTTCAGGATGTTGTCTCCTGTGTCAATGGATTCAAGGCTATTCCTCACTTTTATCAGGTTCAGTGTATCTGTTTTTATGGTAATGTCTTTCTTTGATCCACTTGGACTTGAGTTTTGCACAGCATAATATATATGGATCTACTTGCATTCACCTTCATGTGAACATCCATTTAGTCCAGCACCATTTGTTGAAGATGCTTTCTGTTTAGCATTGTGTATTTCTGGCTTCTTTGTTAAAAAAACAGGTGTTCATATGTGTGTAGGTATATATCTGGGTGTTTGACTAGATTCCATTGGTCAATGTATCTGTTTTTATACCAATACTATGATTTTTTTATTACTATAGCTCTGTAGTACAGCCTGAAAAATGGTGATGGTGATACCCCACAGTTGTTGGTTCTCTTATTGTTGTTGTTGTTCATGATTGTTTTAACTACTCTGAGGGTTTTTTTGTTGTTGTTGTTTTCCATATGAAGTTGATCAAAGTCTTTAAGAATCGTACTAGAATTTTGATAGAGATTGCATTGAATCAGTAGATTGCTTTTGGTAAGCTAGTCATTTTTACTATGTTGATTTTAGCAATCCATAAGCATGGGAGGTCTTCTCGTTTTCTTAAAACTTCTTAAATTTCTTTCTTCAAAGACTTGAAATTTTTATCATACAAGTCTTTTGCATGCTTAGTTAGATTAACCCCAATTTTTTGATTATTGTGACTATTATAAGGCTATTGTTTCCTTGGTTTCTTGTTTCATTTACTGTTTGTATATAGGAGGACTACTGATTTTTTAAGTTAATCTTGTATCCAGCCATTTCACTGAAGATGTTTATCAGCTATAGAAGTTCTCTGGTAATTTTTGGGGTTGTCTATATATACTATCATATCTGCAAACTATGATTATTTGACTTTCCTTTCCAATTCATATACACCTCATCTCCTTCAGTTATCTTATTGGTCTAGCTAGAACTTCAACTACTATATTGAATATATATGGGGAGAGTAGACAGCCTTAACTTATTCCTGATTTTAGTGGAAATGCTTGATTTTTTTCTCTCTGTTTAATTTGATGTTTGTCTATAGGATTGCTGTAAATTGCCTTTATTATGTTTATGTATTTAACTTGTATTCCTATTCTCTCTAAGAGTTTTATCATGAATGGCTGTTGGATTTTGTCAAAGGCTTGTTGTAGTGATATTTTGTTTGTGATCTAAGGAATAAAGCTTCTCTGAAGGTCAGAGTTCAGAGGGAAGCCACAAGTTAGCCATAGAATCCAAGCAGTGGTTGCACACACCTTTAATACCAGCACTCAGGAGTCAGAATTGGCAGGTGAATCTCTGAGTTCAAGGCATGTCTTGTCTACACAGCGAGTTCTTGGACAGCCAAGGGTACACAGAGAAATCCTGTCTTGAAAAACCAAAAAAAATTGTAATTACTCCAATAGACATTTGTAGAACACACTGCGGGTTTTTTCCTAGTAAATCTGGGAAAGTCACCAAAATAAAGCCCATTCCATGCTTTAACATAGGCCCAAGCAATATTTGAAAGTATTGAACTTATTTAAGCCTGTTCTTCATTGTGGCTATATCTTGTTTATACTATGACAAATGAAGCTTTCCTGAAGATCAGAGGGTAGAGCTAGACACTAGCTAAGAATAGAGGTCTGGAAGTCTGTACAGTCTGTGAGATGGCTGGGAAGAAAGAGGAATATAGGTGGAAGGAGACAGGAAGTCAGTCTCTTTTCAGTCTGAGAATTTCATACAGGTAAGAGTTCTAGTGCTGGCTGCTTCTTTGATCTTTCAGCTTTCACCCACTAATATCTTCTTCAGGTTTTTATTAAGACCAATTAGAACACATGTTACAGATTTTCGGCATCTAAAAAGGTGATGGCGAATTGTTTTTTCCAGTTTGTTTATATGGTTGATCACATTGATTGATTTTTATGTGCTGAACCATCCCTGCATTTCTGGAATGAAGCCTACTGGTAGATCGTCTTTTCGATGTGCTTTTGGATTCAGGTTGTAAGGTTTGGATTTGGGTTTGTTTCCTTTTGTTTTTTTTTGTGTGTTTTTGTATGCGTTTTCATAAGGGAAATTGTTTTGTAGTTTTCTTTCTTTGTTGAATCATTCTGTGGTTTGGTTATCAGTTTGACTATGTCATCATAAATAAATTTGGCAATTTTCCTTCTGTTTGTATTTTATGCCACAATTTGAGGACTATTGGCTTGAGTTCTTCTTTGAAAGTTTGGTATAAATCTAGGCAGAAACCATCTGGCCCTGAGATTTTTGGTTGGGAGAATGTTTTTTATTATTTTAATTTTAAATAGCTTGCTTCACATATCAATCCCAGTTCCCTCTCCATCCCCTCCACGCACGCCCCCCACCATTCCCACTCTATCCCCACTTCCTTCCACATAGGGGATATCCAGGGTCTGACATTTCGCTCAGAGCAGGGTCCAGGCACTCCCTTAAGAGTCCAGGCTGAGAGATCATCCCTTTTTGTGTTATGGACACATGGAGTTCATTTGTGTGCCAGGGATAAATACTGATCAACTGCCCAGGGCCCCATAGGTTGCCCAGGCCCAGGCCTCCTAACTGACTCTCTCACTCAGAGGGTCTGGATCAGTCCCATGCTGACCTCCCAGCTGTCCATCTGGGGTCCAAAGCTCCCCCTGTTCAGATCATCTGTCTCTTCTTGTATTGCCAGCCCATTTTTTGCCAATTTTCTCATCGCTTCTCTCTCTCTATCACTGGTTTCCATGGGTTCAGTTCAGTGTTTAACTGTGGGTGTTTGTCTCTACTTTCAACAGTAACTGGATGTAGGTTCTAGGATGGCATATAAGGTACATATCAAGTTCATTATCAGGAATGGGCATTTAAGGTAGTCTCTCCACTATTGCTTAGCTTGCCAGTTGGTGTCATCCTGTTAGATCTCTAGAGGTCTCACTGGTGCCAGATGTCTTCAAACCTATGACTCCCTCTATTTTGGCATTTCTCATCCTGTTCTCCATCTATTCTACCCCCACTCAAACTTCCTGTTCCCTGTGACCTACTCTCTTTCCTCCTGTTCTCCCCTTTCTTTTTCCCAGCTCCCATTCCCTCACTACCTCCCACCGTGTTCCCAATCTGTTCAGGAGACCTTGCCTCATTCCTCTTCTCTGGGGTACCATGCATATCACTTTTAGGTTCTTTCCTGTTTCCCAGACTCTGTCAGTGGAATTGCAGACTGTCACTATCCTGATCCTTGTCTAAAATCCACATATGAGTGAGTACATACCATGTTTCTCTTTTTGTGACTGGGTTACCTCACTCAGGATGGTTTCTCTAGTACCATCCATTTGCCTGCGAATTTCAAGATTCCATTTTTTTCCACCGAGTAGTACTACATTGTATAAATGTACCACATTTTTTTTCTATCTGTTCTTCAGTTGAGGGACATCTAGGTTGCTTCCAGGTTCTGGATATTACAAATAATGCTGCTATGAAAAATAGTGGAACAGATGTCCTTGTTGTATGAATTTGCATCTTTTGGATAAATGCCTAAGAGTGGAATTGCTGGGTCTTGTGGTAGATTGACTCCCATTTTACTGATAAATCTCCATAGTGATTTCCAAAGTGGGCACTCCCACCAGTAGTGGAGGAGTGTTCCCCTTTCTCCACATCCTCCCCAGCATAAATTGTCTTACGTGTTTTTGATTTTAGTCATTCTGACAGGAATAAGATGGTATCTCAGAGTTGTTTTGATTTGCATTACCCTGATAGCTAAGGATGTTGAGTACTTTCTCAAGTATCTCTCAGCCATTTTATACTCCTCTACTGAGAATTCTCTATTTAGTTCTGTAGCCCACTTTTTAATTGCATCGTTTGTTGTTTTGCAGACTTGCTTCTTGAGTTCTTTGCAAATTTTGGAGCTCAGCCCTCTGTCAGATGTAGGTTAGTGAATACCTTTCCCTATTCTGTGGCCTGACTTTTTCTCTTATTGACTGTGTCCTTTGCCTTACAGAACTCTTCAGGAGGTCCCATTTGTTAATTGTTAATCTCAGTGTCTTTGCTACTGGTGTTATGTTCAGGAAGCAGGCTACTGTACCAATTCGTTGAAGAGTATCTCCCACTTTCTCTTCTAAGAGTTTCAGTGTGGTTTGATTTATGTTGAGATCTTTGATCCATTTGGACTTAAGTTTTATGCAAGGCGATAGAAATGGATCTATATCCGCAGTCTTCTGCCTGCCAATATCCATTTATGCCAGCACCATTTGTTGAAGATGCTTTCTTTTTACCATTGTATAATTTTAGCTTCTTTGTCAAAAATCAAGTGTTCATAGGTGTGTGGGTTAAAATCAGGGTTTTCAGTTCGAGTTCATTGGTCTATCTGAATGTTTCCAGGACTATAGCTCTGTAATAGAGCTTGAAGTCAGGTATGGTGATGCCTCCTGAAGTTCCTTTATTGGCTATCCTGGATCTTTTGCTTTTCCATATAAAGTTGATTATTGTTCTTTCAAGGTCTGGAAAGGATTGTGCTGGGATTTTGATAGGGAATGCATTGAATCTGTACATTGCTTATGGCAAGATTGCCATTTTTATAATGTTGATCCTACCAATCTAAGAGCATGGGAGATCTTTCCATTTTCTGGTATCCTCTTTGATTTCTTTCTTTACAGACTCAAATTCTTGATATACAGGTCATTCACTTCTTTGGTTAACGTTACCCTCAGATATTTGATGCTGTTTATGGCTATTGTAAAGGATGATGTTTCTCTGATTTCTTTCTCAGCCACTTTATCATCTGTATATAAGGGTTACTGATTTTTTTGAGTTATCCTTGTATCCTGCCACTTTGCCTAAGGTGTTTATCAGCTCTGTGAGTTCCCTTGCAGAGGTTTTTGGGTCACTTATGTAAACTATCATATGATCCTCAAATAGTGAAAGCTTAACTTCTTCTTTTCCTATTTGCATCCCTTGATTTACTTTTGTTGTCTTATTGCTCTAGCTAGAACATCAAGTACAATATTGAAGAGATGTGGAGAGAGTGGACAACTTTGTCCTGTTCCTGATTTTAGTGGAATTATGTTGAGTTTCTCTCCATTTGGTTTGATGTTAGCTGCTGGTTTACTGTATATTGCTTTTATTATGTTCAGGTATGTTCATGTTGTCCCTGATCTGAATAGGACGTTTATTATGAAGGGGTGATGGATTTTGTCAAAGGTTTTTTCAGCATCTAGTGAGATTATCTTGTGGTTTTTGTTTTGTAGTATTTTTTTTATATGGTGGATTACATTGATAGATTTTCTAATGTTGAGCCATCCCTGCATTCCTAGAATGAAGCCTATTTGATCATTGTGGATGATTTTTTCTGATGTGTTCTTGAAGATGATTTGCTAGTATTTTATTGAATATTTTTGCATCGATGTTCATGAGGGAAATTGGTCTATAGTTCTCTTTCTTAGTTGTGTCATTGTGTGGTTTGGATACCAAGGTAATTATAGCCTTGTAAAAAGAGGTTGGCAGTGAGCCTCCTGCTTCTATTGTGTGGAACACTTTGAGGAGTATTGGAATTAGCTCTTCTTTGAATTTCTGGTACAATTCTACACTGAAGCCATCTGGGCCTGGGATTTTTGGTTGGGAGAATTTTGATGACTGCTTCTATTTCATTAAGGGTTAAAAGTCTGTTTACATTGTTTATCTGTTCTTGATTTAGTTTTGGTAAGTGATATCTATCCAATAAATTGTCCATTTCTCTTAAATTTTCAAATTTTATGGAGTACAGGTTTTCAAAATATGCCCTGATGATTCTCTGGATTTCCTCAGTGTCCATTGTTATGTCCCACTCTTCACTTCTGATTTTGTTCAGTAGTATGCTCTCTCTCTCTGTCTTTTGCTTAGCTTGGACAAAGTTTTGTCTATCTTGTTGATTGTCTCAAAGAACCAACTCTTTGTTTCATTGATTCTTTGCTATGGTTTCTACTTGATTGATTTCAGCCTTTAATTTGATTATTTCCTGGTATCTGCTCCTCCTGGGTGAGTTTGCTTCTTTTTGTTCTAGAACATTCAGCTGTGCTATTAATTCTCTAGTTTGACTGTTCTCCAGTTTCTTCATGTGGGCACTTAGTTCTATGAACTTTCCTCTCAGCACTGCTTTCAGAGTGTCCTGTGTCCCATAAGTTTGGGTATGTTGTGTCTTCATTCTCATTGAATTCCAGGAAGTCTTTAATTTCTTTTTTTTCTTTGACCAGGCATGGTGCAATAGTGCATTATTCAATTTCCATGAGTTTGTAGGGTTTCTGTGATTTGTGTTATTGTTGAATTCTAATTTTAATCCATGGTGGTCTGATATCTGTGGAGGTTTGCTATGTTTCCTATTTTGTGGTTGATTTTAGAGAATTTTCCATGTGGCACTGAGAAGAAGTTATATCTCTTTGTGTTTGGGTAGAACGTTCTATAGATGTCTGTTTAACCCAGTTGGGTCATAACTTCTATTAGTTCTTTTGTTTCTTTGTTAGGTTTATGTCTGGAGGTCCTGTCTAGCAGTGAGAGCTGAGTGTTTAAGTCTCCTACTTCTAGTGTGTGAGATTTTATGAGCGATTTGAGCTTTAGTAATGTTTCTTTCACTAATGTGGGTGCCTTTGTATTTGGGGCATAGATGTTTAGAATTGAGACTTCATCTTGACAGACTCTTACTTTGATGAATATGAAATGTCCTTCATCATCTCTTTTGATTGATTTTAATTTGAAGTATAATTTGTTAGATATTAGGATTGCTACACCAGCTTGTTTCTTGGGTCCATTTGATTGGAAAATCTTTTCCCAATCCTTTACTCTGAGGTAACGTTTGTCTTTGATGTTGAGATGTGTTTCTTTTATGCAGCAGAAGGATGGGTTTATGTCTTTGTATCCTCTATGCTAGTGTGTGTCTTTTTATAGGCAAGTTGAGACCGTTGACATTGAGGGATATTAATGACCATTGATTGATGATTCTTGTTTGTGCTTGATTTATTGGTAGTGGTGTTACTGTGTGTAGGTTCTCCTCCCTTTTTCTTTTAGTGTTTTATAAAGTGGGATTACTTATTGCCTATGTCTTTGTGAGTGTAGTTATCTCCATTGGGTCTAGGTTTTCTTTCAAGCACTTTCTGTAGGGCTGGATTCATGGATATGTATTGTTTAAATCTGGATTTGTCATGGAATATTTTGTTTTCTCCATCTATGGTCATTGAAAGCTTTGCTGGATATAGTAGTCTGGGCTGGCATCCTTGTTCCCTTAGCATTTTTAGGACATCTGTCCAGTATCTTCTGGCTTTCATCGTTTCCATTGTGAAGTCGGGTGTACTTCAGATAGGTCTGCCTTTATATGTTACTTAGCCCTTTTCTTTAGCTGCTCTCATTATTTTCTCTTTATTCTGTAGGTTTGATGTTTTGATTATTATATGGTGAGGGAACTTCTTTTTCTGGTCCAGCCTATTTGGTGTTCTGTAAGATTTGTATTTTCATAATCATATCTTTCTTTAGGTTAGGGAAGTTTTCTTCTATGATTTTGTTGAATATATTTCCTATAACTTTGGGCTGCATTTCTTCACCTTCTTCTTACCTACTATTCTCAGGTTTGGCTTCTTCACAGTGTCCCATATATCCTGGATATTTTGTGTTAGGGATTTGTTGGTATTGAGATTTTCTTTGGTTGATAAATGCATATCCTCTAATGAGTCTTCAACATCTGAGATTCTGTCTTCTATCTCTTGTATTCTATTGGTGATTCTTGCATCTGTAGTTCCTGATTGTTTATCCAGCTTTTCTATTTCAAGAATCCCCTCATTCTGTGTTTTCTTTATTGTTTCTATTTCAGCTTTCAATCCTTCAACTATTTGAGTTGTTTCCTTCATTTGTTTCATTGTTTTTTCTTGGCACTCTTTAGATTCTTTAAGAGATTTGTTTATTTCTTGAATTTTTTGGTTCTTTTTTGTCCATTTCATGTATTTTTTGTTTGATTTTTCTTCTATTTCTTAAAGGGATTTCTTCTTTTAGGATCTCTATCATCTTCATAAAATATTTTTAAAAATCTGTCTCTTTTGCTCCATTATGTTGTGTTTTTCAGGTCTTACTGTCATTGGGTCTCGAGATTCTGGTGGAGTCATGTTGGTGTTTCTATTGCTGAATGAGCTCTTATTCTGTCTTCTTCCCATCTCTTCTTCAAGTGGGTGCAGGTGGGGTCTTTCTGTCTCCACTGCTTTCATTCTTTCCTGAAGATGAAACTTGGATCACCGGAAGGTGATGTCTGGAATGGCTGAAGCCTTTCCTGTGGAGCAGATCCTCTGGATGTCAGGAGCAGGCCCCCAGAAGATTGAGGGAGTGGGTGATGGGCAGGGGAGTGCTCCCAGGGAGACCCAAGCTCATCTGAACCTGGATACACAGGAGGGTGGGGTCTGGAAGGACTCAGTTGGGATAATTTTAATGACTGCTTTTAATTTACTAGGGGTTATATATCCATTTCAATGGTTCATCTGATCTTCATTTAAATCTGGTAAGTAGTATTGATTGTTAAAATTATCAACATTTTTTAGATTTTCTAATTTTTTAAAGAACAGGTTTCTAAAGTATGACCTAAGGAATTTTTTATTTCCTCAGTGTCTGTTGTTATGACCACTTTTCACTTTTTATTTTGTTAATTTGGATACTCCCTCTCCACTTTTTAGTAAGATTGAATAAAAGTTTGTCTATTCATTGATTTTCTCAAAAAAACAACTCTTTGTTTCATTGATTTTTGTATTTTTCTCTATTTCTGTTGTATTGATTTCAGCCTTCAGTTTGGTTATTTCCTACCATCTACTCCTCTTGTGTGTACCAGCTTCTTTTTGCTCTTGAGATTTCAGGTGGCTATTAAATTCATAGTCTGAGATCCATCCAAACATTTTTTTATCTTTTATTTAAATTTTAATTAGAAACAAGCTTGCTTCATATGTCAATCCCAGCTTCCACTCCTTCTCCTCCTCCCCTACCCCTGACCAACCCCCCCAATGCTGACCCTATCCCCACCCAATTCATTCTCTGCTTCCTAAGGAGGATAAGGCCCTCCATGGGGGATCTCCAGAGTCAGTCATTTCATCCAGGGCAGGGCCTAGGCCCTCCTCCACATATCCAGGTTGAGAGAGCATTCCTTGATGTTAAATGGGCCCTAAAGTTCACTTGTATGCCATGGATAAATACTGATCTACTCCCCAAGGCCCCATAGATTGCTGAGGCCTCCAAGCTGACACCCAAATTTAGGGGGTCTGGATCAGTCCCATGCTGACCTTTCAGCCATCTGTTTGAGGTCCAAGAGCTCCCCCTTGTTCAGGTCAGCTGCATCTGTGGGGTTTCACCAGCCCAGTCTTGACCCCTTGGATCATCACTCCTCCCTGTCTGCAACTGGGTTCCAGGAATTCAGGTGAGTGTTTAGCTGTGGGTGTATGCCTCTGATTTCATTAGCCACTGAATGAAGGCTCATGTTTGTCTTTTTGTGACTGGGTTATCTCACTCAAGATGGTTTCTTCTAGTGCCATCCATTTGCCTGCAAATTTCAAGATTCCATTTTTCCCCCTAGTAGGACTCCATTGTGTATATGTACCATGTTTTCTGTGTCTACTCTCCAGTTGAGGGGCATCTAGGTGGCTTCCAGGTTCTGGTTTTTACAAATAATGCTGCTATGAACATAGTAAAGGAGACATCCTTGGTCTTGAAGAGATCAGAGATAACAGGAATATGCCTAAAAATAATAAAAGCTATATACACAAACTAACAGCCAGCACCAAATTAAATGGAGAGAAACACAATGTGACTCCTCTAAAATCAGGAAGAAGGCAAGGCTGCCCCTCTCTCCATATCTCTTCAATATTGTATTTGCAGTTCTAGCCAGAGAAATAAGACAACAGAAAGAGATCAAGGGGATGCAAATTGGAAAAGAAGAAGTCAAATGCTCACTATTTGTAGATGATATGAGAGTTTACATAAGTTACCCAAAAAAGTCAACCAGGGAACTCCTACAGCCTATAAACACCTTCAGCAAAGTGGCAGGATACAAGATTAATTCAAAAAAATAAGTAGCCCTACTATATACAAATGATAAAAGGCTTGAGAAAGAAATCAGAGAAACATCACCCTTTACAATTGCCATAATCAATAAAAAATACTCGGGGTAATGGTAACCAAACAAGTGAAAGACCTGTATCACAAGAACTTTGAGTCTTTAAAGAAAGAAATTAAAGAAGATACCAGAAAATGGAACAATCTGCTATGCTCTTGGATAGACAGGATCAACGTATTAAAAAATGGCAATCCTGCCAAAAGCAATCTACAGACTCAATGCAATCCCCATCAAAATCCCAGAACAATTCCTCACAGACCTAGAAAGAACAATTCTCAACTTTATATGGAAAAACAAAAAACCCAAGACAACCCTGCTCAACAAAGCAACTTCTGGAGGCATCTCCATCCCTGACTTCAAGCTCTATTATAGAGCTATAGTCCTGAAAACAACTTGGTATGGCACAAAAATAGACAGGTAGAAAAATGGAATAGAATTGAAAACCCTGAGATTAATCAACAAACCTATGAACAACTGATTTTTAACAAAGAAGATAAAATTATACAATGGAAAAAAAAAGAAATCATCTTCAACAAATGGTGCTGGCATAACTGGATATTGGCATGTAGAAGACCGCAGATAGATCCATGTCTATCGCCATGCACAAAACTTAAGTTAAGTCTAAAGAAAGTTTCAAAGACCTCAACATAAACCCAACCACATTGAACCTTTTAGAAGAGAATGTGGGAGGTACCCTTTAACGAATTTGTACGGGATACTGCTTCCTGAACATAACACCAGTAGCACAGACAGTAAGATCAACAATTAATAAATGGGACCCCATGAAACTGAGAAGTTTCTGTAGGGCAAAGGGCACAGTCAGGAAGATAAAAATGCACCCCACAGATTGGGAGAAGATATTCACTAACCCCACATCTGACAGAGGGCTGATCACCAAAATTTATAAAGAACTCAAGAAGTAAGTCTCCAAAACACCAAAGGATCCAATTAAAAATTGGGGTACAGAACTAAACAGAGAATTCTCAATAGAGGAGTATAAAATTGCTGAGAGACACTTGAGAAAGTGCTCAACATCCTTAGCCATCCGGAAAATGCAAATCAAAACAACTCTGAGATACCATCTCACTCCTGTCAGAATGGCTAAAATAAAAATCGCCAATGACAGTTTGTGCTGGAGAGGATGTGGAGAGAGGGTAACACTCCTCCACTGCTGATGGGAGTGCCAACTCTTACAGCCTCTATGGAAATCAGCATGGAGATTCCTCAGAAAAATGGGAATCAGTCTACCACAAGACCCAGCAATTCCACTCTTAGGCATATACCAAAAAGATGGCCATTCACATAACAAGGATGTCTGTTCCACTATGTTCATAGCAGCATTATATGTAATAGCTAGATCCTTGAAGCAAGCTAGATGTCCCACAACTGAAGAGTTGATAGAGAACATGTGGTACATTTACACAATGGAGTACTACTCAGCTGAAAAAAACAATGTAATCTTGAAATTTGCAGGCAAATGGAAGGCACTAGAGGAAACCATTCTGACTGAGGTAACTCAGACACAAAAAGAAAAACATGGTATGTACTCACTCATATATGAATTTTAGTCATGGATCAGGGGAGTGTCAGCCTACAATCCCAGTGCCAGTGAATCTGGGAAACAGGGAGGTTCCCAAGAGGGATGCATGGTACCCCAGAGAAGAGGAATGTGGCAAGCTGTCCTTAGCAGATTGTGAACATCAGGGGAGGGGAGAGGGAACCAAGAAAACAAGAGTGGGAGAAGAGGATGGGAGAAGAAGACATGGGGTATCAGGAAGGTTGAGTTGAGGTAAGAATAGAGGATAGGAGGATGAGAGATACCATAATAGATGGAGTTGTTACAGAGTCGAGGAGGGAGCTGACACTAGTGAGATCTCCAGAGAACTACAAGGATAACTCCTAACTGGCAAACTAAGCAATAGTTTGATGATAAGGTTGATTAATACCCTATATGCCATCCTAGAACCTTCATCCAGTGACTTATGGATGCAGAGACAGATACCCACAGCTAAACACTGGACTGAACTCCGGGAACCTAGGGAGGAGTGATGAGCAAAGGGGTCAAGACTATGATGGTGAAACCCACAAAAACAGCTAACCAGATAATGGGGAGCTTTTGAATATCAGACTGATGGCTGAGAGGCCAACAGGGGACTGATCTAGACTCCATGAATATAGTCTCAGTGAGGAGGCCACAGAAATCACTGGGGCCTTGGGTATTAGATCAGTGTTTACCATGGTGTATGAATGATCTTTGGGAACCCATTCCACATGGATGGAGGCTCTCTCAAGCTGGACACATGGGGAAGGGTGTAGGTCCTGCCCTGGATGAAATGACAGACTTTGGAGATCCCCCCAAGGAGGATCATCCTCCCTGGGAAATGATGTGGGGATGAGGTGGGGGTTGGGGGGCTGGTTGAGGAAGGGGGAGGGGTGGGAAAGGGAGCTGGGTTTGATATGTGAAGCATTCATGTTTCTAATTTAAATAAAAATATATATTGAGGAAAAATGGCAATCTTGTCACAAGCAATCTACAGATTAAATGCAATCCCTATCAAAATCCCAGCACAATTCTTCACAGACCTTGAAAGAACAATAATCAACTTTATATGGAAAAGCAAAAGACCCAGGATTGCCCAAACAACCATGTTCAATGAAGGAATGTCTGGAGGTATCACCATCCTTGACTTAAAGCTGTATTACAGCCCATTTTATCATCTGTATATAGTAGTGCTACTGATTTTCTTGAGTTGATCTTGTATCCTGCCACTTTGCTGAAGGTATTTATCAGCTGTAGGAGTTCCCTGGTAGAGGTTTTTGGATTACTTATGTAAACTATCTTATCATCTGCAAATAGTGAAAGTTTGAACTCTTCCTTTCCAATTTGTATCCCCTTGATCTCCTTTTGCTGTCATACTGCTCTGGCTAGAACTACAAAGACAGTATTGAAAAAGTATGGAGAGAGTGGACAGCCTTGCCTTGTTCCTGATTTTAGAAGAATCATGTTGAGTTTCTGTACATTTAGCTTGATGTTGGTTGTTGGTTTGCTGTATATAGCTTTTCCAGTTTTAAGGTAAGTTCCTGTTATCCCAGATCTCTCCAAGACCTTTATCATAAAGGGGTGTTGGATTTTGTCAAAGGATTTTTCAGCTTCTAGTTAGATGATCATGTGATTTTTTTCTCAGCTTGTTTAAATGGTGGATTACATTGAGGGATTTTCATATGTTGAATGATCCCTGCATCCCTGGAATGAAGCCTACTTGATCATTGTGGATGAGTTTTCTGATGTGTTCTTGTATATGATTTTCCAGTATTTTATTAAGTATTTTTGCATCAATGTTCATGAGGGATATTGGTCTGAAGTTCTCTTTCTTAGTTGTGTCTTTGTGTGGCTTAGTTTTCAAGTTACTGAAGCCTCATAGAAGGAGTTTGGCAAAGACCCTTCTGTTTCTATTGCATGAAATACTTTGAGAAGAACTGGTATAAGCTGTTCTTTGAATTTCTGGTAGAATTCTGTACTGAGACCATCTGGCCCTGGGCTTTTATTGGTTGGGAGACTTTTGATGACTGCTTCTATATCGTTAGGGGTTATAGGTCTATTTAAATTGCTTACCTGTTCTTGATTTAAGTTTGGCAATTGATATATATATATCCATAAAATTTTTCATTTCCTTTAGATTTTCAAATTTTGTGTAGTACACGTTTTCAAAATGCGACCTGATAATTCTCTGGATTTCCTCAGTGTTCATTTGTATGTCCTCCCCCTTTTCGTTTCTGATTTTGTTAATTTGCATGTTCACACTCTGCCGTTTTGTAAATTTGGATAAAGATTTGCCTGTCTTGCTGATTTTCTCAAAGAACCAACACTTTGTTTCATTGATTCTTTGTATTGTTTTCCTAGTTTATACTTTATTGATTTCAGCCCTCAATTTAATTATTTCATCATACCTACTCCTCCTGGGTGAGTTTGCTTCTTTGAGTTCTAGAGCTTTCAGTTGTGCTGTTAATTTTTGAGTGTAACTATTCTCTAGTTTCTTCATGTGGGCACTTAGTGCTATGAACTTCCCTCTTAGCATTGCTTTCAAAGAGTCCCATAAGTTTGGGTATGTTGTGTCTTCATTTTCGTTGATTTCTAGGAAGGTTTTAATTTCTTCTTTAACCAAGGGATGGATCAATTTTGCATTCATCAATTTCCATGAGTTTGTAGGGTTTCTTCAATTTGTGTTGTTGTTGAATTCTAATTTTACACATGGTGTCCTGATAAGGTACATGGAGTTATTCCATTTTTTTTGTACCTGATGAGGTTTGCTATGTTGCCAAGTATGTGGTCGATTTTTGAGAAGGTTCCATGTGGCACTGAGAAGAAGGTATATTCTTTTTTATTTGGATGGAATGTTCTATAGATGTCTATTGATCCCAATTGGGTCGTAACTTCTCTTAGTTCATTTGCTTATTTGTTAAGTTACTGTCTGATAGTCAGGTCTAGTGGTGAGAGTGGGGTGCTGAAGACCCTCATCGTAAGTGTGTGAGGTTTTATATGTGATTTGAATTTTACTCATGTTTCTTTTATGAATATGGGTGCCTTTGTATTTGGGGCATATATGTTCAGAATTGAAACTTCATCCTGATGGATTTCCTGTGTGATGGGTATGAAATGACCACCTTCATCTCTTTTGATTGATTGTATTTTAAAATCTAATTTGTTAGATATTAGGATTGCTACCCCTGCTTGTTTCATGGGTTCATTTGATTGGAAAATCTTTTCCCAACGTTTAACTCTGAGGTAATGTCTGAATTTGAGGCTGAGGTGTGTTTTTTTTTATGCAGCAGAAGGATGGGTTCTATCTTTGAATCTATTCTGTTAGCCTGTGTCTTTTTATGGGTGAGTTAAGACCATTAATATTGAGGAATATTAATGACCATTGATTGCTCATTCTTGTTTGTTTTGGAATAGTTGATGGTGGTGGAATTATATGTGGATTTACACCTCTTTTTTTCTTTTGGCTGTTGGTAAGTTGGGATTATCTATTGTCTATGTTTTTCTTGTTGTATTTAACTTCCGTGGGTTCAAGTTTTCCTTCCAGAACTTTCTGTAGGGCTGGATTAGTGGAAATGTATTGTTTAAATCTGGTTTTGTCATGGAATATCTTTTTTTCTCCATCTATAGTGATTGAAAGCTTTGCTGGGTATAGCAGTCTGGGCTGGCATCCATGGTCTCTTAGTGTTGATAGAATATCTATGCAGGACCTTATGGTTTTCAGAGTTCCATGGAGAAGTCAGTTGTGATTCTGATAGGTTTGCCTTTATATGTTACTTGGCCTTTTTCCTTTGCTGCTTTTAATATTCTTTCTTTATTCTGTATGTTCAGGGTTTGTACTATTATGTTTCTAGGGGACTTCCTTTTGTGGTCCACCTATTGGGATTTCTATAGGCTTCTTGTACTTTCATTGGCATTTCTTTCTTTATGTTGGGAAACTTTTCTTCTATGATTTTGTTGAATATGTTTCTGCCCCTTTGAGGTGGCTTTCTTCACCTTCTTCTATAACTATTATTCTTAGGTTTTGTCTTTTCATGGTGTCCCATATTTCCTGGATATTTTGTTTTAGGAATTAGTTGAATTTAAGATTTTATCTGGTTGATGAATCTATATCCCCTAGTGTATCTTCAACACCTGAGAGTCAATCTTCCATCTCTTGTATTCTGTTGGTTATGCTTGCATCTGTAGTACTTGACCATTTGCCCAGATTTTCTATTTCCAGCATTCCTTCTGCCTGTGGGTTTTTTTTATTGTCTCTACTTCAGCTTTCAACCCTTGCATTGTTTGAATTATTTCTTACAATTTTTGCTGTGTCTTTTTCTCTCTTTCTTGCATTTGTTGGATTTTTTGGTTTGTCTTGCATTTTTTGGTTTGTTTTTTCTTCCATTTTTTTTGCATTTTTGGTTCTTTTTCTTCCATTACTTTAAGAGATCTTTCTCATATCCTCTTTGAGGGCCTGTATTATTTTCATCAAGTTCTTTTTAAGGTCTTTCTCATCTGCTTTATCTGCAATGGCTGTTCTAGCCTCTGGCAGTGTCATATTGGTTTGTCAGTTTCTCGGTGTTTTTTTATATTATTTCCTTCTCATCTTTTCTTCCTGTGGGTGCAGTAGGAGTCTCTTCCTCTCCTGTTGGGTATATGACCATGGTTCCTTTCCAGTGGGTGGGAGCACGTCCAATACCCTGGTGGCTTTCCTCTTGCGTGGATGGAGGCTGTCCTAGTATCACGGCCTTGGCAATCTCTGGGTAGATTGTATGTGGTCTTGGCTTATTAGTGATGCCCAGGCCTGTTGCTTCCTCAGCAGCTACATGGTTTTTCCTTGACTCTGCCTACTATTTTTCCTCTATCCCTGTTTGGATTTCCTGCCTTGCTAGGCTAAAACAGCTTTATTCTTCAACCAGTAAGAGAAACATATATTCACAGCATGCACAAGGACATCACATCCTTCATCATCTCCTCTTTTCTGTCTAAACAAAAAGGAATGTTTTTAACTTTAGCCTAATAAAATTATATATAACAAAGCAGTTATCAAGCAAGAACTATAGTTGACAATATTTAGTTCATTAACATTTGAAAAAGTTAAAGAAAAATATTTTATTATCTGTTCTATCTGTGAGTCCAAAGTTTTATATGTAACTTATCTTTTATTGTGACTAAGGAAAACCATAACCATCTTCAACTCCTTCAAAGACCCCAAAAGGATAGTCCGTAAACTCTTGAATTGCCTGGTCAGTTACCCAAAGTTTCTCTGTGACTTTGTTACATCCATCTTCAGCCCATAGGCCATAATGTCTGGCAGACTTTCTAATGAAGTAGGAAATTTGAAGATTTGTTTTGTCTTGTATTGGCAAAGTTCATCAGTTGTTTTCTTCTATAAAACAGGAACCCTGTCTCTTGGCAGACACTTTTTTGTAACTTGCCTGTCCAGTTTGGACATCATACTTCTAGTCAGCAGTTTAGGCAAGAACAGTTCTTTGCCCAATAGGTCAGTTTTGCCACATTGAAGGCAAACTCCATAAGGAGTTTCTTTGTTTCTTTGTTGCACACCATCCTCTCTGACATAACTGGTGTTTCCAAGGGGCAGTTGGTCATGAAAAACCCTAATAAACCATTTTAAATGCCATATTCTGTAGGTCTTTGAAAAGTTTTGAAGAATACCTATCCATTTGAAATATATCACTGTATATCTAGAAAACCTAACACAACTATAATTATAGGTGACTATCTATAATCTGTATTTAATTATACATCAGGTCCCCAAAAAAGAGTGACTGCAATTCTTGCCAATATAAGGTGTCCAGCGCTTCAGAATATCCTGCTTCATAGAAACACTGGGCGGTGGTGGCACACGCCTTTAATCCCAGCACTTGGGAGGCAGAGGCAGGCAGTTCTCTGTGAGTTCGAGGCCGGGCTGGACTGACAGCCTCCAAAACAATACAGAGAAAACCTGTCTCGTAAAACCAAACCAAACCAAAACAAAACAAAACAAAACAAAAGAAAAAAAGAAATATCTGTCAGACATGCTAGAACTATAGACTGAAGATGGATGCCCCAGTGTTGCAAAGCTACCTTGGGTGACTATCTAGGCACTCAGATGTTTCTGTAATTTATCACATTTTTGGAAGTCACTTGCTTGCACTTGCTACTTACTTAGTTAATATTATTTTCTTCTCACGTCTCTGAGGGAGTTGAAGATTCAATAGTTAGTTAATAGATTTCTTTTCTACAAGACTCAGTAAAGAAACTCACTAAAGTGTGTTAAGTACAATAGGCTTGAAAGACATTAAAAGATAATTTGATAATGCAAATTAGAATAGAAAGTAAATTCAATAAAAAACTGTGGACTCATCAAGAAAGAATAGATAATGGAGTATTTTCTCCAAATTTGTCAGATATTAATGGACTAGATATTGTTCATGTACTTATTTACTCTATATATTGTATATACTTATTGCATATAATTTTCTTACATTACTTTACCCTTTGTTTATTTTTAAACAAAAAATGGGGATATGTGGTGATATCTTGCTTATATAAATAAACCCTATCTGAAAATCACAGGACAAACTTGCCACTAGCTAATCACAGAGGTCTGGAAGTTTTGTATAGACAGATGTGAAGTGAGATGACTGGGTAGAAACAGGAAGTGAGATGTCTGGGCACACACAGGAAGTAAGATGGCTGAGCAGAGAGAGGAAACAAGCAGGAAGAAACAGGAACATGCTCTCTTCTTCTGCTGAGATGCTAAGAAGGTAAAGATGGCTTTGACTTGTTCCTTCTTCTCTCTGATCTCTCAGCATTTTTCTCTGTGTCTGACTCTGGGCTTGTATTATTTAGACTAATTAACAACTACATTTTACTCTGGTCAGAATGCTTATGATAGAGCAGAGGGTCTCCACATGAGTTGTGGGCTAGAATTTCGGCAGCTGGGATGGCCTCTCATTAAGCAGAGGTTATCCACCTAAACTGGGGGCTGGGTCACAGAATTGAGGAGTAGAAGGTATTGAGGACAGGGTGGAAAGGCACTGAAAGTGTAAAGAAGTCCATGGGTAGGCAGCTTACCTACTGGAGTTCTGGCAGCAGTATGGCCTCTGGCCCAGCAGGGGCCTCCAATCAAATTGGGAACTGGGACAGCAAACTGGTTCTTAGATCAAAGGATCAGTGCTGAGGATGGAAGGGCGTGGAAGTGTCATTTGCAGCTAGACTGGAACGTTGACATCCTTTATTCAGTATGCATCTACTGAGAACTCTCATGAAGTACAAAGGGATGCCCCAGGTACTTGGAGTTTATCAGAATTTTTAACAGAGGAGTATCCAGTCCATCTGGAGTTTTTGTTCAGTGTGGATAATGTAATATAACCAGTAGACACAACGAGCAGGTTAATTACATATCATTTAGAAGATAACAAATAGTATTGAAAATAGAAAAGCAGAGCTAGATAAGGGGTACACCAGTGCCAGATAGGTGGGTTGGCTGCTGAATTAACTAGAGTGATCTGAGTAATGATTGTGAGAGGTAAGGGAGATTAATTACATGGTCATTTGTGGGAGAGAACTACAAGCAAAAGAAATAGCCTGCTGGAGGTTGCTAAGTAGAAGTCCCCCTCAGGAGTCCTACGAGGTTAAGTGTGGAGGTTGATACATAAGCTCATGAAAGAAAAGCAGGATGCAACACGACAGTGAGGCTGTTGCCCTGGAAAACATCTAACCTGATTTACCCCTCAGCTATTAACTCAGAAAAATTCAGACAATATGGTTTTTTTTAATTACCCGTAAACCTTATTTTAAGAACAACCATTACCTAGTTAATATTATACAGCATAACACACACACACAGAGTCAGTCTTCCCTAATGTCCTGGGATATTTTCTCTACTGTAAATATAACTAAGGGTGGTTATCTTCTTGTAGGAAACCATTCATCAGCTTTTGATAAGCAGACCCATCAGGTAGATCTTATTGTGTGATTTCTCACCAAGGGTCTCTGGGAAGAAAATAGTGTATCCACTAGGATCTGAGCTTTATTTTACACCCTCCACCAGCCTAGGCACTCAAGACTAGGAAGGTGGATGAGGGAGAAGTCTCTCCTCATGTTACAAAGTACTGTGCATTCTTGATTCTTTCCTTACTCTGTTATTCAGACGAGTTTCCCCTCTGTATCTCTGTTATCTTCTCATGTAATAAACAAAGTGGGTAGTTCCTGTACTGTTCATGTTCTTTGAGTTACTTTGTTACAAAAAATTGTCATTCTCTTGGACTATCAACCATTGATGATTGGTATTTAAGGATGTTTCTAAGAATCTGAATTCTGGGTAGCACAAATAAAAGCTTTGGTGATCACAAATTCTGCAGCAGAATCATTCTTAAGGTTCATTTTACAGTTACCCTTGATATTATAGTCATGTATCCAAGCTTGAGATGCTTCAGTTCCAAGGTAAGGTCCCAGGAGTGTCAGGACAATACATAACCAATCTCAATACATCCATGTCAACCAAGTGATTTGTTCATTGTCAGTACTCAACAACTAATATCCATTACTCCAACATGGATTTCTAATTAATGCAAGGCAGAACACCTTATAATTAATCTAGGAAATTTGAATGTTCTGTACAAATTGGATGATATATGGTAACTGTGTGGGACACCTGCAAGTACACAACTCTTTGCCACTATAGATGCTTAATGAGGACCAACAGTGTGGGCTTCATGTTGCTAAATTACAACATTGTATATACTAGAGCTGCCAAACATGGTTCTTTTTAACTAATCAGGTAGCAGGAAAAGAGTGTGCTTTGAAAATGGTAGGAAAAACTATCCAGAAGTCTCTGTTACCCTCATGTAAAAGTGTAGAATTATAGACAATGTTGAAGTTTTATCAACAGAAATACACTGCCAATTTATTGTGTTTGTGAGATAGTCTTTATGAAAAGTTTATAATAGTCTAGTATAAATACAGGTTACCATTATTAACAGTAAAAGTAATTGCCAAGAGACATAGTGTTTAAAAATAAATCAGGCTAGGATTTATGCCCTTGAAATATGAATTAGTCATTGCAAATTGACTACTGCCTACTGAAACCCCACTACTTCAAGATGGCTACAATAACTCTATACAAGTATATTGAGATGTGTAGACCTTGGTTTTGGTTCATTTCAGTGTATGATATTTTGATTTGCAAGTTCTTTATGACAATATTTTAATTAAAAAGTGTTTAAGAAACAAATTTGTGAGCTCAATACCTTAAAGGGATGTAGTTGGAGCTGATATGCAGTAGGGGTTAGCCCTGGTAGTGATATTACCAGGGTTCACTTTTACATTTTATTTTTATAACATTGCCTGTTCAGTGTAACTTAAATGGACACTATCAATCAAATACCTAGAGAATAAACAAAATGGAAATAAAAATGTGACTCCATATAGTTGATGGTACACTAGTTTCAAAGCACTCTGCAGTACTTGCAATGCAAAGACTTGCAATAGCAAATTGCACATTAAATATTTTTGGACTGTAGTAAGCAGAGAGAAGAAAGAGTGAGCAGAGTTAAATGGCCCATTCTTGAGAAATGTGTGAACTTCTTTGTACTGGAGCTCACAGAATCATATATTGATGAATAGGCAATTAAAATAACATTAATTTTCTTTTGCATTCTTTCTTGAGAGTCTGTTGACCTAATGAAATCTGTTTCTTACCAAGTATTTAAATATCTTTTCTAAAATGAGTTGAAAATATTACAAACTCGTCATAGTATGTATTTCTTGGTTCAGGTTAATTGTATAACCATATATCATAGTAACTTGGAGACTAACAAAGACAAAGGTGGTGATTAAACTCTGACCTTTGCTTTCCAGGAAAAGGGCTGATAAAAGATTGTGCATGAATTTACATATTTTCCCTTATTTTGTATCATAGATTTTTCTAAATGACCTTTAGATGTAAAGTTAGATAGCAGTTTTGGAATATGCTGTTTTAATAAAATAAGTTTAAGTGCAGCATATGTACCTCATTTAATAATAATTCACTTCACTGATAGTGTAAGGTGAAAAGCAGAAACTTAGCTCCTTCCTACCCTTCTCAGAATCATGTTCCATGAATATTTTTTCTATTTTTTATTTAAGTGTTTTGTTGAATGCAAGCACAGTTAAAGTAGTTATGATCCCATTTCTTGATAACTCAGTTCTAGACAAGTAATATAAGCACCTGCCTCCTTTAAGAGCCTATCTATAGGCTGAGCAGTGGTGGTACACTCCTTTAATCTGAGCATTTGAGAGGGAGAGCCAGCTCTGTGAGTTTGAGGCCAGCCTGGTCTACAGAGCAATTGCCAGGATAGGCCCCAAAGCTACACAAGGAAAGCCTGTCTGGAAAACCAAAAAAAAAAAAAAGCCTATCTATAATTTGTACATTGTTTAATTAGCCTATTGGTCAAGGATTTTTCTGTATGGTTAAAAAATGAACACGGTAGAAATTCTCTCAAATTTGAATGAGTTAATATATTATATATCAAACTGAAGTAAAAGAGTAGTGAGTAGCTGATAGAGAAGCAGCAGATACATAGGAAAATGTCATTAAAATGTTTGCTTAAAGAATGTAGCAGCTATGGCTAAAGTGGTGCAATTGAGAGGACAAACCAAAGAAACACTCAAATCAAGGGCTTACAAATATTCAAAAGAAATCTCCAGCGGAAACCCTTTAAAGCAAGCCATCTGAAGTTCTCTATAGAAAAATAGCCATAGCAGTGTCCCCTTGTATGAGGTTTTCAAGGTAGAAGGTGGCAGCAGAAGATTGGCAATATTGTCAACATGGACACATATAATCATCCCGCAGAAACTGGCTTGGGAACATGAGGAGGTCAGCTAGAGCTCCCCACTGACAGTCCCAGAAATTGGGTCTTCTTTTTCCTCTCTGTGGAAGAACTCCGGCTTTCTGCTCCACTGAAGTTAGTTTTGTATTGTTGAAAACCACAGTTACTGCTGTTGGAAATAGTTTACCTTCAAGGTATCCTTGGGAACCACAGTATTTTTATTTCTTATCTGTTTGCTGCTTTTCCTTATCCCCATCAGAGTTAGAAGGCCGGTCTGCCCCAGAAGTGATTTGAAGAACACTTGAAATAAACGCATTGGAGTCTGAGATAGGGCTATCCTTACTCTCAGAATCTGCTTTCAATAAGTTTACACAGCATATGATAATTGATCAATATGATACACTTTACACCTGTCTTCAGAGAAACTGAAGAGACAGAGATGAGGAATTAGCTACCAAGATGACCAGGGTAGAAGTGTCAGTGTGTAAAGTTGGACATCTAGGAAAATCAATAGTTCATACTTAATTGTGGGGACACCAGACCTTGAGCAGAAACCCACTTCCCCTTCGGCCTGGGAGCAGGCAGCTGTGTAATGTTTACTGAAAACAATTCAGTGCTAAAGCTCTTGATAGGGCTCAGATAAGGGCTTACTCACTGAAATACCATGCCTTTCACACCCCCTACGGCTAGATGCCTCTTCCTGTTTCCCTGCTGTGTCTCCCTGATTCTGGGGCCAGAGATTAAACCACCAGCCAGGAGGGTGAGAAGTCTGGAAAGAATGGTATGTAGATGAATGGCAGAAGTCCTTAAAAAGGGAAGCTCCTTTTTCTTAGAGAGACTTCTCCTGAGAGCTCTCTCCTAAGCGGACTGGGGTCTCCTCCTAAGCTGACTTGGGAAGCATAAAGTTTTCTTAAAGCAACCGACCAGTCTCTGTGTCATCTATCCCGACCACCTCGCTACATTCTCGGATGCAGGCCACACAGCAGGTGCGACACCTAATGAGAGAAAGTGGAAAACCATACAGTTAATGGTTCATTTTAAGTTAGTTCAATAGTAGAAAAAGACCATTGTCTGAGACAGAAATTTCTTATTGGAACCTTCAATTGACAGATAGAGGGCCAACAACATGAGGGAAGGCAGTAAGTTCAAATATTACTCTTATCAAAACAACAAAACAAAGCAACCACTACTAACACCTACAAATATACTCCCATAGAAACAGCACCTTATAAGACCAAGTAACTGAGTATTCCACAGTCTAATTACCATGATCATTACATTAACCATCACATTTATTGTTTTGGCTGTTCCTTTTCCTATCTATATTAAGCCACAGGTCTGCCCATCACTGATCTTTTGACCAGTTTCATCTGTTTTATTGCTTATTGCCTCATCAATGCATCTTACATTTTGTTCTGTAATGATTGGTAACTCTTGAGTAATACAGTAGTAGTTCTCAGTCTTAGCTGTATGTTAATTTCCTGGGAAGTAATACACACACACACAGACACACACACACACACACACTGATGCCAGGTCTCATTCTAGACAAATTAAGTCATTAATTTGGGACTAGAGAGATGTTTCAACTAATAATGCTATTGTACAGGACGGGTATTGTGTCCCCAGCACCCCGATCAAGTAGCTTATAGCCATCTGTAACTCAGCTCCAGGGGATCTGTTTCCTTTCTGGACTCACATGTGCAAAGCCACATGCACAAAAACTCATGAACCCACCATTAAAAGTAAAATCCTTGAAAATAAAATTGTGGTCTCTAGTAGTGAAATAATATTACAGTTAAATTTGGTGGGTATTTAAAGTAACTGTTATATTTGTCCAACAGTGAGCACTGTATGTGTGTTTGACACTAAAAGTTGCAAAACAACAAACTGCTTAATATCAATATTATAAACTAGAACATCAAATGGCCTGTACAAATTTGTGTGTGTGCATGCATGTGTTTATTGTAGGACAACAAACATCCCTAGTTTCTATAGTCCTGTGTAGCACAAATAAGATTTTTTTCTAGCATCGAGCTTATTGCTATGTTTTCGTCTCCTATCTTTCATCATTTATCATTTAATGTTTGTACATTGTTTGTTGCTTAACATTGCTTTTAGAAGTGTTTATTCCTTCTTTTTCTATTTTGATGCTATTTGAATCTTCTTAGTCTGCAAACTTTGGTAAGTAATCTACTTATTTTTTATATTTGGCAATTTTCTAGACAGGAAAAATATGACATAAATTCCAATTTTAAGGTGATTTTAGTTCTTGTAATCGATGTAGAACTACCATAATTTTCTTCTTTCTAGTTATTTTTCTTCATAATTTTTGAATATTTAATCTGATACAATTCTATAGTTAGTGTAGAGCTCTATCATACTTGTGTCATCCAGATATAAACAAAACCCCTCAGATTAGGTCATACTCACTTCAAATTAACTAATCATACATTTTGAACTCGCAAAAACAAACAAAATTTTGAAAAGTCCTACGTTTGGGATTAGTGTTTATTGCACAGAGTACACATCTGCCATAGTATGGGGAAGGATGCAGTGTCTTTCTGGTCTCTCTGTGAGGAAATGGGTTATATCCTCCTCCTAGCCATTGAGCTTTCCGAGTATCTGTTGGGATTTCACTATGTGGGAATCATGCAGGTTGTCACTGGTTACCCCAAAAATGGTGGACTCCAATCTTCCTTCTTTCCTTGGTGGTCAGGCTGATTAAAATGTTGAAATCTCTTTTCATGTGTTTAGTCTCTCAGGATCACCTCCCATTCTGAAGGTACTACTATATCATGACAAAACCTTTTCTCCTCTCTTACAGAACAATATATAAGTTTTGATATCTGCACTAGGACAAAGAGCAAAAACACAGCATGTCCTATGATGAGTTGAAGCAAGAGAGTGTGTACCTGCATGAGAAACCAGCATTGATCTATCCCATGGGGAGTTACAGTGGCATCTTGCCTTTGGGCTGCTATTGCCTACTGCAATGATGTATGTATTAGTAGTAAGAAACATAAAGAGCATTGATACCCAATATCTTTATTTCATCATCATCTGTTGTTCTTTAGGTAGGCAGGGAGTACAACAGTTAAAAATTCTTTTAACTTTAAATTTTCTGAATTCTACAATATCACTCCTAGGTAACTAATTCTTGTTTTTATAAGGCTGGTCTCAGCCTCAAATTCCCCTTCTGGGCTTCTTCTGACTGTGACCTGATGAGATTCTAATATGCCAGTTAGGCCCCACACACCTTTAACATGTATATTCATTCCCCTCTGGGCCCCAAGAAGGCATTTATTTGCTGGGGTCCTCTCTTTGCTTGATGGAGTCTACACTCTAAGGGAACCTCCCATGTGATTTGAAATGCTGTCCTTATTTATAGGGCCTGTGACTCTAAATGCCATTTGAATGTAATTTCTGCAGCCATGCTGATAGTCACCCAAAGAACCTAGATGAATTTAATGTGCCATGAACAGTGCATTAACAGCTCTATAATGAGAGCATTCACCTATTCCACACCAGGACTGTTAAAGTCAAATGAATAGTCCTAACTTTGGTTCATTTTGTGCTTTATAATATCTATGATTTGTAACACAAAGAATTAAATCAATGTATGTTGGAAACATAATTATTATCATTAACATCTATGGAAGGCAAACTATATTTCTTTAAGTGCTGCATTTTATTGTATGAGTCTAATTTCATTTTCATAAGAAATGTGGTAATAGATAATCAGATTATTTACCCTTGATTGGAAATGAGGCCTCTAGATGTCCTTCAGCTTGCTTGCTTACTTCTTCCCCTACGTGGTAGCACTGTGTGAGGATTTGGACCCAGTGGTGTGTAACTGAAGTTTGGTCTTATCTATAACATCAACTCTGGCATCTGAGCTCCAACAGAGCAAAGGGCACTGAGGATGCCTCATTCTGAAGAGACTGAAACACAAAAAGAAGGTGTTCCCTAGACAGCCACAAGGATGGCAACAGCCTGTTGCTGTCTGCCAAGTGTCTCAACACATTGCTGTGTGTCATCTCATCTTTTAAATAGGAATGCATATGTCCATCTGTGGCCTGGGCTGTAACCTTTCCTTGATGACACCTGATGTGGTGATGAAGTGGGGATAGTTGGTATATCAAGGGTCCATCTAGAAAGTCAGAATTGGCATGTAGGGGGAGAAAGTTATAGTCAAGGTGGCTGGTGGTATGTGCATAGAACTGAAAGCCACTGCCATGAAGCACTTACTGAAGCAGATGGTTTCGGAATGCTAACACGCAGCTCCTTTACCTGATCTGAGGCCTGCAGACTGTGTGCGTAGAACAGACAACAGAGATAGGAAGTGTTTCTGGGCCTGCCAGTTTACAATGATGGACACTTGCTCTACTCTCTTTGGTGGGGGCATCTTATCAGAATATTGACAACCATCTGTAGTTTAGAGGGTGATGTATCAACCTGGGTCAAATAGTCCATATATTTTATAATATGCCCAGCTTCGGGGAAATTACTGCCATTTTCCTTTTTCATATAATCAAAATGTCAGTGCCTCCTACCAAATGGGTTTTGCTCCTGGACTATGAGTTCACAGGCCCATAAAGAAGCTCATGTGAGTCAAGTCTGCAAGAGCAGAGCAATGGCCTTATTTTACATAAAAATGTGAGAACTGATTTGATAGATAAAAACAGTCCTTAATAAAGAAAGAGCAATGTTTTGCTCCATAAACAGGTTACTCGGTATGACTTCAGGCACATAAAAATAGTAACTGTAGAAAGTGGGAAACTCTTTTATACTAAGGAGTATATGACTATGAATGTGAGTATGCCAATTCTTCATAGTACAGTGACTGTAACTACCCAGAAGAGATGCTATGCCATTAATTCTCCTTAGACACATACCTGTGTCAACAGTTTCAATGCAGCCTTTCCCTACAGTAAGTGAGGCTGAGGCAGTGGAAAGACACTGAGCTAGGAAAGTGCCCCCAAAAGGTCCATGCTTGGCTACCACAGCCGAGGAGATTTCCAGAAACTAAAAGTTACCATTCATGCATATTATTCAAATATATCAGGGGTTCTTGCAATTCGATAGCAGCAAAGCAAGGCCACTTCCTGAGAAAGTTGGGCTCAACTCTTTTCCAGTTATTAGGTTTTAGTGAGCTTGCTGTCACTCAAGTATTAAGAAAGGTTTTTTTCTGATTTGGAAATGCCATAAATACAGTTTTTCTTTCACTTAATATGAACCCATGAGTGTGCAATAAAGAAGTCCTGACACTTTGAACTGTTCTTACATATCGACTTCATAGTTTTCTTGATACTCCTGTGCAGTTCTTATACACCAGTATCCTTCTCTTCTTGATGCTTATGTACAGTTCTTATACACTGACGTCATTGTCTCCTTGGAAGCAGTGGAAGTTTTAAAAGCATGTGGAGAAAAGCCTAAATGTTTCTTTGGTTTACTATCAGCTTTTCATTTGGAAATAATTAGAGACTGTTTCAGATGAATGTTACTCCTGTGTTTTAGCTCAAGTGTAAGTCTTCAGGGGCCCTATGGTATTAATGATGATTTTTATGCATGCCATGAACCTATTGCTCTGATGTGTCAACTTTTAATGGTGTAAGTAAGAGAGTGGCCTTCTGAGGACTGATAGATATGCTTAAATTGATAAACGATAACACAGTGCAACTAAAAAAAGAAAGTGTTAACCCTTAAAGTTAAGACAAATCTTGGCCATAATGAGATCAGGTTAGCAGGAATTACTTTTCATATACATCCTTTCTGTAGGCCTTTGAACCAGGCCACAACCTCTTCCCTGTCCCAAGAGCCCACTGTGTGGAGGGTTGGTGCACAGAGCAAACTCAATCTTGATATGTCCACAGTCAGCCAAAGGCTCCAGCTGCCTTAGTCTTGTGCCTGCACAGATGCAGGTCAAAGATACCAAATGTTGTTAAAACCAGGGAAACAATTTCCAAATGAATGAGTTAGTTTGCATTTAAACTTCCAGCAAACAAGAAGATTATTTAACTAACTACTTGTAGTTTGATTACAGGCTATTGTTGTCTATTGAAAAATAAAGCTGTGTTAGCATATCGGACCTAGGTTTGTCTTTTACAGTATGTTTCACATCAAGAGCTACCTTACAAAGCTAATAGTTCTCATTACCATATGAAGTATAATTTTAAAATCCTAACCTCTGTCATTAGGAATTTAAACTGAAAAAACTTGTGCTTATTGTTATTTTGAATGAAGAATCACAAGGGAAACACGAAACAGGGGACTGGTCAGGGGTTGCGATGAGAACAGACATTCCATCACTGCTTCCATACTTCCACTGTAGGGACTGTGAGACCACGAGCAAGTTGATTAACTTCTCTGGTCTATAGAGTGTGCTATGAATCGATAAAATGAGAGTTATCTGTTATATCATTTTTAGTAAGTCTCCATAACAAATGTAAATCCCTTGAGAACAATTACATTAACTTATGCATTGATAAGTAATGAAGAACAATGCCAAATAGAAATAATGAGCACTCTATAAACTTCTCTGAAACAGCAAATGAACAAAATGGAAAATGGTGGCTACTTTATTTTTATTTTTAATTGCGTGGTTGTATGTGGAGGTCTTAGGTTTCTATTACTATGATAAAACACTGTGGCCGAAAGCAACTTGATGGGAAAGGGCTTATTTGGCTTATATATCCTGATTACAGTGGATCATGAAGAGAGGCCAAGGAGGTAGGATCTCAAGCAGAAGCTATGGAGAAACACTGCTTACTGGCTTGCTCCCCATGCCTTGCTCAGTCTGCTTTCTTATAACATCCAAGGCTACCTTTCCAGATGTGGTACCTCCCATAATTGTCTAGACTTTGCCATGGCAATCCTTAGTTAGGAAAATGCCCCAGAGACTTGCCAACAGGCAATCTGATAAAAAAGCATTCTCACAATTGAAATTCCTTCTTCTCAGATGATGCTTGCTTATACCAATTTGACAAAAGCTAACCAACACAGTAGGTATGCATAGATGCAGGTGCCTTCAGAGGACTGAGATATCCCATCCCCTGGAGCTGAAGTTATAGGTGCTGGGAACAGAACTCAGGCCTTGTGAAAGAAAAATATACACTCTTGACTGCAGGGCTATTTCTCCAGCTCTGATAGATTCATTTAATAAAATGAATTCACCATTTTGTATAACATGTATCTGATGCTATAGTTTCTTGTATAAACTAATTGCATAGATGGTTAATCAACTCGTATCTATATTGGTTATGTTCAGAATCATCAAGAAGAGTTGGCAAATGTACAAAATCACCATCCTGTGTCTATAGTATCTATTTTAGTGAGATTAGTGTTTCTTAGGGTTCTGTTTTTGGTGATAGTTACTACTGATCCAAATCCATCTTTGAGAGCAACTCTTTGTTCTGCTTTATCCAACATACACAGGGTGTTTTCCAGGCCCTATTCTAGCATCTTAGAAACATTAACCACTTGCTGTTATTACCATCCACACTTCAGTAGGAAGAAGCCTGGCACAGGAAACATGTGCACCAGACATGAGGTGTACAGCTCCCAAGCAGCAAAACAGCTTTCCAAGGTAGACTGAATCCACAATCCATGCCCCTAACTGTTAGACTATTTCTCCTATTGGTTGCTTAGGCCTCTTCTGGAATAGTTTGTGAACATCCATTAACTAATTAGAATGAGCTTTGAATAAATCATCTCGGATTGTGCAGCTTTTGTTCTGCTCCCCTGGACAACCAACATTCCTCTAATTACAGGGTACACAAAAATGAAAAGAGGCTGTACCCCTCATTAAAAGGACATTAAAATTAATATAATATCTGTATAGGGGAGCAATTGCCACCTGTGGCCTTGAACCATGGTGCTCTTGCTTTTGTTCTGTAGTAGTAGAGTCTGAGATAAAGCCATGCATGCCAGTTTGTTTTAGACAGTGACTGGAGATATGATTTTCCTGATGTGGCCTTTTCAGCTTTTTGGGCTAGACTTATATAACAGCTCTCTGTAGCAATGCTTCCTATTCAGTTACCTGGATTGGGATCCACACGGCTATCTTCTACCTTAGCAACTAATATTTTTTCCCATCAGCACAGTTTTTTGTATAACTTGCACTAGATAAAAATTTTCTATAAAAGTAGCAACTTCATATGAGTTTCAGAATTATGCTCCTGGAGCATAATTCAGTGTAATATAGATGGTAGAACATAACACACCATTTTTGACAGGATGATTTAAAAACCTACAAAAACAGACAGGCTTCCAATATCTATGTTAATGGCTTGGTTTTTTTGCTGATCCAGTGAGTGCTCATTTTAGCACACATCTCAGAGGAGGACTATGAAGGGAATGCCTTTTGGGACTGTGACCATCTTGTCTGTTTGTCTTGAAGATTCTTAGGGTGGTTTATGGTATTCAGATATTTGCCAATAGCCATAAGCAATATTCAAGTGAGTATTTCTGACAAGAATTTTATGTCGTTGGGGGTTTTCTCTTCATTGACCCATTTGTATGTCAGGTTTCTGCTAATAGAACAACCTATATGCCATCCTAAAAGTCAGTGGTAGGATGGAAACAGAAGTGAGCCTTGTCTTTAAAGACATGAGATTTTGGTATATCTTTGTGTTTTATCATTTATTCCCATCTAAACTGGGAGAGACTTTAATGGAAGTGCCTGGTAACTTAACATCAAAGAAGTTTCTTAGAGCCAAACTCTTGTGCCAGAATTTAACATTAAGAAGTTGGATTCTTATCTTGTAAAGGTAGGATATTCCTGTTGTAATTGTATAATGTAACTTCAATCAGAAAAGAAGGAATTTTATTTTACATCCTGTTTAGACTCTGTTCTGTCCAATCAAAAATGTGTCTCTAAGTACACAAATTTAATTTTATTTATTCTTGCGTACGAAGGAGGGAGAAACAGAGAAAAGAAGTCAGAGTGATGGGGTTAAGGACAGCTCTGTTTCCACTATGATATCTGAATTACCTGGATTCTGTTGCAAAAATTGTCCCTATTTATGTTCAGATTGTGTGTTTTTCTTTCAAGGATTGGTCCACGAAAGTGATGAAATAATTTCAAATAGCCTCACATACATAAATGAAGCTACATTGAGAGTAAGTAGGAAATACACCAATAAAGGAGGGGTGGTCAGTTCTATTGCATCCCACACTTTCACTCAGGATGTCCCTGGCTCCCTATGGAAGATGGACTCGTTGACATTAAAGAGATGGCAGACACAAGTGGAGAATGGACACTGGAGAAGGATGCAGATATGTGGAAAAGGGACCCATATGGAAGGTTGGTACAAAGGAGAAGGATCACATCTGGAAGATGGGTATACTTGGAGAAGAGATATATGAAGGATGAGGCCCTGTGGAGCATAACCACATGTGGAGGCAAGGATATATGTGGAGAAAATGGGTGCATGTGGAGGAAGGGCACGTGTGAAGGTGCCCTACTCTACATGTGGAGAGTAGACATGTGAAGAAGATGGACACGTGGGCATGAGGCGAGTTCATATGGAGGATGGATACACATGGAGATTGGCCATGTGAACACATGTTGACCACCATGGAAAAAAAAAGATCTTAGCAGAAAGGTTCTTGCAATGCTGGAACAAGGATAGAGCAGAGGATTATTTGGAGACGCTATCATCAGGCCCCAGTTTTGGCTGTTTAGACAAAATTTATTTGGTTTGTGCTTTCTTACTTGCCTCTTTCCAGGAACAGAAAAGGGAGACTCAGTGCATGAGCATGCACACACACACACACACACACACACACACACACACACACACACACACACGGAGCATTGGATGTAATCTAATAATCTAATTCCCTCAGGACTTTAATGGGTTCCCAAATGATACAGTAAACTTTCTGTTTGATGACTACTCTGACGACTACCTTTGAGCATGAATTTAAATGTTGACTAATTAATTTGCTGCTAGTACTAGTCAGACAGTTCATGACGATGAAACTGATTCTTTTGTGAATGAACTATGTGACTTCTCTTTTCATGCTCCACATTCCCTTGAGTAGGTTTGCTATGCTCATATGGAACTTGCTTGGCTAGGATGCATCCCAGAGGAGAACTTCACATATGTACAACCTGTTCCTTAAAACAGTAATGTACTTTGCATTCATTTGCCTTCTCATTTTGATTTATTGTTTCTGGCATAGAATTTTTAAGACAGTGTTTTATCATAGGCTCAGTAAAGAGGTGGAGGAAAAAAAGTTGCTTTCTGAGTGGTTCATGATAGGCATGAATATTGCTGAATATATTTTCATACAGAAGGCACAAATCCCTGGACATTCTACATTTGCCTGAATGATGCTGGTGTATTTTCTAATGCAACTTCCTTATACAGTGTGGCAGGATTTATAAATTCTTTTTTTATCATTTTTTATTTTAATTTTAAATAGCTTGTTTTACATGTCAATCCCAGTTCCCTCTCCCTCCCCTCCTCCCGCACTCCCCTTTCCCCCCTCCTTCCCACCCTATTGCTAAATCCTTCCACATAGGGCATATCTAGAGTCTGTCATTTTACTCTTGGTAGGGTCCAGGCACTCCCCTAAGAGTCCAGACTGAGAGAGCATCTCTCTTTGTGCTATAGGCACACGAAGACAGTTTGTAAACCAGGGATAGACACTGATCCACAGCTCAGGGCCCCATAGGTTGCCCAGGCCTTCTTGCTGACAATCACATTTGGGGGGTCCAGATCAGTCCCATGCTGGCCTCGCCACTGTCGGTCTGGGGTCTAAGAGATCTCCCCTGTTCAGATCAGCTGTCTCTGCTGGTTTTGCCAGCCCATTCTTTGCCAATTTGCTCATCACTCCTCTCTCTCTGTCACTGGGTTCCTTGGGTTCAGTTCAGTGATTAATTGTGTGTTTGCCTCTGCTTCCATCAGTCACAGGATGAAGGCTCCTGGATGGTTATAGACATCAAGTTCATTATCAGGAATGGGCATTCGAGGTGGTCTCTCCACTATTGCTTAGCTTGCCAATTGGTGTTATCACTTTAGATCACTCGAGGTCGCTCTGGTGCCTGATCTGTATTCTATCCTATGATTCCCTCTTCCCCCTATTCTACCCCCACCCCCTCAACTTCCTGTTCCCCCATGACCAACTCTCTTCCTCTTCACCCCCTCTCTTCTTCCCAGGTCCCACTACCCCCAACCCCTCGCCGTGTTCCCCATCCATTCAGAGGATCTTGTCTCCATCCTCTTCTCTTGGGTACTATGCATATATGCATATCTTTTAGGTTCTTTCCTGTTTCCCAGACTCTCTATCTGTGGAAGTGCAGACTGGCACTATCCTGATCCATGTCTAAAATCCATATATGAGTGAGTACATACCATATTTGTCTTTTTGCGACTGGGTTACCTCACTCAGGATGGTTTCTTCCAGTGCTATCCATTTCCCAGCGAATTTCAAGATTCCATTGTTTTTTTCTGCTGAGTAATACTCCATTGTGTAAATGTACCACATTTTCTCTATCCACTCTTCAGTTGAGGGGCATCTAGGTTGCTTCCAGGTTCTGGCTATTACAAACAATGCTGCTATGAACATAGTGGAGCAGATGCCCTTGTTGTATGAACCTGCCTCATTTGGATAAATGCCTAAGAGTGGAATTGCTGGGTCTAGTGGTAGATTAATTCCCATTTTCCTGAGGAATCTCCATACTGATTTCCAAAGAGGCTGTATGAGCCGGCACTCCCTCCAGCAGTGGAGGAGTGGTCCTCTCTCTCCACATCCTCTCCAGCATAAATTGTCTTCGGTGTTTTTGATTCTAGCCATTCTGACAGAAGTAAGATGGTATCTCAGAGTTGTTTTGATTTGCATTTCCCTGATGGCTAAGGATGTTGAGCACTTTCTTAAGTGTCTCTTGGCCATTTTAGCCTCCTCTACTGAGAATTCTCTATTTGGCTCTGTACCCCACCTTTTAGGTGGATCCTTTGGTGTTTTGGAGACTTGTTTCTTGAGTTCTTTGTAAATTTTGGAGATTAGCCCTTTGTCAGATGTAGGGTTAGTGAATATCTTTTCCCATTCTGTGGCCTGCCTTTTTGTCTTTTTGACTGTGTCCTTTGCCTTGCAGAAGCTTTTTAGTTTCAGAAGGTCCCATTTGTTAATTGGCGATCTCAGTGCCTGTGTGTGGGTTAAAATTAGGGCTTTCGATTCGGTTCCATTGGTCTACCTGCCTATTTTTGTGCCAGTACCAAGCTGTTTTCAGGACTATAGCCTCTATAATAGAGCTTGAAGTCAGGTATGGTGATGCCTCCTGAAGTTCCTTTATTGGATAGGGATGTTTTGGCTATCCTGGGCCTTTTGTTTTTCCATATAAAGTTGATTAATGTTCTTTCCAGGTCCTTGAAGAATTGTGATGGAATTTTGATAGGGATTGCATTGAATCTATAGACTGCTTTTGGCAAGATTGCCATTTTTATTATGTTGATCCTACCAATCCAAGAGCATGGGAGATCTTTCCATTTTCTGGTATCTTCTTTGATTTCTTTCTTTAAAGACACAAAGTTCTTGATATACAGGTCTTTCACTTCCTTGGTTAACATTATCCCCAGATATTTGATGCTGTTTTTGGCTATTGTAAAAGGTGATGTTTCTCTGATTTCTTTCTCAGTCACTTCATCATCTGTATATAATAGGGCCACTGATTTTTTTGAGTTTACCTTGTATCCTGCCACATTGCTGAAGGTGTTTATTTATGTAAACTATCATATCATCTGCAAATAGTGAAAGTTTGACTTCTTCTTTTCCTATTTGTATCCCCTTTATCTCCTTTTGTTGTCTTATTGCTGTAGCTAGAACTTCAAGTACAATATTGAAGAGATATGGAGAGAGTGGACAGCCTTGTCTTGTTCCTGATTTTAGAGGAATTGCTTTGAGTTTCTCTCCATTTAGTTTGATGTTAGCTGTTGGTTTACTGTATATTGCTTTTATTATATTCAGGTACATTCCTGTTATCCCTGATCTCTCTAGGACCTTTATCATGAAGGGGTGCTGGATTTTGTCAAAGGCTTTTTCAGCATCTAGTGAGATGATCATGTGGTTTTTCTTTCGCAGATTGTTAATATGGTGGATTACATTGATAGATTTTCTAATGTTGAACCATCCCTGCATTCCTGGAATGAAGCCTACTTGATCATGGTGGATGATTTTTCTGATGTGTTCTTGAATCCGGGTTGCTAGTATTTTATTGAGTATTTTTGCATCAATGTTCATGAGGGAAATTGGTCTATAGTTCTCTTTCTTAGTTGTGTCTTTGTGTGGCTTGGGTATCAAGGTAATTGTAGCCTCGTAGAAAGAGTTTGGCAGTAAGCCTCCTGCTTCTATTGTGTGGAATACTTTGAGGAGTATTGGAATTAGCTCTTCTTTGAATTTCTGGTAGAATTCTGCACTGAAGCCATCTGGGCCTGGCCTTTTTTTGTTTGGGAGACTTTTGATGACTGCTTCTATTTCATTAGGGGTTATAGGTCTGTTTAGATTGTTTATCTGTTCTTGATTTAGTTTTGACAAGTGATATCTATCCAGGAAATTGTCCATTTCCTTTAAATTTTCAAATTTTGTGGAGTACAGATTTTCAAAGTATGCCCTGATGATTCTCTGGATTTCCTCAGAGTCTGTTGTTATGTTCCCTTTTTCATCCCTGATTTTGTTAATTAGCATGCTCTCTCTCTGTCTTTTGGCTAGTTTGGACAGAGGTTTGTCTATTTTGTTGATTTGTTTCATTGATTCTTCTCAGTGTTTGTCCTGGTTTCTACTTGATTGATTTCAGCCCTCAATTTGATTATATCCTGGCGTCTGCTCCTCCTGGGGGAGTTTGCTTCTTTTTGTTCTAGAACATTCAGCTGTGCTATTAATTCTCTAGTATGACTGTTCTCCAGTTTTTCATGTGGGCACTTAGTGCTATAAACTTTCCTCTCAGCACTGCTTTCAAAGTGTCCCATAAGTTTGTGTATGTTGTGTCTTCATTCTCATTGAAATCGAGGAAGTCTTTAATTTCTTTTTTTATTTGTTCCTTTACCCAGGGATGGTGCAATTGTGCATTGTTCAATCTCCATGAGTTTGTAGGGTTTCTGCGATTTGTGTTATTGTTGAATTCTAATGTTAATGCATGGTGGTCTGACAAGATGCAGGGGGTTATTCCATTTTTTTTGTATCTGTGGAGATTTGCTATGTTTCCTATTATGTGTTCAATTTTAGAGAAGGTTCCATGTGGTGCTGAGAAGAAGGTATATCCCTTTGTATTTGGGTGGAATGTTCTATAGATGTCTGTTAAACCCAGTTGGGTCATAACTTCTATTAGTTCTTTTGTTTCTTTGTTAGTTTCTGTCTGGAGGTCCTGTCTAGCGGTGAGAGCGGAGTGTTGTAGTCTCCTACTATTAGTGTGTGAGATTTTATGTGCATTTTGAACTTTATTAATGTTTCTTTCACGAATGTAGGTGCCTTTGTATTTGGGGCGTAGATGTTTAAAATTGAGACTTCGTCTTGATGTATTCTTCCTTTGATGAATATGAAGTGCCCTTCTTCATCTCTTTTGATTGATTTTAATTTGAAGTCTAATTTGTTAGATATTAGGATTGCTACGCCCGCTTGTTTCTTGGGACCGTTTGATTGGAAGATCTTTTCCCAACCCTTTACTCTGAGATAACGTCTGTCTTTGATGTTGAGATGTGTTTCTTGTATGCAGCAGAAGGAAGGGTTCTGTCTTCGTATCCATTCTGCTAGTCTGTGTCTTTTTTATAGGCAAGTTGAGGCCGTTGACATTGAGGGATATTAATGACCATTGATTGGTGATCCTTGTTTGCACTTGATTTATTGTTAGTGAAGTTATTTTGTGTAGTTTCTCCTCCCTTTTTCTTTTGGTGTTTTGTAAAGTGTGATTATATATTGCCCGTGTCTTTGTGAATGTAGTTATCTTCCTTGGCTCTAGGGTTTCCTTCTAGCATTTTCTGTAGAGCTGGATTCATGGATACGTATTGTTTAAATCTGGCTTTGTCATGGAATATTTTGTTTTCTCCATCTATGGTAATTGAGAGCTTTGCTGGATATAGTAGTCTGGGCTGGCATCCTTGTTCCCTTAGCGTTTGTAGGACATCTGTCCAGGATCTTCTGGCTTTCATCGTTTCCATTGAGAAGTCAGGTGTAATTTGGATAGGTCTGCCTATGTATGTTACTTGGCCTTTTTCTTTAGCTGCTCTTAATATTCTCTCTTTACTCTGTAGGTTTGATGTTTTGATTATTATATGGCGAGGTGACTTCTTTTTCTGGTCAAGCCTATTTGGTGTTCTGTAAGATTCTTGTACTTTCATAGGCATATCTTTCTTTAGGTTAGGGAAGTTTTCTTCTATGATTTTGTTGAATATGTTTTCTGTACCTTTAAGTTGAATTTCTTCACCTTCTTCTTTACCTATTATTCTCAGGTTTGGCTTCTTCACGGTGTCCCATATTTCCTGGATATTTTGTGTTAAGGATTTGTTGGTATTGAGATTTTCTTTGGTTGATAAATGCATATCCTCTAATGAGTCTTCAACATCTGAGGTTCTCTCTTCTATCTCTTGTATTCTATTGGTGATACTTGCATCTGTAGTTCCAGATCGCTTACTGAGCTTTTCTATTTCCAGCATCCCTTCATTCTGTGTTTCTTTATCGTTTCTATTTCAGCTTTCAATCCTTCAACTGTTTGAGCTGTTTCCTTAATTTTTTTGTTTGTTTTTTTCTTGGTGCTCTTTAGATTCTTTGAGAGATTTGTCTATTTCTTGAATTTTCCCCCATTTCATGGATTGTTTTGTTTGTTTTTTCTTCTATTTCTTTAAGGGATTTCCTCGTTTCTTCTTTGAGGGTCTCCATCATCTTCATGAAATAATTTTTAAGGTCTGTCTCCTCTTCTTCGTCTATGTAGTGCTTTTTGGGTCTTGCTGGTGTTGGATCCCTGGATTCTGGTGGGGTCATGTTGGTGTTTCTATTGCTGAGTGATCTCTTATTCTGTCTTCTTCCCATCTCTTCTTCCAGTGGGTGCTGGTGGGGTCTTTCTGTCTCCACTGCTCTCCTTCCTTCCTGCAGATGAAGCTGGGGATGCTGAAGCTGGACTTGCTGGGGTTGGGGTCTTGGAGGGGCTGATGTCTTTCCTGTGTGGGCGGGTCTTCTGGATGCCGGGAGCGGCCTCGAATTTCGAGGGGGATGGGTGATGGGTGGGCGGTCCCCGCCGGAGAACCAATCTCACCTGAATCTGGACTCGCTGGGGTTGGGGTCTTGGAGGGGCTGATGTCTTTCCTGTGTGGGCGGGTCTTCTGCAGGATTTATAAATTCTTGAAGGAGTTACTTCACAACACCTCATGAGGCAGCTACTGCCATTCCCATTTTGTAGGTAGGAGAAGTTCTGACATACTTAGAACCTGCTTAGCATTATGGAAATAATGTCAGAGTGTGAATAAATCTGGAAGGTGGGCCCTGAGTCCCTTCATGCTCCAAAACCTTTTCTAAAGGTAATGGGTCAGAAGTATCAGTGGGTAAGAGAAATGTCAGAAAACTCACCTGAGGAAAGTTAAAGCATTTTCAAATAGTTTTCTATGATAATTCGGACATTAGATTAGAAACGAGAAGCCAATATAAAATAAAACTGTTAGTCCTTGTTTACTTGGCTGTAGCTATGAGAACAGGACAATTAGAATAGATTTACCCTATTAACATTCAGAGAGCATTTCTTTTGTTTATTCTGAGAGCATATCCTCATAAAAGTTTAATATTCTTTCAGTAGTAGGCAGTAGTGTGTCCAATGAACTCTGACCTGCCTTTTGATAAGTTAGTTAAATGTTCATTTTGTCTATCCATAACCATTCAGGGATAATATTTCCATTTGTGACATGAATTTCAAACAATGTTCTGCCTACTTATCATACAGGTAACTTATATATGCTATGCAGTTCTTGTTTCATTGATAGCTTCTCTTATTCAGACACTGTCATAACAGAACTAAGACCATGTGTCTGTAGAATTCCTCTGTTTTTCTTTTATTTAAATTAAAAACAAGCTTGTTTTACATTTCAGTCCCAGTTCCCCCTCCCTCCCCTCCTCCCCTGCCCCCCACTGGTTTCATATCCCATCCCCTTCATGCTCCCCAGGGAGGGTGAGGCCTTCCATATGGGATCTTCAAAGTCTATCATATCATTTGGAGCAGGGCCTAGGCCCTCTCCTATGTGTTTAACCTGAGAGAGTATCCCTCTGTGTGGAATGGGCTCCCAAAGTCCATTAGAGCACTAGGGATAAGTATTGACCCACTACTAGAAGCCCCATAGATTGTCCAGGCCCCTAACTGACCTCCACATTCAGGGGGGGTTATCATAAGTGAACTGTGTAAGTATGTGCTCATTTTCTGGAGTGTGTTCTGTTATTCAGTCTAGTTGCTCAGTTTATTCCAACTCCTTGAGCTGTGTCTACCTAAATAAGGTATAAGTCTGGAAATAAGTGAAGGACATAGACCTAGATACTGTCCATTTTTGTGTACTTCTCTCTTCATATCTTTTGCTTTAATAAAAATTTATTTAGGTTTTAATCATACACTTGTATGTGGGGTGTTGTTAAACATGTGTGAAGGTGCCCACCGAGGCCAGCAGAATCAGATCACCCAGAGCTAGAGTTACAGGCAGTTGTGAACCACCAACCTGAGTGACAGGAACTGAACTAGGGTCTTCTGCAAGACAGTCTCGTTTTTTCTAACCATAATTGTTTTATTGATTCTTTGGGAATTTCACATCATGCACCTTACATTATCCCCTTCATTTCTCAGTACTTCTGTATCCTGTTTTCATGCCTGTAGTGTGTCTCCCAGCAAGAAAAAAATAAATCTAAAACAAAAACAAAGACAAAAACAAAACACATCTTGTTCACCGTTCTAGGCAATGACCTGCTCCCCAGTCACAGTCTCCTACCAGTCACAGCTGTCATGTCTTCTGTTCTTCCATACGTGTACAATCTGCTCCTGTCTTTCTGGACTCTCCATCACATATACGTTGTTTGTAGTAGCACTGGAAGCTGCTGACACACATTGTACCCTTTTGCTCAAACAGCTTTTCGTGCAAATGATCAGAGTCATTGTTCAAGATTTCTGACTTCTTGCCATACCATCAACACTGCATCCTCACTGAGTCTATTCTGAGAGTTCCTGCCATTGCCCATAGTCATGGAGATTCCGTGGCTGCAGTTCCTCAGCACTTGCACCTTCAATTGCTCTAGCAGCTCATTGATGGGGCAGATGTTTGGGTATGGTTTTCCTAGTAGCTGAGTAGATTAGTCTGGGCCTCCACTAGCCCTCCTCTTCCACTCCCATCAAGGGGCAGGTCCAGTTCTGCCATGCTCATGCAATCTGGACTACCTTGCCAGATATGGTGAGGGTAAGGCCAGCTCACCAAATACTACACTACTGACTAATCTTTTGTGTCGCAGCTAGTGAGGGGCAGGGTCATCTCTCCAGTTGTATGGCAGTCTTTAGGGCTGCACACTTCTGCACCCAGCACCCACACCATTGCTGGCACTGCAGGTCAGCAAGGGAGGGGGCCAGCTCTACATAATACAGTGACTGGACTGGCGATGAATGGGGCCAGCTCATCATATCCCAATTGATGAAAACATCGCAGGCTCTACAGTACTCTCTGGATAGAAAACCCTCTTTCTTCATGTTGGTGGAATGCTGTTATATACATAACTCACAAAAATATTAAGCTAATTTCAATTTTAAAAATATCTGATGAACTTAACACTTATGATTAATATGTACTGTTTTTTCTAAGTTTCACAGAAGTTGAAGTTAGCTTCTCAGAGTTTGGTTCATAAGATGTATTGTTTCAGAAATCACTCAGATGGTCATCTGTGCAATAGAGCAGAATCAACTGAGCTGGAAACAGAAATGGAGCATCGTTGCAGATAATCTAATGATTTTCACAGGCATAGAGCAACAAACACAGCCCAGAAGAGATTTGCACTGAGCTTTTTTACGACTTGGGAAGATGCTTGTGTTCACACAGATGAGACCTTCAGGCTGCAGTGATAATGTCCTCCAGACAGAGCCACTATCTATGGCGTTTCAAATGATGTCTTGCTTCAGTTGATCATAACCAGAATCTCTGGGTATATCTACAACCATTCGGCCCACTATTTTTCCCTAATAGGATTAGAAGACTGCAATTCAATAACTCTATATTATTCTTAGTTGGAAGACCAACAATATTAAGCATCTGGTAAAGAAGATATCACTGAAATATGCATTTAACACTTTTCAGATATTTTGTGCCTCGGCGGGTGCCTGCTGCCAACCATGGTCACAAAGTTCCAAACAGAGAAAAGTTGTGTCCTCTAGATCCTGGACTTTGGTTCTGAGGGTTCTCAGTGACTTCGATGATGAAAACTTCATCCTGAAGCACAGGGATCTTGCCATCTTGTCCATACAATCTGATAAGCCACACAATGCTTCCCATCTCCAAGCCTGAGTGATCAGATGGCAAGCATGGGCTGTTTGTGAAGGTCATAGTATGAGTATTATGGACTCATTAGAACTGTCTGGGTCTGGGAATGACAAGACCAGTCAAATATCACCTTCATTGACAGTGGACAACTCTAATTGATTTGATACTGCATCTCATTAAAAAGAGTTTCTCAGTACAAGCTGCTTGCAATACCTGTGACCTTATGCACCGCTCTTTTGATTCCACATTTTCCCATTTCCCTCAGAGTCGAGCTGGACTGCAGATATCATAATTATGAATACAAACTACCATTAAAAATAAACCATGCTGCAATCAGTAGTAATGATAGATTCCAAGCAGAGAGTAATATTACTTACTGTTATTAGTTACTTATTTTTACATTATTTTATTAAAACTAAAGAACCATTATCATGAAATACCTTTTAAATAAGTCACTGTCTTGTGACAAAATGGATATAATTTTTCCTGATACTTTTGTCAACATAATCTTAGACCTAGAATTACCTCCAGGAGTTTGTCATGTTTGTGTGTGTGTGGGGGGGGACTTTTCTGAAATTACTGATTGATGTAGGAGGAACTGGCCAACTGTGGGCAGTTGCACCCCTAGGCAGGTAAACATAGATCATATATGAAATATATCTGAGAAAGTCAGAGGAATCAAATCAATAAGCAGCATTATTCCATGGTCTTTCTTTTGATGATGAACCGTGAAGTATTGGATGACATGGTACCCTCCCTACCCAAACTGATTTTAGACATGGTAACTATCCAACTAAAAGAGAAATGAGCTAATACATAAATTCACAGGTAAACTGCGTGATGGTGTGGACCTAGAGTTCCAGATACTCTGTAGATGAAAGGTCACTTGAAACTCTTGAGTTTTATATTAGGCTGACCAACATAGCATGACTATATGTATGACAGAATTCACTTCAACTGCACTGCTTACTATGTGAATGTAACCTAAAGTTTGAACTCTTAAAGTTTGTATGCAGACAGACTAGCTGAAATGGACATTTAAATTGTATTAATACTGACCAAAATACAAAGATCAAAAGTGACCAAATCACTCTGACTGGCAAGAGCCTTTGGAATACTGAATATGAAGAGATTATGTGTTTATGGGAAGAAAAATTTACACTGACACACTGGTGTATGTTTCTCATTTCTTGTTGCACATATATACTCAAGTATGTTGTAAAACCTGAGTCCATGGAAATATTTCTTTTAATACAAATTGGTAATTAAATCTCCTTCTACTTTAGACTGTATTATTGTGACTGGTTTAGCAACAGCTCACATAAAGCCACTAATAAATATCTCTCAGATAAATGAGTAAAAAACCACAAATGTAATTAATTCAAGTACATTAACAATATCTGGTAAACAGTTCCCCTAATTGCATGGTTGTCAAAATGCCAAGATATAAGCATGTAAAGATTAAACCCTTAACTTTGCCAAAATTACACATCTATATATCTGTAACTATAAAATGCTTTAATGTGTTTATGTCCTTGACATTTATGACTTTTACTCTGCATTCAATCTAAGCATCCCTAAAGTCAGCTAACTTGTGCCTACTTAGGATACAGTTATTCACCTTGCCCAAGTCAAATCATTCTTGCAATGCTTTATATAGCATAACATATATTTTCTTAAAACTGTAGTTATTTGTGCAGCCTTAGAAGTGACTACCAGTTTTGACTAGTTATTATTATGACTCTACAAGGATCCAAAATCATGATAAAAAAGATTTCTTATTAATAAGTTTTTCTATTTGGTAAATTTTTCTAAGCCTCTTATGATTACCTTCTGTATTGGTAACTAGTCTGTTCTCTTGAGACGAATCACTCATGTTTTTAGTCAGACCAGTCATTTCTAAAAGACCTTCCCCTCTTGAAGTATTCCTACACAGGGCCTACTCTTTAGCTCCGCATTTAACTCAAACACGCAGTAGGAAATCAAAACATTGCGACTCATTTTCCTGAAATATTTGTGTTATTGCAAGGTCTGGGATGAAATCCAAAGTGTCGGTAAGGTCTGCTGTAATCATTGATCTAGTCTTTTCCTGGTCCTTCTCCAGCACTACTTATTTAATGATACGGCTAGCACTTTGGCATTTTCTCCTCAATGAAACAGTTTAAAGTAACTCTGATCATGTGGAAGACTGGGAAAATGCATAAACATAAAGAAAACATGTGAATATTTACTATTTACTGAAAAAACAGACTAATACCAAGTACACAAAGCCTTAAGATAAGCATTGGCAGTATTGAAGAAAAAGGATTAAGACAACCTGATTTAAATTACAGCTGATGTTTTCACTGAGGAAAATTATATAGCCTTCCAGACCTCAAATTTCTTAGCTCTAAAACAATGCTATGGTCTCCTACCTATTACTTTGCTAAGTGGACATATTTTTATACTGTCTCCTAGTGATTTATCATTATGCTCATATATTAATGCAGTTCCCAACACTTGTCAGAGAAGCTTTTACTTAAAGTAGATGGTGATCAATGGTAAGACCTATATCTGGCCAAGGTGCAGAGAATAATGTCTACATCATACTACAATGGAAGAGGTGGAGGAAAGAATGCAAGAGCTCACACTGTGGATGACTATCAGAAACAAAATAGAGCAGCTGAACACATGAACTCACAGAGGAAGTGATAGCATGTGCAAGCCCTATCCATACCAAAGCCCAGCACAGTGTATGGACATGCAGGATGTTCACTTCTAGCCAAGGAGCATTAATTTCTTCTAGAAGATGGGTGGGTCTCTAAGAATACGGCTCTTGGTAAGTAAACCATGTTGCAGGTCAAAGCCACATATCCAAGAATATTTGAGTAATATAAATTAGTCTTTATTGGCTAAAATAATGACAGAAAAATACACAAATTTGGGTGGAAGGGGGAGTAGGAGTAGATCTTGGAGGAGTTAGGAAAGAGAGGTAAAGATTACCAACAATGTTATATGAAATTCTCAAGAGCTAACATCTGGGCTTGGGTAAAACATGAGAGGGGATATTGATGCATGGAAACCTGTGAACCCACCCTATCCTTGCTTTTGCTGATTAACGACTTTCTGTAAGTATTTGGAAGAAGCCATGACTGAGGTTCAGGACTCCTTCCTCTAAACAGTATTTTGGGCCAGGGCATCCATTCTGCTAGTTTAGAGATCTCAGGATGGCATGCTGCCTTGTCAGTGCTGTAGTGGTCATTCCCTTACTCCCTGTGTTCAGGCTGAGAAAGAGGCCTAGTTCTTATTTAGCTGCTGGATGAGTGTAATAGGAAGTGTCTACAAGCCCCTCCCAGGATCTGTTTGCCCAGCCCCTCTAACTCTTCTGCAGTTGAACATACTTTGGCTGGTACTGACTTGATTGCAATCATTGAAACAGTGGTTTCTCTTCTCCAAAAACTTGATAAATTTTAGTCTGTTGGACATGATATAACTGACTCTCTTCATGCTTATTTATTTAGCAATTGATATGTAAATTATTATTTTCAGAATAATTCTTCCCCTTTGTATGCTTTTTCTGCAATAATTTTAATATGTATTCTGTGAATAGTAATTCTCAAGAAATATTTTTCTTATCAAATATTAATTTAATTTTTTAAACTAGAGTGGCTTTTCTCTATGCCTTCAATTATAACTGCAAGAAGTTATCTGTAAGAGCCAGAAATTTTGGAGCTAAATTTCAGCTCTTCTTTATATTGCTATTTTAATTAAGTATGGGCCTCATACTATGTCATAACTTTAAGGATAAATGGAATATCAAATATAAATTGTGTGGTATAGAATGTACTCCATGATGCAAGGACATGATGCAGGACATACACTGTCTCAGCTTCTATTGATTTGTCAATATGTCGAGAAAACAACAAGTTCCATACCCTACACCATCATGCACATTCTTTATCAGCATACAGTTAGTTACTAGTCCCACCTGCTGATCATACAAGGCACATATGAAGATTAAAAATATTGGAGTTTGCAGCATAGACCACTATTGAAACTTGGATGTGACTTATTCCTTGAAATCTCCCAATTGTTGATGACTTGGTCCCTTTGTTAAGTGATAACTGGATCATGAAGGCTGTGATATAATTAGTGGGTTAATCCATTAATGGATGCATAATTTGATAGTTTTATTGGGGCACTGAATGAACTGTTCAAGGTGGAATGTAGTTGGAGGAAGTAGGTCACTAGGTCCATATTTCAGGGCCTATGATTGTTTGACCAAGGTCACTCCCTCAGCCTCTCTGCCTCACACTCATTCTGAGAGGATCTACTGTCCCCAACCACTGTCCCCACACTGCCTTACGATGCAGACCACAACCTCAAATCTGTGAAGTCTTGAACAGTAATAAATTTTTTAACTTTCAGGTTATTTTCCTCAGAGTTTAAAGCTAATGTAACTGTCTGTTTTAAAAGGACATCTGTTTTCTTCATAGAAGTTACAGCTGACATACAACAAGAATGGTTTCTTCAGCTTCTCCTGAAGGTTTGCATGGCCAGGGGAAGGTAAGAGACAGCTGTGTGAGCCACGTCCAGCTTAGTTTTTCAAGGTAGAAGATGCATTTATGTCCTCATATTTTCTTAGTGGGTTCAGATGAAGAAGGGCTAATATAAATAAAGGAACAAAGACCTTTAATGTTCAACCGGATGGAAGCTAACTGCTAATTTAAACTTCACATTTTGTGGCATGTTTGCCTAATATAGAAAGTCTAAGTTCTCCTGTAAAGAGTTATTGGAAGATAGTGGCACTGCTCTTTTGCAAATGCTCAAGGAGCTAATGAAGAGAATGAACATGTCCTGACCAAGGAACATGTGTTTAGTGTTTTATGACGCTTAAAAATACTGAATGGTAAGTTTCTCAAACCTGAGGCAGACTTGAAGATAATGATGGCAGGGTTTCAGGTGGAGATAGGAGGCAGAGAATATGAATAAATGAGAATATAAATAAAGCCAACTGGCATCAATCTTAATGGGGACTGAACTCACACCTCAAAAGGTGAGTGAGAAGTAGCATGAAATTATGAAAACAGCTCATAGAAGCCACAGCTGGGTGTGAACTGGGAGGACATTAGGAGTATCTAATTGTCATGGGGAGAAAGAGCAGCTCTTCATCTGCTTTCCAAGCAGTCCATGGCAAATCCATGATATGCCGGGTGTATTAGTGAGGCTATATCTAGAAGTTTCTTCTCCTGATAGCTTAATGTTCTGTGCCTATTGCAGGGCACAACTGCAATGGTTAAGAAAACACTGCAGAGAAAGATATCATTGACCATGGTCTCTCCATGTTACAGGACACAGAGATAGAGCAGACCCCAGCTGGAGAAAGAGAACTGAGTTGTTATAACAGACACAACTGTAATGTTAAAATTTTTAAGAGGTTGATGGCTCAATCAAGTATTCGTCAAACAAGCACGAAGACTGTAGTTCATTTCTCCAGCAGCCACATGACATCCAGGTCCAGAAATGCACATCTGTAATCCCAGTGCTCTGGAGCAGAGGCAGGAGGATCTCTGGAGTTTCCTTATTAGATGGTCTAGATGAATCAGTGAGTGTTGGGCTCAGTGCAGGACTCTGTCTCAAAAACTAAGATTGCAATAATGGAGGAAATCACACAGTAGGAACATGGGTGAGAAAGATTAACTGCAGACACAGATGAAAGTATGCAGAAGCTGAGCAGAGGCTGTGGTCCACTTTTGTACAAATGCACCTTCCTTCAATAAATATGCAAAACTTCATCATTGTTCAGAGAATTGATACTTTTAAGACACCTCTTCCCATTTCTACTCAGGTTGAAAGGTCCAAGCCCTTTCTGAGACTGACACCCTTATATTTAGCAAAATGTATTGCTTACGGTAGAAAGGCAAGGCCCTCCGCACTCAACTGGAGCAGTGCCATTTTACAAAATTATAATGCCAGCTGTGAGAGCTGCACCTGCCAAAATTTAAATGCTGTATTAGTTAGGTAAAATTGTCTTGATCATAATTTTGTTACAGAATCCCTTAAATATGTCAATGTGAAGTCAACATGGGAAATTGCTAATGATGCTTTATATTTTTATATTGTTTTCAAAATCCAGTGTGCTACTCCAATTAGAGAAGTGTGAAGTAGTTACATTGCATGGCTCTACTAACACTTGAAACTAATGGCTACTTCCTTGGACAATGCAGACATGGATTAGTTACTTCCCTTGCAGCAATACTGCGCTCCAGAGAAAATAAAATAGAAAGATTTCATATGGGGAAAATCTGAGATGGGGAACAAATGGTACCTAAAACATGTCTGAAGGAACTTGGAACCGTGCCTGGCCCCTGTAAGATGCCCTATAAATGCCTAGTCACATTACCTGCAGGTTTTTTATCTTACCATTGACCTACACCCTAGTACCCTTTATAAGTAGTCCATCAAGTAAATTCAGGTTCACCTCTTCTGGACATTTGTTTCCCATATTCTTACATTACACCAATTCCAATTTTCCCATTTTTCTTCCAATTCTTCAGCTAGATATTGTTGTGTCCACTGATTCCTGTAAAGGGTGTACATGAATTTAAATGTATGTGGAGAGTAAAACATGCTCTTTCTTAGTAATCATTACTTACTATTTGTCAGGATGTTTACAATTTTCTAGAAAACAAATATATCCCATTTAAGATAAAAATTTCCTCAAAATACTTACCTTTGAATCTGCTGTAATTAGATAATATTCCCAATATGTAACTACAAATTTGTCAATAGAGCAGAAACAGTAAGTTATCACTGATATGATTTTTTGTAGTGCTTCTATCAGAATAGTTTTAAGCAGTTCTGTTCCAAAAGGAAGTGTGTTATTCAGTGGCTCGTTACTGTAAGAAACCATCTAAGCTAATCAACATGAAGGAAGGGTTTGTTGTTGTTTTGTTTTGGTTTTTTTGCAATTTTTTAGGTTCAAATCCACAGATGGTTAGCTCTGTTAGTTGGTGTCTGTGGTGTGGCAGGCGTGTGTTATTCACCTCATGGATGAAGACACAGAGGGAGAAAAAGACAAGATCCTTTAGAACCAAGATCCCTTAGTTCCTTCAAAAGCCACACTCCAGTATCCTGATTCCTCCCACTGAGACCCATCTCATAATATTTCCATCATATCCTAACTGTAGCATGTGTGGGTTAGTGGGGTGAGCTGATACAGAGACAGAAAAAGAGAGAGCTGTTTATAACAATGGTACAGGTGTGGCAGTATTGAATGTAAAACTCTTATTAGTTGTGTGTCATCAGATGAGGTTTAAACTGTGCTTTCTGAAAGAGTGACTGTCCATGAACTACTTCCTAGGAGACACACAGTGAATGGTCCTTGGATGATCCTACCTGATAAATGACTTTGGAGACCATGGGCTGTGGGGCATCTGGGTAATTTCTATTAACAATGTGATTGTAATTAGCATTAGATATATTCTGGGCTAAACTAGGGAACTCCTAGATTACTGATAAGATATTATTGTTTACCATGTCTGACAGATGTTTCCAGAAGGTCTTGGCATGTGAGTTGGTAGACTGAGTAGGAAAAATTTACCCTTGGTACAGTAGTTGATTAGAACTCAAGATGGAACCAAAATGGAGAGAAATTGATCCCTCTCCCAGCCTTCTTGGCCCTGGGTATTCAACTATAGGCTTTTTAGTTTTGAGACCACCAGTTCTAGCTTCTTATTCTTTTTTATTTCTTTTCTTCCTTTTTTTCAATTTTTGGTTTCATTTTACATTCCAACCACATTTCTCATTCCCATCTCTCCTCCCAGCCCTTGCCTCCTCCAGCAACCCCCTTACCTCCCCTCTAGCCCATACCCAGTCCACTCCTCCTCATGGGTAAGGACTCCCATGAGGAATCAAGATAGTATAGAATAATATGTTGAGGCAGGGTCTGATTCCTCTCCCATGCATTAAGACTGAGTATGGCATCCCACCATTGAATGGGCTCCAGTAAGCTAGTTCATGTGCCAGGTTTGTATTGTGGTCCTAATGCCTGTATACCCTCTTAGAGTGCAAGTTTCACAACTGTAATCCAATTGAAAAAACGGGGTACAGTACTAAACAGAGAAATCTCATCAAAAGAATCTCAAATGGCCAAATGACATTTAAGGAAGTGCTCTACATCCTTAATCACTAGAGAAATACAAATAAAAAATACTCTTGCACCTGTCAGAATGGCTAAGATAAAAAATACTGAGGGTAGCTTATGTTGGAGAGGATATGGAGTCAGAGGAACACTTCTCCATTGCTAGGGGGAGTGTAAAGTTGTGCAGATGTTTTGGAAATCAGTACGGTAGTTTCTAAGAAAGCTGGGAATCAATGTACCTCAAGACCCAGAGATACCACTCTTGGGCATTTCCCCAAAGGGCACCCAATCATACCACAAGGACATTTTCTCAACAATGTCCTTTATTTTTAACACCCAGAACCTGGAAACAACCTAGTTGTTCCTCAACCTTCAGCCAAAGAATAGGTAAGGAAAATGTGGTACATTTACACAATGGAGTACTACTTAGCGGTAAAAAAATGATAACCTCACGAAACTTTTAAGTAAATGGATAAACCTAGAAAAAAACATCCTGAGTGAGGTAGGCCAGACTCAGAAAGACAAACACAGTATGTATGCACTCATAAGTGGATGGTAGAAGTAAAGCAAAGGATAACCAGACTAAAGTCCATAGCTCCAGAGAAGCTAGCTAACAAGGAGGACCCTAAGAGGGTCAACATCTTATTCTTATACTGAGAATTCTGTTCTTGGTTACTCCAGTTCTAAGACCTTTGGACTTTCTCTGAATCTCATGTGGCCACCCCAGTATCTTTGGCTTCAAGTGTCTAACACCATTGGAGCTGTTTGTTCCCTTTATGCTCCCTCCCTTTCAGCTCTCTCTGTGTGTTCTACTTGTTTTGTTTTTATGTATGATATTGATTTGCACAGTCGCAAATGTCAGTTTTGCTCACCTGGCTGTGCTGTTTCAAACTGACATCCCAGGAGGATGAAGCAAGACCAGTGTATGCCACTCGTAGAAGTAATTTCTCGTAAAAACTCTGACTCTAAGCTCAGGGAAGTGTTTCTGCTTGCCAATAATTTGCACATGTCATAATACATGTCTGCTTGGAGAATTAAGTGCTGTCCTTCTATTTCTCCTGGAAAAGGACTTTTCTTGCAGCTATAACTGAATAATAGATAGAAGGAAGCTCATGGGAAGAAGGACCCTCTGGAGCTCATAGTTTAAGAACAGTGTGGATATACTATAGAGTCAGCATTGTGATCAGAGCCCTAGGTAGCATTTTTGCCTCCCCATGCATCCACCAACAGAAAGCTAGGGTGCCAGCAACACAGTGATGGCCCTACATCTACCAGCTAGAACTTAGAGATATCCAAAACATCAACCGATGGTATCTGGCTATTCAAACACAGGAAGCTGACAACTTCCATCAGAAAGAGCTCTTTTCCTTTGGTGCTGTATCATGTCTATATAATAAACATAAGCATGACTATAATATATTTTCTGAGTTCTCTGAATATTTTTAGGGAATGACTGAATGTGGTGTTTATGCTTAGAATTCTTGACACATTAGCATAGATAGCTTAAAATAGTTTTGTCATGTAGATGCCAACCAAACTAAGCATTTGCAAACAAGGACTATTGTGCATGATTTAACCCTTGCACAATCACTGCAGAGAGAAGATTTCATTTATAGTTTAAATAAGCCCTTTAAGAAATGAAGAAACTCCAACATGTTAACTGTCCTGTGGAGCTGGGATGCCGGCTCAGGCTCCTCTGACTCCAGAGCCTATGTGCTCATCCACTCTACATGATGTTTATGCGGACCAAATGGCATACTAACCTAAGGGAATATGCACTCACTCAGATTCTCCAAGAATACATCCGACAACAAATCAGCAACTTCGGTGTACATTCAGGGGTTAGGAAATGCTGTTATCCATTGGAATATGTATAACAATTGAATGAAAATGCCTTTTTGATAGAATTGAAATGAGAATTTCATGCTCCTTTGTTTCTTCCCTTTGCCTGAGACTTTCAAATCCTAAACAAGGACTCTGCATTGTGCTTTCCTGTTTCTGTACTCTTAGGGGAATATTTTCTCTTGCTTTGTATCTGTCTTCCTTATGCTGTCACTTGCTTTCATGGGATTTCATGGATTTCCTGAAAGTTAATTTGAATAGATATTTATGGTGCCTAGAGAGCTGAGGCTGTGTATTGATTTCACATTGCTATAAAACCATAAAGTTTGGCATCTGGCATTTAAGTATTTTGTAACCATGAGTTCAGTTTTGTTGCAGATTCCACGGATAGAGTTTAAGTAACTCCATTTTTTCCACTACATAGTTCAGTAACTTTAATAAACTCATCCAGTAGCTGAGCCTCATGTTAACAATCCTATGCGCAATTTCTTCAGAGCAAGAATTTATTACCAGTTTTACTGTAATGCAATATTAATATAAAATGATGACTCATGGACTGTGGAGACACTATCATGCATTTACAATAATATTTATACAAATAATTGAACTTTTTCTTACTGGATAAGGCATGTATATGGAAGGAGATCCTGATTACAAACCACTGGAAGAAAAACCACAAGGCTATATTGACCACTGCTGTCTCTAGCTGTATCTTCTCTAGACTGCAGGAAAATCTAATTTCAAATATTGCATCTGTCATCTGCACTTCATATCAAGGAATTAATCAAACTGACACTAGAGAGACTTTTTTGAATGTTCATTATTTCAGCTATTAATTTTTAAAAGCAGCAAATGTAGCAAGTCAATAGCAGCCGTAAAAATTGATTTATTGTGCAATTTCCTTCATCCTCCTGGAAGCCAAGAGCAGATTCAGTGTATCTAGTGCTTTCGATTTCTAAGCCATCTCGTCACATCCATTTTTTTAAGATAAATTATTTAGATGAACGAAATGCAATCCTGTTTGAATCCCACTGATTTAAATTTGTGAGAAGTGACCACATCAAGGAAATGTGAAATTTAGCATGAAAAAGAACTACACATGGAAGCAATTTCACTCAGAAAATCAGAGAAATGTAATTTATATTAAAAAATGCACAAGATTCCTCATCAATTACATTACATCTGTGATGTGGGTGACCTCATAGTATACTCTGATAGAATTCTGAAACGGCCAGAACCTACTCATGCCATTCACACCTTGATGCCCCTGTTTAGACAGAGACAGCTTCCTCACACACAGACATTTCTGGTTGTATGGAAATCTTCACCAATAAATGTATTGACACTTGACTCTCAGAACTTAGCTTCAAGTTGGTCAACCTGTGTTTGAATCTGGCTATGCTGTCTTGGAGAATTATTTGAATAGCAGTTATCTTCCCTGTGATGTATAGGTTTTAAAGACAAGATGTTTTTTAAAGAATTAAACAAAAACAATCAAGTATTTGTAAGTACATGATCCCAATGTTTTCATTCAATGTAATTAGTTTTCTATAAAAAGACTCAGATCTCTGAAAACATAATTTGATTATGAAAAATAAGCTTTTTGTTTTCAAGACAGGATTTCTCTGTATTACTTTGGAGCCTGTCCTGGAACTTACTCTGTAGACCAGGTTGGCCTCAAAGTCACAGAGAGCAGCCTGTCTATGCCTCCTGAGTGCTGGAATTAAAGGCGTGCACCACCCATGCCCATCCTGAAAAGTAAGTATTCCATAATTGAAGATTCATAAGATTTGTTGCTGTTCCCGAAACAAGGTCTCTCATTCTGTAACCCATTCTGGCCTGGAACTCACTATATAGCCTAAACTATTCTCAAACTCTTTGCAATACTCCTACCTACCTCAATCTCTACTATACTGCGATGGCAGGGGTAAGCTACCACACTGATGATTTTATTTTGAGATTGTAATGTAATTACATAATTTCCCTCTAACCTTTCTCCACCCCAACCTTCCCTTATACCATCCTTGCTTTCTTTCAAATTTGTGACCTCTTTTTTCATTAATTGTATTTATATACAGATGTTTCTAGCTGCATAAATATAACTATCTCTGTTTTTATAATATTACCTGCGTGTATATTTTCAGATCTTTTTGGTATTTGGTAACCAATTGGTATCCTCTTCCTTCGGGAAGACTTTGTCTTCTACTCTCAACATTCCTTAGTTGCCTATACTTCTTTATCTAAAGTGAGGTCTCTGGAGCTTTTCCCCATTTATGTTAGCATGTCTGTTGGTGTCCTCCTTGTTCAAGTCATGTTTAGTCAATCATGTTGTTGAGACTTTATGGTTGTAGCTTCTGATGTTCCTAGGGATGCACTCTTACACCAAATTTTTTGTTTCTCTGGCTTTTACAATCTTCCCTTCCCTTCCTTCACAATGAGCCTTTGGTCTGAGAGTTGAAATATGTCAGTTAAGACTGCCCTTTATAATTCTGTGTTTCGGTTAGTTGTAGTATTTATAATAGTCAAAATCTGTTGAAAGAAGTTTCTTTGTTTAAGAGGGAGGACTTGCCTTACCTGTGCCTCTTAGAACAAATATTTAGAATGTAGTTAAGGATTGTGCTGGTTTGCTAAAGTGGTTGTGGTAGATTCTCTTCAAGATTCATAACTCCACTGGCCTCAAATAGTTGATTCAGTTTCCAATATCTTATGAAGAAGAGTCATTTGGGTATCAGAGTATGTAGTCTCCAGTAAATCCATTGCTATATGGCATTAGTAATATTTTTTCAGAACTTGTTGAGATTCTAAATGATACTAAAATTTCTCACAGGCAATTGTGAAATATTATTTGTGATTTATTAAAGCTTGCCTGAGGATTCAGAAAGCAAAGCCAACCACAAGCTATAGAACCCTGACACATACCTTTAATCCCAGCAGCCAGAAGCTGGGAGGTAGTGGTACACACATTTAATCCTAAAACTCAGGATTAAGAGATAGAAGGATTTCTATGAGTTCAAGGCCACCCAGATCTACACAAGAGTGAATCAGTCTAAAAGAGAATTATAGCTCACACTTTTAATCCCAACATTAGGAAAGTATATGACACAGAATCAAGATCTCAGAAAGACATTTGTTCTCCAACCATGCTGCGAATAGGCAGCAGTTTGAAATTTGAAGAGCTCATGGGTGGATCAACGCTTTCAGCCTGAGCTAGAGGTGAGAGCTAGTAGTCAGTTTCTTTGCTTTTCTGATATTCAGCTTAAAGTTTGAATACCAGTATCAGTCACTAGGTCATTTATTTTCATGTTACAGACAATAGAGGATGTTAGTATAATTACACAACATTTAAAAAAGTAATTGCTGAATAAAGAAAATTCTATTGTTGACAAAGACAGCATTTTAAACATTGCCAAAACTGACTTAGTACTTCCAAAGAGTGAGGCTCTGATGAGGAAAGAGTGCTGATAGGGAAAGAAAGATGAATCAAGTAGGTATCTCTATATCTCAATATATATGTACTTGGGCTCTTAGAAGTTACAGAAGAAGGGTAATAATAAAAGAAATACTATGCAACATTTCTGAGACAACAAAACCCTGTGTAATTTTTTTCTGCTGTTAAATTCCAACAATGTTAGCAACTTAAAATACTACAGCTCTATCATAGTTAGGTGGGTTTCAAACCAAACAGAGGACTCTTGGGGTTAAATCAAAGTGTTGGCAGAGATGTGTTTTTTAGATGCTGTTGACAATATGTTCTCCTGCCTTCTTCAGTTTCTTGAAGGCACACGTATTCCTTGTCTCATGGGTCATTCCTCTAGTGTTAAAGTCAGCTTAGCATTTGTTTGACTTCTCTTGCTACATCTCTTATCTAACACCAAAACCTCTTGTGTTTACGCTGTAACTACATGAAAAAACTTTACTCCTCCATTTCAAGGTCCATAATTTAATAATCTTTAAAGCCTATTTTTTTGCCAGAACTGCCCATAAATTAAATGTTTGGTTGAATCAGGAATGGGCATTTTTGGGAGTTTTTTGTCTGTGAATTACAACTAAACTTTCCATGTGGAAGCAACTCACTGAGTTTAGGGTAGAAATAATGAAAAGATGTTGCATATATCTTCTGAATTTCAAGGTTAGGAAGAAAATTTTACACGCATCTGGATTTTTAAAGCTGGTTATTATGAAGGAGAGAATTACACTAACATAAAAATACTACAAGCCACAAAGAGTGAGTACCATAAGATGCTTTTATAGCCCTACATCTCAATGGCCTAATGCAATGAAGGCTGATTCTTGCTTCCAGACCCAAGAGTGCTTTCTAAGCAAGTGGCATTTTCTGTACCCATTCTGAGATTCTGCTTGGTCTTCCAAGAACAACTTCTTCTGTAGATTTGGAAGAACTATTTTATATTCAAACATAAGTGTTCTGATTGTCAAAATTGTATATGGTTATTTTAACAATCAACCATTAATTTACTCATAATGATCTATTCTTTAGTAGAACTTCAAAGCTTTTATTTTTTATTTTTCTCCAGACTTTTTTGTTATCTGAAATTTTCCATGTACTAATTAATTGGTGGCATCTGCTGGGTGGATCCTAGAGTTTGTTTCTTATGAAATCCTAGCTCATGGTGTGTATGTGTATGTGTGTGTGTGTGTGTGTGTGTGTGTGTGTGTGTGTGTGTGAGTGTGATACTGATTTGCTTTTCTCCTGGGAGGTACTTTTTCATGAGATATGCAAGGCCACCCTGAGCACTGGTGGGTTTATGCTTGCCTGATGAGCTCACAGTTGCCCTGGGCTGGTTTAAACATTAACATGTATTAGTTGCTCACCAAGTATCATAAATTAGAACCTCATACCCTGGGACAGCTGCTTTCCTTATCCCTCTAAACAGAAGCAGTGTATTCCTGATTCTCATGCTCCTGTCTTTCTCAGATCGGTGGTAGGGGGTTGGTCTCCATGTCTATCTTCTCATTTCCTAGACTACAATCTCTAATTTATGTGACATTAGGAACCAGACTCCAGCTACCAAGGTCTTTGTGATGAAAGCCCAGTGGGAGGTCAGTTCATCTATTCTCAACCAGATTACTTGGCTTTAACTTTTTTGCTTTTACTTCTAATGCTTCTGTCTTCCTTGTTTTAGCATTTTTTTGGTTTTTTTGAGACAGGGTTTCTCTACATAGTTCTGGTTTTCCTGAAACACATTAATGTGGACCAGACTGACCTTGAACCCAGAATGGTCCTCCTGCCTCTGCCTTCTGAGTGCTGGATGTTAAATGTATGGGCAACCATTCCTGGCCATTCCTGCCTTTCAAAAGGCAGAGTTAGTTTTGTGAAGATAGTTCTGGATGAAAATACTTTTTGCTCAATCATAAGAACTGCAATTCAGTTCTTCAGAACCAACTCAATAGCTAGGCAGGCATGGGGTCTGCAAAATGGCAAACTTGACTAACAGAAAAGGTTAATGCTAACCAGACAAGTGAAAGACATGTACAGCAAGAACTTTGAGTCTTGAAAGAAAGAAATTAAAGAAGATACCAGAAAATGGAAAGATCTCCCATCCTCTTGGATTTGTAGGATCAACATAGTAAAAATGGCAGTCTTGCCAAAAGTAATCTACAGATTCAATGAAATCCCTATCAAAATACCGGCGCAATCCTTCACAGACCTTGAAAGAACAATACTCAATTTTTTATGGAAAAACAAAAGACCAAGGATAGCCATAACAACCCTGTACAATAAAGGAACTTCTGGAGGCATCATCATCTCTGAATTCAAGCTCTATTATAGAACTGTAATCCTGAAAACAGCTTGATATTAGCACAAAAATAGACAGGTAGACCAATGGAATCGAATTGAAAACCCTGATTCTAACCCACACACCTACAAACACTTGAGTTTTGACAAAGAATCTAAAATTATACATTGGAAAAAAGGACAGCATCTTCAACAAATGGTGCTGGCATAACTGGATATTGGCATGGAGAAGACTTCAGATACATCCATGTCTATCAGCTTGCACAAAACTTAAGTCCAAATAGATCAAAGATCTCAACATATATACAGCCACTATGAAACTATTAAAAGAGAAAGTGGGAGGTACTCTGTAATGAATTACAGGAGACTGCATCCTAAACATAACATCAGTGGCGCAGACATTGAGATCCACAATTAATAAGTGGGACCTCCTGAAACTGAGAAGCTTCTGTAAGGCAAAGGACACAGTCAACAAGACAAAAATGCAGCCTACAAAATGGGAAAAGATTGTCACTAACCCCACATCTGACAGATAGCTGATCTCCAAAATTTACAAAGAAGAAGCAAGTCTCCAAAACACCAAATGATCCGATTAAAAAGTGGGGTACAGAACTAAATAGAGAATTCTCAATAGAGGCATTTAAAATGGCTGAGAGACACTTTAAAAAGTGCTCAACATCCTTAGCCATTAAGTAAATGCAAATCAAAATGACACTGAGATATCATTTTACTCATGTCAGAATGGCTAAAATCAAAACACCAATGACAATTTAGGCTGGGGAGGATGAGGAGAGAGGGGAACACTCTTCCACTGCTGGTGGGAGTGCCAACTCATACAGCCACTTTGTAAATCATTATGGAGCTTCCTCAGTTAAATGGGAACCAGTCTACCACAAGATCCAGCAATTCGACTCTTAGGCATATACCCAAATGATGCACATTAGTACAACAATGACATCTATTCCACTATGTTCATAGCAGCATTATTTATAATAGCCAGAACCTGGAAGCAACCTAGATGCCCATCAACTGAAGAGTGGATAGAGAAAATGTGGTACATTTTCACAAAAACTGAACTGAACTCCTGGAAACCGGTTGCAGAGAGGGAGGAGTGATGAGCAAAGGGGTTAAGATTTGGCAGGTGAAACCCACAGAAACAGCTGACCTGAACAAGGGGGCGCTCATGGACCCTAGACTGATATCTGAGAGGCCAGCATGGGACTGATGCAGACCCCCTTGAACGTGGGTGTCTGAGGAGACCAAGGCATTCTTTGGGGCCTCGGGAAATTGATCAGCATTTATCTTTGTTATCCAGATGGACTTTGGGAGCCCATTCCATTTGGAGGGATGCTGTCCCTACCTGGACACATGGGAGAAGGCCTAGGCGCTGCCCCAGATGATATGACAGACTTTCAAGATCCCCCATGAAGGACCTCACCCTCCTTGGAGAGTCCAGTGGGGATTGGCTTAGGGTTGGGGCAGGGTTGAATGGGGGCAGGAGAGGAGGGGAGAGAGAGGGAGCTGGGATTAACATGTGAAGCAAACTTGTTTCTAATTTAAATTTTAAAAACTCCTGGGGAAAAAAGTAGTTTAGTCAGAGAACTACTTTAGTAAGTTAAGTGGAGAGCAATTGGAGAAGAAATTCTAGGGACAGCTTTGGGCTTCAACTACACCTTCCTACATACTGATGCCTCTACACAGATAAATGCATAAGTATGAACAGCACAGGCACATATACATACACAACAAAATAATCAAATTAATAAACTCAGGGATGAAAGGGCAGGTATTAAAACAGACATTGAGGAAATACAGAGAAATATAAGAACATACATTAAAATCTATATTCCACCATATTGGCAAATCTAAGACAAATTTTTAAAGAATTAATGCTCTAAAATAAGTTACATTTTCAACTTTGTTGCAGAGGATAAGAGAATGGTATCATCTATGTCAATTAATAATCAGCATGTATTTGCGGCTAATTCTGTAAGAAAATATTTTACTAGTAGTAGCATCTTATATCTATGTGTGAATGAGTATGACACAAAATATAAGTGGAGGCCAGGGGACAACTTTGAGTAGGGTTCTGTCCTTCTAGCTTTATGCTAGTTCCATGGAAGGACCAGGTTCTAAGGCTTGCACTTAGACAACTTTACCATCTTGGGCATCATTAGCCCTACAGCAGATGGTATAGTTTCAAGAAATAGATTGATATCAGTTAAGTCCTTCATCCACTACAATTATTAATAACAACTTGAATGTCTTAAAAGTCCTGTAAATCATGCTAGAGAAATAGTGGTGGATCCTAGCTCTCACAAAGCTCACATTCTAACAGAAACAAACAACTCCAAGAAGAGCATGGTAACTGAAGGCTGATTAATGGTGTATATTTAGCCTATTATGAGAAGTTAGGCTTATTCATGAAATTCAAATATATTAGGCAATATGAGTTTTCAATATCAATTATTGACAAACTGTCAAAGTGTAAGATATTAAATAATTACTTACTTTAAAAATTTTCAATAAGAAAACCACAAACTTTGTGATTTGGAAAAATGAAAAATAAGAGGCCCTGTTATTGAAGTAACATATGGCAAATTTTTCTTCTTTTTATATACTATACTTGGAATTGAGGTTACATAATTAATGAAATAAAAACTGTATCAGTAGTAAATGTTATTATAAGACAATTTAGTTTATAAATTAAACACTTTCCCAACGAAACTATTATCTCGCTGAAAAGTTTTAGAAAATAGAAAATCTTGGCAAGTTCCACGTAAAAACATAAATATTTCATATAATAAAAATGACAAAATTTTTCCAACTATAATAATAGTTTGGGGCAACTAATGAGAAAATAAATGAATTAGCAAAATGACATCTATCTCTCTTGACACAGTCTCAATATTTAAAGATATCAGTTCTCACAGTTAACTTAGAAATTGCCTGAGAAATCATTCTCTGATGAATTTTGGAAGAAACATGACAAAAATAATTACTTGATTAATTTATAAAATAAATGGATGGCAATGACCAATATAATTTTGAAGAATCAGAGTAATGATATGCATAATGTAAATGTGTATCTTTACCAGATATAAAAGTATGTATGCTTTTATTCAGTTAAATGTTGTCTAGGTAAAGAACAGATCAATGGAAATCAACCATAAATTATGTGATGGAAAAATGATGGAAGCATTTCAGAGGAGAGGAGGAAATAATTCATCATAAAGAGTATTTGGCCAAGGAAAAAGTACATTTTCTTATTTCTTCATTTTTTCCTTGAAGAATTAAAGATTTAAGTATATGTTAAAAAAGTGTTTTTAAGCCCAATTATCTTAGCTAAAATGAATCAGTCTTTTCTTCCCTTCCTATCTCTTCCCTATTCTCCCTTTCTCTACTGACTTCTCTTGCTCTGTTACAGTGACTTGGAATGAAAAAATCTGCTGACATTGAAGTAGAAGAAAATAAAATAATGTTGCGGTTAAAAATAAGACAAAATGGAACAATATTTGTCATGGAAAATCATACACTGTATGTTCAGGGCTTAAATAAATACATACCATACATACATACCTAAGTTTGAGTAGCAAACTTATCAGGTAGAAGTCCTGAAGAGTGTATCTCTACTTTCCCTTACTAAGATTTACAGGGCACTAACAATCGATGCTTTTCAACTGTCATTTGATCTTTAGTTCTAAATTTAACCATTCTTTCCCACTTCAAGGCTTACTCAGTTTTATGTTTTCCTCATTGAAGGTGAGAACTAAACAGTATTCCCAGCCCTATATTTCCAGTAACTCTAGACCCTTTATGCTTTTCTTTCATGCCAATTGAAAGATTTAAAACTCATCTATAAATTTTTATAAGAAATAACCAGAAAGCAACTAGGTTATGCAAATGTTTTCATCTAGTGACACTGTCGGGCTTGGTATTGTCCTGGATGTTTCACTGTCATATGTCAAGAGTCACTCTCCATCCAACACAGATGCTTTAACTTCCAGCCCTTTCGGGTCCTTTAAGTAAGCATCATATATTTTGCTATTGTAACTTCTTATTTTTTATTTAAGCATGAAAATGATTCTTCTGATGATCTATGAAGACACTGTGTTTCAACAATAAAAGTAGAATTGTTTGTCACTTTCTATGTTCCCTAGGTTTCTTCTACGCAGTACTTTTGCTCTAGCAGCAGCCTGTTATGGTGGACCAGGACATAAATGAAGAGTTGCTTCTTAAGTTTAAACTAATTTTATTGGAAGAACAATTTTCATGGTCATGCATAAACTCAACAGAGAGAATGCTACAAGGTCAGAGCTGTCTAAAGAATAAATGGAAGGCAGATTGATTCACAAGAGGATAGCTATTACAGGATTTGCCTAGCTTGATTATAGGGAAGAAATCTTAAGATATGATTATAGCCAACACAGCATGGCATTATACAAAATGCAATAAATCAACCCAACTCCATTGTAGGCTTGAGGGACTAGAGTTACCAACACTCAAGGGAAAGAGAAGGTGAATATCCCAACTTCAGAGAGCACCAGTTCTGCTTTTTTGTTCCTTCCAGGCCCTCAGTAGACATCCTGTGAAAGGGGGAGGCTGGATCTTTTTACTTTAGTTTCCTGATTTCAGTGATCCTCTCTTCTAAAACTCCTGCACAGGCCAAGTTGAAGACAGATAATTATGGTTATAATTTTCCTTAGTTTTGATAAGACTTTAGACTCATGAAGATAGATGATAGAACATATTCTACAAATGTCGCCAAATATTAATGAACTGAATATTATAACTACAGTTCTTACTTGATCACTATTTTGCTATGTTAAAGTTAAAACACTTGTTTTATTTAGACAGAAAAGAGGAGATGATGGGGGATGTTCTTCTGTGTATGTTTGTCTTATTTTTTAATGAATGAAGCACTGTTAACCAATAGGGAAGCAAGATAGGTGGAACTACAATTCCAGGAGAATTCTGGAAAATGTAGTAAAGAGAAGTTGCCATGTGATCCAGACAGGAATGACATAGCATGGTAGAATCAGTATATAAACAGAGACAAGCAGGAATTTGCTCTCTCTTTCTCTCTTCCCTTCCCTTCTCTGTGGAGACACTGAGCAGACATGATGCAGACTCCAAGAGAATAAGAGGCCTGGACCTTCTCTCTGGTAAGAGAAGACTACATGGAGATACTTAGATTTGTAGAAATGGGTTAATGATTAAAGATAAGAAATCTTAGCCAAAGGACAACAACTTTATACTAATACTGTATCGTGTGTTTCATTGGGGCAGAGAAGGGCAGCAGGACCTAGCAGGTCAAAAACCTCATGTTCAGGAGGGTAAGATTCAAAATATGTTACCTTTTAATCCCTCTGTCCACGATGGCATAGGCCTCCAATTACAGTTATGAAACATTCAGAAGGTCTGTTATACCAGTCTGCCATTTTTAACTGCTGTATAATATGCTGATAAGGCTTGGACAAAGCCAGGCTTTTTTTTTTTTGGTTTTTCAAGACAGGGTTTATCTGTATTGTTTTGGAGGCTGTCCTGGAACTCACTCTGTAGACCAGGCTGGCCTCTAACTCATAGAGATGCACTTGCCTGTTTCTCCCAATTGTTGGGATTAAAGGCATATGCCACCGACGCCCTGCTGCCAGGCACTATTTTTGGACACACATTTTGTTCTTTTAAGTCATTACTTGTGTTACTAAAACCTCATCAAAAACTTGAGAATTTCATTGATGTAAGTAGAGGTTTTATTGAACTTCGACCATAGGAAATTATATATTAATCACTTCTAAGATTTATTTTTGACATCATTTATAACTTATTCACATTGTTAGTAACTTTCTTAGACTTTACAGATATTTTTCTTTTCCATTCTAGAAGCATCCAGCCATCTTAGGACAAAGTCGTATTCCTAGTTTACTTAAGTAAACTGTATTCCTAGTTTACTTAGAAAAAACCAAACTAAAAGACATAAACAAAGCAAATCTGTTTTTGTATTCTTTTAGCATGTTTCTCCTAGATATTTGTTCTTTTCTCTTCTGTATTAATGTCATGATACATGGTAACACTAACAAATTTAGTACCTTATTAAAAGATTAGTCCAACCTAAACATATAGCACAAAGTAATAAATTAATTTTATTTTATTATATTATTTTACTGTAATATATTAAATTATATTAACATATATTGTTAATTACAAGGTGGTGGCACATGCCTTTAATCCTAGCATTTAGAAGGCTGAGGCAGGCAGAACCAGTAAAACACTATAGAAAACATAAGACAGTAAAAATAAATTGTGTCTTTTTGTACAGATTTCTCATAGCCATGCCTTTAATTTTGAATGAGTGCAAGTAGTAGATAGAGAGATGCAACAGCTAGAAATTTAATTGTAAAACCTCTGGCAGAAATCAGTGAACATAGATGGAATGAGGTAAATAAAATAGCAATGACTGAATAGGCACCAAAGTGGAGAGAGCCTATAAGGTATGAGCTTTTGAACTCAGAGGAATTTGGAGAAAAGTCATCACAGAGTATAGGAGGATCTTAATAGGACAGCTGTAACTCTCTTTACAGTTAATCCCCTTACACAGTTTTTGAGTTCTAGTCACAAAATGTCACATTCACAGGAAGGTAATAGATTAGCTGTTAAAAAAGTTAGGACAGTATGAGGAAATTTTGACTTTGTACTTGGGATGTTTTAACTTTTTAAACTTATAAAGAAGTTTTAACAGTGTTGGTAACAGCACTGCACTATGTTAGAGATGTAGTATAGAAGCATTATATTTTATACTAAAATAATAATAATGAAGTTTTAAAGAAGCTGAGACAGCAGATAAAGGAGAGAGGTATTGTCATTTGGTTCAGGAGGGTTTAAGTATAGATATCATAAAATGGTTTGACTAATTTAGGGCATCTGGGACAACAGACTTATAGACTTACTGCAACTAAAATCAGTAACATTTAACCACTGAATAACTCAACAAATTCTTGAGTACCTCAGAAATAGAACAAATTTAGCGTGTCTTTTCAAAACCTTTATGCTGGAGGGTAGTCACGATTTAATGGTGACAACTGTTTATTCAATTATTAGTTTGGAGGACTGAAGAATTAGGCAGCATATTTTTTAATTTATGTCCATTTATAAATAGATTAAAGTCATTTTTCCCAGCAAAATAATTTCAGGATCACCATGTAATTTGTCATGTAGGAATTTTGTTTTATGATAGAGTCACCATGCAGCAGTGTCCAGTAAGCAAACTCTTCAAATGATGGGGAATCATAGCAACAGTGTTTCAGGAATTTAAACACCGATTTTAAATATCTCATTTAGTGAATACATAAGACAAAACCCTATTTTTTGAGCAAACATTACTAGAAATGGACCAATATTTAGTAAAACCATTCTTTGTTTTTATTTATTTTTAGTTTTTAATTTAAATTATAAACAAGCTTGTTTTACATGTCAATCCAAGTTCCCTCTCCCACTCCTCATCCCCTGTCCCCCACTGATACCCTATTCTATCCCCTTTCTGCTCTCCAGGGAGGATGAGGCCTTCAATGGGGAACCTTCAAAGTCTGTCATATCATTTGGAGCAGGGTCTAGGCCCTCTCCCATGTGTCAAGGCTGAGATAGCATCCCTCTATGTGGAATGGGCTCCCAAAGCCCACTCCTATACTAGGGATAAATGCTGATCCACTATCAGAGACCCCATAGATTAGGACTTCTAACTGACACCCACATTCAGGGGGAATGAATGGGTCATATGCTGGTTTCCCAGATGTCAGACTGGGGCCCGTGAGGTCCCTCTTGTTCAGGTCAGCTATTTCTGTAGGTTTCTCCTGCCTGGTCTTGGCGTTTAAGGTAGCCTCTCCACTATTGCTTTAGATTGTTATTTGGTGTCATCCTTGTATATCTCTGGACATTTCCCTAGTGCCAGATTTCTCTTTAAACCTGTAATGGCTCCCTCTATTAAGGTATCTCTTTTCTTGCTGTCCTCTATTCTTCCCTCAACTCAATCTTCGTGCTCCCTCATGTCCTCCTCCCCCCCTTCTCCCTTTCTCCCTCTTCTAACTCCCTCTCCCCTCCTTCCACCATGCTCCCAATTTGCTCAGGAGATCTTGTCCCTTTCCCCTTTTCCGGGGACCCTGTATGCCTCTCTTAAGGTCCTCGTTGTTTCCTAGCTTCTCTGGCACTGTGGATTGTAGACCAGTACATTTGCTCTATGTCTGTCATCCATATATGAGTGAGGGGGTGGGGGTGTGGAATCTAAACCAAGGTTAAATCAGCAGGTGGTGGCAAGGAGCACAATGGAGTGACTCTGTCAGAGTCACTCAAGGATGCTAGGAGGCACAGGGGGACAGAGGGGAAAGAAAGGGCCTGAGGATGACCTCAGTTGAAGAGCCCTCACACTGACTTCCTCAACTGGCCACCAAGTAAAAGGCAAGAGGAGAGGCTTAAGATAGGGTGGACCTTGGTGGACAAAAGCCCTCACAGGATGTCTCTGTAGGACTCAGAGCCCACCATCTTCCTTACAAGTCATGTGGCCATAGGGAAGAAAGCAGAGGGGCAGGAAAGGAAGTTAAAGTTTGCTTTTGGAGCCTACATTTAGCAAAGTGGAATAAAGAACATTGTGTGGTCGGGATCTATTTTTCCTGGCTGGCCATCACTTCAGGTATAAGGAGCATGGAACAGAGATGTTAGAAACAAATTATTTTGTTTCTAGAAACCAAACTGCTATAACTATGGGAACTGCCATCATCCAGACAAAGATGGAGGGGCTTTACAGAATAACCTGGCCAGCTAACATACACAGTGATTGACATTAAGACAATAGTTATTAAAGCAGATTTTAAACATAGAATTGGCTACAATGTGGCTGTTAACATAACACTTTGTGGATAAATGGTTGTGCCACATTACCATCATGGAAATTAAAACTGTAAGGTCCAAATACTTCAATCAAATCTTGATTGCAACTATGACTGAACCCTAGTTTTCAAATGGTGCTTCATGGAAGGCTTGGCTTTAATAATCTGTTTATAATGAAATATGTTCTTCATACCATGATTGTTTAGTCTATTCTATTCTTTTGTCTTGTCATTGTGAATTTAATTTTCTCTTTGAGAGAAAGTCACTGAAAAAGCCAAAGTATTTTGCTGGAAAATGCTTAATTCTACCATATATTTTTGGTTGTGTGCCTAGCTTTTAATGACTGAGCCATCTTTCCAGCCCTTAATTCTATTTTAATGGTTTCCTCCTAAGGGGTAGTTTAATTTTTTTAACCTTCAAACTATGTGTTTAGTCTACTAATAGAGAAGTCTTACTAGATTTATGAAGAATGCCTATCTTCAATGCTGAACGTGATCATCAACTTTGAGATAATTAGCTAAATATTATTTTATTTTATTATATTTAACCTACCAGACTATTAAAAACTGTCAGGGATGTCATTAAACATGAAATGTATTTTACAGCAATTTTCTTGGAAAATAATGAAAGTTAAAAACAACAGAAACAATAGAAAACAATGACAAAAAAGGAAATAAACTAAAGGACCGACCTGAACCATGGAGCAGATGCTGCTGCAGTCATTGCTGCTACTGTACTTCTCCCTGGTTGTCCCGCAGGGGGAGGAGCAGTGCTCACAGCCAAGACCCAGCCAGCCCACAGGCTGCAAGCACAATGGTCTTACCTGGTGAGTCACAGGGGGAGCTGGCACTGAGGGCATGGAGTTGTCCTATAACTCATTGGATTTTGCCACTGGACGCCCTGCCTAGCTGGGAGATCTCCCTAATTCTGGGCAACTGCAGGACATGCAAAACTAGTCTCAGTGATAATTCAGTATTTCAGTTCTGGTACCTTCAGAAGCCAGAAACCAGACCAACGACTTATGAATGTCCCTGTTCTGGGCTGGCACCCGAGGCCATATTGATGTCTTTGGCCTGTGCTGCTGCTGAGTGCCATGCTTTGGTCTTGCTGCCACTGGAGGCCGTGTTGGTTCAAGCTGTCTCCAGAAACAACTTAGAAGTTCATGATCCATGATGCCCCTGACCGTAACAGGCAAGGAAGTTTTTGCATTGGTGTCTATGACTTCGAACACACAGTTGAGAATGAGGGATATTGAAAGTTTCTGTGACAACACCCCCCCTCGTCCCCCTCCTCAAGAAGAGGTCATCTAGATAGGAAACTGTCAAGAGAGCTCGTTAAAATTGTGACAGTGAGTCTGATGTGCAGCTCTTCACATTTGGCGGCTTTTGGCAGGAGGCAGTGGCTTATTTTTCTTTAAGGGGCTGATGACTGGGAGTTTGACCATGTGCCAATGAGTATATAGGTAACAAGAAGTGTACTTAGTGGCTTTCATTTTCTTATTTGGAGGCTGGGAGGTTGGACCTAGGAGGACTGGGAAGTGAGTGCAGCCAGTGTACATTATGTGAAATTCTCAAATACTCAATAAAACACTATGTTAGAAAAAATAAAAGTACATGCAAATAAATATAATATGATTTATGTCCTTGCACACATATATAGTTAACTCGACAATCTCCTCTCTTCATCTAGAAATACTTTATGGACATATTTCCATGGCATTAATGCATACCATATCAGTCTAAAGACAGGATGCTTTAGATTCCACATAACTAAAATTTCAGATTTGCATACACATACTAAATGTTTGCAATGGTTATATGTGAAAATCAGAGCTGTTTTTACTCTCTGCCTCTTTACATTCTCCAAAGTCTATAATTAATTGGTATTTACTTATTTTTCAAATTTAAGAAATAAATTTAGCCAAGTCAAATTCAGATTAGGAGGCCTTTCTTGTTCACTCTAGTTCAAGGAAACACGATTTTGTACTTGTGTCCTTGCATTTGGGTCAGAATTCTGCTCAGCCCTCCTTTGTTCCCAAGAAATCGTCTCTTGTAATTTATCTGTTCCTTGGGGACAAGCTCTGTGTTTTATTACTCCTTATGGTACACACAACTACAGCAAAGGACCGGCTACAAGACAGCACTTTCCCATGAATTTTTCCACAATAATGATTGAGGGCAATCAATCCATTGCCCAGGTCACCTCCATTTGCATGGTGATCTTTAAATACTCATGTCTAGAGCAGCATACATACATACATACATATTTTAAAATCTCTGTTTTAAGCAGTGTTTTTTGAAATCTTTTTTTAATAGGCACCTAAAAACTGAGTTAAAATCAGTTATCACTTATTTTAACTTTTAGTTCATGACCTCTTTTCCCAGACTCGTTGACATGTTTAAGCCGTCTTCATCATCAGTGAGATGGGGCTGTAAGCTTGCCTTGGACATATGTGCTAGATTCAATCTCTTTGTTTTGGTTTTAAAATGTTATCTACCTATCAGTTTTAAAAAATCCTAAAAAGTTGGCAAGATACTTTGAGAATCAGGTCATACATTGCTTTGCAGCTGAGATACCAAGTACTGCTCGAGATATATGTGCCTCATGGTCCCACTCCTCTGTGTTCCACTACCGTTTTCTCAGAGTGATGCCTGCATCCATTTGACCTTTTGAGCCCTGTGCACAGGTCTTCCTCATGACTTGGATATGTTTAGGCAGCTACGTTTGCAGAATTTATGATACCTAGTGTCACTTTTAAAAACAATTCCAAACCTCATTGTTCTCATGTACGCATTTTATCTAATGACAATTTGAAGTGTGTCAGGGGTGCTTAGCTGAAATAAGACAACTATTTTAGAAAGATTTTCAAAATACTTGGAAGGAACACATAGTGGCAAGCACGATGGGCTTCTTGTTAGTAAGATAATGATCTTCCAAAAGCAAAAAGCTTAGGTTGTATAATAATACCTTAAAAAAACTCTTTATGTAGTTTTGCTTTAAGCTTTTGTACATCCTTGGGTGGGCATTTGAAGACACCAACATACACCTGCAGGGGGTTTGTGGATTAAGTAATAAGTGGTAAGCCTCCAACTGAGGCTTCGTGTTTATCATTATCATCTTTGTACAGAAAATATTCAGACTGGTAATGATTCTGGGATGCCTGCTGTGGGGATTTCAGCCTCGATGTAACATTTAATAAAACATTATCACTAGACTTCAGTGCAACTGGATTGATAAGAACTGACTTCAGAGGACGTCCGGAGAGTGATCTATTGAGGTACAGAGCACAAACTCCAGAATAATGAAATAAAAACAAGATTCATGAGACTAGACAAACAATTTTTACTCAAAACAATAAGAAATATTGTAAAGGATAGAAAAATAAATGAGATAAACACATACAGCAAACAACCTATATCCCAACATTAAATAGGTCAAAGGAATTCATAAATGGAAGCACACATTGTAAAAAAGTGAGGAGTGAATGAAAAAACGCATCCACTTTTCAAGCATAAAGCCAAACAATCTAGCACACCCAATCCCTGGGCCCTGAATCCTGAGTCAACAACATCCCGGGTGCCAAGCTCCTGACTCATGAAGTTCAGAATCCTGTCTGTTCCCAGGTCAAGTTTCTCACACTTGGGCTTCACTGGCCCTGCAGCCTTCCTCTGTCAGCAACAGTCTACTTTCTAAGATACATGTTTCATGTCCTTTATTTGGATCCAGTACATGACAAAGGTTCAGAGTAATTGTGTCACCAGGGTTTTTGCCCTCTGTTTATCCAGACTTCTGCTCTAGTTGCTGGCTAGTGTAATTTCAATGTGCTGACCTAAGCTCATAAACCCGATTGTGAAGAGCCAGGGTGCAGGAGTTGCTCATCAGGAATGGAGATTTCAGCAAGAAGTTGTTTGGGGGTCTCGGTTGTTTGCTGGCATTGTTTGGGAATCTTATGATAACAATTTAGCACCTAATATTGTTTCAGAGAAGAGTTCCCTCCTCCCAGCTCAATAGATTGTCACTTAATTAACCTTTAGTACTTCCTCTTAGAGACACATCTTTAAAGTTTTACGCTCTGCTAGCTATACGTTGTTAGGATTGTTTCTATCACTAACAATGGGCTAAAGTGCTTACTTAAGAAATGCATTAACGCTTATAGGTCACCCAGATATCATTTAGAATGTCATTATTGTTTCTAGCGGACTAAATCCTCTGCATTTGACCTTTAAGTCTCCATCTCTCCTGGAGACCAAACTGACTAATGACTTCCCACAATGAACAATTATGGAATTAATACATTTTTTCTTCTAATTCCACGGTTGATTATTAAATGAAAAGCCAATAATTTGGCCAATATTTGTTCACATTTTGTGAGTAGTTTGAATTTCTGCTGTGTTGTATCACAAGTGAAGTAACTTTGTCACACTGTGCTTCAAGTGCTAACCATAGTTTATAGTCTTGATGAAGTAAAACCTTCAGAGCATCAGTATAAGCATAGAAAAGAGCAATGAATTAATTTTCATTGATGATACTTTGTTTGGTCACTTTATTCTGAGTTTGACCTTCAGTTGTGACAGATGTGTTTCTCAAAAGCAGACACTCTTTATTTCTCACCAGTGGCCTTTATGAAAAGTATGCATTAATATTTTAAGAATCCCTTTAAAAATAATTTTTAGTTACATATGAGCTGGTCCCCAGAACATATCCGAGTCTCAGTTGAATTTCTCATGAATTTAAGGGGTAAATTCAACTTTCTGAATTCTGCCAATGCAGACAATGATTTGTTTTCTTATTTATTCACCTCATCAGTAAACACTTGTGACAGAAGTGTTTGTATGAACCTTTTAAACGTTTCAAGGATGCAAAGTGATGGAGATACTTACTGACTTCGGAGTTTATAAGTATGAAACAGAATACAAATTCAATAGTCCAAAGATGAAACATTACACACATACATGAAAGTTTAAATGAAAGTATGAAAGTAAAGAGACACCTGTGTGTAAGTTTTTTTTTTTGGTTTTATGAGACAGGGTTTCTCTGTATTGTTTTGGTGGCTGTCAGTCCAGCCCAGCCTCGAACTCACAGAGAGAGATCCACCTGCCTCTGCCTCCCAAGTGCTGGGATTAAAGGCATGTGCCACCACCGCCCGGCTTTGTGTGTAAATTTTCTATCAATGTTTTATTGATAGAATAATACTAGATAATTACTTACCACGAGGAATTTTTTTCTAAATAATTTCACTTGAGCTTGTGTCACAGTAGTTATTGCTGTAATTTCAGGCAGGGATGGTATATCTGTCTACAAAGGGCATTTTTTCCAAAAATTTGGAGATCATGGTAGGTTGACTTTTAATCCAAGGGCAAACCACTAATAACATAATTTCATTCTCCTTAGTCTCATATTTTCAACATTCTGCTACCTCCCAATAGCACCACAGGCTGTCTTCACACATAGACCTTTATTTGAGGTGCACTTATACCAACCACAATAATGTTGACTAAGTAGAAGATAAAGGTAAAGATTGGCCCCTATATCTAGGCATTCTATTGGAAGAGTCTAAAACTGGGATAAAGGGGTCACCACCAGAAAGAAAGCATGCCTTAAAGTTCACAGGATAAGTAGAAGGACTAATAGACTAAATGTAACACCCAACCAAATGCAAATTATTGTATGTTTTACAACTTGTATAATATACAAGACAAGAAATATAATTGAAAACTGTCTCAAGACCATAGGTCTGTGATTTGAACCAATGCAGAAAAAAAGCCTAAAAGAAACAAAGACCAAATAACATTTTTCCATTATTTTATTTCAATATCTTTTATACTTCATTTATACCAAGTATTGTTCTCCTAAAATAAAATATAAGTGTAAAGTGAATATACTCAAGCAACGTTGCTCTTTCTTGATTTCTTAAATTATTTATCATTTTGCCTTCCTTCTTCCAGGTTCCCTCTCTTTCTCCTTCCCCTTTTTCTTTTTTCTTTCATTTTGTCTTATTTTTGTAAATTTAACAGAAAAATTTAAATGGAAATAATCTTTAGTTTCTATTTAGGCTTAGTTGACAAAAACATAGGAAACCCTTAAGTTTCCTATTTCATGCACCTCAGCTCATTTTAGTCTTCACATTTTCTGTTCAGTTTTATGTGCTTTCGCGTCCATCTGTTCTTATCCCAATGGGAAATATGGCTTTATTGCAGTGAATTTGTTAGAATTGTTCAAGAGGTTACTTTACAATTTTTCACTCAATATATTTTATTGTTCATTGAGATCATTTGTGATTACTCAATACTTTTGGAGGAATATTTGTACCTTTTTACTTTATTATTGTTTTTTATTTTAAAATCAGATTCTAATGGAAGAACAATATATTTTTTCTTAGTATTTTCAAGCCACCTACTTTAGCAATCAGATATGTTTTGGAAAATTTATTCAGAAATACATTATTCTTTTGGCACTACCTCATGCCATTTTATTCATCTCTCTAGAGAGATACATATTTCAATCAAATAGGAAAAACATATGCATATGCTTTGCATTTTCAGAGTTAATCTTAGTCTTAGGTGGGATTTCCTGGACACAGAACCCCAAGGAGGAGAACCAAATGCCAAAGGGTTGTTGGAATGTTCTCTGGGGACTCTGTCACAGGCCAATGAGGAGGGAAGAGTTGTCTGTCTCTGTGATTAGATTGTTTGAGGCTCATATACTCTTCCAAAGAAAATTCTGTAGCTCAGATGATCTTAAAACTTGTCCTGAGTTTGAGAAAGAGACTGGACACTTATTTCCCAGGACTTTATAATTTCGTAGTCTACTAGATGCTCCCAGAGAGCTCAATTCCCTGCAGAGGTTGCTCCCTTCCTTCTAGGTAGAATCCAACTGTGAGTCTGTTACTGGGAAGAGGCTACAAAGATCCCAAATGGGTGACATGGATAGAATACCTGCCACCTGCATCTCAGCCTTCATGATGGTCTCCAGACAGTGAAAGCCATAGGGACAAAATAACAGTAACTGCATTGAATGAAAAATGAAATTCAGTTTTCCAGTGAATCTAGCATTTGTTATCTTTTAGACAAATGCATACCAAGTGTAAAGAATTTCTGTGGACATTTTACCTTGCCAAAATGTATTTCTCCAAACTTGAGCAATTCAGAAATACCTTTTCTCATGAGTATCGTGAACTGTTTTGTTTGTTTTTGCAGTCCCAAGGATTGTGTCAAGGACCTAATACATGCTGAGTAGGAGGTGCTTTCTCATTGATCTGCATCTCCAGTTGCATGTATACAGTAGCTCTAACTCAGTGACATTTTATTTATTAGTAGCATTCTTCCATGTCTGTTATTTTTAAATGGTCACATTATTTTTCCATTAAACTATTAGCTATTTTCTTCATATGGAAATACATCCATGCTATTACATTTAACAACTGAGAATGAATAACTAGATCATATTACCATCAGTTAATCATTAATTGCAGTGGAGGGTCAGCTCCACCCTGGGATGAAATCCAGAGGTAAACTCTAATTTTCTAACTACTTTCCTTAAAGATCTGTGAAGCACATGATATTTTTCAGTCCCTTTTCCTCATTGTAATGTAAGAAAAAATATATTTACTGTCTATCATGATTCTCCTGAAGTATAAATGACATGATATTTTCAAATGCAAAAAATCCTCGGGTGTCTGTTTTTATATGAGTGTTTTACATAGTCATTTCACTTTACAAAAAAAGTTGGTTTGGGTTTTTTCATTCATTTTTGTTGTTGTTTTGTTTTGTTTTCCTCCAAGTGTGTAAGAGCATCGCATGTGTGTCTGGTATCTGAGGAGGCCAGAAAAGGGGAGTTGCAGATGGTTGTGAATCAGCTTGTAATAGCTAGAAACTTAAAAATGTGTCCTTTGCGCCAGGCGGTGGTGGCACACGCCTTTAATCCCAGCACTCGGGAGGCAGAGGCAGGCAGATCTGTGTGAGTTCGAGGCTGGGCTGGACCGACAGCCTCCAAAACAATACAGAGAAACCCTGTCTTGTAAAAACCAAAAGAAAAGGGGGGAGTCCTTTGAAAAAACAGCAAGTGATCTTAAATGCTGATTTTTCTTTTAAGCCTAGTATTACCTTACTTTTAAAACTAATCAGTATAATCAAATATCAACAACATTGCAAGCTAAAGAATTGCTTCCTTAATGAAACACATTGGTTACAACTGGATCACATGGACATAGCCTAACATTTAGGGAACCTGCAAAGGGCATTTCTAGTTCTTTCAGTGGCAGATGAGCCTGATCAAAGGAGATGGTGTTGGCTAGCACAAGAAATAGGAATAGTTGACCAGGAGCCTGAAATAGCTAATAAGCAACACTCATATCAGGAGTTTGCACTAAACTGACAGTGATCACCACATACAGAAAATTGGGTGAAAGTAAGGGCAACCTACAGTAGATAACTGTGGGTGGAGCAGGAATGCTCAGTGAAAGGATGGGAAAGGCTCACAGCCAAGAAGAAGACTGAGGGTGTGAGCTGAATGCAAGGGAGTCTTTTGAGGCATGCTAAAGAACTGTGACATTTAGAAAACTGGAAGGCCATGTAAAAGGATTTGAGAAATCCTTGTGTCTGGATGCTATAAACAGAATGTTCTCCATCTAAGTAGCAGCATTTATTATTGTTGTCAGCTTTTTGTTTTTACGATTAAGAAAAGTTTACTGGGAGAAGTAAGGAAGAGAAACAAGAATGCAAAAAAATCATAAGACAGGTCAGGTCAGGTATCAAACCAAAACCAACTTACTACCTGCTTTATATAAATACCAAATTGGGAATAGTTTCTTTTTCCTTTTTTGGTTTCTAAAACTGAAAGAAAATTTGAATAAGACTAACATTTTGTGATATGTGGAAGGTATATAATATTTAAGTTTTTATGACCCTGATTAAAGTTCTTTTGGGACATAGCCATGTTCATTCATGTTTGCTACATCTCCTTTATGGCCATTTCCATGCTATGTGGCAGGGACCTCATACATGCAAAACTCGAAGTGTTTGTTATTCTGTCCTTTACATCTGTGTAGTACACAGATGTTGAATTTCCCAGTTTCTGCTAAGATTTGCATTATAGTAATAATAAGACAAAAACTAGAAGCATCTACCCTTGAACTTACATGGCTAGGTTCAAGGATATATGGTGAGCTCACTTGTATGATACTGAGGTATCTAACCTCTAAGAGTCTGTTCTTATACTCCAGTATGTATGTGGAAGTGGAGTGTGTCTTCACTTTATGTAGCTTGGAGGACTCTCTTAGTTAGGGTTTCTATTGCTGTGATGAAACACCATGACCAAAGAGCAAATTGGGAACGAAAGAGCTATAACTCAGCATTGTTATTTATCACTGAAGGAAGGCAGGATAGAAATCCAAAACAGGACAGGGTCCTGGAAGGTAGAGCTGATGCAGAGGCCATGGAGAAGTGTTGCTTATTGGCTTGCTTCCGATAACTTGCTCAGCCTACCATCTTATAGAACCTAGGAGCAGCAAGCAGCACAGGGATGGCACCACCCACTATGGCTGGGCCCTCCCCAGTTGATCATTAAATGGAAAAAATACCTTAAAGCTGGATCTCATCAAGGCATTTCCTCAACTGAGACTCCTTCCTCTGATGACTCTAGCTTGTGTCAAGTTGACACACAAAACCACTCAGTACAGGACGTTAACTTATGAGTTAGTAAATGGCAAAGGAAAAGTCTAGGAGAAAGCTTCATGGAGCCTAGGAGTTGGAGAAGAAATTTAAGCAGGTCTGAACCAGTTGTTAGGTGTGTTTAAGGAAGCAGAAGATCCTTGTGACTGAAACATAGTGAGGGAAAGTGTCAAATTATGTAATACAGGTCACATGTTCAGGATTCTGAGGATACAAGGCAAGCTTTTAAAGGGTTTTAAAATAGTGACTGGATGGATAACACTAGTCTCCTAAACAGTAGCCATATTGGGCAAAATCAGGAGGAGTATGTGTGCCTTGGAAGATAGAAAATTGTTGAGTAAGTAAGTTTTGATCAATGAAGATAGGAATCTGATGAAGGGGTCGGGTGGAAGATAGCAGATGTCGGTGGCCTGTGGAAGAGGGAAGTCTGGGGAAAGGAAAGATTTCCAGAAGCTTACTCACTAAATCAAAGGTCTAAGAAATCTGCAAGTGGACTTTTATTTACAATATTTAACTTACTGTAGGGTGTCTTAATCTAAATCATTGCACACATTGAGACATTCCTCCCTTTCCTACTTACTCGCATTAAGGTTCAGTTGTTGCTTTAGACTTTCAGAACATTCCCTGGTTAGAGTAGGGCTCTGACAATGCGCTAAATCATACTGTGACTCTGCTGTTGTCCTCCTTCTCTTCCCTAAGCTCTCGTTCACTTTCTTCTCTACCTAATCTTCATCTACTTCTTTCTCATGTTTTTTTTTTATTCTTCACTCTTTATTTGTCCATATTCTTCACCTTTTAATTATGCCCAGTTAAACCTCTTTTCCATTTTGGGGACATTTCTAACTGTGAGGTCCAAGAAGAAAATTAGAGGAATATCAGAAATAGAAAGACAGACAGACAGACAGATAGATAGACAGGTAGGATGAATAGATGGACAGACAGATGAACAATTATATTTCTGTTGCTATATTAGGCACCCTGATAGAAAGCAAGGTAGAAAAAGGTTTATTTTGACTTACAATTCCAGAGAGATACAGTCCATCACAGTAGGGAAGGCATGGCAATAGGCAGGTGAAATGTAGGCTGTAGTAGTCTGAATGTAGCTGATTATATTTTCACCTCCACACAGAAAGCAGTGAGACAGAGCAGGAAGTCAGGTAAGGATATAAACTTCCAAGTTCTGTCCTCCATCCCTAGGGAATTAATTCCTCCAGGAAGGATATACCTTCTAAAGGTCCCACAGTATCTCCAAATAGCACCTCCAATTGGACAACAGCTGTTCTAATATATAAGCCCGTAGAAGACATTTCTTATTAAAACCCTCATCAATAGACCATTAAGCAATGCAGGGCATATATACAGATTGGTTGAATTCTAAGTGAAATTTTGCTAATCATCATTTTAATAAACCCTTTTCATATCTGGGGGTTTCTCTCTCACTTGCCTGATCTCCAATATGCAAATTATTCTCCACATAATTCCCACTGTATTAATAATGTAGTAATATTTTACTTATTTCCAACTGCGTGTTTTCTTGCTGGTGATTTACATCTGTGATTGATCATGATGTACCTTTCCTAAGGGGAAGAAAGCAGACTAGCACAACACTAATTTAAAGTTATGGAGAAATATTTTCCCAACCTATTAAATTAGACAAGTGATATTTTTCCAAATGGTAATAGCAATTACTTCTCTACTAGGATTATTATATTATCTGTTGTCTGAAAAATTTCCCTTTAAGAACCTATAATTTCATTCTACCTTAGTTAATATCTGGTATCAATGGCAAACTATGACTAGGATTCCACAAGGGATGCAGGAAAGCTTCAGGTAAGCTGAATTTTACTTGAGGGCCAGTCATATGCAAAGGGGAAATACTGCAAGGCATGACAAGGTTTCTGGAGACTTCCTGGGCTAGTTTTTGCCCTTTGAGTTGCTTATCTATCCATACCTTTGTACTTGGGAGTTAGGTTTTAGATTATTTTGCTTATCTGTTTTATGTTCTATTTCCTTTGCTGATCTCTTGATATTCTGATTATATTTTTAGACCCATTCTGACAGTCTGATTTTGATGCTTTTCCCTTAGATGCAAGATTTCAGATCTTATACTGGGTTGCGACTTGGTCATTCTCTGATATGGTAACCTTATACTCTAGAACAAACCAGGGACACAGTCACTGAATGTTACTATGCAGCTGCCACTTGAGTCGGATTGGACTCAACTTTGGATTGGAACTGTAGTCCCATCTACATTAGTACTCAAATCACCATGACTACAGTCCACCTGAATTTCCTCCTGTATGTCTAGCCCCTGGTGCCGGCTGTCATATTGTGTCTGCTACTCAGCCCATAACTCATATGAGAACTACCCAGTTCTAGTCCATGCAGACTAAAAACAAGTGTGTAAGAGGGGGAGAGACAAATAGAACAGAGCGACAGAGCACAGTTTATTGAGGGATTTACTGACCACAGTCTGGTCTTAGGTAATGCGAGCCCAGCTGGATATTCAACAATAAATTGAGCATGTAGCAGCATCCCAGGGATTAGCCAGGTAGACAGGGACTTCATTCATAATACAGTAGAATTGATTGCTTTTCAACTGATGAGGCACAGCAGCAGTCTAGCACCAGGCCTAGGTACAGAACTCTACTTACCACTCCACTCTACTCTTTAGTCTTTTTGTAGTAATCTTGGAGACCATGTGGAGGAAACTGCTTTGAGTTACTCTGGGAACAACCAAGGCAGCTAGTTACAATTCAAGGGGACTATTGTCATGACTCACCAAATTCACACAAGGCGGTGAATTCTGCACAGTGTGTGGTGCCCCCTGCTCAGAGTCCCATCAGTTTCACACAATGAACCACACCCACTGGCTGATCACTTCCTGCCATTGCACCACTACCTTCTGAGCTGGAGTTCAGTGAGTGCAGCAGCTATGTGGGAGTACCCTGTAAGATCATCCTTTTACACACACACACACACACACACACACACACACACACACACACACACGTATACTTGGGCTACATGTAATTTTAGGTAAATAAAGCTAAGACGATTTCTTATGGCTGTTTCACACATCCTTAGTGTTAGTTTTCCCTCCCTCTCCTCCTTCTGTATTGACCTACCTCAACCCTCCCCACTTAAAGAATCTCCATTTTTCCCATGTCCTACTTTATTCAGTGTTATTTTTACTGGAAGGAAAAAAACTCCTTGATTTTCAATGACATAAATGCAGGACAGTTCTGTTTCAAAGGTGTTTGTGTTTCAAAATGTGGTACCACCAGATACATGACTCTGGCATTTACATAATTATCAAAATGTCCCCAGGAGGAGATGAACAATTTCAAGACTGACATATCTAGATGAGCACTCATATTAGTTATTTGGTGGCTTTTTTGTGGTGATAATGTGGTTAGCCCGAATTACAATCTTGAGAATTTAATGTCTGTCTTGTTATGCATACAGGTAGACAAAACAACTAATTAGAAGGAAGCAATGGCCGTCTTGTAGCACACACCTATCTTTTTTTTTTTTTTTACTAAATTAATACTTATCTATGTGAACTATTTTGTGAATATCCAGGTTTACTAAGTGAATCAAAGGGATTGTATCATTGGTGGGCCTGCCTTTCTTGACGTAAAGGCCTTTATAAAGAAAGGGCTTATACCCTAAGATCGGACATTCCAAACAGCAGCTGTGCTTACAATTGCTCTCCACTTCTCTCTCCTTCTTCATGGATGCCAAACGTTTCTTTGTCACCCATGGTCTTCCTTCCCTGACTGCCTGCCGTAGAGACTTTGGATTTGGTGAGCCAGTGCCCCAAGGTGCGCATTTCTGGTGTAAGCTCATGTGTGTTGCATTGTTTCTGCTTCTCTGGCTGAACCATAGCCAACAGATGCACATGCAAACCACCTTTCTTCTCTTGCTGTGTGGCTCACGACGCCAAAATGTTTTCCTCAGGGCGAAAATGCCCTCAGAGGTAGCTGTCACAGCTCCTCCATGCTTGTGCCTGGGCTTTGTCTTCATTTGGAATCATCTGCATGTTAGTGGAGAACATCTCTTAAATAGATAGTTGGAACTCTTCAATCCAGTTGCATCATCAGGCAGGCTACAAACTGTGTGGCCCGTACCTTGCTCTGGCATTGAAGATTTTCACAAATGTTTGAAGATTTGGATGTTTCTAGGGAGATTTCTGTTTTCTGTTTTCTTTTTGTTTTTAAGTAGTTGAATGCCAAAGCAATTTGAGTAAATTATATGTTTCAATAGATTTGATATCAAAACTGGTCATAAATGTCAATGCAGAATCCAAGAGTATCTGTTAATAGAAGAAATAATGAAATTTGGCTGAGTGACCAGAAGTCATATATGGTTTCTGGTGGCCAAAATATATCTGGCAAAAAAACAGACATTAAAAGAGATAAATTTAGATATTTTCTCAAGTTTTTAATGACTTCCAGTCATACTTGGTTTTGAGTTGTTATTATTAACTCAAGGTGTGTTGAAGTCAATACTTCTGATATGCACTAAAGTTACTCATTTGCTTCTTTGTAAATCTCACTTCATCAGGAAAAAAAAACCCTTTCCAATTAATTCCTAATTCGCCTTCTTAGTGAAGAGTGAAGTCAAGAGTTAAACCCCCTGAGGAGCAGTAATTGTAATGTCTGGAGAGAGATTCACCTGGCTTCTGATGTTCCTTTTATTCTCAGAGCTAAATGTGTTAATATACATAGCCTACCATTTATATAGCAAGTGACCACGCCAAATGAATTATTTATTGTGTGACAACTACCTAATGCCCAGTGTACTATCAAATGCAAAACCATTTCTTATTTGACCTGTATGTAAATTTACATTATAGAATTCATTACCTTTATGTATAAGGCACTCTGGAGTTATGTGCCGCTATTTCTTAGAGACGCTGCAGGTTACCCCTGTTCTGATTTAATTGCCATTCGCCTTGTATGGCACAGAAGCCTGCTTCTGGAATGGAAGAATTACAGGGACCCCAGCCAGGGAGTCCAAGAAAAGCCTCTCCTTTGATGCAGAGAGTAAGGTGAGTGAGAAAGACAAGTCCAAATTTAATTAAAATGTTATGAAAGCTGGAAACCTGCACACGAGACAAAGTAAAAGGAGCAGGGTTTGTGCCTCCTGAAGTGTGCATGCTGCCAAGGATCACCAAGGTAATAAAATTCAAGCTGCTTTCCCTAGGCAGCTGGTGACCCCATCCTCTGCAGAGAGCCCGGTGTTTACATTCCAGGAGAACTGGGAAGAGACTTCTTGAATAAGAAATCGCCTCCTTTCCAATTTATTCTTTAGTCTCCAGAATGTAATTTAATTCATCTTTGCAGTTTTCATGTGGCTTTTCGAACTATTCATCTCTGGATTATCCCACAACCTCTAATAATATGGTTCATCAGGGAGGTTGGAGCCTCTGAGTGTAACAGTGCTAAGACTAGTTCTGACAGGGCCAATAGCACACTAATTACCCACCTTGTTGGGGAACCAGAACTACAGGGACTAGAAGTCTCTGGTATTGAAATGAGTGACGGGGAGCCTTTAGAGACCCGAGACTTCAGATATCCACCGACCATTAGATTCCTAGTCAGCCACTTGGGGCTCTGCAAATTGGATGGTCTCAGGATTTACTTTGCTCATGAGATTTTTTTTTCTGTTACTTTCCAATTCCAGCTGGGCAGCATATACCGCCAGAAAATCCTTTCTTATTATTGGCATTTTGGTCCTTCGATTTCCCATCTCACGTGGAAACAGCGATGCAGAGGAGTGAGAAAATGAAGAGAACAACGGGAAAGGTAACAGAACTGCACTGAGACCTCTGAGAGATTTGCTGCGGATTACACACGAAGCTTGAGGCACCTACAGACTTTACCTAAGTCAACGTGGGCTGGCACGCTTCTGTAACATAACTCCGAAAGTTGGTCCTTTATGAGGAGAGGCATTTGATATGAGATCTACTGAAACGTTTTATGATGACACAGCTTCATTAGCCTTTTTTATTGGGTAGCTACTCATTACCTGAACTAGGAGGATTTTCCTTCAGTAAATGAAAATTTGCATTAATTATCTATATTATAATCTAATCTTTTACTTCAGGGAAAGTGATTTGGAGTTAGACTATATTAGTATCATCTAGAACCATTTTGGACAGTTCCACACCTGCCATATGAACCCTGGTTCTGAATGGCAACAGAATTCTGTTTATTTGTAACTTCTTTAAGGAACAGGTCTCAAGCATCATGTCTAATGACTGTTACTAACTTACATTTCATACTCAATGGATCATTTCTTCAAAAGACATCTATGAGACTGAAACAAGAGAGGGATGCTGGGCTGAGATAGATGTCTAAGGCTTTTCAGCTGTTAGTTCTCTGTTCCCCCAGAGCACTGTGGAATACTGGACATAACACTAAGAAATCCCGTTGTCTCACTGTGCGCCCAGACTATGTGAGGTTAAGTAGCTTACTATGGGTCACAGAGCCTGTTAGTGATAATGCTGGGTCTATAAGCCAGGTGGTTGGAGTCCTAGTTCAGTTCTCTTTTTATACCCTCGTTCTGACACTGAGGATTTACAATAAAGCCTTTGAACAAAAAAAATAAAGCTGTATCTGAGGCCAAAGTAATAACCCAGGTTTCTTCATTTCCCAGACAGCGAAAGACATTTAAACACTGGTCCTTGTTTAAGAGTGATTTGGTACATTGTATGTTTACAGCTGTGGTAATTGTACCCATGCATGCTATTGTATTTTCAGAATAACACTGGAGTTACATTCACACTTCCAATTCTGATTATAAATGTTTATTTAAAGTATGTCGCAGATTTAATACTATAAAATTAATTACAGGCACCCAGAGTGAGTGCATCTGAGCACTTTACCCCATGGGCCAGTTAGAGGAAAGGCTTTGGGTGGTATTATAGAATGAATGTCATGTCCCTACAAAGTGAATATGATGAAGCCTAACCCCAACATGAAGATATTTGGAGCTGTCAGCTGTAAGAGGATATTTAGGTTAAATGGGGTTCTAAGTGACAAGGTCCTGGTCATGTGCCTACTGGACTCCTAAAGCAATACCAAAGAGTTCCCTCTCTGCTCTCTCCTATTCTCTTGCCCCCATTCCCTTCTCCTTCCTTCTAGTCTCATCTCCTCCCTTTCTCCTCCTCTCTCCATGTGCATACATAAGGAGGTTATCTGAGCACAGAGCTCATGAGATGGTAGTCATGGGAAGCCACAAGAATAAGTCTTGAAATGAAACCCACTTTACTGGAACCTTGATCTTAGACTTCCCATCTTCTAAAGTTGTGGGAAGTGGATTTCCTTTACCCAAGCCATTCTACCTATTTATCCTGTTATGGAATACAAACAGACTAATAAAGATCACATTTCTTCCATTCTCGTCTATGAAGGAAATCAGGACATTCTGGTGAATACTGACTAATAAGAATAAACCACCCATTTCCTAAGTGATAACTAGATACCAGACACCTCCAAGCATTGTGTTATCAATCTACAAGAGCCTTGTCTGTTCATCATCATGGAAACCTTTTATAGCAAGCTTCTTAAGGACAGAGACCATCATATCCTTGTCTTTCCTGGAATATTCTAGCATAGTGTTGGACATGTGAGAGGCACGGCGGTGCTGTCAGTGTACCTAAAGTTACAAGATTTGCTCAGGCTTGTGCACTAGCTAAAGTTCAAACATATAAATGCTTTCCCAAAGTAATGAGCCTTTAATTATTATTCTCACTGAATAAACACCTGTGTGAAAAGTGACTCTCACACCGAGAGGCAGAATGTGTCTTGACATCTTGGGTGGGTGCTTTGATCACGACAACATGATAGAAGTGACATGTGGATATTTTGAACCTAAGCCTGAGGCTGTGATACATGGAAATCAGGGTCAGTCTCTGTGAAGGAACTCTGCTGTCGCCAGAGTATTACCACATAAGTCACTTTGCACTATCTAGTCTTGGTGAGGTAAGCATTGCCATTTGAGTGCTTCTAGTGAGACCCAAGAAGAAAGCAATAGCACATGTAGTCATGGGCAATTTGTGATTAGTGTGTAAGCCACTGCTTTGACAGTTTACCTTTGAAAATTGATGTTCCCACACTCTCCCTAACTACCTATCTGATGCTGTGGTTACTGATGGAGATGGAAAAGATGCTACTTAACATCATAAGGAGTCATCAACTGCAAAATGGTACTCTAAGAACTTTGCATGCCGAAGGTCATTTAATCAGTACAAGGGCCCAACGAAGCAGCATTACTGTACCTGTGAGAAAAGAAGATTGAGGGCCGGGCTCAATAGCAGAATGCAGCAGTAGATTCACTTCAGCAGCATCAGCCTAGGTCCTTAGTCACTGAGCGACATCATATAAACACAAGGAATGGGATGAAGTGAGCTGTCAGAAAGGAGGGAAGGAACTCTCAGACATATCATGTTGATGGGTTTAAAGACTACAGGATGGAAAAGAGTGACACCCTCATTCCTTGTCAAAGTTTTCAATTCCTGAATCCTGGGGTCTGTGACTAAGTTATGTCACATGACAGGACAGTTAGGGTTATAGGGTGGGATTATGGAAGAATGAAACAACATGGATGTGCTATTTTACAGTCCTGGGGACCAGAACTCTGGACATCAGTTTCACTAAATGTTGACATCCCTATGCTTCCTCAAGAGGAAGCAGAGCTAATCTGCTCTCTTTTCTCTTCAGATTTTGCTGGAAGATAGCATTTATTGGTATGTGTCCATATCACTCCAATCTCCTCCAGTGACCCTTGCTGACCCTCTCCTTTTCTGTGCATATATGCAGACTAAATACAAGCATGCTTGTTCAGGAGCTTTGGGGATATATTCTACAAATTTCTGGAGGTCTTTGAGTTATAAAAGAAACTAACATCTTTTTGAAAAAAAATTAATATTGTTGATAGTGTTTTGGCTAAAACTAAAAGCCTAGGTATGGAGGGAGAATTTTGATACATAAGTTTCATTAATTCAAATTAATTTTAGCTCCTCCAAAATTCTGTAGATATTCCTCAGAGATAAATTCAGGCATCTAGAGGTCCCTTAATTCAAATCTGTAATTTCTATCAATGCAAAGCCGATGTCCATAAATGGCAATATGCCTTCAGAATAAACTCTCAGGAATTAATTTAATGTTCAATGAAGTGCCACTTACTTGCTATGTTAGCTACGAATCGGCCTCCTTTGTTGTACAGCATGCCTGAGTTTTGTCCAATCACTTTTAATTATGAGATTGTGTTTAGGTACTTGTTTGTTTAATATAAGCTCTTCAGACCCAGATTTTGGATCTCATTTTCCTGAGCTCTGGCTTCAGTTCTAGGAACCCCCGAGGCCTGATGTTGGTTGGACACTGACTCCAATTATTTTCTGTGCAAATTGCCTGACCCTTCGGCTTTGATTCTCCTTTCACAAACTGGGGATATAATCACTTCTTCTCTTATCTCATAAGGCTCCTAAGGGTAACATTAAAGAGCTTTGAATATGAAAACACTATGTACCTGTTTAGGATTGTTAGCCCTCACCATTTTCCTTCCAATTTCTAGATAATATCGAGCCCACAGACCCCAGGGAAGCTAGTTAAAACCCAGTAATCCTCAGCCAGGTCTGTGGTCTCCTTTGCTGCTTTGGAGGTGCCCCGCAGCAGACTGCAAACCTCAACTTTTTCCCTCCCAGGAAACTTTTTTCATGGCTGTTTGCCAGTGAGATCTTAGCAAAATTGCCGAGACTCTGTTAAACTTTTCCGTTCACTTAATCTACTTGAAAAGACCTTCGCTGCATACATTTGTACACATCGCCAGGGCAAAGGAGCACGGTGAACATGCACTCCTGCTCCTCTGGTTTTCTTAGGGAGAAGAATGCGAGCGGTGTTCAGGGTAGCAGCCTGAGTTTGGAGAGAGAAGGGATCTTTCAGGATTAAGTGGTGCTAAATGGCAGTGGTCAGGGCACCTTCACACTGAGTGGCCCTTCCCTTCCTCCTTCAGGTGATAGCTCTTTTCCTGAAGGAGGCCCCATCCACCCACATCAGTGATGACAATGTGCTTCAGGAGTTTGAGTAAGAAAGACTGAACCCTTCCTTGTTTTCCTGGATTGTGAACTCCATTCTAAATTAATTAGTTTGGATTTTCCATAAGGAACTGCCATACCTTTGTTTTGACCTCATCTATTACATGCATTCTCCAAACTTCTGTCATTTTTAGACGAGAACCCTCTAGGGGTGTTTTAAGTTTTGTGAATGGGCCATGGTGTGGATTTACTAGGTTCTTGGAATGAGGCAAACTTTCCTTAACGGAAGAGGGACTGAGGCTTAGATCTATGCAACAATGTTTTCCAGCATACATATGCAATTAGAGGCAGACCCGGGGTCCGACACTATGACTCCTTGATTCCATTTCAGGCTTGCATCCATTCCACATCCAGTTGTATTTATTTTCCTTCAGTCATCCACGAACTTAAACTGCAGATTTTCCTGGTGGGAATAAAGCCCAAGGCTTTCCTCCTCCTGCTGCCTCGTGCAAAGGTTACATCTACAACTCCCTTTGGCTATGGGTTATCTTTTGTCTCCTGGGAGAGGCAAGAGAGGCCAACTTGAGGTTTCTGAGCACATTATTAAGTCTAAATGACTCAGCCCCCACTGTAACTCATACTTCCTCTGCTGGAGCAGCCTGGAGGTAGGGCAAGATTATAATAACAGTCACAAACTGTTTTCTGATTTTAGTCTTAACTATATTGGGAATCCTAGACCCCTCCAATTTTTCTCAAGTTATTCAAGGGTTCATGGACATTGTTTCCCAGGAGCTCTGAGAACTGGGTTTTAAGTTTCATAGTCATAAAATTTCAATGATTATCACAGCCTCTAGAGAACAATCTAAAAATCAGATTTATATGGTAGCATTCCCAGAAATTCTGAGTCAGGAGATTTACAGTCAAGCCTATGAATATATATGATGATCATGGCCATCATCTCCAACTGCCCACCCGAGTTCTACAGATCATTCTTTCAAAACAGGTTTGAATTGCACCATATCCTGAGTACTGCTCTAAGGCCAGGAGATAAGACTTTTGGAAACAGCACTCCAGCTTGCCTGGGCTTTGAAGGCGTAAAAAAGCACAGAGCGTGAATAAGCAACAGTGTGATGCATTAGTTACTTTTCTTGTTGCTATGGTCAAATGTCTGACAAAAGCAACTTACAGGGATCTGGAGAGATGGCTCAGCACCTAGAAATGCTCAGTGCACTATCAGACAACAGGGTTGCCTCTCAGAACCCATTCTGGTGGCATTCAGGCACCTGTAACATCAGCTACTTCGAGTCAGGTATCCTCCTTGCCTCTGTAGACACATGTGCCTCTGCACGCAGGCACATGTATTAAAACAGCCTTTACCTACAAAATAATACGGAGAAACCCTGTCTTGTAAAACCAAAAAAAAAAACCTTTAACGAAGCAACTAAAGCAAAGGTCTATTTATTCACTCCCTCTCCTTTTCTCTAGCTTCCCCCCATACCTTTTCCTCAAGATCTTGATTTCATTTTATTAATTAGTATTACATGAATGTTCCTACACACATATTCTGTATAATATGTCATTATGTATGACTGGTCTTTCCAATGTGTAGGTCTGGTTTAGAGATGTTGAGGGTGACCTGCTCCAACACCCCTTGGAGGAGGGGGTGAGAAGACACAGCACCCATGATTCACACACTGGGAGTCAGTGAGTAGCAAAGCATGCTGTAGACTCATTCATTAAAGAAGTTAGACTTGCCTTAATACCCCCTCCCAAGGTCCCGTTGGCTCAGGTGGCTGACTCTGCCTTGTTGTCCTTTCCTCATTGGTATCTATGGGCCAGGTGTCTCTTCCTCAGTGGTCTCTAGGCATAGGGAGGAAACACTTGCCTCACAGGTTCATGCAGGCTGGCCTTGGCACCTGCAGCTTGGGTAGGCTGGTCAGTTTCTCCTACAAAATTATAATGTTGAGGTTTTTGAAGGTGCCACCTCCTTATCATGTCTAGAAGACTCTAGCAGCAGGCACTCTTGTCCTCAGTCTCTTACAGTCTTTCTACCCCTCTTCTGAAAATTTCCCCAGCAATACATGTAGGTGTTTCCTTATAGTTGTGATTTCTGGAATTGGGAATCCCATAATTGCTTATCCTCTGCATTTGGAGCAACTTATAATCTCTGTATGCTGCAAAAATAATCTTATTATTTGAGTAAGAATAACTAGAATTCCGGTAGAAATAATATTGATACAAGAAAATGGCAGTGATAGCTTCTTTTAAAGTCTATGACCCCTCTTGCCTCGGAACTTCGCTAGGTTTATACTTCCAGGCATGAATTACCTCACACTGAACAGGTCTCAACAGTCAGCAGCACTTGTCCATAGCTTCAGTTCCTGGTCCCAGGTTTCTGCCTTGAGGTCTTATCTTGATGTCCTTCAGGGATGGACCATGATGTGGAACTCCAAGCTGCAGCCAACCCTTTCCTCCTCAAGTTGCTTTAGATCATGGCATTCTATGAAAGCAATAGAAACCATAATTAACACATATGTATATGTAGATAATGTATATATTTAAATAGGTTTATAAAATAATGTTTCTCTGTGGCTTTTTCAACAAACCTTATTGCTACTTATCTCTCCCTCATTGCTCTTCCCCTGCATTAACCTGTCTCCTCAGAGTACTCCTCCAACACCCTACCCCTTATAACCTCTGTGCTCTACTATCCCAGACTCTAACCCATCTTCCCTATGCCACCACCATAGTCTCTTTTTATTTTTCCAGCTTCTTCTATTGTTACAGGTTACATACTCAAATCTACAGATTCAGAGCTAGCATCTATAGAAAAAGAGAACATGTGACATAGTCCATGGGAAAGGATTTAATTCATCATAGCAGGAAGCCAAGACAGCTGCTCACATTACACCCATTGTGAAAAAGAAGCTAGATGAGCACCACTGCTCAACTCTCTTCCTCCTTTCCATTCATTCCAGGATCTCATCACATCAATGGTGCTGTCTGCATTCAGTTTAGGTCTACCTTCTTCACTCAACCCTTTCTTGAAACACCTCCATAGACACACCTAGATGCATGTTTCTAAAATATGTCAAGTTATCAATTAAAATTACGTATCACACATGTATAGAAAGTCAATTTTCAGGGATATAATGGAGAAAAATGATAGTGGCCAAAACTGCTTTTTAAGTATGCCCAGGGAAAGTATTTTCTATTATGTTCCATTTTGACAGAGACTATGGAAATTTAGAAAACAGAGTCATGAGAACATTTTGTGAGTGACTGTTCTTAACAAAGATTGATAATGTCATAAGGTCTTCTGGAAATAGATCTTCTGTCAGTTTTTGGATCAGCAAGGCATTTACAGTCATGGAGGAAATTATCTGAGAAAGGGATGGTGGCTATGCTCAAGGGAACCAGCACCCAAGGTGTGAATAATGTGAGTGTGCAAACATGAACTTTCTTCTGCAATTGCATGGGAGCCATGAGAGGAATTTCATTTGTGTGGTAACAGAATCTGATGCACATTCAAGCATCATATTGGAGCAGACAAATTGAAAATCAGATTAAGTAAAGATAGAAGTTAAAAGACCAGCAGTTAGCTAACATAGTTTAGGGAAGACATGATGGATTTTTAAACAAGGGGTGGCAGTGGTCAGGATGTGTATTTGTGTATACACATAGAAAACAGTGCAACATATGACATTTGTTGATAAATTAGGTCTGAAAGAGGACTAAAAGAGGCATCAAGAATGACTATAAGATTTGGACATCAGTCTGGACAACTCAAGGAATAGTTCCCCCACTTTAAAAGAAAAAAGTATGAGACCAAAAGACTAGGGAGAAATTCAAAATAAGAAAAATCTTATTTTGGCCAAAATTATAAACAGCTGGTAGTTATACCATTGTTAGCATTAAATAAATATTTTAATATACAAAGCAGGGGTCCCAGGGAAATAGGAAACATACACAACTTTGAAAATGACTGAAATATGACATAGTGAACATGATAAGCTAGATGTTACCACTTGTCAAGTGAGTGTTGATCTATAAGAGGATGCCTAGCTACTAACATCCTCTTACACTGTTAGCAAGAGGTTGGTTAGAAGAGAGCCTGGGTGGAAGTCTGGAGAGGAGTTGCCAGATAAATGGAGCATCTCTTCCTCTGTATGTCATCTCACAGACAGCGTGTGTCATCACTGAAACAAGCTTCTCAAACCTCAAAGGTCCCTGTATTCTTAGCCACTTCCAAGGTGAGAAACACTCAGGCCCTGCTGAGAAAAGGCACAGGTCTCATTATTGTCATTTTTCTACTGGCACCAAATAATCAATGCTATAGTCCTCCATGCCATGAGATACATGAAAATTCTCTTTTAAGTTTCAATAGATAGTTTGTTCTACAGGCCTTAAGAAAGGATTTGGATTGTTATCTCAAGACCAGTGAGTGTCAATAGTATAATATAGCTAATGGATACATGAATTTCAAGTACAGTTCTGCTCTGAATCTTACAGGAATTCAGCTTAGACTCAAGCAGAGATACTAACTACATTGGGAAAGCATAAAATACATGGCAGTGTGTTAAGTATGAAAAGAGATTTGCGGAAATTGTAGAAAAAACATACCACTAGCATCATGGAAGTTTGATTTTGGAGCTCATCTTAGTAACAGAGAGACAACACAGAGAAACCATATTGTTTTTACTCTCTTTCCCATTGCTCTCTACATTATATGCTGTGTGAGGTGTCTAATGGAAAAAAACAGGCGTGTAACATGTTAGATTATGATTACTTTTGCCTTGCCTCATTCTGAACAGCCGAATTGTGATTTTTAGCTAGTCTATTAAGTTCTACTCGTGAGTATAATCTTTAATAATAAAACCTGCAAAGGGGCTTTCAATGCAGAAGTTTCTGAAGAACACTGAGAAATGAGTGAGCCCTCATTTCATGATGAGAACTGTATTCTCTATTCTGAAGTACTCACAATTCTTAAAGCCTACTCCAAATAAGTCCCCAAGTAGCAAGTGGTAAGATTTCATCTGCATGGATGTGGGCAATGGGTATTGGTGTGGTTGAATCTCTTATAAGTGCCCATTGCAGTTCTCATGCAAAGGGCTCTAATTGACCTACAGGATGAATGCTCACTTTAGAATCCTTAACAGCAATCTCCAAGAAATCTCAAGATTTCCTCACTTAATCTCTGGATGGCTGGAATGCCAAAATTCTCTGTCTATTTAACATGAGTGCACTTAGCACTAGCTGAAAGCCAGATTCTCTCAGAGGAAACAGCAGTTGGTTGGGTTCTCTGAAAACCTTGAAGAACATTGAATTCAACTTCATCCTAATGAGATGATCTTCCACTTTGTAATAAAAATTAAACATGATTTTTTTTCAGGATGCTCCATGTACCAGAGTATAAAATATCTTGGAATCAATAGTTGTTTTGCTATTTCTGCATCACCAGTCCATTTCCAATATTCCAAGAGTTTATGCTGTGGCCATTATAAGCCAGAATGGCAGATAGGTGGAGAGTAACTGACACTAGGTCCTGTTGCTATAGCATTCTCAGATTGTGCACTGGAAGAAGAAAATATTCACTTTGCATTTGCCCTTTCCTGTTTTTTACCTTTACTAATAGTAACACCATAACAGCCTTGGGATGGCATCTGCACATTTGCATGTCTCTTCTGACCTCATTTTTCCATGTGACACTAAAACCAAATTGTTCTACAATCCCTTAATTCATCTCCATTCCCTGCCTGGAAGAATCCTACTTCGGTCTTACATCATTTCCTGCTTGAATGGTTACAGTGAGGTTTATTGGTCCTCTATTACACAGTTTATCCTGAAAATCCATGCTACAAGTTCCTATAATGAAAGCTTTCTGAAATCTGGAATATCTTTCAGTGCCTGAAAATACAAAGCATGTCTTAGTGTGAACTAAAACTTGTTTTATGAGAATAACCATTCATGATGTACATTTTTATATTTATAATTTCCACCTAAAACAGGGTTCCAAAGGAACTCATACACACCCAAAATGCTTAAGAATACTTCCCTAAATGATAAAGCTATAATAATCCTAATATCCGATGAGACCCTGTTTCCATCTTCAACATTATGTTACAACACATTGAATCACACATTCCCCTATCTCTTTCTAATGAACTATAGATAATTCATAAGATATGTCCAGTGTTCATTAAACAGTCATCATTTAAATTATGTAAGGGTCTGTTCTTACTCAGTGTAGTGGTTCATCTTCATTGCTATCTTCTTTGGTTTTAGGATCCCCTAGAAGACCCAACTCGGGGCAAGTCCATCAGGGTACTTTTAGAGAGGTTTGCTCAGGTGAGAAGACCGTGTGGGTGGCATCATCTCATGGTCTGGAGTTTGGAACTGAATAAAAAGGGTGAAAGTAGGGAACCAAATGAGTGCTTCTTTGTGTTATGACTGAAGACACCATACAAGCACTGCCTATCTTCAGACTCCTGCTGCCAAAGCCAGATCCAGCCCTGTCATGATGTCATCCAGACCATGGGGGTCCTCAAACTGTGAGCCAGAGTAAACCGTTCCTCACTCAATCTGCTTTTGTTAGGGATGTCATAACAGCAATGAGGAAAACAACATTCCAAAATGAGACATTGACTTAAAACAATACATTACTAAAAGTATCTTTTAGTTTTTTTACTATTTAAAGGCAGATACTTGAACAATTTAAATTATATTTATCTTTTTCTGTATACTTCAAAATGATGCCAATGCTGTATGTTTAAATATAAATGCACCTTATGTGTGCCCAGCAACACATCTTCTAGAAAGGCACATGTACTATAGTCTATATACTGTAACACATAATCATTTTTTGAATGTTCATAGCAGTACTGTTCTTAACACTAAAGGACCAGAGTTGTAGTTTTGCAGTTTTGTCTACCATCTATAATATTCATAATCATGAAATATATCTTAGCTGAATGAATGGCTGCTGAACAGCTTTTGTCATTTATGTCCTTGGATGGGGGAAAGATTAATATTTAAAAAAGAATAGATGTATACTCCCTTAGATATATGGAGACAGGAGACTCATCCAAAGCATGAATAGCAAGACTTGCAGAGTTTTCTCAGTGGTTCAGAGAACTGTCTATTCTTCTAGAGGAACTGTGTTTGGTTCCCAGTACCCATATTCAGTGACTGACAGAACCTGTGACTCCAGCTTCAGAGGATCTCACACAGGTGATCTATGTGATCACACTCACACACACATGCATGCACCCATGCATGAGAACACACACACACACACACACACACACATACACACACTCACACTCATTTTTGTAAAGGACTGGTAGAGTGTTTTCTTTCTACAGAACAGGAAACCAGAATCCCTATCCAAAAGCACCTTTAGTTCTTGGATTAAAAATAAAACATTCTATAAACATCTTGCACACTTACTCAACCCTCATGTAAAGTATATTTTTATGGCAGTCTCAAAGATTAGATTTGTTGGAGATCCCAACTTGAAGTATGCCTTTATCATTGTAGTAAACTCTCATCATGCTCAGGTGGGAACACATCCCCCCAGAGGCCCACTCCCAGGCAATCTGTTGCATGGCATCTCAGTGTTATCAGCACGGACAACCTTCCTCATCCTCAATCCGGCAGTGATAAGCAAGAGAATCAGCCAGGAAATCCAAGTTTTGGACGCACTAATAGAATAATATCAATACAGGAAGAAATTTTGTAAGACACAATAAAAAATGTACTATAGAATCTTTGTGAAAGTTATGTTAAACTAAGCCAGACTGGAATGAAAGAATGGAGCTGACCAGTATAGCTGTATCACAGAGCTAGACAGTCCTGTGGTGCCTAGTCTCCACCACCGAGTTCCTACTGGCAGCCCACAGTACAAACCAAGTACTCACAATGTACCCAGTACCTTCTCAGTAGGAGCTTCCAGAAAGCCTGTAGAGGAATAACTGTGGCTTTTAATTCCAGCACTCTACTCCACTTGCAAAAGTCCTTGAATACTTGTGAACCTAGTAAGGGCTGTGAGAGCCCTGGTTACAGAGGATGGGCTGTACAGTACAGTAGTGACTGTCAGCTGGACCAGGCAGCAAAGAATGGAGAGACTGAAGACAGTGTTTAGAACAGCATTAGAATAAACAGGAGAGAACAAGAGGGAGAAAGTATGAGAGGGATCCAGAGAGTAAGAGCTCAACTTATCCTGATGACAAGAAAGCCACTTTAAGTGGTGTGCAAGACTGACATTAGGAAGTCACTGGGCTCTTAAAGTCCCAGGGGCTTATAAAGTCCCACATGAACTCCCTTTCACAGCTATTGCTAACCTTATTTAGGACAACATAGTTTCCAATCTGTTACTGTGAGGAATGTTTTTTCTAGAATTCACAAGATTACTAAACTCATGGTCATGCAGGACCTTGTACAAATCATTCCTGCTACATTGGTTGTGTCTCTGTCTCATGACTTCCCTCCTCATCTGCTTTCAGGACTTGAATAGTTCCAGAAACTACCTCATCAAGCAATTTAAATCTTTAAAATATTTACTCCACAACTATATAACACATTTTAGAAGGAGCTGCATATCATTTCTTTACTAATTGGTTGCTGTGATTAATTTTGTCTGATTTTACAGACCTGAACTGGTGTTCTGTGGAGAAAACTTTTGTCACAAGTAAAAAGCATTCAGGAGACACCACCAAACAGAAGAGTAGTAAAAGCAACCACTGTCAATACTGACTTTGACTAGCCTGTGCCAGTCCCTGTTCTGGATGGACTCTTCAATGATCCTGTGAAAGATCAATACTTACTGATGTACATTTGACAGATGATGAAACTACAATACAGGGAAGACAAATAGTTGTAGAACAATGCCTTGAGTACAATAAGTTTTTAATACTCAAAAGAGGGGGAAAATTAATGATTAAATAAAAGGGTTCTTAAGTAAGAACATGGCTACTGAGGTAGGTATTAAGACACTGGGTATATATGCTAATAAGAAATAAAGAAAAGAAGGTGGCAAATTGAAATGGGACGTGTTAGTTTTCTAGGGTTGCTACAAAAAATACCATAGACTGATTCAGTGAAAGTGGATTTGTTTTCTTCTGACTTCTCAACATCAGTGGCAGAAGTCTGCCTTCTCACTGTGTCCTCATGCTGATCCTTCCAGTTTTATTGCCTCCATCCTAATTTCTGCTTCTGTTAAAAACATATTCATACCAGGTCTAAGCACAGGCATCATTGTACTTTAATTATTTATTGAAAGATGTTGTCTATAGATAGAGTGACATTAGGACTTACATGCCGTTAAGACTCCAACGTATGAATGGAGATGGGGGCGCATTTCATAATTCATCCCTTAACAAAAGGGACATGAAAAACAGTTTAATATTGAGTAAAGATCAATACATGGATACAAGGAAAGAGAGCATAGGGATGAAGGGATTTCCCATTTGCCATTTGCAGATTCATTAGAATAAACTGATAAAGATGGGTTAATTGGACAAACTAGAAGCATTTTATATTGTATGAACACAGAATCACAGGTTAAAGACCTGCACATTACCCTGGCACTCACATACTTGTATTCCCCTTTCCACAGGCAAATGCATGATCGGGAGGAGTGTATGATTTTCAGAAGAATAGTAAACCATTTTAAGAGAACTCAGTAAACTTGGAAAATACAAAATTACAAAATGTCCTTAAACAAAGTCTACCGGCACTATGCAAGAGAGAAGATTACAGATGCATTCTTTTTGGACTCAAATAAAAGACAGTGGTGTGTGACAAGACTGTGAAGGCATGGACACACTTCACTTTTCTTTCTTGTGAGCTATTTCCTCTCTGCTGGGCAAATATCAGTACGAGAATGAAAGTTCATTTTGTTCTCTTTTGGTGAATCGGTTAGGTGTGTGAAGCATCTCTCCAGGCTTCCAGGGACACATACAGAGGACGGTCAAAGGCACCTTGATTTTGAGATAAGTTAAAAGGCTTCTCAGTATCTACACATATCAGAATTTCTTTTTTTTTCCCCATGAGGCAGGGGGACCATCTTCTGAGTCCCACCAAAAAAGCTGGAGTGTAAAATGAAGTGTTTAAAAAACTGTTGCATGAAGTTTGTTATATAAAGAACAAAACAGAAAAAGAAGCCAGCATAGACAAGCAAATTAGTGTTCCCCAGAAGATAACAAAAAGATGAATGTTCAAAAAAAAGTCAAGTAAAATATACATAAATGAACACACAGAGCAAAAGGAGTCAGAGATGATGAGAGAAAGACAGAGGGCAAGGAGAAGAAGGCTGAAAAACAAAATCGAGGAACCACTGCGCTTGGGCTGTATTCCACCTTTGTTTCGTGTTTGAAAATGATCTGTCATCCTCATGAGCTTGCACAGTGAAGCACTTGATTCCGAGACTGAGGACTGCATTGATTTGAAATATGATAAGGAAGCAGCACTGATATTGGAAATATCTCGGAGATAGAGTTGGAAATACTTTCCCATATGACAGTGCTGATCTGTGTCATAAGAGAAAGTGTATCAGCGGCATTTTATAAAGCTTCAGGGGGCTTTAAAAAGCAAAGAAATTGAGATTGAGTTAGCTGGAATCTGACGGCAGGTTTAACAAGAGATACTGTTCTGCTACAACTCTCACCAAGGGAGTTCAATTTCAACAGTGCTAATCTTTCCATAGTGCTGTAAGTTTAAATTCTGTGCCCCTAAGGAAAAATTTCCAAAGTAATTCCCATTGCACTTGGCTTCCAGCGATCCCTGCTCTGGGCACTATCCAGGTGCCACACCTGTCTCCCCAGCAGCCAAGGGCCTCCCTTCTGCAGTGGGATGCAGAATCCTCTTTTCCAGATGGACAAAGCTTCTATTGTTTTTGGTATTGTCTATCAAATTATAAAAACTTAAGGTCATTTTGTCTATTGTATTTTCTCATTTCTGACATTGCAAATTGATATGACACTTTAAGATATTATTCTGTTTTTCTTTTAGTTATAATGAAACACCTATTATTTGGTCTGACTTAGTTTTAGCTGGGTAGGAATGCAGACCGCTGTGCATTTCCTGTAGTATTTCTTTAGCTGAAGGTCTGGCATCAGCTAGAATGCTATGCTGTGGACAAAGAGAGTTCATGGAGCCACTAGCTATCTGGGGACTGAAATGGCAGGGCAGAGTCCAAAGAAGCCTCGGTAAACAAGCTGCCTAGGCAATTTTGACACTTACTCGGATATGAAAACTATTGACAACTACTTTAAATACAAGAACTAGAACTGGGGCAAATAAACCACTCTTCCTAGATTTGGTTACAATCCGTTACAGCAGGAATTAAATAGCAATTAAACATTTTAAAGGGAATATGTGTATATATATATATATGTGTACATATATATATATGTATATATATATATATATATATGATTAAATGAGGTTCAACTTAATGATTTTATCCAGTGAACATTTGAGAAATTGCTTTTGATGTCTGGCCTTGTTGCTTTGAGACTTTCATGTAAGGAAGTGTTGCAGATAGACTAGCTCATGACCCTGACAATCCAGAGTTGTCTCAGTACGCTGTACCTGATTCTGAGGGTGGTTTTCACAGGACACTGGTTGGTTAGATGGAAGAGTCAGGCAGGCACCAAAAAAGCCTTGCCCTTGTCCTGTGGTCTACACAGTCTTTCCAAACTCTTCTCCCCATCCCCCAAATTTGGTGATATTGGAGAAATCTCAACTAAATCAAAATCTTCTGTCAATCTAGAACTTCCTATTACAAAAGTAGAGTTTTTTAAGCCAACTTTAATTATTGGACTAGTAGCATGCTATATTGTTTTATTAAGCATTGAAAATCAATCAAATGATTGCAAATTCAGATAAAAAGAATTTTATCCTTCATATCATCAAGAACATAGACTCCATTATACACATATATTATTCATCAGGGAACCTCTGATTTTCTTTTGGTTCTTAGTTTCATTAATAAAAGAATTTAAGGAGGCACTCAGCCATTGAAGTTTATCTAGAGTTTGGGAGAAATAACAGTGCAGGCATACTGGCCACAGAAGAGATATGCAGAATTGAGAAAGACAAACCTTATGATTTTGATGGATCTGCGAAAGCTGGCATATAGAGCAACAGAGGTTGGCCATATGGCAGAAAGCCTGGGTATGAGGCACTTCAAATAGTGAGAAGACCCAAAGCATCAAGCAAAGCAAGATTTTGCTCAGTATCCTTTTAAGTGAGGGCACAGTGAACCAACCAATTGTTAAGTCTCAGACACTGGAACGAACAGCTGAGGTGTCAAGTTAACATATCAAATCACCTGGCCACCAGGTTCTTCTAGCATCCCCTCAGTTCCTACCAGTTACAGAATATGAGTGGCATGCCCTCCTACCCTAACCCAGAGCTTGGGTTGCCCTTCTCCCTGTGGCTCTTCCCTATATAATCTAGCTATTTTGGTTAAACTCCTATTTTGTCCCTTTGGCATCCCAGCTGCTGACCTGGTTCCTCTCTCCCCCTCTCCCTTCCTATGCTCCTCTACCAACATACCACATGGCCATATTCAGTCAGAGTGATGTCCACGGAGGACTCTCTCAGATGGCCCTGTCTATTACTATGTTCTCCCTTTTATCTACAATAAAATTTCTCCTCCACCATATCTAGGAGGAGTCATATCCTTTTCTTTTTATTTCTGTTTTTCATTCATCTGGTCCCAGGGTTTGAGATTTATCACAAACTAGATCAGCTGAGGGAAAAAAGAAAGACTCAAAATGCCAAGGCTTTCTGGGGTAGGGTACACAGAGAGGACAGCAAAATGGCAGAAAGAGCCTTGCCAGTTTTGTTACAAGCCGGTAGTGGTAGGAGGAAGATGTGTGAGCCAGAACAGCCCAGGAATTAGAACAGTAGGAGGTGAAAGTGGAGGTATCCAGAGCAGTCTTGGGGCTTACAGGGGGACTTTAATGTGTTGCAAGCTTGTTTGTGGTTATCAAGCACTAGATGCCCTTGCAGAAGTAGTTGGCTATACTGGGTCGATACAGGTAATAATGGCTTTTCCTGATAAAAATTTCTCAAGATTTCTGAGGAATGCTGAGTTTAGGTAGCAATCCTTTTGTTTGCCCTGTCAGAGTCCACACTGAGCTGAGCACTGACAGTCATTTAGGTCACTGGGAACAGCATTAGTATTTCTAGGGCCTAATAATCCAAGTGATAGAAGGAAAAAATAGCTTCTGAATTCGAAGTTTAAAAATAAAGTTGGGAAGTTTTAATGGCATGACCATGAGAAAAACCCTGCTCTGAAGGAGGGGATTCTGGGAAGGATAAGTAAGTTATCACATTGAGGAGACAATTATTCCTCCAACCCCCACCGTAGCATGTTGTTTAGATGAATCACGTTTCCTGAGTTGGTCTCCTGGACAGGTGATTGACAGGCCCATGGGGATTAATTCCTTAAGAGGGGAGACAATAATATATAGTGTTTGAGTTTTGAGGCAGATCAGAAAATAATGTCTCCACCCTGGGCCACCGGTGTTTTGTTTTTGACAAGGAGGCAGCTGTGATGTTTTTTTCTTCCTATTGTTACAAGCAAAACAGGAGGTAGTGACCAAAACTGCAATGAAGGAGTGGTCCATCTTTAAAAACTTCCAAGGCTACTGGTCCTTGTAACATTTCAAGGATGAACACCAACTAGGACTTGAGTTAGAGGAATTCAGCCGTAAATCACTATCAGGTGACCAGAACTAATTGGCCTTAACCAGAGGAAAAGAAAATTTCTGTTATCTTAACAGGGACCACTGTGGAACAATCTTTGTGCACCATAAATATTTATTTCTCTCAGTTTTTAATGAATAGCTGTTCTAGGCAGCTCTTACATTTTAAATTAACCTATATCTCTTATCTATGCTCTGCTACATGGCTCAGCACCTTTTCTCAGCACAACAAGCTCATTTCCTCTCCTCAGCTGCTTGAGGTCCACATTGCCACACTTCTTGCCATTGTCCTCCTAGTCTGACTCTCCCATCCAATTTCTTTCTGCCCAGCCTAAGCCAGTCAGGTATTTGAAAGGTTATGAAGAATACCTATTCATCTGAAATACATCTCTGTATAGCAGGAAAACCTAGCTAACATAGCTTTTGACTATTTTAGATGACTATAAATAATCTGCATTTTATTATACATTACATTTTTAAAAGAGCTGTATAAGCACAATACCTAAACAAGAATAGAAATATAAATATAACAAAATCGACCTTAAATTTGTATCAATAAACCAAAATCCATATCAATGCAAAGTATTCGTATCTATCTCGTATTCCTTTTTTTTAATGAAGGAGATTGACATGACCATTAACCATTTATAAACAACCCAATCTGAATGAAAACTAACATTTATAAACAGTATTTGGAAATGTGGGCATAGTTCTCTCTAAACTGCTTCCTGCTGTTTGGGGGCCCTGTCAATCCCAGGGGTATCCTGAGGAAACCCCAAACCATGGCCAAATACTGGCTACAGTAGTGTGAGGCTGCATGGTCCATTGGATGTTGGATCACTTGGGCCTCTGTTTCAGGGGTCTTGTTTGATCAAACCATATTAGTCTGGAAGGAACCCATAGCTTTTCACCTTCTGTGGAAACAAAAGCAGAATCTCTTTTCAAAATAGCATGCCCTTAGACTTAAATTTTGAAGTCAAGGAATTTTCAAAATGTATAGGTTGGATTAATCTTGCAGCATTTATAAGCAAATGTCCTTTAGCAGCTGTTGATCCTTCCTCAGCAATCAAACAATTTAAAGACAACAGAATAACATAAAGTATCCAGATTCTTAGTGTATTTTCCATTTTTATGTGGCCTTTTTAAAAATTACTCTAGTTCTTTCTTTTTATTCTTTTCTTTTCTTCTTGGAACTCACTTTGTAGAGCAGACTGGCCTTGAATTCAGAGATTTACCTGCCTCTGCTTCCTGAGTGCTGTGATTAAAAGCATGTACTACCATACCCAGCTACTCTATTTCCTATTTAGGGACTTTATCCTTTTTGTTCTCTCCCAAGCTTATGTATATTTTAAACACACCTTATAACATTTAGAGGTTTTTCTTCATCATTTTGTATTACATGTCTCTATTTTTTTCTGATAGCATGGGTCTTTCCTCTATATGACTAAGATTCAAGCATCCCCTGCCCCTGCCCTATTCCTTGGCTTTCTGAGAGTCTAGACGTCATGGCAGAAATTCTAGTTTCATGTCACCACAGAGAAGCATTCAGCCAGGTGCTGGTAAACACCATTTAATTGTTTGGTAGCAGGGCCTTTTAAAATAGACATGCGGTTTTTGCTGCTAATGTTGAGTCAGGAAGCCTCTCTTAAAGGAACTGGAAGCTACTGCTTGCCTCTAACAAATAGAACCCACCCGAGAAAATGCTGCTAACAAAAACATATGCTTGACTTTGTTCTTTTGTTTTTGGAATCTCTTTTTAAGCTTTTGTCAGGTTTTAAGTGAAAATTCTTGCCCCATGTTTAGGGTGCCACTTGTAGGCAGAGTTTCTGTTCTACCTGGTCTTGCAGCCGTTTATCTTAAAATAAATACACAGAGGCCTATATTAATTATAAACTGTTTGGCCGATGGCTCAGGATTCTTATTGGCTAGCTCTGTCTTAATTATTAACCCATTTCTATTAAACTATGTATTTCTACATGACCTTATCTTACCAGAGAATGTTCAGGTGTCCTATCTTCCCAGGAGCTACATGGCATCTCTCTGGCGACTCCACTCTGCATCTACTCCCTAGAATTTTCCTTGCCTGGTAGTGTGCCTATACTTCCTACTTACACTATACTGCCAATCGGTGTTTTATCCATCAACCAAAAAGAGAGACATATATACAGAGGGACGTATCTTACACTCCAATATGAAGTATTTTTTCCATTCACTATGACTTTTAAACTAAGAATGCTGAAGCGGATTCTCCATCATATGAAGGCTTTCTTTCTTCCTCTGTGTTAGTGTTACAAGGCTCACTATATGCAAATTTTCTCCCTTACTTCCCCTTGAGCAAATATGGACATTACAAGACAGCTGGGTGGGTGATTAGCCATCATCAGTTTGCAGCAGCTATAACCCTGGAACTCTAGGGAAAAATTAAATTTGTAACATGGGGTCCTGAGTCTATCATAACACCAGCTGAGGCAACTCACCACATAAATCTGCATTAGAGATGCTCAGCTCTGATCTTTTAGTTGCTGGTTTTGTGTTCTTTTTCTTATGAATTTGTGGTCAAAACATAGACCTCTGGGAGGGGCCCTTTAAGGCCTTCCATTTGCAGGATGGTCATCAGGACCTTTCCCGGGCCATCTGGACCTCTGTTCCTTTCTGTGCTTGGACTGTTTGCCTGTGGAAAGAGTGAGTGGCTCCAGTGTAATTCCCAGGACATTCCTTTGCTTCTCAGCACAAATAGGCACCACATCTCTTTCTCACAGCACTCCAATTTCACTCTCCCAGGAAAATGAGCAATGCAATCTGGCTGAGGCCAGGAGGGAAACTCTCCTGACTTAGCAAGTGGCAGTGGGAGAAGAGGTATTGTCTTTCAAGATGTTTACTCCTAAAGGGACAGTTCCCAAGGAGTTGGAGAGATAGCTCTTGGGCTTCAGTCAAAGAAAAGAATAACACAGCTGCCCTCAGCAAGGGGGAATTTCAGCATAATGGATTGGCAATGGAAACAGTTTAAACCAATATAAATATAATAGCCACCCACAGAGAGATGGTTTACACACACCAGAGGCTGCTAGTGAGGCACTGAACCACTATAATCCACCCCAAAAGTACTTTATGAGGCCTGATAAAAACAAAAACAAAATAAAAAAACTAGGTAGGAGGGTACAGAAAACCAGGGCAAGTGACCCATTCCAATGGCCTGTGAAAACCAAGGCTTCTGTTTTAGGGGCTCTAATTTGAGTGATGATAAGGAATAGCATCTGCCCACTTCTGATATCAAGTCACAACCTCTTCCTAAAATGGCTTAATAGTCCCGAGTATGGAATATGTAATTTTTTACTCCCAGGGAAACAAGGGGTTAACTGGAGACTTAAGGAAGAAAAGCAGGTGGAGAGGGTTGAGGATGCCACTCAGCAGGAAGACAGCTTGCCCAGCATGCACAAGGTCTGGGGTACCACCCCACACAGCATAGTCTAGGTATGGTGGTACAAACATGAAATCCCAGAACTGTGGAGGTACAGACAAGGTGAAAATTTCAAGATCACCCTTGAGTACATAGTGAGCTTGATTTAGTACAATGTGTTTCAAAACAGATAAATGAAATGAAAGAAAAAAGAGAGGTAGGTCTTAAACTCTGGAGTCAGGCACCTTAAGGGACATTATAAAAACAACTCAAGTTGTCATGTGACCTGGGTCAAATTTCTTAGCTTTTCTGAGCCCAACTTTCTCAGTTTATAAATGCAGATAATAGTAATTGCCTAAGAAACATCTGTGTAAGAGCACCTTTATGTCGTGACCACAATGCATACCCGTTCAGGCATAAGGACTCTCACCAGCACTGTCCCCTACAGCTCTCTTATCTCCACCACCTAAGACTCATGCAGTGGCTTCATGTGTGTAATTTATAGAATTCATATGTTTAATTTTGACCCATTAAGCATTGTTTCAGAAAACATCATCTTGTTCATAATTAATGTTAAATTTTCAGAAACCAAGGAGTCAGTCTGCATCTTTGTTCACATCTGTTTCTGTGAGGATACTAGGTCACAAACATCGACATGTTTTTCTACAGTTTCCGAATTGATTTAGTAACAATAAATACACAAGGTAAAACATCTTCCTAAGTAGTCATGACTTTCTTGACATCCCTACCTAAAGCAATGGTGACTTCTTTTGCTCTAATCTTGATTATTGATACTAACACTCATAACACTTGTAAAATATCACAGTGAATGTAAGTGTGTATAAACCTATTTTTAGGTTACAAAATGCCTACACAGCATTGAAGAGGACATGGTAGTGTTCAGGGAGCTTCTAAGTATCCTGAAGTGGTGTGCTGATAGGGTTATGGGGTCTCTGGATCGGTTGGCAAACTGACCCTGCTGGATGTCAGCTGAAGATGAAGCTGTAACCTCAGACTGCTCTTAGCTCATAGATTGGAATTTAGCTTCTGTCTGCTTGAGATGCAGCCATGAGGTTGGGATTATGAGGGCCATGCAGAAGAAGGGAAAGACCAGGTCTGTGTAGACAAGCAGAAGATGGATGAAGCAGCAGCAGAGTCCTTAACTGAACACAGATCCAAAGGTAAAATGATGGCATTCCATTAATTTATCTATTACCCTTTGCTATTTCAGCACATCTTGAGTTTGCTGCAGTACAGAGCAACTCTCAGTGACTATAATGTTAAAGCAATATGGAAAGCCTTCCCTTCGAGCAGCCTGGAAGCATGGTGTATTGCTCTTATATCCAAGGTCCTGGTCATTCTATGAGGAAGGCAGTTTTATGGATCTTTAATGAAACTACAAGAAGCAAAGACTTCACCTTTAGCCTTGCCATTAGTTCTAAGCAGTTTGAGGTCTTCATTATTGAAAAGCTAGTGCTAGTTTATTTTAATCCACAACGGGAGTTGTGGATAGGAGGGCAATTCTCCAGTATACCTCTTTAAATTCCTCATGCCTTTAAAATTCCTAATTTCCTATCTTACCTAACAGCCCCTGCAATGAAGGTCTGCAGGCAGGCACCTTTAAGGGACTTTCAGAGGAATATACAATGCACATCTCAACAAGGAGACAGTTATTATCCTCATTTTTGTATCTTTTATATTTCTTTATACTTTTTGACTTTAGGCTCATCTTCTTTAAGTTGTAATAAAAGGATTATTTTTCCTCTTGAATGAAGGAGGCTTTGTTCCTCAATGAAGGTCCACCCCCACCAGATCCAGAATGTGAGGCACCTGCTGTCTATTTTTTTTTAAAGAAAGTTAGTGGCCACTGATGGTGTCATTCATAGCTGACAATCATATGTCTCAAAAGGTGCCTGGAGCAGATGGACAAAGAGAGACCATTTATGATGACTTGAATAAGAATGGCCTCCATAAACCACTTTGTTTGAATGCTTTGTGACAGGTTAGTAAAATTTTTGGGAACGATTCAGAGGTGTAGCCTTGTTGGAAGATATTTGTCATTTAGTGTGGGCTCTGAAGCTTCCTAAACCCTTGCCAGGAGATATCTCCTTCCCTCTTCCTGCACCTATGGATAAGATGTAAGGCTTCAGCTATTGCTCTACACCCTGCCACTGCCAAGCACTCTGTCTTGATGATAATGAACTAAACATCTAAAACTATAAGCAAAGCTTCAGTTAAATATTTTCTTTTGCGAACTGCCTTGGTTATGGTTTTTTTTTCATAATATTAGAAGAGTAACTATGACACCTTTCAGTCGCTTTCTTCCTAGCATTCCAATCAAGTCACATACACAGAGACCCTACAATATGGAATACTAGGAAGGATACCTTAAACCTGCATACCACAGTTTTGTTTATAAAAGTATATGCTTGTGTTCAGACATTAGAATTAAGTGTTCTAGGGTCTTAGTGTTAATTATGCTTAACAACATTAGTTTTATTATAAATGCTAAAAATGAAATTCCTAATAACAGTATAACCAGAAAGCAGTGCTAGTTGTCTGTAGTGGTTCTTTCAATGAAGCTCCACAGTACTGTTCACATGTTGTAAAAAGGTGTGAGAGCCACACAGATTGAAGCAGTTGGACATGATGAGTTTAGGGAATCTAAATTGCATAAAAGTCAATTTTAGAGTAAGTGTTAGCCTTTTGAGTAACATGCATGTTGCTATTCACCTGTGTTAATCAAATAGCTTTGTGGAGCTTAGTAAGTACTCCCGACAGTGTGTTCAGTATCTTTTTTGAAAAAATGAGTAGCTGACTAAAGATGCATGCTAACAGACAGACATTTCCCATTCACATGGAATCATATGCAACCAGGAAGGTAAAGTTTTAAATACTGTCATCACTGGCATGCATTGATTTTCTGTTAATGAGAATTTTCAAGTGAACAGCATTCCTTATTCAGTGGTAGTAACTCCTTGTTATTAGGAGACTGCAACCTAGTGAATCTGTAGGTGATGTGACTGATGTTTCTAGAGATAAGAACACAGTGAAGATTCTTCAGGGTCACAGTCAGAAAAGGGAATATTTTACTTAAAATTGATAAAGCCCTGTGTGTGTGTGCGTGTGTGTGTGTGTGTGTGTGTGTGTGTGTGCGTGCGCACGTGCGCACATGCCCTCTTCACAGTTGTTTGTATTTGCTTATAAAACTTTGTTAAGCAACATGATGATAAATTCACTGCTTCATCAGGAACACAGAGTGTCCAGTGACATACCTGGTTCTCAGGTCACAGCCAACCTTATCTGGAAAAGATCCTGGAACAAGATATAGTTCAGGACAGTAACAAGCTAGCTGACTTCCCTCTACTGCACGGTTGTACATATAAGTCATTGTGTAAAGATGATGAGCTCCTGACAGTTACAAACCTCTTTCCAAATTTGGAGGGAAGAAAAATAATTAATTGTGTTTTACATGGCTTGTTTAGTTAAAGTGTTCACAGAACATAAGTGGACAATGAAGTATTTTCAGGAGGTAGAACAGAAGAGATAATGAGCTTACAAACAATTTCAGTATTTTAGAGAAACCATCAACTAAAATAGAACAAAATAAGCTCCTAACCAAGCATGTAAATTCTTATCATCATCCTTTTATGGTTTGAAGATAAACCCAGGGCCTTTTCCAAACTGACAAGGACCGTGGCACGGGATTTCATAAGAAGGCTCAGTCAGATGATCAATTAGAGTAATGCTGTCAAACACTTGCAGATATGAACAGATTTACCTGTTTGTTAGCATATACAGACACATTTCACTGTCATTTTTAACAGGTCTTTTATCCTTTGTTCATTAAATTCCATGTTCTTTTCTTACTAAATGAGATCTTTCTTTAGGTTAGTAATCTCACTTTGATATTAGGCATATGCCAATACTTAGTAGAAATATAGGTTTAGACACCATGCAAAATTTTACCCAGAATCCTGATATAGAATGGAAAGAAAAGTATAATCCTAATGCTATAATCAGAATGAATTAGTCTACAGAAATGAAAAAAAGTTAAAAGTAGTCCAGATGTGACAGAATACATTATTTACTATCACCTGGAGGATTGACAAATGATTGACAGCATCACTTGGCAATGACATTATTTCCCTAATGTGCTGATATGAGCTGAAGGGGGCAATTTTGAATAATAAAGACTCTTTGGGTTTCTAATACCTGCATGACAGAATTAGAAAGGAGTGCTGTCACTGTATTGATCACAGTAATGTCCAGAACTCTAGAGAGAGACCATCCACTCTTAAGGTGTGTTTTAAATCATTTGATATTTACATTTTGTATTGCATACTTTCTAATGACTTTTAATTTAAAACTATTTTTAATTGTAAAATAATAGTGAATATAATAATGTGGCATGTCAGATGTCTTTAGAAGGAGCTAGCTTACTGAGTAAATAACATCAGGCCCTTGGTGTGAGTGAATTATGACAGCTGGACATTCATATTGACTCCAAGTTTCCCAGCTGGGAGGGAAAGAACCTAGAGCCCTTGGTTTACACATTTCCCTTTTTCTTGTCTGGCAAAGAAAATAAACACATTCATCTGTAGAGACAAACTTTTCCAAGGACCAAACTTTTAAAAGAAATTTATCATGTGGCTCCTTGTATAAGAGGTGCTGAATAATAGACAGTGTCACAAGAAATAAAAACACCACTCAGATGGACAGTTCTGGTATTGATTCACTTCACTGGCAAAGAACATAACATTGAATTGTACTCCATGAAATCCTTCTGTGGGGGATAAGATGAAATGGCTAAGGTATTCCACTTTCTGATGATTAAACTTGATAGTGGAGATTGAGCCTGGACACTAGCAGAAGGGGTAGTTAACATGACCATTATACTATCTCCACCATCATATGTCTTCTCCCAGCCTTCAGGCTGTTCTGGGTGGCAGTTAACTCAACTCATGACTAAACTCTCAAGGGTTCCGGCACTGCAGAGAATCTAAGTTATTTGCTAAAATCAGAACTTGTGGTTAGAATGAGAAAGTGGTGAGTGGACTGACAAAGTTTAAGAGAGAAACTTCTATTTGTGCTCAGATAAAAGGTTAACTGATTCATCTTCAGGTGCAGGTACAGGGTTACCTCAAAGCGGCACCAATCTTTTTCATAGACAGGAGTGTTTTATCTAGGAGAACATTTTGTAGGACATTTGGTGGAAGCTCTGTGCAGAGGTGAAAGGGCTGCAGGATGAAGTTTGTTTGGCACAAGTGTGTCAAAGACAAAGACACTCTGGTCCAAGATGTTCTATTTAAGTGAATTTCTCACCTCAGTGACAGAGGACGTGAAAGAAATGATATGTTTCATACAGTGATTCACAGATAAAGCTGCAGCATATTTCAAATTCCAGGAACTGATCCTGGTGCTCCCTCTCCTTAGCTTTAGTTTTTCCTTTTACGAAATATGCGGATAAAATTACTTTGAACATGAAGGAGCATGTGTAGTACCTACCCACATTCAACAAGTATTAGTTCCTACATCCCACATCTCATCTGGAAAATACATGTTTCCTTGTACTATGTATCAGACAGCAGGCTGGGAAATGAACCATAACAGCTTGCTTTCATCTCAGACATCTCCTTTCCTCAGGCTACCCTTCTGTGTGCTGCAAAGACTGGTAGTATCTGCATCTCTCTGATGCTGTTTTCTGTCTTAACATGTGCAATGAAATTGCGTGAAAAGCTGTCATTTATCAAAGTGTGGGTCCTGGATCACCATCTCACCAACACTTACACCCTCCTCAGATACCTTGAACCCATGTCAGACCTACTGATTTATTGTCTCTGGGAACCAGGAATCTAATCTTTGACTAGACTCCATAAGTACGTCATGTGTCTACTAGATTTTGACAATATCTGTACTCAGTTATAAAATATCTTAATCCAGTTCCAGGCATTTAGTCCTAACCCACAGAACAGTACCTTGACTGATACCCACTCACTATCCTGACATTGCCATAACAACCCACATGAGATAATGTACACTGGGAATTTTTGTCAAAAGATAAGTTTATGTCTGCATATGTCATCTTTAACTTAATACAAAATGCAATCTCCCGTGTGATTTAATTTTTCAAATGGTTGCATGCCACAACACCCATTGCACTTGCTCTTTTCACAACGTGGAGTTGATGGTACATTCCCAAGAGATGACATCTGAGTGCCTGTTACTTCCAAGAAATAATGTTATATAATTTCTGAGGTAGGAAACCTCACTCATTTTGCAGTATACTTGCCTTTACGGCTTAGTGACCATGTTGTGAAGTTGCCATGTAGGCACTTAGGAAGATTATCTCTAGATGCCCTTCCCAAAGTCCTGAAGTTGGCAGTTGACCAGCTATGTAAATGGATAAGCCTCTGTTATTTTCTTGCTGCAGATCTCCAGATACCTCAGTGACTGTTATGTTGCAGATATTTACTACAAAAACACATAAATTTTTATTTTGTGAGCAAAATATTTTATTGCCAATAACTTAAGAAGATATTATTTTTAGGAAACTTTGGGATAGATACAAATAATATTTAAATTGTAGTTGATTGTAAATATATGAGTTCCTGCCAGAAATGCTATTTTCTTGTTGTTTAGATCTGGTATAATCTGATCTGTGCTCCATTTACTGAATCAAGACGTGAAACACACACTAGAAGAACTGGATTTTATCATTCCTGGAATGCTTTGATTCATCTTTTTTCTTTCCTGTCCTGTATTAATGAATTTGTCAAATGACAGGCTGTGTGGTACCTTATAGCCATAGCCAATGCATAGTCAGTTGACTACCCAAATCAGAAAGAAAATTGTTAAGCTGGACTTTAAACATAAAAAGTGATTAGGAGTGGCTTTTAAACAGGCAGAAATGAAAACATCATTGTCCACGCAAATGAGATAGAAAAGCAAAATACATAGAACAATTTGTCCAGGTACAGTGGAAAGCAGTTGCCTTCTTTGAAGCTTTCTTTCTAAACAGTGTTATTCAAAAGCCTGAGGAAACCATAACAGAGTCTGCTAGTCTCTTCCTATCAGGGTCTCATCATCTCCAAAAGAGGAGACACACAGGCAGGCACAAGCACATCCAAAGGAATTTCTTTTATTGAGGTCATGCAGTATGTATAAGCAGAACACAAAGAAGGCTCAGGCCTACAAGGCAGATTGGCAACACAAATGGTGTGAGACCTGACAAGAAAAGAGAAGAAGACACTAATGCACAACCTTCAGCTTGATAACTAGACAAAACAGCCATTACAGATCAGCTTAAAGAACATGCTATATTCTGGAATGAACTAGCTGCTCAGTAGAAGAACCATCATAAGACTAGGTCAAGGTCTTTACTAATTTGATCAAATGGATTATTTTGCGTGACACTAAAAGGCTTCATATGGTAAAGGATTTATTTCTGTTTGTTAACATTTTTATTCTTTTTTAATTATCATTTTTTTATTTAGGTTAGAAACAATCTTGTTTCACATGTCAATCCCAGCTCCCTCTCCCTCCCCTCCTCTCCCACCCTTCCCACCAGGTCTCCCAGGACCCCACCCAATCTCCACTCCGATCCCCAAGGAGGGTGAGGCACTCCATAGTGGATCTCCAGTAACTGTCATTTCATCTAGGGAAGGGCCTAGGCCCTCCCCAAAGAGTCCCAGCAGAGAGAGCCTCCTATATTGTGGCAGGGGCTCTCAAAGTTTATTAGTATGCCAGGGATAAATACTACCCAAGGCCCCATAGATTACCTAGGCCTCCTCACTGACACCCACATTCAGGGAGTCTGGGTCAGTCCCATGCTTTCCACACAGCCATCAATCTGGAATTCAAGAGCTTCCTCTTGTTCAGGTCAACTGTTTCTGTGGGTTAAACCAGCCTACTCTTAACTCCTTTGCCTATCAGTTCGCTCTTTCTGACACTGGATTCAAGGAGTTAAGTTCAATGTTTGTCTGCGGGAATCTGCCTCTGCTTTCATCAGTTGCTGGATGAAGGTTCTGTTTCCTAGACTCTCTGGAAGTGGTATTGTATGCTGGCACTCCCCTGAATTATGTCTAAAATCCATAAATGAGTGAGTACATACCATGTTTCTATTTTGTGACTGGGTTACCTCACTCAGTATGGTTTCTTTTAGTGCCATCCATTTGGCTGCAAATTTCAAGACTCCATTGTTTTTTTCCACTGAATTGTGTAAATGTACCACATTTTCTCTATCCACTCTTCCGGTGAGGAACATCTAGGTTGCTTCCCGGTTCTGGCTATTAAAAATAATGCTGCTATAAACATAGTGGAGAGCTAGTCCAGCTTCAGGTGAGATTGGGTCTCCAGTGGGGACCGCCCGCCCTTCCCCCATCCCCCTTGACCTTTGGGGCTGCCCAGCATCCAGAAGACCCGCCCACACAGGAAAGACATCAGCCCCTCCAAGACCTCAACCCCAGCTAGTCCAGCTTCAGGAAAGTCATCAACCCATCCAAGACCCCAACCCCAGTGAGTCCAGCTTCAGGAAAGACATCAGCCCCTCCAAGACCCCAACCCCAGCGAGTCCAGCTTCAGGAAAGACATCCGCCCTTCCAAGACCACAACCCCAGTGAGTCCAGCTTCAGGAAAGACATCAGCCCTTCCAAGACGCCAACCCCAGCGAGTACAGCTTCAGGAGACCTGCCCACACAGCAAAGAAGTCAACAATTCCAAGACCCCAACCCCAGTGAGACCATCTTCAGGAAAGACATCAGCCCTACCAGGACCCAAACTCCATGTCAGCATCCCCAGCTTCAGCTGCAGGAAGGAAGGAGACCAGTGGAAACAGAAAGACCCCACCAGCACCCACTGAAAGAAGAGATGGGAAGAAGACAGAATAAGAGATCACTCAGCAATAGAAACACCAACATGACCCCACCAGAATCCAGGGATCCAACACCAGCAAGACCCGAAAAGCACTACATAGACGAAGAAGAGGAGACAGACCTTAAAAATTATTTCATGAAGATGATGGAGACCCTCAAAGAAGAAACGAGGAAATCCCTTAAAGAAATAGAAGAAAAACAAACAAAAAATCCATGAAATGGGGGAAAAATTCAAGAAATAAACAAATCTCTCAAAGAATCTAAAGAGCACCAAGAAAGAACAACCAAAAAAATGAAGGAAACAACTCAAACAGTTGAAGGATTGAAAGCTGAAATAGAAACGATAAAGAAAACACAGAATGAAGGGATGCTGGAAATAGAAAAGCTGGGTAAACGATCAGGAACTACAGATGCAAGTATCACCAACAGAATACAAGAGATAGAAGAGAGAATCTCAGGTGTTGAAGACTCATTAGAGGATATAGAGTCGTCAACCAAAGAAAATCTCAAAACCAACAAATCCTTAACACAAAATATCCAGGAAATATGGGACACCGTGAAGAAGCCAAACCTGAGAATAATAGGTATAGAAGAAGGTGAACAAATTCAACTTAAAGGTACAGAAAACATATTCCACAAAATCATAGAAGAAAACTTCCCTAACATAAAGAAAGATATGCCTATGAAAGTACAAGAATCTTACAGAACACCAAATAGGCTCGACCAGAAAAAGAAGTCACCTCGCCATATAATAATCAAAACATCAAACCTACAGAGTAAAGAGAAAATATTAAGAGCAGCTAAAGAAAAAGGCCGAGTAACATACAAAGGCAGACCTATCCGAATTACACCTGACTTCTCAATGGAAACGATGAAAGCCAGAAGATCCTGGACAGATGTCCTACAAACGCTAAGGGAACAAGGATGCCAGCCCAGACTACTATATCCAGCAAAGCTCTCAATTACCATAGATGGAGAAAACAAAATATTCCATGACAAAGCCAGATTTAAACAATACGTATCCATGAATCCAGCTCTACAGAAAATGCTAGAAGGAAAACCTAGAGCCAAGGAAGATAACTACATTCACAAAGACACAGGCAATATATAATCACACTTTACAAAACACCAAAAGAAAAAGGGAGGAGAAACTACACAAAATAACTTCACTAACAATAAATCAAGCACAAGCAAGGATCACCATTCAATGGTCATTAATATCCCTCAATGTCAACGGCCTTAACTTGCCTATAAAAAGACACAGACTAGCAGAATGGATACGAAGACAGCACCCTTCCTTCTGCTGCATACAAGAAACACATCTCAACATCAAAGACAGACATTATCTCAGAGTAAAGGGTTGGGAAAAGATCTTCCAATCAAACGGTCCCAAGAAACAAGCGGGTGTAGCAATCCTAATATCTAACAAATTAGACTTCAAACTAAAATCAATCAAAAGAGATGAAGAAGGACACTTCATATTCATCAAAGGAAAAATACATCAAGACGAAGTCTCAATTTTAAACATCTATGCCCCAAATACAAAGGCACCTACATTCGTGAAAGAAACATTACTAAAGCTCAAAATGCACATAAAATCTCACACACTAATAGTAGGAGACTTCAACACCCCGCTCTCACGGCTAGACAGGACCTCCAGACAGAAACTTAACAAAGAAACAAAAGAATTAATAGAAGTTATGACCTAACTGGGTTTAACAGACATCTATAGAACATTCCACCCAAATACAAAGGGATATACCTTCTTCTCGGCAGCACATGGAACCTTCTCTAAAATTGAACACATAATAGGAAACATAGCAAATCTCCACAGATACAAAAAAATTGGAATAACCCCCTGCATCTTATCAGACCACCATGCATTAACATTAGAATTCAACAGTAACACAAATCGCAGAAACCCTACAAACTCATGGAGATTGAACAATGCACAATTGCACCATCCCTGGATAAAGGAACAAATAAAAAAAGAAATTAAAGATTTCCTCGACTTCAATGAGAATGAAGACACAACATACACAAACTTATGGGACACTTTGAAAGCAGTGCTGAGAGGAAAGTTTATAGCACTAAGTGCCCACATGAAAAAACTGGAAAACAGTCATACTAGAGAATTAATAGCACAGCTGAATGTTCTAGAACAAAAAGAAGCAAACTCCCCCAGGAGGAGCAGACGCCAGGAAATAATCAAATTGAGGGCTGAAATCAATCAAGTAGAAACCAGACAAACACTGAGAAGAATCAATGAAACAAAGAGTTGGTTCTTTGAGAAAGTCAACAAAATAGATAAACCTGTGTCCAAACTAACCAAAAGACAGAGGGAGAGCATGCTAATTAACAAAATCAGGGATTTGAAAATTTAAAGGAAATGGACAATTTCCTGGATAGATATCACTTGCCAAAACTAAATCAAGAACAGATAAACAATCTAAACAGACCTATAACCCCTAATGAAATAGAAGCAGTCATCAAAAGTCTCCCAAATAAAATGAGCCCAGGCCCAGATGGCTTCAGTGCAGAATTCTACCAGAAATTCAAAGAAGAGCTAATTCCAATACTCCTCAAAGTATTCCACACAGTAGAAGCAGGAGGCTCACTGCCAAACTCTTTCTACGAGGCTACATTTACCTTGATACCCAAGCCACACAATGACACAACTAAGAAAGAGAACTATAGTCCAATTTCCCTCATGAACATTGATGCAAAAATACTCAATAAAATACTCGCAAACCGGATTCAAGAACACATCAGAAAAATCATCCACCATGATCAAGTAGGCTTCATCCCAGGAATGCAGGGATGGTTCAACATTAGAAAAATCTATCAATGTAATCCACCATATTAATAATCTGCGAAAGTAAAACCACATGATCATCTCACTAGATGCTGAAAAAGCCTTTGACAAAATCCAGCACCCCTTCAAGATAAAGGTCCTAGAGAGATCAGGGATAACAGGAATGTACCTGAATATAATAAAAGCAATATACAGTAAACCAACAGCTTATATCAAACTAAATGGAGAGACACTCAAAGCAATTCCTCTAAAATCAGGAACAAGACAAGGCTGTCCACTCTCTCCATATCTCTTCAATATTGTACTTGAAGTTCTAGCTACAGCAATAAGACAACAAAAGGAGATAAAGGGGATACAAATAGGAAAAGAAGAAGTCAAACTTTCACTATTTGCAGATGATATGATAGTTTACATAAGTGACCCAAAAAACTCTGCAAGGTTACTCTTAGAGCTGATAAACACCTTCAGCAATGTGGCAGGATACAAGGTAAACTCAAAAAAATCAGTGGCTCTATTACATACAGATGATGAAGTGACTGAGAAAGAAATCAGAGAAACATCACCCTTTACAATAGCCAAAAACAGCATCAAATATCTGGGGATAATGTTAACCAAGGAAATTAAAGACCTGTATATCAAGAACTTTGTGTCTTTAAAGAAAGAAATCAAAGAAGATACCAGAAAATGGAAAGATCTCCCATGCTCTTGGATTGGTAGGATCAACATAATAAAAATGGCAATCTTGCCAAAAGCAGTCTACAGATTCAATGCAATCCCTATCAAAATTCCATCACAATTCTTCAAGGACCTGGAAAGAACATTAATCAACTTTATATGGAAAAACAAAAGGCCCAGGATAGCTAAAACATCCCTATACAATAAAGGAACTTCAGGAGGCATCACCATACCTGACTTCAAGCTCTATTATAGAGCTATAGTCCTGAAAACAGCTTGGTATTGGCACAAAAATAGGCAGGTAGACCAATGGAACCGAATTGAAAGCTCTAATTTTAACCCACACACCTATGAACACTTGATTTTTGACAAAGAAGCTAAAACTGTACAATGGAAAAAAGAAAGCATCTTCAACAAATGGTGCTGGCATAACTGGGTACTGATATGCAGAAGACTGCAGATAGATCCATGTTTATCGCCTTGTACAAAACTTAAGTCCAAATGGATCAAAGATCTCAACATAAATCCAGCCACACTGAAACTTTTAGAAGAGAAAGTGGGAGATACTCTTCAACGAGTTGGTACAGGAGACCACTTCCTAAACATAACACCAGTGGCACAGGCACTGAGATCGACAATTAACAAATGGGACCTTCTGAAACTAAAAAGCTTCTGTAAGGCAAAGGACACAGTCAAAAAGACAAAAAGGCAGGCCACAGAATGGGAAAAGATATTCACTAACCCTACATCTGACAGAGGGCTAATCTCCAAAATTTACAAAGAACTCAAGAAACAAGTCTCCAAAACACCAAAGGATCCAATTAAAAGGTGGGGTACAGAGCTAAATAGAGAATTCTCAGTAGAGGAGGCTAAAATGGCCAAGAGACACTTAAGAAAGTGCTCAACATCCTTAGCCATCAGGGAAATGCAAATCAAAACAACTCTGAGATACCATCTTACTCCTGTCAGAATGGCTAAAACCAAAAACACCAAAGACAATTTATGCTGGAGAGGATGTGGAGAGAGAGGTACACTCCTCCACTGCTGGTGGGAGTGCCGACTCATACAGCCTCTTTGGAAATCAGTATGGAGATTCCTCAGGAAAATGGGAATTAATCTACCACAAGACCCAGCAATTCCACTCTTAGGCATATATCCAAATGAGGCAAGTTCATACAACAAGGGCATCTGCTCCACTATGTTCATAACAGCATTATTTGTAATAGCCAGAACCTGGAAGCAACCTAGATGCCCCTCAACTGAAGAGTGGATAGAGAAAATGTGGTACATTTACACAATGGAGTAATACTCGGCAGAAAAAAATAATGGAATCTTGAAATTCGCAGGGAAATGGATAGCACTGGAAGAAACCATCCTGAGTGAGGTAACCCAGTCGCAAAAAGACAAACATGGTATGTACTCACTCATATATGGATTTTAGACATGGATCAGGATAGTGCCAGTTTGCACTTCCACTGATAGAGAGTCTGGGAAACAGGAAAGAACCTAAAAGATATGCATATATGCATAGTACCCAAGAGAAGAGGATTGAGACAAGATCCCCTGAATGGATGGGGAACATGGCTAGTAGTGGGGGAGAGTGGGACCTGGGAAGAAGAGAGGGGGTGAAAAGGAAGAGAGTTGGTCATGGGCGAAAAGGAAGTTGAGGGGGTGTTGGTAGAATAGGGGGAAGAGGGAATCATAGGATCGAATACAGATCAGGCACCAGAGTGACCTCGAGTGATCTAAAGGGATAACACCAATTGGCAAGCTAAGCAATAGTGGAGAGACTACCTCGAATGCCCATTCCTGATAATGAACTTGATGTCTATAACCATCCGGGAGCCTTCATCCTGTGACTGATGGAAGCAGAGGCAAACACACAATTAATCACTGAACTGAACCCAAGGAACCCAGTGACAGAGAGAGAGGAGTGATGAGCAAATTGGCAAAGAATGGGCTGGCAAAACCAGCAGAGACAGCTGATCTGAACAGGGGAGAGCTCTTGGACCCCAGACCGACAGTGGGGAGGCCAGCATGGGACTGATCTGGACCCCCAAATGTGAGTGTCAGCAAGAAGGCCTGGGCAACCTATGGGGCCCTGAGCTGTGGATCAGTGTTTATCCCTGATATACAAACAGTCTTCGTGTTCCTATAGCACAAAGAGGGATGCTCTCTCAGCCTGGACTCTTAGCGGAGTGCCTGGACCCTACCCAGAGTAAAATGACAGACTCTGATATCCCCTATGTGGAAGGATTTGGCAATAGGGTGGGAGAGTGGGGGAAAAGGGGAGTGCGGGAGGTGGGGAGGGAGAGGGAACTGGGATTGACATGTAAAACAAGCTATTTAAAATAAAAAAATTTGAAAAAAACCATAGTGGAACAGACATCCTTGTTGTATGAATGTGCATCTTTTGGGCATATGCCTAAGAGTGGAATTGCTGGGTCTTGTGGTAGACTGATTCCCGTTTTCCTGAGGGATCGCCATACTGATTTCCAAAGTGGCTGTACAAGTCGGCACTCCCACAAGCAGTGGAGGAGTGTTCCCCTTTCTCCACATCCTCTCCAGCATAAACTGTCATGGAGTTTTTGATTTTAGCCATTCTGACAAGAGTGAGATGGTATCTCAAAGTTGTTTTGATTTGCATTTCCCAGATGGCTAGAGATATTGAGCACCTTCTCAAGTGTCTCTCAGCCATTTTAGTCTCCTGTATTGGGAATTCTCTATTTAGTTCTTTACCCTACTGTTTGATTGGATCCTTTGGTGTTCTGGAGACTTGCTTCTTGGATTCTTTGTAAATTTTGGAGATCAGCCCTCTGTCAGATATGAGGTTAGTGAATATCTTTTCCCAATCTGTGGGTTGCCTTTTTGTCTTGTTGAGTGTGTCCTATGCCTTACAGAAGCTTCTCAGTTTAGGAGGTCCCACTGTCAACCCTAGTGTCTGTGCTACTTGAGTTATGTCCAGGAAGCGGCCTCCTATACCAATTCGTTCAAGGGTGCCTCCCACTTTTTCTTCTAACAGGTTCAGTGTGGCTGGATGTATGTTGAGATCATTAATCATTTCAAAAACTACTTAATGTTAATAGTGTTTTAATGGTAATAATGAAGATAACAGTATTGAAGGTGCACCCTGAGAAAATGTGTTAAGGAAAGGTTGTTATTGGATGTCACTAAAAGTCAAAAGCTCACTACTTGTCTTCTAGCAGTCTGAATCTGCTGCATGAGGAACATGACTTTGAAGGCATTATAGGCTGCTTGGAGAGTTACATGCAATGGCTGGCTACAGATCAAGAGCTATTGATAGAGATCTGATGATATGATGGCTTCTTATAGTTCAGTTTGGAAATGCAGAGCAGAATTATTTTGATAATGTCATTAACAGAAAAAAACAGGTGTAGGCTCAGTGTCCTTTCCTGTATATGTGTGTAGCATGGATAATAACATCACAGAGATCTATATTGAAGACCAACCTGAAGATCTGAAAAGCAAAGCAGTTCTTACCTATACTAAGACTCAGACCAAAAATGGAGTGATCCTGTCCTCAGAGTGACTGCAGACTGCAATGCTCTCCAACAAACCTTGGACTGCGCTGAGTGTCTGAGACTACCTTGAGCTCCTGCCCTATATTCCTCTCCAGTGCTGGGATTAAAGGTGTGCCATCCCAAGTGCTGGGATCAAAGGTGTGAGATCTGTTTCTTTTTTAGACTGATTCACTTTCATGTAGCCCAGGGTGGCCTTGAACTTACAGAGATCTGAGTGCTGGATTCAAAGTGTGGCCACCACTGCCTGTTTTCTATGGCTGCTTAGTGACTTAGGTGTGTGGCTAACTAGTGGCTTAGTGTGTGAGACTAACTAGTGACTTAGGTCTTAACTAACTGTGTGACTATCTAGTGGCTTAGCTCTGCACTCTGGTCTTTAGGAAAGCTTTATTTGATAGAGTACAAACAAAATATCGCTGATTATGTGAGTGAGTGGGCCATGTGGACATCCTCTCCCCTCACTGATGAGCTATTTATGGCATTGCTAAGTGTGTGCCATGTTATCACGTAGTTGCTGAATTTAACATAATCAACTGAGGAGGCACTGGAAGGGTGAAGAATAGTAGTAGTTAGGTATAGACAATGAAAGTCTCTGTGAGAAGAACTATGCATATCTATGGAACTTAACCTTACGAACAGTGCTATGAAGTATAAATGATAATTCCATTTTCTAGGAATCAAACCCAAGGAACAAACAAGATTTGAGTAACATCCCTGTAACCAGATCCTTGAATATCTGACTGCCCAGATATTCTTCTGTTATTGATATCTTTCTGTAAGAATTCATGGTTTTCAATAATGATTTTTCAATAATGATTTTCAATCACACATTCCTTACTCATACCTCTCCAAAACTAAATTGAATATTAACAGCTAAGAATAATTAGGATACAAGACCCTCACTATTTCCTTAGTTTATGAGTTACCTATTCTGATTCCTCTTGGTGGGTGGCATTGAGGAAGTACTTTATAGACTACAAACCCCGTCTATGTGCACCTGATTTTTAGCCAGACCTATAAAGTATTCATTGTTTTTCTAAGGATGGTTACAGTGAAAAGCCTCATATATAGATCTTAGAATAATTGCCTCTTCACAGAAAAAGGTATTTTAACATCAACACTGTTAAAGAATTTTTCCTTGTCATCATAGAAAAGCATGAGACTTTATCCACATTTACTTGGAAATATATGGAATTAGTAGACTTCATAATGTTTTCAGAATTTAACTTTTTTATAATTTTTATTTAAATTTAAAAAATCTTATTTTACATACTAATCTCAGTTGCCTCCCCCTCCAATTCTCCCATCCTCCCATGCCCCATGCCCCCTACCTACCCCCATCCCACCTGCCACATCCCCTCCCTTGGGAAGGTGAGACTCCCAGGAGGGATCATCAAAGCCCATCACATCATTTGGAGCAGGGCCTAGGTCCTCCCCCATGTATCTAGGCTAAGCGAGTACGCCTCCATGGGCAATGGGCTCCCGAAGTCCCTGCACATGAAATAAATACTGGTTCCACTGCCAGAAGCCCCATTGACTACCCTGGGCTCTCAACTGACTCCCATGTTCAGGGGGCCTGGTTCAGTCCTATGCTGGTTCAGGTCAGCTGTTTCTGTGTGTTACCTCCCCATGGTATTGATCCCTTTGCTCATCATTCCTCCCTCCCTACAATTGGATTCCAGGAGTTTGGCTCAGTGTTTAGCTGTGGATCTCTGCTTCTGCTTCCATCAGCTACTGGGGGAAGACTCTAGGATGGCATTTAAGGTAGTCATCAATCTCACTGTAGGGGAAGGGCATTTAAGGTAGCCTCTCCAGTATTGCTTTGATTCTTAGTTGGAGTCATCCTTGTACCCTCGACAATTCCCCAGTGCCAGATTTCTCTTTAAACCAATAATGGCTACCTCTATTAAGGTTTCTGTTTTCTTGTTCTCCTCTATTCTTCCCTGGACTTGATCTTCCTGATTCTTCATGTTCTATTACCTTCCTCCTATCTCCCTCCCCCTCCCCTCTTGCTCCCAATTTGCTCAGGAGCTCTTGTCCCATTCCTCTTCTCTGGGTGTCCATGCATGTCTCTCTTAGGGTCCTCCTTGTTTCCTAGCTTCTTGGGGGTTATGGATTATAGGCTGCTAATCCTTTGCTCTATGTCTAATACCCACTTTTGAGAGTGAGTACATAAAATGTTTGTCTTTCTGTGTCTGAGTTACCTCACTCAGGATGGTTTCTTCTACATCCATCCATTTGCCTGCCAATTTCAAGATTTCATTACTTTTTGCTGTGGTTGTTTTGTTTTTTTCCCTGCTGAGTAGTATTCCATTGTATAAATGTACCACATTTTCTTTATCTATTTTTGGTTAGGGGCATCTAGGTTGCTTCCATGTTCTGAATATTACAAATATTTCTGCTGTGAAAATAGCTGAACAGATATTCTTGTGGTATGAATATGTATCCTTTGGGTAATGCCTAAGTGGAAAACAATCTTGTATAATAAAGGAACTTCCAGAGGCATTACCATTCCATATTTCAAGCTCTACTATAGAGCTATAGTAATAAAAATAGCTTGGTATTGGCAAAAAAACAGACAGGTAGACCAATAGAATTGAAAGGAAAATTACACATATGTGAACACCTGATTTTTCACCAAGAAGCTAAAATTACAATGGAAAAATCAACAAATGGTGCTGGCATAACTGGATGCTGGCATGTAGAAGACTGCAGATAGATTCATGTCTATCACCATGCACAAATCTTAAGTCTCAATGGATCAATGACCTCAACATAAATCCAGCCACACTGAGCCTCTTAGAAGACAAAGTAGGAAGTACCCTTGAATGAATTGGTACAGGAGACCACTTCCTGAGCATAATGCCAGTAGCACAGATACTGAGATCAACAACTAATAAATGGGACCTCCTGAAACTGAGAGGCTTCTGTAAGGCAAAGGACACAGTCAACAAGACAAAATGACAGCCCACAGAATGGGAAAAGATCTTCACCAGCCCTATATCTGATAGAGGGCTGATTTCTAAAATATACAAAGAACTCAAGAAGCTAGTCACAAAAACACCGAATAATCCAATTAAAAAGCTGGGTACAGAACTAGAGAATTCTCAAAAGAGTAATCAAAAATAACTGAAAGGCACTTAAGAAATTGTTCAACATCTTTAGCCATCAGGGAAATGCAAATCAAAACAAATCTAGATACCATCTTATACCTGTCATAATGGCTAAGATTAAAAAAACCAAAGATAGCTTAGAAAGGTGAACACTCCTTTTGGGAGTGCAAACTCATACAGTAACTTTGGAAACCTATGTGGTGGTTTCTCAGGAAAATGGGAATCAGTCTACCTCAGAATCTGAGACATATCTTAAAACAAGCCAAAGAGTCACTAGTAGAGATGATCTGACACTAGAGGAAGATGCTACTGACCTAGGCATGGAGAATTAGTATATCCAAGAGTCACAATTGACACATGGATGTGGCTAGGTTGTCAGACATGATGCTTCTACTTTACATTATGTAGTGTTTAATTTTTCTTATTTTTTAATGCTGTGCCTTCCTGCTGAATATTATAGACATGGGCTGCAATCCTACAATGATTTATGGGTTGACGCTGCTTAACACATTTTCTTCATATTCTCTAGTTTCCAGTATAGCAATTGCAGATCACATGACTGTTCAGTCCAAAATGGATTCAGATGAAGGGAACACAAATGAGGACACTCTATCTTTTTGCAAAGATATAAATCTGATCATTATTCAAATATTGTGTTTTTCCTCTTCAGGAAATATCAAATTCTTAAGCAGCTATTTTTATCAACTTTGGAATACAAAAGGAAATTAATGTCTCATACAAAATTAAAAGTAAAAAAGATGAAATAGATTTATATTTGCTAAAAAGACAACATTTTATGGCATCTTCAGTAATACCTAACCATTTTAGGTATTTCTGGTCTTTTTTATTTGCATAGGGAATAATGAGGTATATGGGAGTATTTAATACTCCAGGTGTTAAAGAAACATAATGAGAAAAAATAGTTATTTTTTTTCTACTATTACTGGTAATGCTAAACATGGCTCTCACCACAAGAGGAATTAGAGATATTTTTTTTTCTTGAGACAAGTATGAATGACTATGGTTTACTAACAGATTTAGGTGATTTCACATAACAAGTTTCAACATGAAAATGGATTCATAAACTTTAACAGTTAGTGAAAAATGAGAGTCATATCAAGTAATTTTTCAAACTTAATTGTGAGAACATCAGTTATATAGGATATAGGGTATGGCAACTCAAGGGAAATTCTGCTATATGTCTCATATGTTATCTTTCTTAACATTTACATTGGTTGACAGTAGTGTCTTGGTACATATATACATACCAAAGGAATTTTCTTGTTAATCACAGAGATATTGACTGAAGCAGATAAAGAAGTAGGCAACCTTTGGGCATGTAGGGACCTAAAGATGCCCAAGATAACTTTGGTTCTAGATTTGTAGCATTTAAAATTTTTTCAACCATGAATTTCTAATCATTCAATTTGCTGTCTAGATTCTTTAACATGGGTAGTTTTTCCCTTGGGAATTTCATCTCATATCACATTTTTTTCTTTCACATTACTTAATTGTGTTTTAACATACTTTATAGGCACACTTATTTTCCATTGTTTTTTATCTCTGTAGTTAGTCATTATATAGACTGTAGAGTTTTCAAAGTATCAATTAAAAATGCAGAGAATACAGAAAAGCAAATTGAACATATATGCTCATGAAGTATATATCATACGACTAGTACACAAATATAAGCTATTCTGTATTTACATAGTTATAAAGACTATAGCTTATATATGTGAATTGTTTTAGTCTATCAATGTATTTGTACAAAAATGTATAGGAAAAGATAGTAAGAGGGCTTTCAAGTAAAGGTACTGGCCCCAGTAGTACAATTTGCACTGGTAACTTAAGCTTGATCCCTGAAAAATCTAGGTAGAAAGAGAGAAGCAATTTCACAAATCTGACCTCTGACTTCCACATGTGACCCTCCCATACACACACATCCTGTACAGACATACAGGCAAACACACACGCATACGTGCATACACATGATTGCATGCACATATACACACATGCACACACACATACACTAAAAATAAGTGCAAGTTTTAAAAAGATAGCATATGAGGCCAATCATGTTATTAATAATGTTTCAAGTCACTGCACTTACATAAAAAGATCCACTAGGAAGTCCTATTTGAAGTGATGATTTCAATTAAAATCACACCTAGTTAAATTTAAAATCTACATTTTAGTTTTGTTGTAATCTTAGGATAGATGAATGATCCTTAAAATTCACGTTCTTCATCCATAGAATAGAGTGGTTAAGACATACATTTCATGCTGTGTAAAGCAGCAAAGATTTAGTGAATACAAATGTCTGACTATGCAGTGCATTGGTATACATGTACAAAACTCTTTGGAAAATATGTGAAATTTTTCAATAGCATTATCTACTGACTGTTGTAGTTTTGCTAATTACTGGTATTTAACTACTGAAATCTTTAAGTGAAAAACTTGATGGTTTATAGACTATTATAAAGAATTATTAGTGTTTTGTGACCCTTGCTATTTCTTCTTGAAATTTTTCATAATAGAGATTGGCAACTTTAATTTTTTTATTTTGTATTATCAGTAAATCAATCTGGCTCCTTTTATGTTATATAAATATTTATAGCTTAAGATTGAAAGTAATGGACATGTCTATTCCAATATAAAGATTCTTTTTCATATGTGGATACCTCAACTTGAATTGGTATTATTGAAATGAGATGAATTATCTATAGATATTAAATGCTAAAAAAGCAGTTGAGTTACTACTTTCTGGTCATTCTCAGTCTTCATCATGTGGTCCCATATTTCCACTGCACACATTTCGTTGTGTGTCTATGTCTGCTTCTGCAGGTACTAAACCCTCCGTGGATTCCTTGGAACTTAACACTGTACTCAAAGTGTACAAACACTTAACTGACCAATTGCCAAATGAACAGACAGATTCTGACCAACACATGCATGCATGTGAAGGTCAGAGGACAATCTCTAGTATTGGTTCTCACCTTTTTCTTGTTTGAGACAGAGTCTTTGTGTGCTACTGTGTATACCAGGATGTATATACCCTGATCTTCCAAGGATTCACCTGTCTTCCTTCCTATCTCTCCATGGGCATGCTAGAATTACAGATGCCTGCTACTGTATCAGGTAGTACATTCGTTCCAGGCATCCAAACACAGTTCTTCATGTTTGTGTTGCAAGTGAGTTAACCACTGAGCAGTTTCTCCAGGCCAGACAGCTCTTTGTGTTTATAATCTAACCAGATTTTGTCATTTAATGTCCTAAAGAAAATGAGTATTACCAAATAAGGCATTTTAGTGTTCTATAGTCAAATGGTAAATTATAAACTGGAATATCAATATTAATTATTTCTATGTGCCTTCTTCATTAGTTTTACTTTCTAAGATTTGGATCTGGTGGTAAATGTAAGACTCATAGACCAATATGAAGACTGAGATTTCTTTCTCATTTAACTCAATGTGGGAGCAAATGAATATCTGAGCTTTACTTCATTAAAAATCAATGTTTATCATAGTAGGATATATTATACAAATATTCTACATGTCAATAAAACAAGAAAATATAAATAAAACAAAGAAATGAGGTAAAAGGAGATATGGTGACAACATATGATTTGTAGTTTTTATTTAACTTACAACCTGCTTTATGAGACTTGCATAGATCATACATTTAAATGTATTCCTATACATTTTCAGAAATGCTGATCAAAAGTTTTGAGCCCTGGAAAACTTCAATGTCTATAAAATGCACTTTTCATCTTGTTTATCTTCAAGGGATGATTCTATACCATCCTTCAATGTACCTTCTTGTATGTATTACACATGAAAGTATTTTTAGGGTCTAGGCTGGCCTGATTTAAAAGATTGTTTTGATTCTCAGCTATCATTCATTTAGCTGCAATCTGAGTCACTGAAGAGTGTGACACTGTGAATACACAGACAATAGTGTCTCGTTGCACGGCCTCTATCAACATCCATGATAAGTTCTCCAGGCCTTCGCTGGTCTGGTAACTTCCTTGAAAATGGAAAGCAGCTACACTGGCCTTGGATGCAAGTCTCCTGATTCAGGAGACTTCCTGTTTAGCTAATCATCATTTTGCAAACAAGGAGACTTCACATTTGCCTTATGATATTCTTATTTTTAAGGGCATTAGCATTAAAATAGACAGGATAACAAAGATTTTTCCCTATTATATCTGGGAAAGATTGACCAAAATAGTGAAAACCCCATTTTATTCTTTCAAATTTCCAATGTCAATGTATTCATGCCTGAATGATATTTAAAAGGTGGATGTCTGGGTAAAACAGGCAGACTTACTCAAGGATCTCATGCCTGTGGAGCATGGTAGTAACAATGAAACCCGGTGGTTATGTGCAACTGAGGTCACAGTGTTCACTCATCCATTGTGATTACATTCAAATAACCAGCAAGCCTGTGCCCTTCCTATTTCCTAGATGTGACTGTCTCTCTCTGTAAGGCTACCTCCCTTCTACAGACTGATATTCTCTTTAAGGCAGGCAACTTGAATTCATTTCCCTCATCTGATCTTTAATAATTAACTATTAAATTAGATGGAAAGATTTTGTATCTTAAATCCATGTGGCAACTTAATGTGGCAAGTTACCATTTTTAAATATATGCTTTTGTCAATTGTGCCACATACAAATGATATCTCTGTGATGGATGAGTGTCTTTAAGAAAATGGTGTCTCTTTTGGTACCTAGGGTCCTGGGGACTCAGTGGCTGTCTAGAGAATGTTACTGATGGCCATGACTTTAATTGTGAATGAGTGTAAATAACAGATGAAAAGGCACATAGCAAAATATCACGGCATTAATACTTGTACCACTCAATAGAGATGAACTAAGGAAGATTTCTTAAGGCTACCATGAGATACTGATAAAGAAAAATTTAAGCAGAGTGTCCTCTTTACAATCTTTTCATTAGCAGATTTTACTATAGACAACTTTATATCGTGGGATAAACAATAATAGTTTCTGATGGAAATATATTTTCTGTCACTGGTTCAAACCATACTTTTACTGTTGGGCTTTCTTGCTATTTTTCTTTCTTGCTGTTATAGTCAAGGAGCCAACCTCAAGAGCATTTTGGAAGACATGTTGAGACGAAAAGGCTTAGGTCTAAACTGGTAGACCAAAATCCTTTTTCCGGAGCCTGTTTCCTAGTGAGCTCAAATAACATATGATAACTTACTAAAATGTAATGAATACAAAAAAAGCATTTGTTCATCAGTAAGACTGAAGACAATAGAGTAATATTCCTTTTTGAGGGTCAGAGGAGAAAGAGAGATAGACAAGAGAGAGGGAGGGAAGGACAGAGAGAGTCAGGGACAGAGAGGAAGGGAGAGAGAGGGTAAGGAAGGGAGGGAGGGAGAATCCATTGTAATGGGGCAACAGATTGCTATTGAGTCTAAGGTTACCAAGTTGGAACAAGGTACCCAACCTCCTAGTCATTTGCATAGATTTGGGCAGAGTCTTATCATCTGCTAGGTTGTACATTGGGGATAGAAACTAACTAGAGACAGATGACTTTTGTTTATCCTTTAGAATCAAATGATTGATTTTAGAGTCATTCTGTGATATCTCTAAACTTTATGAGGTCATGGGTACATGGCAGCTAGCACCCATATTCAAAAAGCTGACAGAAGTGTCTACCCTTACTAAAGTCTAACTTGTGATACTTCATGGCTAGACTTGGGTGCCCAACTTCTTGAAAGCTTATACCTGCAATCAGTTAGTATGTATCTGTAAGCAGAGGCAGACACCTGTAAAAAAAACTGTGCCTTTTCCCTTAAAATTGATAAATTTGTAGTGATTGATATTTGCCACTAAATGATGGAGGATTGTCTTCTGTGTATATGTTTTTATTATTTGTTGATGAATAAAGTATTGTTGGCAAATAGGGAAGCAAGATAGGTGGACTATGAGAGGTTGAAGATTCTGGGAAATGGAGGCACAGTCAGTCACCATGTAGGACTTGAGAAGAGTAAGAGGTCAGAATCCTTTCTCCAGTAAGAGAACAGAACATAGAAATATTCATATTAGCAGTTATGGGTTAATAATTAAGTCAAATCTAGCCAATAAGAAACCACAGCCAACTGCCAACTGCTTCATAACTAATATAGAATCTGTGTGAACATTTGGAACTGAAACGGCAGCAGGGACTAGCTGGGCCAGAAACGTTTACATTACAGCTAAAGGTCTGCTTTTCTCTACTAGCCTAATAGCACACCAGGATTGAGTGAAGAAACTAATAGTTGTGGTCTTTTTTAAGGTCTGCATCAAACTGATACAGCCAAGGGTTCCTAAGATAACCCTCTCTGATCTCAAATGAACATATACTGGGATATTTTCCATATCTCTTTTGTTCCAAACCTCTAACCCCACAGAACACCCTCTGAAGATTGCATTATCTTCCTTACTTCCCTTGTGAACCACCATGAGGAAATAAAAGGCCCACAAGACAAAGAATTCTTAGTGACAATGACCTGTGTTCCCTGTATCCTGTCCTCCACCATTATTTATGAAGGAAGGGAGTCTATCAGACCATTCCATTCTAATTTAAGTGATGCACACCCTATGACCTTGGTGAGTACCCTACATTTTATCTGCTTAATTTTAATCTGTTTGTATTGAATTAATTATATCCCCCCTAAATCATTTGGAGCATATACTGAACCTCATATGTCATGGGACAGCGCTAGTTTCTATAGATTATATAAGTCAGATGGGGTGAATATTTTGACTGTCTTGTGGGTAGAGCCTTTAATATTATCCTAAAAGTTCCCTCTGACCCTTTTCCATAGATTCATAATCTGTCAGTCCATATGATTTTTCTTAGTACTGATGAGAGACAAGCAAGATTGTGCTCAGCATGTATTTCCAGTCTGCCTAGATTGGAAAAATCACATTATGATTTTGCATGTGCAACTCTGATTTATGTGTCCATAGACTAGGATACACAAAACTCAATGATATCTAAACAACTCAAAAAGAGACGGTATCAGAATACTCCCATTCATTAGCCTGTCAATGTTACAGCAAAAGAGGGGGAAGAAAGAATATTCTGCTTCATTCAAGTGAAAGTTATGGTGTGGGGGGACACAAAGAAAGTCAAGAGGAGGGGAATGGATCATGCCTGCTCCCACTAGCTAAGGAAGGCAGAGAGACGGAAAATAGGGTGTAGTTGAAGCAGAAGAATTAGATTGTTAGTCCATGCACTACCCTCTCTCAGATTCAAGGTCAATGCACTGAAAATGATACAGGACTTTTGGGGTGTCTTTTAAAGCAATAGAGCCTTTCTTACCTTAGGTTGCCTTAGATCAGGGCTAGGAAACTTGAAAGTCACCAAGGCCACTCTGAGCCAGTGACTTTTTGTTCTCATCTTACAAATTTATTTTTTAAATGACTTTTGTTTTTGAGATTACAATTTAATTACATAATTTTGCCCTTCTTTTCCTCCTTCTAAACCACCCAGATGTCCTTCCATGCTCTCTTTCAATTCATAACCTCTTTCTAAAATTAATTGTCTATACATTCATTATATACATATGTATATATGTGTATATATAGATATATATATTCCTAAATATAGCCTAGTCAGTATGTGTAATCTTATTTGTATATATGTTTTCAGATTTGTCCATTTGGTATTGGACAGAGAACTGGTGTGTTCTTTTCTGGGGAAGACTTGTTCTTTAATTGACTGTATGTTAATTGGTCTCATCCTTGTTCAGCTCATGTTTAGGCAGGCATGCTGGTGAAATTGTATGAGTGTAAGCTTCACACATTACTACAAGATACATATCACAGCAAACTCGCTGATCCTCTGTTTTTATTTTTAAATTTTTTGCCTATCTCCCCTGCTTCTGCAATGTTTCCCAAACTTAGGTACAAGAGTTTTTTTTGCAGGTGTATTGTTTGAACCAGTATCTATTACCTCTGCATTTTGATCAGTTTTGGTTATCTGTAATGGTCTCTATTGCAAAGAGAAGTTTATTTGATGAGATGTGAAGACTTACCTGTTGGTAGAGGGCACATATTTTGAATGCAATTAAGTATTATACTGACTCAGTTGAGTGATGGTTGTAGACCCTTCTATCTACAACTTCACTAGCTTGAGTGGTTGACTAAGTTTTTAGTACCAGGCAAGATTTCTCTCTTGTTGAGTAGGTCGTTCGTATAACTAAGGAGCTATCAGTTACCACAAAGTTATGTATGCTACTACTGCACCATTGTGGTTATCATGCCATACTGGTTATTGTTATAGTTCATAGCTAAGTAGATTGTTGGATTCTTTCTGGTAACATAAAAGCTAATCTTGGCGAGGTGGCATTCAGAACAATGTCAATTTAGGACTATCTGGGCCCTCTAAAGTATGTGGTATTTTCAACAAAAGGGATTTATCTTCCACCTGGCATGTATGGAGGGGTTGAGGGCAACTGAGGACAGAAGAAATGGTTTGTAATGTTTTGGGAGAGTCTTGGATAACATTAGCCAATAACTCAAAAGAAGGTTTTGCATGCCTGTTAGAATATTTGTTAGCTTGTCTTTGGCTCTTATAAGGGCCATTGTCAGCCCATTGAGAAAATTTCATTTAAACTATATGTATATTTATAGAACATGTATTGTAGATTTTTGGTAGATAGTAGAATGATTCCTTATGACATTTGTAGATATCCCACTGGTGTTGACATACCATCCCTCCTTCTTCATTTATTATTCCCCTCTTAGATAGGGCCTCCTTTTATCATTTCCCCTATCATATGAAATATACCTTGCTATGTCCCTCTCTATTGCTCCCCTATTTACTCCGACAATGGTCCTTTTAAAATTTCTTTGTTTCTGCAGTTAATATAGGATATGTACTTACATGTAACTATTTGATGTTAAGAGCCTCTCATGAGAAAGAGTGCAGGATGTTTGTCTTTCTCAGTCTAGGTTACAACACCTAACATGATCTTTTTCAATCTACCAGTGTAGCAACAGAGTTCATTTCTTCTTTCTTTAAAGAAAAACATTTCATTTTTGTTTTTAGCTTTGCAGTATTCTGTAGTGTATATGTACCACATTTTACCATCCAGTATCAGCTGAAGGATATTTAGGTTGTTTCCATTTCCTATCAGTTATGAATAGAACATCAATGAACACGCCTCAGAAAGCATATGTGGAGTAGATGTTGTGCCCTTTGGGCACATGCCGGGGAGGGAGTGGTATTGCCAGATCCCATTGTAAATTTATATTTAGCTTTCGATAATTATCCACTCTGATTTCCACTGTGGTTGTACTGTTTTGCAATCCCACTAAGAGCTAATGAGGCTTCCCTTTTCTGCACACCATTCTCTAGCGCTTGTTATTTTGTTTTGCTTTTTAATCTTTGCCGTTGTGACTGGGGTAAGGTGAATATCAAAATTGTTTCAATTTTCATTTCTGTAATAGCTAATTACAATAAATATTTTTAGATATTTCTTGACTATGATATTTCTCTTAAGAAATTTGTTCAGATCCCAGGCAAATATTTTGAATATTTTGTTCTCTTTGTCTTTTGAGTTCTTTATCCATTCTGTGCATTTATCCTCTGTCAGATGTATTGCTGGAAAAATTCTCTTCCATTCTGTGGGCTTCTCTTTGTGTGGTTGATTCTTATATCCGCAAAAGCTGTTTTTTAGGTTTATGAAGTGCCACTTGCCAGTTGGCCTTGATTTGTGAATAAATGGAGCCCAATTCCAAACACTTCTTACACCTTTATCATGTATAGAACTGTCTGTGATTCCTGTTAGCAGTTTCATTATTGCAGATTTCATGTGTAGGTCTTTGATACATTTGGAGTTAGTTTTTGTGCAAGGGGATAGGTATGGCTCACTTTTATTCCTCTACATGTGGACATTCAGTTTCTCCAGCACTACATGTTGAAGATGCTTTCTTTTCTGTAGCTTATGTTTTTGGCAACTTTATCAAACATTAAATGGCTGAAATTATGTGTACTCAAGTTTAGGTCTTCATTTATGTTCAACTGTATTTGTAACAGTTTCATGGTGCTTTTTTCTTTAATACAACAGATTTGTAATATATCTTAAGGGCTAGAACAGTAATCCTCCCAGGACCATTGCTTTTGTTCAGATTGATTAGACTATCTGGAAATTTTGATTGAGATTGCACTTTGTAAAGGGAAGCCTTTCCCTTGAGAGAAGCCTTCCCGCCAGCCTGGTTCTAGAGCCGCATCAGTTCCAAATAAACACACAGGAGGCTATATTAATTATGAAGCTGTTGGCCTTGTTTGTTTCTTACTGGCTAGTTCTGACTTAAGTATTTATCCCATAATTGCTAATCTAAGTATTTCTCTTACCAGAGAAATTTCCAGGCTTTTTACCCCATGGCTGTTACATCCTGTGTTTCTCCTTCCCAGAGTCCTTCTGGACTCCTATTCCCACCTATCTTGATTCCCTATTGGCCAGCAGTGCTTTATTGACAAATGCACAGGACTTCCCCACAACAGCACTTAATATGTAAGTAGCTTTTGGTAAAATAGTTATTTTCTTAATATTCATTCTACCAATCCATTACTATGTGATAGCCTTCGATTTTCTAGTCTCTTTCTCTATCCCTTTTTAAAAAGAAGTTTAATATTTTCATTGTAGAGGTCCTTAACTCCTTGGTTAGCTTTATTCCTAGGTTTTCTGAGACAACTGTCAGTTGTGGTATATCCATGATCTCCTTCTACTCATGCCTGCTGCTGGTGTATAGAAAAACATTTGATTTCAAGAAGTTGAATTTGTATCCTGTCACTTTTCCGAATTTATCTTTTCTAGAAGTTTTCTGGTAGGATTTTTTTGGAACTCTAATATATAGTATCATGTGATATGCAAATAGGGACAGTTTGAATTCATTCTTCTTTCTCTATTTATATCCATTTAATTTCCTTCCCTTGCCTTACTGCTCCAGACAATATTTTGAGCACAATACTGAATAGGAGTGCACATAGTGGATGTCCCCATTTTATTCCTGACTTCAGAGGAATTTCTTCAAGCTTTTCTCCATTTCCAATGACTTTTCTTGCAAATTTGAGAAATGAAATTCATGGACTATACAAGATGAGATTTAGAAAAAATGTGTTTTATTATAACAAGACTAAAAGAAAGAAAAAAGACAGAGCTCTTCTGTTGCAAGAGGAGTTTTGAGGGATGGCATATCACCCAGGGTTGTTGTTCTGGAATTAATAAGGTTTTTCTAGATGGAGAAACTGAAGGGTGGGAGTTTGAGCTCCTCATTCCCATGTCCATCCTTCGTGTCCAGGTATCTCCAGATTTTAATCACAACCTCAGTGTAAGTTACAGACAAGGGGTACTTCCTTAGGAGAAAGGAAATAAGAAAAACCCATTTTCAAAAATCTTTGGTCTCTGGCCACGTCAAAACCAAAGATACTTTGCTTTATGAATTTCTGGAGTCTCTGGCTTCTGGAAAGTGTGAGGCTGCTGACACCTCTAAGGACATTTCAGGCTTATAGACAAGAAAGAAACTGGTCACTTTGGGAAAATCTTTTTACCCTAAAACTGCCTACCCAAACTCTTTCTATTGTTTTTCTCATTGTTCTGCTATCAGCATGACATATTTTGTGTATTTCAAAATAAACTATAGGACAACATGTCTTAAGTCTGGCCCAGACCCGATTTAAAAATTCATTTACATGTTTAACCATCACACAGTTTATTAAAATTAGATTCTTTTTCTTCTAAAGTGTGGAGATATTTCTATAATTTGGAGAACACAAGTCAATTTCTGTGTCATGAATATTCACTGCTCCTTTTTTTCTCTCATGTAAGGTTATTAGTGACTGATCAAATGAGTCCTCTAGAACCCCTCCCATACAAGGTCTCCAGACACAAGTTCTTTCTTCCTCTTCCTCTCTTCTGTGAGCCTTGACATTATCCCAGCTCTACTCCAAGTGACAACTGCATTCACTTTCAATTTCTGCCTCTGGACTGTCACAAGGTATTAATGATGAAGTCGTCATCTGATTGCCTTCTCACTCTGTATGGCAGATAATTTTATAGTTTTGTTACAGAAAAGAAAACACCCAGTATTATTTTCTTCTCTCATTACTATGTTCATTCAGTTCTATCCCTAAGGCCATATTTAAGATAATGTTTAGTTTTTTTAGAAGCAATTTCTATTCAACATGTCTCTTCAAAATTTATTTGTTAGAATTTACAGTTCGAGGTGAGAAGATAGAGTAGAGGACTTTCAGGGTACAGGAAACTAGGGAGAGTTCCCCCAAGAGAACAGGATGGATTCATTTACAAAAGAGCCCCCAGAGAAATATTGTTCTAGCTTTCTGAGATGTGCGGGTGAGCTCACTGTGGAGCAGACAGGACAGAAAACATACCACCACCTCACGGCATCTAGAATGGGGAGAAAGAAATGTCTACATTTCTCTAATTACTCAGAACCCTGTGGCATTTGATAATAGCAATTGGAATAAACTAAGAGTTTTTTCTTTACAGCTTAAAATATGAGGCTTTCTGCTTACAGTAGAAAAATATCAAATGCATTAGTAAAATTAGAGCCTTCATAATATTAATCTATCTTTACAGTCTCATTTCAAATCATTTTCTCCCATTTATCTTCGTATGTCAAATTCTCAGGCTCACTACAAACTGTCCTATCTATCCTGTTCTTTAATCCATCTGGACTGTCTTCTCTTTAAGTTTCTAGTTTGTCACTTTTCACCATCCCTTAAAAACCATGCTCAATAAGTTCTTAAATACTGCATCTGCCTATAATGCTCCCAGCATTAACTCTTTCTTTTCTGTTTCCTCCTGGAATTAGCATATATCCTAAGCATCGATGCTAACTCAGAAGCACTGTATTCCCAATATATTCACACGGATTTTGCTGATTTTTCACTATCCAGACAAAAAAAACTTCAATCTTGAGTCTTACTTATTGTATTCACACTAACGCAGTACCAGACACATTTTTAATCTTTTAGATATAAAAGAAATCTACAGTAAGCATAGATACTTGTGATATTTAACATGTGAATATATTAACTTTAAATTCTCATACTTAATTTTTCAACTTAATTTACAAACCATTCCATTTTAATAAGCCCAAATTGTAGTGCTTACATATTCCATTACATTAAAAACATAAAGACATTTTAAAGTTTTTTATCATTTTTTATTTTAATTTTAAATAGCTTGTTTTACATGTCAATCCCAGTTCCCTCTCCCTCCCCTCTTCCCGCACTCCCCTTCCCCCTCTCCCTCCCACCCTATTGCCAAATCCTTCCACATAAGGGATATCTAGAGTCTGTCATTTTACTCTTGGTAGGGTCAAGGCACTCCCCTAAGAGTCCAGGCTGAGAGAGCATCTCTCTTTGTGCTATAGGCACATGAAGACAGTTTGTATACCAGGGATAGACACTGATCCACAGCTCAGGGCCCCATAGGTTGCCCAGGCCTTCTCACTGACACTCACATTTGGGGGGTCCAGATCAGTCCCATACTGGCCTCCCCACTGTCGGTCTGGGGTCCAAGAGCTCTCCCCTGTTCAGATCAGATGTCTCTGCTGGTTTTGCCAGCCCATTCTTTGCCAATTTGCTCATCACTCCTCTCTCTCTGTCACTGGGTTCCTTGGGTTCAGTTCAGTGATTAGGTGTGTGTTTGCCTCTGCTTCCATCAGTCACAGGATGAAGGCTCCCGGATGGTTATAGACAGGTTTCTCTTCAGATCGTATAAATCTTTCGCCTTTTAGAAAGTTTTTATAAGAAGTTTTGGGAAATAGGAAAGTTTTATACACAATTACAATGTAATTAATTCATATAAAGTATTTGAACTTGCCAAGCCTTATCCATTGCTTTCTCATTTAACACTTAATTAGCTCAATGTCTGTATAAGATGTCATATAAAAACAGTAATCATGCAACATTATATGCTGCCCAACTCTTCCTAACATGTGGAACAATGTTAAAACTTTATTGGTTCAATAATCTACTAATTTTTTTGTTTTCCTAAATCAAGAGAATGATATTAAATAGTCAACAGGAGCAGAAATCTGCCAGTAGTACTAAAAGCCAATAAGTAGAATGAGTCAGTAAGAGACCATGTGTCTGCTTTGAATGGATACTTTTCACATTTAAATCAGTCAACTAATCCCTACATGTACTGGACTTTGAGTATAAAGATGCCTATGAAATACCTTCTTCCAAAAAATATAGACCAAAATTTAGCTACTTACTACCTCACAATAGGGTTTATAGACAATCCCTTAAATCTGAAGTGCATGCAATTCTGAAGAATATTTCTGCACACTATCTGAAAGATACTGTCTGTTGTTTGAGGATCTTTTCGAGAAGTAAACTTCCTGGAACAAAAGTAATCAAGAATGTCTCATTTCAAACATACAGAGGTTTCAAGTCGAGAGTACAGTTGGTCTTCCAAGCCCAATGTGACTATCCTAGAGCATAAGATTAAATTGTAGATTTTTGGGTCATTAGAACAGTGTTTGTGATTGGTGGAAATAGACATAAGTATATTAAGAACAAATCATGCCCTGACTTCATTTCTTTTTGTTTGTTTTGGTTGTATATTTTTCATTGCACTTCACAGTTAGCTAATTGCAAGGACATAATACCTGATAAAAACAACTTGAAGAAGACAAGGCTTATTTTGGCTCTCATTTTATGGTGTGTTCCACCATTTGGGGAGACTGGTGTCAGGAGCTTGAAGCTGATGATCACATCACATTACCAGACAGGAAGAAGAGGGGGTGGGTGCTGTGGTGGAATGCATCTGCTCAGTCACTTTCTCCCTTTGACTCAGTTCAGGATCTAATCCATAGAATGGTGCTACCCACATTTAGATGGGGTGTAGAACAAGTTAACTTATTCTACAAATTCATCCAAGACATTGCCAGATGCTTGCTTCCGCAGTGATTCTGTATCTAGATTAGCAATAGCATTTCCAAATCCTTTATTTATTGAGTGCTGGTAATCGTGTGAAAGCCCACTGGTGATTCAGATACATTTGGTTCTACCTGAAACATAGTACGCAGTAGAATGTTCTTAGAGTTTTGGAGTGTGTAAGAACTATTTATAGGGCACCAAGTAAGGATAAGAAAAATAGACTTAAATAGATATTTAAGACTATTAGATGAGAATATAGTGTTTGAAACATAATGAATAATAAAAATAGTGATATGAACTAATCTCAGTAGGAAAAAAGGAAGACTTGACATATAAATCAAAGTCATGTACTTGGGTTAAAAATCAGTTATGCCTTGGTAAAAACTATTAATATCCTTTAAAGTGAAACAGCTTGTATTTTTAAATGAATCTAAGAAAACAATCCCTATACAATAGGTTTTACATGATGCTATAATGAATAATAGATTTAAATTTAAGCTGTGGTTATGACATGGTTAGCCTTGGGTAGGCCCAATGTATTTCCCAAATTGTATGCTTGTTTGTGACTAATGCAATCTGGAATTTGGAAAGTTAGTAGAAAAGAAAGAGGTGTTCAGGTACACAGACAGTTTTAAAATCAATAATTATAAATATTTTAAACAATATAATATCGTTATGAAACTTTATTGTTGTGATTTGAATATAAAATGTTCTCCAGAAGCTATGGAGTCTTGGTTCCTAGCTGAGGTCACTGTAAGAAAGATGTGGACCATAGTGGATGGGCTTTGAGGATCTATGGCCGAGCCTGACTTCCAGTTCCCTCTATTTCTTCCCTGCCTAAGCCAGTTTTCTGCCCCTGCTGCTACTACTGCAATGATTTCCCCATCATGATGAAATGCTTTGCTTGAAATATGAGACAGAACAGACCTTCCTTCCTTAAACTGTTTTAGTCAAGGTATTTAGTCACAGCACCAGGAAAGGTAACTAAAGCAACTACTGTGTTATGAAGACAAAAAATGCCTTCATCTTAATTCTTATGTAATATATCTAACATGAGTTTTAAAATACCGATTGTATTCAGAGAGAGTATGATAATTTGAAGAAGACTTAACAAGTCATGTCATTATCAAAGCTTATACCTGGGTAAACGAAATCAGTCTATGCCTTTCCCCTTGATTACTTCTGTGTTTGATCTGTTTGACTATCTTTCTGTACATTAGTTTTAGTTTTATTTAGTGTTGACTTTTTTGGCTAATATATTTATCATTTAGTTCTTTCAAAAATGTGCTCATAATATTGTTACTATTCTTAGTAAATGAAAATTTGCTTCTATAATATTGCTGGGAATTCCTGTGGTGGCAAGAGTGCATAGTTACTAAAGAGACTGGAATATCCTAGATTGGAAATAAAGAGTGCAATTCAAGATGAAATTTCTAAATGTCTAGAAATGTTTCAAACTATGTAAACAAAAATAATCTTTTTTTTTTTTTTTTGGTTTTTCGAGACAGGGTTTCTCTGCATTGTTCATTGTTTTGGAAGCTGTCCTGGAACTCACTCTGTGGGCTGGCCTCGAACTCACAGAGATCCGCCTGCCTCTGCCTCTCGAGTGCTGGGATTAAAGGCGTGAGCCACCACCGCCTGGCGAGCTGCTAGCTTCTAATTAAGCATATCGTTCTGCAGATCAGGTGACATTTTGAGACAACCGAGGACTTACATGGAACAAAAGATTCTTAAATTCCATAGAATTTAGGATCTCTGGAGCAGGAGCTGACAACAGAGACTAAAAGTTTCTTTATGATACCGTGCCTCACTAACCTAAATCTAAGAAAAATGTAATCTACTAAGTATCTCAGACTTATTTAACTTTACTCCTATGTCTACTGAAAGATAATCTGTTTTGTATTATGAAAGAAAACATTTAGAGAAAAGTAACAAGAAAAATTATCTCTAGAGCATTTTAATAAACTTTAGGGAAACACTAAAATTTAACATTTCAACTTCAGGAATATAGAGTCAAAAATCTTAAATTATTCAAGCCTAATAGTTTTGGTCCTCTTTCCTTTATTAAACTTACAAATAGAAGATACATCAGTAAAGATAAAACAATTTCTGTAGTTAATACAGCTGTCATTTTTGCACTGAGTAGTAATTTCACTGAAGTCTGCAAGGTGGCAGTGTGCTTTTTTAGAAAGGTATTTTCATTGGAGACAAATTTCAATAGTGGCCACTACTGTTCATTAGTTATTGTGTTATCTGCTTCACATGTATAACTCACTTAATTGTCACTGTACATCTATGAAAAATAAATATGTAAAACCTTAGTGATTTTTTTCTTTGTCATAGATAGGAAATGCAGAGAACTCATTGCTGACACACAGAATAAACAGAATTCTTATGCTGAGTTCTTAAAGTGCAATCACTGCCCCGAGAACAAGGCTCTTCCCTCATCAGCTTCTAGAACAAGGTACTGATGATATTGAAAATTAATGTAAAAATAATGAGAATATGGAGATTAATTGGGAACATGAAAAGTTTATTAAATAAGGACATCATTGAAGATTAGAATATATTCTTTACCTTACTCTTGCCATTTCAATGACTGTATTTGAAAATAACATACTATGGAGTAGTTATAATGTATTCTCAGAGGGCTGCATGCATTGTTGTTTAATTTGAATGTAAAACTGTTTCACTGTATTCTAGACAGCAAAAACTAGAAAGTAATTTCTATATGTCATGGACTAAATATTGATTTTTAAAACGCTCCAAGTCATGTATAGGAGAATAAACTCTTATTTCTTTTTTTCAGTTGGCATTAAAAAATAAAATTTAAAATACATGATGCAAGATTGAAATTTCTAGAAAATATAGTGTGTAGCTCCCTAGTAACTTATGGGAAATTTCTGGGACTGTTTTTTTGCTTGGATAGTCCACAGAGAATGAGTGACTACCTTTTGTGGAGGAGGCCAGGTCTCAGAAGAAACCCAGCTGAGCAGAGACCTACATAAACACTTCGGGCATAAATCTTGGCTGTCATGAGCCCACTCCCTGTATTGTTTCTGTTATTCATAATGACACTCTCCTAGAAATATTATGAGAAGAGTGGGAATCCATTTTCTTTCTGTATCCTCAATGTGCCTGATGAGCCTTCATTTGTTTAGCAGCGGAGGAGGAATTTTGTATCATCAATGATTTTAAAACTATTTCTGGCACAAGGATTCAGAAGATATATGGCTGCTTAAGGAAAGTGTCACCCTGAAGCCAGGGTGTTTTATTATCTTGTGTGGGAGCACCTTCTATGAAATTTGACTTTAAATAAAATACTATCCAGTCCACACATTCAGGAGATACTGAGTGTCCCCTTAAGAACATTTTTGGTCTTGACTGCTACAGATGTATTCTTTAAAATCACAGTAGGTGTTTCTGTGCTTACAAACAGAATTATTTCTGTATTACAGTCACAGAAGGTCTATATTTTGAATAAGATTATATAAATAGACAAATGAAATTTGAAATTTTGAAGCATTCTTCAGTGTTCAAGAAGGAAGTGTATCCTGTATTCTGCTCAAAATGCTGACAGCTTATTTTCCTTTGCTAACATTTAGAAAATAAAAAAAAACATTGTAAGTGCTCAAATACTCGAGGTATCCTTTAAAAGTCACATGTATCCTAGGGCAAGGCAGTTTGCTAAGACATGATGTGCTGGTTAGTTTTAACTGTCAAGTGAGAGTCTTCATGAGCAATTTTCTAGATCTGGTTTGCTGGTAGGCTTGCTGGGGTGGATTACCTTGTGTTAACTGAGACAATAAGACCAGCCCACTGCGGGCAGCACCATTTTTGGGCTAGGCTCTGAAAGCTATAAGACCGCAGAAAACAGTACAAACTGGCAAGCAAGCAGGGGTGGGTTTATTCTCCCTTCCCTCTTGACTGTGAATGTTATGCTTGTACCTTTCCTTCTCTGAAATAATGGATTGTGATTTAGAATTGTAAGCTAATATAAATGCTTCATCACCTAGGTTGTTTTTGTTAGAGTGTTGTATCATAACAACAGAAATGAAACTGGGACATGCTTTTTTATAGCTCACAGTAATAAATAAAAATAAATATGTGCAGTTACACAGGCAGGTCTTAAGTGAACTTCCAGTTTACCATCCCCACAAACTTCTTGAAGTTGACATTCCATAAAGCTGACTTAATGTGCTCTTTGTCTCCGTTTCCTACTCCTTTACTTCATGGTAGTTTCCACAGTTTTTGATTTGGTATCTCAAGCATTGCCTACACTCTATCTCTAAGAAGTAAATATAATAGCTCTATGATAAACTGTAAACTACAGTATCTGTATTAATTCAAAAGAGCCTCTTCTTTTTCTAAACTGTATGGTCTTAATGGAGATTACTGCCCTTTCAGGTTTTTAGTGATAAAGTCTGAGAATGGGAGACTATATGGTTAGGAATGCCCAAGTGCAGTAAGGGGACGTATTTAGGTACCAGTGAGATAATTTACAATGGCTGACCTAAGAGGAATCAATTCTGACCATCATGCTTCACAGTTGTGCGGGATACTTATTTCTCTACTTGGGTTTTAATCATGTCCAGAACTTTGGTTGTAGAATTATAAAGTAAAACAAACATTTATTTTTAACTCTGAAGCTTAGTTGTGTTCATTTAAACCACATACTATAGGTTTCTTATGTGAATGTGAAGGTGTGTAGACCCATATTTTGTGAATATTTTATTTTAAGGAGACGGTAATGGTTGTGTCTACATATAAACTCTAATATCAATAGAAAAGATCAATCCTTTCTTAGCATAATTTTCCCTGGTAAAGACAATGAATATTGGTTACTTTTATGTTTATTTATTTTAGTATTTTATTTGTATGCCTACTCTGCTTGCATGTATGTATTTATGCACTCCACGTTTGTTCCTGATGCCAACAGAGGTCAAAAGATGGCACCAGATCCCCTGAGAATGTTACAGATTTGACAGAGGTAGAGACAGTTATAACTCACCATGTGGGAATTGAACCTCTGTCTTCTGGAATAGCAATAAATGCTCTTAACCTCTGTGCTGACTCACTGGCTGCAAAAATATTGATTTCTTTGAAATGTGAGCATTTGTATCTGATTCCTACTTTCAGCAGCATCTGTAGATATCTCCTGGTTTATTTTCATGAGCCCACATGATGTTCCATGGTTCTGAATGCTGTTGATATTTTCTTACGCTTTCCCTCAGCTTACCCCTGTAGCCTTCACTCTGTCAAATACAGTCATCTCACTATACAGAGTCATACACCATACAGGGTCAGTTCTACCACTGTGTGACTTTAATTGTATTTTGCTAAATTAAAGAGGCATTATGAAGTTGTTACCCTTTGCTTTTTCACTTTAATTTCATTTTTCTTTGATCTTTGGAGCACACTACATTATCAATTAACATAATAAAAGAGTCAGTGTGGGATTTAGCAACTATTTTGAATATTCTATAAAATAGACTAATTTTTATAATGCTAGTTTGTACAGGAAGCAGTAAAACATCCTCATTCTCTTACTATACCTTCAAAAGTATCCCATATATGCCTTAAACTGATAGTATATTGGACCATTACCGAGGAAACCTTTGTCTATGGGTTAATAATATTAATGCCAATCACTTTGGCAGTAAATTTTATCTGAAAATTTTAATGTGCTCTGTGCATGACAATTAATCAAGATTTGCCACAGAACTCCAAGCAAGGTATTATTATATGCTATTATAATTTAGGCAAACCATTGTTACTGTTAGAGAAGATGAGAGAATCAGTGACTGTCAAAGATCACCTATTAGCTCAATACCAGAGCATTACCACTGAGATTTCTAACTGCTCCTGCTAGCATTAAACCAGCTTCTGTATGTATTACCAGTGAGCATTGCACTGTTCTCCTGAAATTACACAGCAGATGCTACTCGAGAAAGAAATTTAAGTTCATGGGAGTGTAATGGCTTCAGATTTTATCAAAAATGGTAGCAAGAATGTGTATCCTTCTAAATGATGTAGGAATGCCACACACATAAATTAGCATCATTTTAGGATTTAATGCTACAATATCCTTAAAATAACTTTGTGCTCCCCTGTGTTCCTAGTCACTGTGAATATGAGGACAATGCCAACTGGGAGTGGCTCTTGCTTAGCACAGGAGGGCTGATACTAAAGAGAGATTGTACAATGAAATCTCTTGACAAGCCTACTACTGAGATTTCAGGATCGTTCATGTCTTTGCTAGGAAGAACGCTCTTGATTTCTCTTATGATCTTTCTTCATAGTTTGTAGAAACAGCCGTGGTTGAAACTCTCTTGCCTTCTTTCCTTTCTCCCCATATCTACAAGAAACACTGACATTTTCCACTATGAGAAGTTTCGTGCAGTCCCCTCCTGATACAATGTCTTCATCCAGTGTTGTCTATCTACTCCAATGTCCATTTAATGAGAATCATTGAGAATGATTTGTGCAATTGATTGGTGACATCAAGCACAGAATTGATACTCACTGTGCGGGAAAGCCCTTCCTACAGGAGACAGAATTGTCAAACAAAATACAGAGAGTGTCTTATCTGGGTGAAACTACATAGCACAATGACTGGAATTCAGTTTCAGAAAATCCTTCTTAACCTTCCTGCTTCTGGACACTACAGTGCACCTATCTTCCCTGAATCCCACAGTTCTTTGGATTTGTATTCATGGTGGCTGTGCAACAAAACTACAGCAGATAATTGAGGTAATTGGCAAACCACAGGGGCACTTAGACTGCTCACCTGCCTATTTTAGGTTGGCTCATCATCATTCTAATTGGCAGTGGGTAGTTACTGGTCCATTTGCCGTGTATTATGACAAAAGATGCTAATGGGTCCCGGCAGTGGGTGTGCTGTGCCTTTGCCCTGCTCCTGGCATGCAGAAAGCAATCCCACTGTTTTTGCATAACAAGTAGGAAGGTTGAACATTTTTCCAACATCAAAGGAGCATTTCCTTTTGAAAAATGACAACTTCTCCTGGCAAAGGCCTAATTTCAGAATTGACATGTATCCTCTTTCTTAGGCATCACACCGAACATTGTCCCTAAAAACAAGAGTCCATCAGTCAAGGAGGTTTTCATCATTTTCACCACATTTTTATTATCAGAGCTCCTCTGAAGCTTGAAATTGAAATCTGTTTCTTTCTTGACATTTTTCTTTATATTGGGCATGTAATTATGGGCCCAAACTAAGTTCAAGAGGAATGGATCAACAAAGCCCACAGCTAAGTACACTAAACTTTGATCTTGGAGGAAAATACGAATTCCAAGGTGGGTTTGGACAGCTGTGCTATGAATACCATGGTGAGCAGATGCTGATGAGAAGAAACATCCCATGGCTAACTGACTACATTAATATAAGAATGCAGGGAATACAAGCAGAAATTCAACGATCCTAGCCTGGGCTGAGTGGTCTTAGTAGTCAGAAGAGAATTCATTTTAAAAATAATAAAATATGTATTTGCTTGGTCAATAAAAATTAATATTCTCCTTCTTCTGACTGGGGAATAGTAATTAAGTATTGCCTTAATAAGTTTAAGATAATGTTTACTTTTTAGTTGCTGTGACAATGACATATATAAAAATATTATTCATAGACTATTATTATTTAAAGACTATGCTTTATAGCCATTCGAATTTTGGTAGATCTGAAGCAATAGCTTTGGCGAGTAAGGTAGAGAAATCACTAATACAAGACCTGTTAAGGGAAACCTTTTCCTTGAGAGAAACCTTCCCGCCAGCCTGGTTCTAGAGCCGGATCAGTCCCAAATAAACACACAGGAGGCTATATTAATTATGAAGCTGTTGGCCTTGCTTGTTTCTTACTGGCTAGCTCTGACTTAAGTAATTACCCCATAATTGTTAATCTATGTATGTCTCTTACCGGAGAATAGTTCCGGGTTTCCTACCCCATGGTGTTACATGTCGAACTCTCCTGTGTTTCTCCTTCCCAGAATCTTCCTGGACTCCTAGTCCCACCTATCTAGATTCCTATTTGCTCAACAGTGCTTTATTGAGAAAAGACTTCCCCAACAAAGACCTATGAAGAAAATCTTCCATTTTTTTAATGCCATAGCTAAATCATGAAGATGAACATTAATAAAATCTGGATAGCGAAATAGTGTAATGATATTATTTACATTGCAAGGGATGCACTTGTGGGTGTGTTCTATTAATTCACTAAAAAGTAAAATCAGCCCAGAACTAAAGAAAAATTGATCAGAATTCTGTTAAATTATCTTTTATTCTCACCTGCTTGAAGTTGGAATGAAAATCAGTTAACAAGAATTGGTTTGCTATGTTTCTAAATAATGGCTCAGATCTTAAAACTGTGAAAGTCATTCAGAAAACACAATGCAAGATCTGTGACTATCCTTATGCTATGACATTAACATTAGCAATTAGACAAGGATCTTCTAAAACTTGCATTTCAGCTGTGTGTGTGTGTGTATGTGTGTGTGTGTGTGTGCTGTTTCTATGTGCATTTTCTGTTTTAATTAATGTTTCCTCAGACATTGTATTCTGCTAGCTTTTGAGCTGGGTAGACCTAAGCACATTGGTATTTTATTCAGTGTTTGTAGCTGTAACTGCTAATAGAGAACATAGTCCATCATCAAGGGGCTGAGGATGGGTAGAGATACTATCACAACCATTTTTTATCTCTGGAAGAAGTGATTATTGTTATAGAGACAAAGCTCTAAGAAGCTTAACACTTGTAGGAATCTATGAAATAAACCACTGTGGAAAGCGTTAGTTAGCCCCTATTGCAAGGTGTGTCTGCCATGTAGTTTTCTCATAGTTTATGTGGATATCAATATTAGGTAATAGTTGGCTAATCATTACCTCATCCCACTTCCACGGCAGAATACCTGCCAACCAGGCCAGTCAGTTTCTCTTTATCTCACGAAGTATAACTCAGTTTCAAGAGCTAAAGTTTTCTTTTCCCTTATTGATCTACTCATTTTGTGTGTGCATGTGCGTGAGCTTCTGATGCATGATGCCCATGTGAAGGCCAGAAGACAGTTGACAAGAATTGGTTAGTAATGACCTCAGTTAGCCATGGGCACCCAACTCAAACTGTCAGGTAGGGTGAAGAACACCTTATATGTGAGTCATTTCACAAACACAGTTCTAGCTCCTTTTGATGGATGCTCACACCTATCTCCTCAGTGCTAACACTGCTTCATTTTGAAACAGGTTGGTGTTTTATGTGGGGATGTGGGGATGCTCTGTGTGCTTCTGTTTAATAATGCCAGTGTGATCCCTCTGGTAAGGAACTGTGCTCAAATCAGGTCAGTGAATGTTTGGTACCAATCTGTACAGTCATATAGGAGCAAATTGCCTCCTCTCTGGACTCAACATTGATAGGGGATTGTAAATGTTACTACATTGATTTCTTTAGCTGAGTTTGACTTTAGTAGGTGCAGAGGAAGAAACTTTATTTCCCTTTTAGTCCTTTTTGTAGAAAAAACAATGTGACATAGCTGTAAATGAAAGTCTGCAATTACACAAGTATAACAGACAGTTTCCTGGAACTTTAGGGAAGTATTGGGATCAGTTTCCAAGAGGTTGCTGACAGTGTAGCTCACATTTGCTCAGGAAATCATTATCAGATATATACTTAGTGGGTCCACCGTGGCACTATACCCCCGCTGATTTCTCCCACAATGTCTACTTCCGAAGTGTCTACTCTATTCCTCAAGACTAGTTCTCTGTGCTTCCTAGCTCACTGTATAAAATATTGTCTAACAAAGCTTTTCTTCTATAACTACTGCCATTTCAGATCTCTTTGTGCTATCTATAGATTTAAGAACAGGCTTAGTCGGACCTCACTGGATCAGCAATCCACCCTAAATTTTCAGGTATTATTGGGCCAACATGGCAGTGGAGAAATGTAGCTGTGTACATCATGCTTAAGTTGTGTTCTTCCCCCCACTTCTTCTACTTTGCCACATGTTAAAATTCAAAAGCTACCCATGGTAGCTGAAGAAACTCAAGGAAAGTAAATTTGGTTCAGGTCATTCATAATAGAGCTCTTCATATCCAGAGTTGCCCAGACATTTATAGAGATTAAGGAAGATGAAGAGAAGAACTGTTTAATTCCTCTCTTGTTGTATTAGTTACCTTTACATTACTAAGACAGAATACCCAAGAAGGTCAACCTAAAGAAGAGAATTACTTCAGCCAACTGTCATAGGTTGCAGTGTGATCTGCTTGTCTATTACTATGAGTCTATGGTGAGAGAGAACTTTGTGGTGGTAGGAGTATGTGCTGAGGGAGGCTGCTCATCTTACTAGGAATCAGAAAGAAACAAAGTGCCAGAAAATGAGCCAAACAAGACATACCCTTTAATACCTGGTGATCTTTCTTCTACTGGGCCCTGCCTCCTAATAAACCATTCAGCTTGAATTCATCAACAGACTATTCCATTGTGAGGGTAGCATCTTTATAGTCATCTCACAATACCTAGGGATTGTGCCAGCAGCACATGAGCCCCTTGAGTTAGGTCTTGTCCATACAACAATGGTAGTTCTTTAAGGAGAAATAACCTAGCAATTTAAGTAGTAACAGATACGAAAAGGAAGGAGAATATTCTAGATGAGCACATCAGGGAGTCACAGAAACACATAACTGTGGTTTAGGAGACAGTAGCTGTAGGTAGGATTTGCTCATGCCATCCACATGTGGTTAGAGGTTGAGAAAGAAGGAGGAACAGGAAATTTTCATTTTAGCCACTCAATACTGTCTCAGTGCTTTAGTAACTTTGCCTTTAACCATCCTGAGCACAAGAAATGCAGTGCTGTGATGTTTGTGGCCTCTTAAAATAAATCCTGGGGTCATTTGAATCCTACAACTACCATCTCTGTATTACTTGACTGTCTAAGATATGGAGGATTAGGAGTAACTTGGAAAAGTCATGCCATAATTTGTACATCAAAATTGTTTTGCATTTAATAGAGACCTTGCTCAGTTATGATGCCAAGCTTCCACCGTGATGGGTAAGATCCTGTTTGCAAAGTACTATGTATTAACTCACTAGTGCTGGATGGATACAAACATAGTCTTCAGTTTTTCTTACTTTTTAAGTATTTCTTTAGGAGCATGGTAGAAAAGAGTTCTTTGCAAATAATGCCTTGGATAAGCCAACATCCTATTTTACCTTTAGGTGTGTGTGTGTGTGTGTGTGTGTGTGTGTGTGTGTGTGTGTGTGTGTTTGTGTGTGTGTGCCTATCTGTCAGTCAGTCAGTGGATATGCTAGAAGAGGCCAGAGATGTTAGATCTCCCTGGAACTAGAGTTAACAGAGGATGTGAGGCCTCAGACATTGGTGCTGGAAACCAAACCTTAGTCCTGCCTGTGCATTCTTAACTCCAGTTCCTCCATTTAATTCTCAGTCCTACCTTAAAAGACTTTGGAAATAAAAGAGAAGCATGATTTGAATTTCCTGGGAAAAGAGCAAAAAGTCTTTAGGGAAAGATCAGCAATTGCCCTTCTGTGATATGAATATCAGTAATATATATTCTCTGCTCACAGTGTAATGAGAGTCTTGGACCTATTGCATATTCAGGTATGATTAGTGTTTTCCACTTTAAGTGACTAAGTAGAATATGGTTTTCCATTCAGACTAATATATGTGAGCTAGTTTAAAATTCAACTGTAATTGTCAGTCACTTAGGATTTAGATATTTTGTTGATAAAAGTTTCTTTCTGTGCAGGGCATCACCACTACTTTTTTAGACTATAAAGCAGGCTGAATGTTCTGAGTTTTTCTTTTGTTCCTACCTCTCTCAGGGTGTCATAGGCCCCTCATGTACAGAGGGGTGGAAGCTTTCTCACCTCTGTTGTGTATTCATGCCTCTATCTGGAATGGTTTCTTTTCCTTTGAGCTCTTAAATATTTTCCATGTATGGATATAGAACAGCTGTTTTGGATGAGAATTCTGGAAATGTTCTATATATACAATTTACCTAGGATGCTAATATTGGTGTGCTGTGGACTTTTAAGAAATGGTATATAATGGGAGGGCCTTCCATCCCACAGTGGACATTGCTTTTGGGATAACAGATTTTCCCTATCATTACTCATCTTCCCTACTCATTTCTTTCGAGTCCCTGTCCCTGCTTTGTAGTTTGAACACTTCCTCTGACTACCCTCTAAGAAGTGCCACTTCATTAGAGACAAAGCCAACAGTATTGCCCCATCATTGAGTTGAACCTTTACAACTACCAGCTATAAATGGCCCTTCACTCATGAGTGGTCTGTGTTGGCATTTCATTTTACAGTGATGTGAAGATGACTGATATAAAAATGTGCCTCATAAAATTATCATATTTTATATAGCATGAGGATTAGGTAACATGTGTGCCTGGTACATACTAGAACTCAATTATTGATACTTAATTGAGAGAAAATTGGTATTTAATATAGCCATCTTGTACTTTGAATTTTGAAATTGCTTTAAGAGATTTAAAATGGTTCTGTTACATTATCAGCATATGAAGCCAGGTTTTTAATTAACTTGATTTAAACATTTCAAACCAAGAACATACATCAAACCACCACAATGCACCCAAGAAATATATATATATATATATATAATTTGTCACTTAAAAATAAAATTTAAGAAGTAAAAATTGAGATTCTTTCAGATCCCTTCTTTTCATCATTAAGCATGCAATAGATTTCCATGACAGTAGTTAACATTTTACTTAAAAATGGTCTCTAAGAATTCCAGTGTCTTTGAAAGTACTATAAGCAAATCAGACCACATTTCTATTCTGTTGGAAAAATTATAATGAAGCCTTTATTATAAAATGTTTGGCTTTAGTCAGGCATTGGTGTCACTGCCTTTAATCCCAGCACTCAGGAGGCAGAGGCAGATGGATCTCTGTGAGTTCAAGGCCAGCCTGGTTTACAGAGTGAGTTCCAGGACAGCCTCCAAAAGAGTACAAAAAAACCCTTTCTCAAAAAAATGTTTGGCTTTGTGAATAAAGTGTAGATCTACTTATAATGACATCTGTTTCACCATATTTCAAGTTTGCAGTGACACCAGGGTTTTTTACTACCATAGACAAGGTCCAACAAATTCATGTGATTTGGTTGTTTTTATTTTTGTTTTGGTCTTCTTACACTAGAAGATGAGCAGAATTTTTAAAGAGACTGATTTACCTTTGTTTTTATTTTCATACACAATAGTCTGTGACAGAAATTAGAAGCTGGTATCAAATATATTCCTAGTCAAAAGTGTACTAGTGTCTACATGGCGCACACACAGAAACATAAACACATGCATACATACATACACATACATAGAGAGAGAGAGAGAGAGAGAGAGAGAGAGAGAGAGAGAGAGAGAGAGAGAGAGAGAGCTAAGGGACAGAAGAATAATAGTTGAAAGGGCAGGGAAAAAAGCAGTAGTTAAAACAATGGACATGGATAATCAATGTTCACACGTATTGAGTGTGTTCTAGGAATGTTGCAAAATCTTAGAAGAAGTGAGATTTGTTAAATTATATTTAGTTCAAATATCTGCTGTTCATATATAGGAAGACTGTTTTAAGGTACAGCTGTATTGACAGTGTGCTTTTGAAGTCATTACCTAGAAAATGTCCATGTGTTGGGAAATAGGAAGATGAAGAAAAGACAAACTTTAATAGCTTACTATGTCACATAACAAGGTGTTGTATGACTTTGCTCCTCAGTTGTGATGAAGCACCGTTTTCCCAAGAGACTTCAGGCAGCTCTTGAAAAAGCATCCTGCACTAGAGAACACCGAAAAGGTGGCACATAGCTTGGAATAAGCTGGCAAAAGCCAAAGGGTAGAACTAGTTACAGCAGTACTAGCAAAAGACTGAGCCATGTGCATAGTTAAGGGTTATATCTGAAAAAAGTTAGCGTTTTAGAACAGTAAGTTCATATTAAAAGGAAAGCATTTTGAAGAGTATATAAAACATGTCAAATTCCTGACAAGCTTGATAGAAAGGAACATAGCCCTTAACATTTCCTTTCTTTTTAAATTAATTCTTTGAGAATTTTGTATAAGGTACTTTGAGAATTTCTTATATATTCACCCCTACTTTGTCTTTGTCCAGATCCACCTCCCAACTGCATTTCATATCCAGCCAACTTTGTGTCTGCTGCTCTCAGTTACTCAGTCACCAATAGCTCCTCAGCTAGGACTGTGACTTTCTGCTAACTTTTCCCTTCCATACGGGGATTTGGTCTAGCTTGAGCTTCCTCAGGTCCTGTGCAGGCAGCTGCAACTGTTGGGAGTTCCTATGTACAACTGCCCTATTGTTTCCCTGTAACTACTCATTGCTTCCATTGGTTGCATTCTTTTTCCTTCCTTCCTTCCTCCCTTCATTCCTTCCTTCCTTCCTTCCTCCCTCCCTTCCTCCCTCCCTTCCTTCCTTCCTTCCTTCCTTTCTCCCTTCCTCCCTCCCTCAGCCCTCCCTTTCTCCCTCCCTCTCTCTCTTCTCTTCCCCTCCCACTCCCTCTCTTCTTTTTTCCTCCCTTCCTTTCTCTCTCTCCTCTCTCTCTCTCTCTCTCTCTCTACTGCTCCTTGAGCTTTTTTGGGAGAAGTCTGTGTGTGCGATATGTATGATATAGATGTTTCATTAAGGGATGATAGAATTTCTTAATGCACAAATCATCACACATTAAAAAATAAGGTTTTTAAAATCTTGTGTCTTAGTTTGATATGGCTACCATAAGAAAGTACCACAGGCTTGGAAGCATAAAAACTAGAAATTATTTTTTCCCTGATTGTCCACGGAACCTCCTGTTAGTCATTTTCTGATCTCTTGAACTTTTGTAGGCTTATTCACACTGAATTAGGATTTTACACTTATGTTCTGCTTAATTCAACTTTTATTATCTCTTTAAATTTCTGATTCAAATGTAGTCACACTGGGGATTGGAATTCAACATATGAATTTTGGAGACAGACTGTAATCTATAGCTTTTCAGCTTAGTTTTGTGTCTGCAATGTAAAATAAGCCATGTATTACCCAGCACTTAGGAATCTATAGCAGGCAGACTGCTGTAAATTCTGGGTCAATCTGGACAAAGTAGTGAAGCTCCAGAACACCTCAAAACAACACCAACCAATACCAAGAAAACAAAAAAAAAGATAAAAACGAATCAAGCATTGGAGTTAATAAAAATGTTTCTATGTAATCACATAGTCCCATGTATTTTACGTGTGTGTATATACAACCTTATATTAATAAGTTTTGTATGTATATATATGAGAATTATTAACTGAAAACCTGTAAGATCTAGAGTTGTTTTCTTAGAAATATTAACTTGAAAGTAATAATGTCATTATTATGATTCCTTTTATAAATATTTGGAAGCATTGTTTATAACCAGTACATATTTGTTAATTCTGATTAAAGGCACAGACAAGGGCTCAAACACTTTTACTTATTTTATGCTGATTGGATTTCTGTTTTTACAGAAGTAATCTTGCTTTTTTAAAATACCCTACTATTTTGTCCAATATGTGTGTGTATATATATATATATATTAAAATAAGGAGCTTTCTTAAGTTAATTTTTAGTAGTAAGTCTTATTAAAGCTATAATTTAAACTCAGCTAATAAAGAAAATGCTAGTCTTATTCATTACATAGATGTTATGGCTTTAACTGCCTTAATCAAAGAAAAAATTGTATACTCTGAGATGAGAAGCTGAAGTTGAGCAATAAAGAACAGAACAGATTCTCGAGTTCTTCTTTTTCAGGGCTGTTGAAAGTTTAAGTTTCCTTCTGAAATAACGTAATTGTAATATTCCTTTACCTTTCCTTTATAGGTTCCTTTGGATCTATTGGAGATTTTGATTACAGAATTCAGTTTGCAGCAAAACAGAGAACTCCAAATAGATTTTGAGAGTTTTTTATCTTTATTACTTGACTACTTGGCTATTGTGTCAGGAAATAATACTAACACGAGAGGAAACAGACACTATATGATGAAGGTGAAGAAATTTGAGGCTAAAATAACAAAGAGAGGCTGAAGGATATCAAAGTTAGTGATGCCCTGCTTTATGAAGCACTATTTCTAGGCATTCACCCTCATAGTGTCCATCCCCCAAAAGGAGGCAGGCAGAGCCTGGGAAATGCACACACACACACACACACACACACACACACACACACACACACACACACACACAGAGTTCCAAGCATAGACTCTGACTTCCTTCTAAGAAACAGCACTGAATTGTTAGGGAACTTCGTGTATGTATTTAAATTGTTGTAGCATGTCATCCCTTTAACTGCTATACTGAGAAACTGCAAGTTCAACAACAAAGGAGGAGGTAAGCATTCACATTAGAATTAAGTGTATGCAGATTTATATTCTGGAATGACTACATTGTGTTGTGTAGAGCACATCTTCCTTTCTTCTAAGTGATGGAAACCATCCTCAGACTTGTCATTTCATCTCTTTAGAGGATGATGACCATTAATTCCACTGAGCAAAACCTGACAAAGATTAAATTTTAAAGGGTATGTTATGGGAAAGTTTTCTTTTAAATGTTTATTTTTATGTATTTATTTATTGTATAGTGTGTGGCTTTCCAATATATGCCACGGTGTGAATATGGAGGCCATAGGGGTCAGTTCTTTTCCCATATGGGTCCCATAGTCTGAACTTGTGTGGGCAATATTGGCAAGGAGTTCCTTTACACACTGAGCCTTTTATCTGGCCCTGAAACAATTTTTCATTTGATAATTTAATTAAATCAAATATCAGTGAAAAAATTTATATTAACATTAGACTATATATTAGGAAATGCTGATTCAGCTGTTTGACAACCTTTCATTAACTGCTTTCAAATACTGCAGTACCAATAATTCCAAAGTTGTTGATATTTACTTTGCTCATGCTAGCTATGCTGTAGGCGATGACCTCTGTGGGGCTCTCAGGTACCAGTGCATGAGAGAGATACAATGAGTCCTTCATATTTTGTTTTGTTTATGGTGACTAGTATGAAATAGCCTTGGAAATAGCAATAGGATATTAATTTAGAGAAGAGGCCAGGGGTGTTTACTGCTCATTACAAGGATCTAGGTTGCTCACCTATAGTGGAATGAGTAATTGGGACCATTTGCTCTCATTTTGTTGCCCTGTTGTCCAGCGATCAGGAAAAAGCTATTAGAAGTGCTGCTATTCTGGCCCTGGCTACTGCTTAGCACAGTAAACAGTCGCTCTGTGCTGACTTCCGTCTCCTCACTGTTACTGCTTACCTGTACCAACAGTGCATGCTAATGGCTAATGTGGAGGAAAAGTCAACTTCAGACTCTTTACAGGCTTCTGCCGGAAGAGCTATGGACTTTGAAGGACTTCCTGTCTTTTACCTCTCTAACTATTCACAAATTTCAGGGTTCAGAGAAATTCTCTTAATTTCAACAATACAACTTCACTTCTAAGTCCCCCATGCCTGCTGAATTCCAGGAAAAATCCATGTTCTAAGTTATCACAGTAATTACAGGACATATTTGCCTCCTCTTTTCCACTGCTTCTCTTAGTGTTTCTCTTCCTCTTCCCCATCTCTTCTTTTTTTCATACAGCACTATTGCAAATTAATTATTACAGTCTATGGCACAGACTTGTTGGGGGGGGCTGAGAAGGAAAAGCTTCAGAACATGGCTCCTTTCTCCTGCCTCCAGGTAACTATTTCTTCACTGATTCCTGTCTTGGGCCCCCCATTGTTTATTGTTTCATGGCCTTTGTCAATTCCACAAAATACCATGAAGTCTGTTGACACAAAACTATGCCACTTTCTATGTTTGTTTCCTGATTTACGCAAAGAAATTTTTATTGTTTCCCTGAGCACTTCTCTGTAGCAGAACTCTGGGAAACAGCAGTGTCAGGATCTCTCTATACCCAGGATGCCACAGAGTGCCTTGCTTGCCAGGCCAATGTCCTGACTGATGTAACACAGCTCCTCAGAGACAATGTTACTTTCACTTATTTGGTGATCCAGATGGGAATTGATCATTCTGTGTGATCTCTAACTGTATGTGCTCCCTCTGAGTCTTGGTAGCAAAGGATAACCCTTGGGCATTACAGAGGAGGGTGTTCAAGGATCCTTCTCTGTATGTCTTGCTTCTTTTACAATATTCATGTTACTTTCAGGTCATGAATATTTTTCTAAAACCAAATCTCCTGTGAAAAACAAATCGAGTTGAAGAATCAAAGTGAGAACAAATGCTGGCTCACAAAATGAAATGCATTTTCAAGGCTATGAATCTAGCCTCTGGAATATCTTGATCGATGTTCTGTATGTGTGAGTGTGTCTGAGTATGAGTGTGTGTGAGTGTGAGTGTGAGTGTGTGTGTGTGTGTGTTTTCTATGAACATTGTCCTCACCACTTTCTTTCTCTGAGACCATGGATAAGAAGATGCTATCTGCTACCATGAGGCATGACACAGGGTTTTAAGGGACATCACAGAGACTGGAACTACTAGATTTGAGACATTGTTTACATCACCATGCCATACATAATAAATGCATTTCCAGCATTAATGTCAACCTTGCTATCTACTAAAGTGTGGATCATCATGGAAGTTTGCATGATTATGGCCTATAGTAGCTACACAGGCATTTATTGTCTTCAAATATATTTATTGTGCAAATGTAGAGGTCAGAGGACAACTTTTAAGTCAGTTTTTGCTTCTACCTTTACATGGGTGTCAGAGAATGAACTCAGTTTGCCAGGTTTTTGAAGGAAGCTCCTCCACAGGCTAAGCCTTCTTACCAGCCTTGAATGATCTTCTCGGTAGAGTTTACTAAGTTCTAATTTCTAGGTCTTTAGGGTCTGTCTCCCATGAACAGATTTTTGGAAGGAATCATAATTTAAATTTATAAAGTTATCCAAATCTTATGTGTTCAGTATGCTTACTAAAAGTTCATTTGATGATCAAACTTAACCTCATTTTTTAAATATTTAAACTTTATAACTTGCAAACATTTCAATTTGAAAGGTTTTAGGTAGGATATATATATATATATATATATATATACACATACTCAGTCAACAGAAATCAAATATGACAGTGAACTTTAAAAAGATTTATCCTTTTATTTTATATGTATGTGTGTGCCTGACTAATTATACATATAGCATTCATATACAGGAGTCTGTGGAGATCAAGAAAGGGAATTTGGATCCCCTAGATCTCAAGCTGACATTTATGGACTGCTATGTTTTTGCTGGCAACCCAATCAAGGTACTGTGCAAGAGCACCAAATGCTCTTACCTACTGAACTGTTTCCCCAGTGGATTTTAAATTGAATCTCTCATTCTCTCATACCTGATTAGCTAAGAGACATTATGAAGACCTATTTTAATATCTAGATATTTTACATAAAACACTGACTTGAGTTTGTTTCAATATTTTCTCACATGTCTTTATATAAACTCAGAAATAACCCTTAGAATATTTGTCTACTAGAAATGTGTGAAACAAAAAAAATGGTCTTTATAGACTAGACCAAATTCCTTTTTCTTTCATTTGATCCTAAACTGCATCAGGAGAAATAGCTTTTGTATGCTTTGATTTTTCAGAGCATTGGAGAGAAGCTACTATATTACAAATTGCCACTATTGTTCAAAGCCATCAGACCAACCATATAGAAACCTTGATAAGAGCACTTGAAAGATTCTTTTATAGTGATAACTACAGTGGAGAAGGATTCAGCTCTTGGAAGAGAATATGAGGTGTTAGAATGGAGTGTTGTGGACTATTTGAAGCCCTGTGAGAGTCATAGTTTGAAACTTAACTCTTAAATTACTTTTAAAACTCATCTCAGTATGTGATGTATTGATGACTTGGAACAGCATACCAGCAGACCATTTTAAAACACATAATCATCAGAATGTCTTGTAAATAAACAATATATAACTATTATGTATTTAAATGTATCCAATAATATATACTTTTTTTGGTTTTTGAGACAAGGTTTCTCTGTATTGTTTTGGATGCTGTCGTGGAACCAGCTCTTGTAGACCAGGCTGGCCTTGAACTCAGAGATCCTCCTGCCTGCCTCCCAAGTGCTGGGATTAAAGGCGTGAGCCACCAACGTCCAGCCCAATAATATATACTTTAAGATAGCATATACAGATATATAAATGATAGATTGGAAACAGATAATTAAGCTTGGTAATATGAAAGAAAACAGATAAACAAAAAAATATTTTGTGAGGCTCATAGCCTGTTTTAAATCAACTATGAAAGTCCAGGTGAGAAAAAAGTGTATTTTATTAATATACCCCAGTTTCTATGTATGTGTGTCTGGACTGATATACTCACTAGCAGGCGTAGGTTTATTACCGATAGAGAACACATCTGAGCCATCTCATACATCATGTTGTGTGCCATCATATTGTAGTAATGTTAAAAATAACTAGCAACCTGTGTATTATAAAATTCACTTATGATGAGGAAATAACTTTCCCCATTTTGAAAAATACTGAAAAATCTTAAGAAATCAATAAAATGCTAATGTTTGAAAATAAATAGTATATCATTTGTTGAAAATTCCCAGAAATAACCAAAATGGTAAGAAAGAATAAACTTGCAGTTTTCAATATGTGAATACAAGAAAGTAAATCCAAAACAGCAAGTATTACACAAAAAAGAGCAGAACGTGGGACAATCAAGAATAAAAATAACATATTATATGTACTGTTTTGAAATAAATTTAAAATTACATTTATTAATGGATCCAAATTAACAAAGTAGACCATGTTTTATAGGGAAAAAATAAAAGTTGCTTTTACTCATAGCCCTTAAAAAATTCATCTGATGAAGATGGGAAATTAACACTGAAAGCTTTTTTGTAAAGCCATATGGAGACCTGATACTGTGGAAGTATCCTAAAATATACACATGTATGAAATAAATCTACATAAGTTCACCACATAATGAAAAAGATAATGATGCAAATAGATATCTTATGTCATCAAGTAAAATCCCCAGTACCAGGAAGAGGTTACAAGTAGTTGTGGAGGTAGTCATAGACCCCAAACATCTGAAACATTACAGCCTTTTTCAAAGGCAATTGGTTACATTCAACATCCTGGTAGTAAGTTCCTATTTCTGAAGATAACGCTTACTTCTGCCATTGAACATGAAGAAATTGAGCTTGTTCCTAACTAGGAGTCACTCCCCTACTGACTGGCTTTCATTCATAGTACTGAAAGGTAACATGTACATTACTGGAGGATAAATGTGGTCATCAATATCACCCTTGTATAAATCCTGTGACCTAGAGCAGTGACTTGCTTTCAAGATATACCAATACTATAGTGACACAAATGTTGAGGGAGTAACCAACCCTCTTTGGATTGGATTTAACACTCACTCCCTTAGTTAGTACCCAAACTTCCTCTTACTTTATACTACTAAAGTGTTTAAAAATCAGAATAAATAAGCCATGAACCCCAAAAGAAAACCTACTTCTATTATTGTGTTAAATGGACATAACAGTGAAGCAACCCCAAATAACATATTGCTATACTCATAAGCTAATGAGTATACATTCAGCAGAGAAGCTTCTCCTTGCAATAGTTGGTAACTAACACATAAACCCACAACTTCACAATGTGTCTAGAGTGTGAAACTTTGGAGCACTCACCTCTAAATAGGATATTTATTTTAATCAAACCCCTACCTTTAAGGTCCAGGGATCTATTCAGAATTGGAAGTAAAAAGATTGTGAGAGGCAGAAGTGATCGATGACTCCAAAGAAACAGTATCTTCCAGATACAACAGGATCGCTAGAAATATGAACTCACACGACTATGATAGGACATACACGACCTGCACAGGTTCAAAACATACAAAATCCTAGCACTGAGAAGCTGAAGTAGTCACAAAGTCCCCCTACCCCTAGCATAGAGTATCACATGGTTTATCAACCACACTCCAGGATGGACCTCATACTCAGGAATGGTTAGGCAACATCAAACATACTAAAAGGTTTTATTGTTTTTGCTGAGAGAGAGAGAGAGAGAGAGAGAGAGAGAGAGACAGAGAGACAGAGAGAGAGAGAGAGAGAGAAAGAGAGAGTAAAACCTCTGCTTCATTTTGTTTTGACATATATTGTATTGTTTTGTGTTTGTTCATTTGCTTTTTGAGAGACAGGGAAAAAGAGCCTGCAGTTGGGTGGATGGGAGGTGGAGGATATCTGAGGGGAGGGAAAGAGCGTGATCAAAACACTGGGATAGATATATAAAATCAGACTCTTTCTAATTTAGATAAATATATATTTATACATATATTGTGTGCAAAATAATTAAGAAGAAGCATTCAAATGGGTTATTGAACATCCAAAACGGAAAGACATGATATCAAAACAAATGAAATACACCTTATCCAGACCCATACATATACAATTTTGTAAGTAAATTTTATAATACTGAAAATAGGCCCATAAAAGTTACTCTACAGAGTAGAAAAAAATGAACCTTTTTAAAAAAGAACTCATTTTAAAAGTGAATTTACCAAAAGTCATTATAGAAAATAATATTTCATGAACAGAAAACTATATGCATATATCAGTTTAAATATGTCTAAAATATGATATCAAATACTAGCTAAGTAAGTTCAGAAATGCATAAGACTTATATTGTCAAGAATAAATATCTATAAATATCGGCATGGCTAAGCATTTTCTACATTATTATGATTTGTTTCATTAATGACTTTTGTGTAATTCTGTGTTGTACCAAGAGCACCATAGAAACAGGAAACCATTTTTTATGAGCTCTCTAGCATATCTTGCTGATTGTGCCCAGATTGTAAGACCCTGATGATTCTTTCTCTTGAATTGTGTCTCAGAATTGTTTCTGCAGCTGAAAATTCTGCAAGATGCAGAAATCCATCATATAGTCTCCCTGCAGAGTGCAGCCTTCCTTAGTCATCATTTTTTAAAAAATGCAGGTATAGTAAGCACAGTGTTCTGCACACCACCCTCAATGTGTGTGCTATCTGTACCTATTTCTTTCAATACAATATAGAATTTGAGTCTTACAGAAATATTGTACTACACTAATACTTGCAGTACTATTATTAAAAATAAAATATTCCTTTGTTTCTGATAGTCTTCTGTCTTCTGTGGGCATTCAAATTTTGGCAAAATAGCCTACTTTCTCACATAATTGTCTTGATGAACATTCTATTTCTCCTTTGTCACTTTTCTGCACAGCCTAATTTATTTAAGGGGTAACATGTCTTTGCATAAAATATTATAGATGAAAATACTATTAAGATATTTTGAGAGGCTCAAAATGTAACATTAAAAACAGTCAAAACTAGTGTAATTCATGCTAGGGGTATTGACTAAATATTAAAGAAAAAATGAACAATGGCCCTAATGTTTGAAAGTGATACCTCAAAGCAGGTATAATTTATAGATGAAAAAATTATCTTTATGGATGATTCATGAGAATTAATAATTAGAACTAATCAGTGAACATAGCAAAATTATCATGTTCAAGGTAAAGATACAAAAATTAAAGCTGATCATCTGAAACAAAAAATGGAATGAAAATGGTAGCAAATGAAGTATATTCATGGGAGTATGAGAAATATAGAATATATAAGAAACAATCTAATAACACAATGCCAGAAAACTTTACAATGAAAGTAAAATTTCTTTTATGAAATAAGCTGAACCGGGTGTCTTAGTTATTGTCTTATTGCTGTGAAGAGCCACCATGAACATAGCAACTCTTATAGAGGATAGCATTTAATGGGCTGGCTTACCCATTATCATCATGACTGGAAGCATGGCATCATGCAAGGTGCTGGAGCAGTAGCTGAGATGCCCTAGAGCGAGAAAGCATTGTCCTAGGTATGGGCAGACTTTTGAAAACCTCAAAATTCACCCATAGTTACAGACTTCTTCCAACAAGCCCACATCTCCTACTCCTTGTAATCCTATTAAAGTGTTCCATATCCTGGTGACTAAGCATTTAAATATAATGCCTATATGGGCCATTCTTAGTTAAACCACCATAATCTGTAATGTGATATGTAAGAAACACAAAAGAGATGCCAAAATCTCCAAAGAAACTTCTAGAAAAAAATCTTCAAAGAAACTTCTAGAAATAATCTACAACTTTAGCAGAGTGACAGGATAAAAAAAATGAACATCAAAAACCAGTAGCTTTTTAAAATAGCAACAACAAACAGGAGGAAGAAATGATAGATGCATTCTCATTTGATATCGCCATAAACAGGGACCTAGGTGTCAATATAAACAAGAAAGTGACCAACCTTTCCAATGAAATTATTAACTATCTGAAGAGACAGATTGAGGAGTACATGATAGAACAACATTTCATGCTGATGCAATGGTGGAATCCATATTGTGAAAATGACCTGTTACTAAAAGTAATGTACAGATTCAATATGAATCCAATGGGAAAAAACCATGATACCCTTCATAGAAATAGAAAACACCATCTTAAAATTTGTGTAGAAACAAACACAACATCAACAACAAATTGTAGTTCCAAGGCAATCCTGAGCAGAAAAAAAAATAGTATTGGAGGGATTACCATTCCAGAACTCAAAATGTATTACAAGCGCTTTAATAATAAGACATTATTGTGCTGAAACAAAAACAGACAAGTACATCAGTGGAAAACTTAGAAGACTAACACAAGAATGGACATAATTATAGTCATCTGATATTTGATAAAAATCTCAAAATTACATAGTGGAGAAAAGACAGCATCTACATCATTTTTTTCTGGAAAGATAGATTGTCCACATGTGGAAGAATACATTAGACCTCTAAATATCAGCATGCAAAAAATCGGCTCCAAATTGATCAAAGACCTCAATGTAAAACCTGAAATGATGAAACGTGGAAGAAAACAGGCAGGACCTGAAAAATGCAGATATAGGAATAGTCTTTATCAATAGCTCTGAAATTTATGGGATCTTATTTGTAAATTGTTTACTTTAATTTCTGGGCAAATGTTCTTTCTCATTGGAAGTTACTAGCTCCAAATCTTGAGACGTAAACACATATCACAGAGTAACTGCAGTAACCAGAAAAGTGATGTTGTATTTGTCATGTAACAAAGACTTTTCTTTCTCAAAGTAAAATTATTCCACATTAACGTTATACTATCAAACTGCTAGGTCTTCCATTTACTTTACAAAACCATCTTAATGCTAGCCCTTCCTTCTGAATACACAGCAGGATACATTTAGGTACTCTTACAGTTCGTTTACCTCTAGGAGCATAATACTTTTATACTTACAAAGCATCTGAAAATTTGAATTATATCTATTACTTATCTCAGCAATGTAGGTGGTCTAAAACTAAATTATCAATGAAGGAGTTTATATTAGAAAAAAATTGCTTGTTGAAAATAAATTGATATTATTGCTGAGTGGTGATGGTGCATGACTTTAATCCCAGCACTAGGGAGGCAGAGGAAGGTGGATAACTGTGAGTTTGAGGCCAGCCTTGTCTACAGAGCAATTTCCAGGACAGGCTACAAAGATACACAAAGAAACCTTGTGTTGAAAAACAAACAAACAAAAAATTGAAATTATTGCAAGCTATTCTAACTCTTTAAAATTTAATATTTACTAGCATATAAATTTATATAGGCTAAGGAGACAGCTCAGTGGCCAAGACCACTGGGTGCTCTTCCAAAATACCTTTGATTTCCAACTCCCATATGGTAGCTCCTAATAGTCTGGACCTACACTGTGGAGGAATCTTCTGGCCTCTGTGGTTAACAGATACACGTGTTTTTTGGATATACTTGCAGGAAAAACAGCCATACACATGAAATAAATAAGTAAAAGCCTGTGTGTATAATATAAAATGTATAAATGTATATAATTTGCCTTAAGAGATTACATAGTAAATCCAAATATTAAAACAGTGGAGACAGCATTTTCTCCCAGCTTCGTGTGAATGGTATGACATGAAGCACAGCTGTCATGGCTTCAGCATTGTGGCTCTCTGTCATATATATATTCTATATATATGTTTTATATATATGTTCTGAAAGAATGCATCATAGTTATACTTCTATCAGCTATCTAAGATTTAACATTGAAAAATGAATACATTTCTCCAAACAACAAAGAAGTGCCTTCCTCAAATAAAGTCGTTTATAAGGTATATGCAGGCAAGTGCGTGTGGAGCTGTGACTAAGGAGTCAGCACAGACAAAGCACTATAGTTTCTTCCCCTTCTGTAAAAGGAAGCTTTTTCCTTGAGAGAAGCCTTTCTGCCAGCCTGGTTCTAGAGCCGCATCAGTCCCCCCCAAAAAAACACACAGGGGGCTATATTAATTATGAAGCTGTTGGCCTTGCTTGTTTCTTACTGGCTACCTCTGACTTAAGTAATTACCCCATAATTGTTAATCTAAGTATTTCTCTTACCGGGCTCCTACCCCATGGCATTACATCTTGAATCTCCTGTGTTTCTCCTTCCCAGAGTCCTCCTGGACTCCTAATCCCTCCTATCTAGATTCCCTATAGGCCAGACAGTGCTTTATTGACAAATAACAGGACTTCCCCAACAGATAATGTAGAGACTGTCTGACATCCTATTTGACTTGTGTAATTCTCGCATAGTAAGCGTACTCCAATTTTCAGTTGCATAATCAAGACTATGTCTACAATAGGTTCCTGGTCAACTTGGCTGGATAGGGAAAAACATTTCTGCCTGATCAGCAGGTGTCAAAACAGCTTTCCTTGGTGTCTTCTAGCGAGTGTTACTCATTGCAACTGCAAACCATCAAAAAAATAAAAAAGAATTCCTGATGGATCCCAACCTTGTTTTCAGATTCATTTTCCATCTCACAAAGGTAGCTATCTTAATTTGACAAGTGATAAAAATCTCTCCTGAAAAACTTAATATTAGATTCTTCTACTTCACCTTCTCAGGAGGATCGAGTAAGACAAAATGTTTACTTAATGTGAAGGTATCATACCAGGGACAGAAAGTCTCTTCTCTAATGCCCCAACCATTGTTATTTTATGACAAGTCATGTGCCCACTTAGACACTTAGCTAGCAATGAGCTGAATAAAAACGTTCTCCTCTTGCTGCTGTCAGCAAATTAATGCCTCATATTCCTCTGTCAGTGTTGTGAAGATTAGTACCCCGAACAAAGAAAAGGACACAAAACCGTGTTTATTTTCTTTTAACTGTTTTTGACATACCTCAAATTAAAGAACTACCTGCAATGTACAAATGTGACTCATGTTGAGAGAAGATGACTTTGTATGTGGTTGAACTTTGCCTCTTTTAATTATGAAAATACGCTTCTTGGAGAGGTGAGGATGACCTTTTCTGCACAGTTTAATTTATTCTCTGCCTGGAGTCGAGAAAAAAATACTTCAGATAAACCATCTGGAAAACTTCTAATTTGTTCTGTAAAAAAAAATAAACATTCTGCTCTGCAGAAATAATCCAACTGGCAGTAGTCCTCTTTCCATTTGGATTATTTCTTATCTCGCTTCCATTATTGTTGTAAGTTAAGCCTTTACATCTGAACTCAGTGCTACATTCAGAGGACAGTATGCCGGCTGACCTTGTGCAAAGTGCTTTAGACCATTGGTGAAGATTATTGATTTAATTTTATTTTTGATTATTTCATACTTGTACATAATGTATTGTGTTCACATTCACAGTCCCACCCCTTTTCTCGTGCTTTTCCATTCCTGAAGCCACTCCTGATTCTTGCCAGCTGGTCTTATTTTTACTCTCTTGTCCCTCTTTCTCCCTCCGTCTTTCTTTCTTTCTTCCTTCCTTCCTTCTTTCCTGCCTTCCTTTCTTTTTTTCTTTGTTTCTCTGCAGGCTGCCACAGCTATTGTGTATTTATGATTGCAATGGACATGTCATTTATAGAAGACAGTGCTCACAGCACTATTCCGAATCTTCTAGCTCCTACTTTTCAATGATGGTTCCTGGGGTTCAGAGGGTTGACAAAGATGTCCCACTGAGAGCTCAGCTCTCATTGGTTGATATTCTCAGCACTTTGACAAATTATGTTTCTCAACTCTGATCTTTACTTAAAGGATATCATAGGATTCTTCTCTGACAAAAACTGACGACAGCACTAGTCTATGAGTAAAACAAATATTTAGACAGCAGTTTGTCTATGTGTTCATTTAGAAAAGCTTCAATAGTATATTCATACATTGGGTCTCTGGTCTCTCCAGCCTTAGACATTTGACCTGATCTACAGTACCACGAATGTAGTGTGTCATGTCCCCCCGGCCCCCTGCCCTCACCCCCATGGATCAAGCTTCGGATCTAGTGGGGAAGAAGTTGTTTTCTCATATAACATTCATGCCACTATTTTACTAGATGATCTACTGTGCCTGAATGTTCAGTATTATAACACTCAGACCAAAGCTGGGTGAGGTCATTGATCACTTTGTCTCTAAACATACTGCATAGCACCTTCTGGTACAGTTGAAACTAGCTCTCAAAGAGGAAGCTTACAACTCAGTCTCAGCTTATTTCTTTGTATTTTTGTATCAATGTGTGTCTTTAGCAAGACGGTCTTGCCTTCTGATTTTTATGAACAGTAAAAACATTGGCAATAGCCTGTGTTGTTTTGGCAGCCTCTCTGGGGCTCCATAGCCAATGATTCATAAGGAAGCATTGTGTACCTGCTGTTAAAATTTTGTGTAAGGGCCAATGACTAAAGCAGCAGCATTATCCAGTCATGCAGACCACTTCTGCTCAAGCTCCAGGTTTTCCTTGTGATAGCTTTTGGTTAGCTTATAAATTGGCAAGTTTTTATATAGCTTTCTAAGAAACCCTTAGTTTTTGGTTGACCCTCTCCCAACTTCTACCCTTCCTTGCCCCTCCCCCCACAGGCATCTAAAGATTTCCTTCATTGGTGTTCCCAGCTTCTACCATTGCAAGTACTTTATTAACTCTCACCGTCAGAGCTGCTCTCATATACTTCTTACAGGTATTTTTCTCCTGTTCCCTCACAATTAAAGCTGTTCTTCCTGCCTCTTTGGCATTTTGTCCTATCACCTTATATCAGAGCTCTTTTCTAGCCTCTCACAGATATTTTCTTCCTTCCTTCCTGATCTCTCAATCCAAATCTCACAGATACTCACTGTAGAAGAGAATATACAGTTTGTCTTTCTAGGATTGAGTTGTATCACTGCATTTATAATTCCATCTGTTTTGCTATAAATCTCATTTTTCTTTAGTGCCTAATAGAATTCCATTTCATTATCCTTCCATCAGTTAATGGGTTACTAAACAGATTGCATTTATAGCTGTTAAGATTAAAGCATCTATGGATGTGGATGTGTAAGTAACTTTCTTGTAGAGAGTAGCTCCCTTTGAGTATACATTTAAGGGTAGTATGGTTGGGTCCTGTGCTGGTTCTACACTTAGCTATTTGAACAAATCCACATTGATGTTCATAGTTTTACACTCCCACCTACAGTATAAAAGGCTTCCCCTTTCCCTGTGTTATCTCCAGCATGTATAGGTTTTAATATGAAGTTCACTTTATTAAAATTCGCAAGCATAAGACAAATTTTGCTAACAATTCTTCAGCACCAACTGAAATTTATACACTTAAACTTGTTTATGAAATGTCAAGATTCCACACTCTCAAATCTTAGCACCTATATGCCTTCTCTATATTGGATCACATATTGAGTGGCCTATGTGGACTGAAGAAGAAGCTACCAGTATCTGTTTACAAAGATTATGGTGACTTGTTAAAGATCATGAAGCTCACAGGGTCTACAGGTAGGGCTGGAATTATGATATTCTACTCTTACAGACTATTCTTTACTCACTGTGTCCTAAGATTGTATGTGAGCAACAGGAAGCTTTAGGAGCAGAGTATACATTCAGTCAACAAATTTATATGATCTTTAAAATGATACTAATAATACTTTTATTAATACCTTTGAACATTCCATACAATACATTTTCAACCTATTTACTATATGATCCCAGCTCCTTCCAAAGCCACCCTTCCATTGTCCTATTGCTTCCCACTCTACTTTGAGTTTCCTTCATTTCTTTCTCAGTTAGGTCCAGAATGTGTGGCCTAACCATGACCTGCTTGGTGTGTTGTTGACCTTCTGTATTAGTTACAGTTATATTGCTCCAAGAAGACACTATGACCAAGGTATCTCTTTGGAGAGAAAGCATTTAACTGGGGCCTTGATTACAATTCTAAAGGGTTCATTCATGATCCATATGGTGAGAAGTAGACAGGCATGGAGCTTGAACAATAGCTGAGCCCTTATATCCTGATCCACAGGCAGGAAATAAGTGTGTGTGTGTGTGTGTGTGTGTGTGCGTGTGTGTGAGTGTGTGTGTATGAGTGTGTGTGTATGAGTGTGTGTGTGTGTGTGAGAGAGAGAGAGAGAGAGAGAGAGAGAGAGAGAGAGAGAGAGAGAGAGGAGAGACTCTAGACTTAGAGTGGGCTTTTAAAATCTCAAACCTCTGCCAGGCATTGGTGGTTCCTGCACTCGGGAGGCAGAGGCAGGTGGATCTCTATAAGTTCGAGGCCAACCTGGTCTACAGAGGGAGTTACAGGACAACCCCTAAACAATACAGAGAAACCCTGTCTCGAAAAACCAAATAAAAAGAAAAAAAAACCCTCAAACCCATCACCACTGACACACCTCCTCCCTCAAGGCCACACCTATTCCAACAGTTCTACTAACTGGGAACCAAAAATTCAAATATCAAATATATGAATAAAGCAATTGCCATTCAAACCACCATACCTACCCCATTATAAATTGGTGTGTGTGTGTGTGTGTGTGTGTGTGTGTGTGTGTGTTTGTCTGGTTTCTGTATGTGTGTCTCCACATACTTGGCCCTGGTTCTCCTACTCAGTTCTCTTCTGGCATTTTGGTGTCAGTGAATAATCCCTGGTTTTCAGGGTGATTGGAAGTGCTTTTATCTGTTGAGCCATCTCATTGTTCCCCTTATTTAGTTTTAAATTGTATAGATTTAATTTGGACATGATGTATACCCAGACTTTGCACATGATATATGATGAGCATATATAACTTATGAAATGTATGCAAAATGGTATTACTATATATAGTTACCAAACAAGCGCCTTCCAAGAATTCTAAATAAAATGAAGGACAGTGTGCTAGTAAGTGACCAGAAGTCCAAACACTTCAAGGCCAGTGTGGGAACAGTATATTGATTTATCTGGAGTGTCAGTTGTAGCATTAAGGTCAGAAACTTTCTATAGTGACTGAGATTGAACAGAGAGCCCAAGAGCTGTCTTGTACAGGCTTCTGAGTGAGTGCTCTCCTGTCATTCTCTGCTGTCACAGAGAAGGCCTGTTATGTACTATTTCTGTGAGTAGGTCAAGAGTCTCATTGTCATGCTACCTTTCCCTGATTTTCCACATCTGCATTCCTTAATTCTTCAATCCATTCTCCACACTGCTGCTGGAATGTATTCTGTTACATTCAAATATTCTCCTCTCAGCTTTCCATTTGAAGTTCTTCAATTGCCTCTCATTGCCTTCAGGATAAACGCAAACTCTCCAGCCTGACTGACATACAATGTCTTTCATGTGCAGCAGCTATAACATTCAAGTTACAAGCTCTGATGTACTACAGTGCAACTTGCTTTATTTCAATAAGTCAATGTGATTTTCCAATTTATGGTACTCAGTCTACATGACAGACAACTTAATTTTCTAGGTTTCTCTTTTTAGTTTTTCCACGTTTCCCAGTGTTATCAGGTTAAAATTCATCAATTGCCTATTGTAGGAGTGTGCCTTTCCTCTGACCACCTCCTTTATTGAGATATTTGAGCAGCAGGGGGATGTTATGGTTGTTTGAATAAGAATGTCTCCCCTACCAGATAGGCTCATATATTTGCATTCTTAGTCACTAGGGAGTGGCACCATTTGAAGGGATTAGAAGGATGAGGGGTATGGCCTTGTTGGAGGAAGCATGTCACTGAGGATGGCCTTTGAGATTACAAAAGCTTATGACATGTCTAGAGTCTCTTTCTCTGCCTATGGATCAGAATGTTGTTCTCAGCTACTGTGCTGGCATCTTGCTGCATGCCAAGATACTTCCTGCCATGATGATAATGGACAGCACCCCTGCAACAGTAAACAAGCTCCCAATTAAATGTTTTTGCCTTATAATAGCTGCTTTGGTAATGGTGTCTCTTCATAGCCATAGAACAGTGGCTAAAGTTTTGTGTGTCAGCTGTGATCAGACTGGCTTCCAGGCTAGCTTCCCCAAACATCGTCCATTCTAATCTTTTGTCTCTTCTATGATTGCTCAAGCATGTTGCTAAGAATCTTGATTTGCATGTGGTACCAGATGACTTCCCTTCTAACATCTTCATTGTACTTTTTAGAAACCTCACTTCATCTTTAAAAGGCATTTTTCAAGGTTCTCTCAGAGCACTCACATCTTTCTCTTTTACCTCCTCCCTAAACCCATGCCAAGGAGTCCATGGATGAGATAGCCCTTGAGAAGATGTGGAATAGAGCCCTTATTATACTTAGATTATGCCAAACCTCAAATGATTTATTTTATACTCCCATGAATCTAGATTATATTAAATGGGAACAGAGTAAGACAATGATCCTGCATTACCCTAACTCTACTTTTGATTTCTAAATGCCCCATTTTCCTAGCTAAGAATTTTTGTGCTGTAGGCAAGTAGGTTATAAATAAACTCTTTCATCTTAATGGCATCTTCTATCAATCACATTATTTTATATCTTCATCATCATTGTTTGGCATAGGAAACTTAGAATTTGATGCTTAGTCTTCAGACTAAGCTTTAGATTTTCTTTCTGGGTGAGCTGGTCTTCATATTATGTGTGGATTATGCTGCCCAGACATGACTAAAACAACTCAAGATGACCCCTGTGTGAATATTCCAGAATATTGTTTTTGTTATGTTCATTTTCTTCCTTCTGTTGGCAGCTGAATCTAATCCCATTTACCTACCTTGTTGCACATTTATGCACACTCCTTCATCCATAGCACGTGGCTAACATTGTTCAGTATTCATTGAGAGAACATCATGCACATATGATATTCAGGCCTCTCTTCTGACTACTGACCCCTGTGTACCCAAAGTTTGTTGATCTTATGTTTTCTACACAGTTGCATTTTACTTTCAATACACTAATATTACCACTCATTTTTTTTACCAGATGGAACCCTTTGATATTAGGAAATCTGACTTTACATTTGTATATTCACATCTTCCCGTGCCTTTACAGCTAGTTAAATTGCTCTCATTGCCTGGGTATTGCTATATAGATAGACTGTATGAATGAACAAATGATGAATAAATTAGAACCAAAGCAGTTAAGATTAATGGATTTCAAATAATTTTGATTATACACTCACCAGGGAAAAACTGAAAGTAACTTTATGTATTTTAAAAGTTGATATTTATAATATTCATTAGAGTTGAGATAATATTAAAGGTTGTAATTATCAGGATGTACCAATGTGGATATTATATGCCTACCTATTCTGTATCAAATAAAATGCATATAACATAGTGAGTCAATACATTTTTATTCATTTAGATATGTAAATGTTTCTTAAATATTATATAGATTTTATAACTATTCTTTTTCCCCATGAATTAAGTTCATCTACAATTTCATAACAAGGGAAGATGCTTTTATATTTGTAAGTTTTTATAGCTCACTTACCATTGTTTTCTATGAATTAAAGTTAAAGATCTGAAAGTTTAATTTTTAAATTTCTTATAATAATGAATGCTAAGTGTTTTTAAGTCCTTGTTCGTGTTATTAAAACCATTCATCCCAGTAAATGGTTGATCAAAGTGTGGTAAGTACTGGGGTTGGAATGGGTGAATTGTGGTTGGTATACAAAATGAAAATAAATCATTTTAAATAAATAATTAAGCGGCTAAAACATAAGATGAATAAGTTAAGAAGCTTCTAGGACCAGTGAGAAAGCACAGCCATTAATGTTCTTGCAGTGCAAGAATGAAACCCTGAGTTCAACCCCTAGAACTCATGTGAAAAATCAAGGCATGATACACACACTTGTAAAGTCAGGGGTAGGAAAGCAAATGGAAACAGGTCAGCTAGCCAGCCAGCCTGGCCAAATCTGTTTTTATTCAGACCAGTGGGAAATCTTGTTTCTAAACAAAGCAAAGCAAACAAATATCAAATAGATATTTCTTTAGGTAGCACCTAAAGAAAGACATTGGAAACTAACTTGTGGACTTCACACACACACACACACACACACACACACACACACACACACACACAGAGAGAGAGAGAGAGAGAGAGATGAATACACACAGACACACATGAACAGTCACATGAGAACAAACCTATATTCACATAATAGATGCATTTCAGTGATGAATATGTGCTTTATGACACCTAATATTAAGAGTTGTTAGTTATTCTATAGTTTGATACCCAGAAGGCTTTTTGCAAGCAGTAAAATCATGTACACCTGAAGAAATGTTTTATTATTGTTATTATAGGCAGGGGGAATCATATTTGAAAAATTTAGCACAGAGAACTTGATATTTGACATTTTTTCAAGAAGACTGAACTTTTGAAAAGACATATAAAATTTGAGGTTTTGCAAAGTAGTGTTAATGGAAGAAAATCTGTATCAGGTTATATTTCTGTGTTGAAATGACAATCCCAATGTGGAAGAAACAATGTTTGCTGTTCCATAAATAGGAATCACAGGAAAAGCTAGCTCCAGGAGTGGAAATGTGTTTCTTTGTAAATTATATTGAGCTAAATTATAGTTCTACTTCCCTGTGGATATTTTTAACAATTAAGCTAAAGAATCAAAAAATATTGTTTTTCTACCAATACACGGATTATTGTAGACAGACACTCAATCATATATTAAAGAACAGTACAGTATTCTCTGTGGGGAGGGACTTTTTAGATCACTTGCAATTACTTTGTGAAGATCATAATAGGTATATTTCTATTTTCAGTTCTGAATATTGACCTGAGGGCCTACCACATACTAAACAATTATCCTACCACTGAGCTTTGTCCTTAGCCCAGAAACTACTTAGAAAACATTTTCAGAATTAGTGGTCTTTAGTAATAAGATGTGTAAAAATTTCCAAGTTATGCATCAATGTACATATTAAGTATAAATGATCTGATTTTTTTTTCAAATTAGCAAAGTGGTTTCACTCACCTTCACCAGTTTTTACTCATTCTGAAAAACATGATTCGACAAATGTGATTGTTACTTGTCCCTTTTATCTTCCATAAATAATACAGACATAATGGTGATGCACTGAAAGATTGACTGTCAGCTGTTTGAATCGAAAGTGAAGACATACTAGTACATACATATTTCATTTATGAAACATTCTTGTGTGCATATAACTGTTACATTTATGATTTTACAGTGTTAGCTTAATGTAGCCATACATATTTATTTTAACTTCTTTTTTTTATTAATATTTTTTTTCCATTTTAAATTTAGATAAGAAACAAGGTTGCTTCACAAGTCAGTACGAGGTCCCTCTCCCTTTCCCTCCCCTCCTCCCGTGCCCTCCCCCCCATCCCCCCCCCGTAATCCCCTCATTCCCCCAGGGAGGGTGAGGCCCTCCATGGGGGTGTCCATAGTCTGTCATTTCATATAGGGCAGGGCCTAGACCCTTCCCCAAGAGTTCAGGGTGAGAGTGCACCTCACATTGTTCTATGGGAGTCCAGAGACCGTGTGTATACTTGGGATGGGTACTGATCTGCTGTCCAAGGCTCAATAGATTACCTAGGCCTCCTCACTGACACCCAGATTCAGGGGGTCTTGATCAGTCCCATGCTGGATTCCCAGGCTGATGCCTGGGATTCAAGAGTCTATCCTTTCTCACTGTAAGTCAACCCTCTGGGTTTTGTTCCTGTTGTTTTGTGTTTTCTCTGTTTTAAAATTTAATATACACTAGGTTATGAAACACAAACTCTTAAAAGTAATTACTGTGCTTTGAATGTGAAATGTGCTCTGCAGTCTCATATGTTTGAACACATGGCTGCAGGTGGTAGCCTCTTTGGGAAGGCCCTGCAACCTTTAGAAAACAAAACCTTGCTGGAGGAAGTGAGTTACTGGGGATGAGCCATTATGTTTTCTAGTATGTCCCCACCTCCACTGTTTCCTCAATGCAGTTGCTTTGTGACCACACACCTCCTGCTTCCTCTGTCATGGCTTGCCTGCTGAGAGGCACTACATTTCTTTGATCTGCAAGCCAAAACAAACCTTTCCTTCCTCAAGTTACTTCTTATCAGAATTTTGCCACAGTAACTAGAAAATAAATGATATTTTAATTTAAAGTTATTTAGTTCATTGCTCCCCTTTAACACTTTATAGTAAGTTTTTCTCTCTCCTTTCCCTGGAATTCTCCTGCACTCAGTAGGTCCTTACTGCATTCCTAACCTCTGTGAGTATTCTAAGTCAATCACACACATCAGAAGATTCAAAACTGATCCCAAGTGACAGAGAGAGAAGATGTGAGGATGATCCTTCTGTGTCTTGGTTGCTTTGCTCAGGATGATTGTTTCCATATCCATTTCCTTGCAAATTTAATCATTTCAATTTTTGTAATAATTGAATAAAGGCAAAGAAAAAGATTTAAGTTATGGTGAAGAATGAGAGAATGGAATAAAAGGGGGGAAGATAGGGAGGGATAACTAATACTGAAGGTCTTTCTCAAAGATGCTTTTGAAACTCACTACTACAGAAACTTCATAAATACATATATACACATACACACTCATCCACATGCTTTTAAAAATTTTTGGCCAATGTTCTCCTATAGATTTCCAAGCAGTCATAGGCAGTTTCTAATAATTTTGGCTACTTTTCAGAATTTGAACCATATACTTGAATCACAGATGACACTGATATTAAGTTCATACACACCTGAAAACTTCCTCTCTATTAACTAGAATTCATGGCTCTGGGTAGTAATATTCAAACTGCTAAGGGAGAAAAGTAAAACTCAATCTACAATGACTGGTCTGAGACAATAAACCCATTAGTGCAGTAGTGGTGAAAGTTACAGAAGTAACCCTTCATTTTCCTATTAGATAAAAGTCTTGTTTCATGAAACAGAACCCATACCTGGCATTATTAAAGGGATTAAGAACCCATGACAAGATACTGCTATTATACTGCTAAATGGGCATAGTATTAAACTGACTTCTAATGACTTATTGCAATACCTAGACATTAGGATATCTTTTAACCCTCGTCAGAGAAGATGCTTCTTGCAGTAGATGGCAATTAACATAGAGTCTCCTACCTGGTTAGTGTGGCAAGAATAAAAGCCTCTAGGTGCCAATCGAAAGTTGGACATTGATGTCTCACCTCAAATTTCAGGGATCTTTGTAGAAGACAGGAGCATAAAGATTGAAAGAGTCAGAAGTGGTGGATAACATTAAAGACACAGATTTCACAGATACAGCAAAATGGATTCTCATTTGAACTCAAGTGATTATGAATGCATGCTCAAGATTTGTGTACATTCTAGTCACATTAAATCCCAGCATAGAGGAAAAGAAGGTGGGTATGCATTTCCACCATTAGTTTTTAGTAGATGCTAGGAGAGGGAGTCAGATATTTCAGTGGTGTGACTCCTGGTGGACTGATAACATACCAGTTAAGGCTTCAACATAAGACTAGCTGGGTACAAACCAGACTCAAACGGAAAAGAAAAAAAAAAAAGAAGTGATCTCAAAGTTGGGTGTGAAGATTGTAAAGGTTGTAAAGGTAGTAGTTGTCAGGGTAAGTTTAAAATACTTGTATGAAATTCTAAAACAATCAAATATCATTCAAAATCATTTGGACTATAATTCAATAGCGAAATCAAAAATTGTAATAGTTGCAGAAAGAAAATTTAATGTCACCGAAAATTTTCTGTAGAAGGTATATGTACTTGAACTTCCTTCAACACTGCATTTATTGAGGCTCACATGCTGTGTTTATTGAGGTATTATGAGTGCCTTCACCATCATGTTTCACAGGATGTCAAACACTTGCTGGAAGACAAAATAAATGTATTGATGAGCCGTGAGTTATATAACCATATTCTATTTGGTGAATTGTGATTGTACATATTTCTCTGCATATTATGCAGTTTTTTGAATGTATATACACACACATAAACTATTTCCTCACTGTTGCTTATATAAATTTTACAGTTGTTTTACCTAAAATTAAGGTATATTTTATCATCCTGTAACTGATAGAAAATAAAGAAATCCTTTGCAGCTTTGCTTGCTTAGTTCCCATTTCTAAATAGTTATATATCTTTATATTCAAATAATTGGGCTATAAAGTTTACATAACCATCTGCTCTTCTAGTCCTTCCAGTCTGGGCTCCTCCTTTCATATAAGGTGTTTAGATCCTGTTAGGGACTTTTCTGTTGATTTTGTCCTTGAAATGGAACTCTTTGGAAGGTGTCCTTTCGCCTTTTAGTTTTGGTTAAGCATTAATCTATTCTTTTGCAGTATTTCTTCTTTTTTTCCTTTCTTTTTCTTTTCTTTCTTTCTTTTTTGGTTATTACAATGTTTAAGAAGCTTCTGTTCTTTTTCAGAAACTATTTGATCATAAGGGAATTGGAATGCTACATTTCAAACACTGAACACCTCATCCTGAGGAATGAAAGGCTTTGAAATGGAGGTACCTAGTGTCCTTGCATATGGACCTGAGCTCCAGAGTCTGGGCTGACTTGAAAGCAGAGACATCAAAAGTATACAATTTAGAAAAATTTTGTCAAGCTAATCTTCAAGATACCTAAATTTCAAGCTTTTCCCATTTGTCACTTTTTACTTCCTTGACCTTGTTCAATTTTGGAAACATAAGCACAAAGCTTCTATGGAAAACTGTTAATTGAACCATGTCAATTGCACAAATGTGAGAACATAAAAAAACTAAAGCTGGGATTCTGTTAGACATTTTAAACTTGGACATCATTTGCTAGATAAAGAATCTATGGTTAATAGACATGATTCTTTAATTGTCACATGATTGATACTATCAAAACTTTTACAGAAACTTCCTTCATGAATATTAACAATAGTATTTTCATAACAAATTACATGATTAATCTTTTATTATTTTAAATGGCTGTGAAATATTTATAAACTTTTATTCAAGCAATCCATGATCTGCATTGCTAATAGTTTTTCTGATTAAAAATATTATAGTATTAGTACTTAAATGTATGGCTTTAGAAATTGTACACATGATACAAATTAACTGTAAATATGAATTGGTGGTATTGTTAGTGTATTTCTTTAACAAAACATACAATGACTTCATTGTGACGATTTTCAAGTCAGAATGCTCACATTGTCAAACTAATTTCTAAAATCTTATCTTTGGATGCTCTTTTTTCTTTCCTAAGTATAAGGAATCACCCCTTGATTTTTTTTGTTCCAGTGGACTTAAGTCACAGGTGGGAAGGACACTGAAGTTCTTGGTTTTATGTCTATAAACAGCCATGATTTAATATTTCTACTTGATCACACTGCTTATACCACTTGTTATTCATGTTTTAAATAAATAATATTAATTAATCCTTGCTTTTTTGTTCTGAACTTATGAATATTTTCAAATGGTTCTAATAACTTTCTACCCAAAGAAATACACCTTCAATAACAATCATAAGTTTTATTTTAATATTTGAGATTATAATATAATTATATCATTTCCCTCTTTGCTTTTTCCATTAGTTGTTGTTGTAATTAATATATAACATATACTACATTATTTATCAGTATTCTATCATAATCCTATATTACTATATATTCCTAAATATAACCTATATGTCAGTATAATGTTACTTGTGTGTATGTTTTCAGGTCTGATCATTTGGTACTGGATAAGAAATTCATGTTTTCTTCTCTGGAGAAATTATTACTCCTGTTCTCAGTTTTCTTTAGTTGCCTGTTATTCTTGGTGTAGATTTGTAGCCTTATGAAGCTATTCCTGTCTGCTTAGACATGTCTACTGTTGACCTTTGTTCAACAGATATTTAGGCATTCATACTGATGGGACTTTATGGGTATAGCTAACTTCTGACATTGCTAAGAGACAAAATCTCACAGTAAACTCCCTGACCTTCTGGTTGTAGCCATCTTTCCACACTATCTTCTGAAATGTTCTCTGAGCCTTAGGTGAAGGTATACTTTTCTAGATTTGTGCACTGGGACTGTACACAGAACCATACACACAGATTGTGTCTTAGTTATGGTTTCTACTGCTGTGAAGAGATATTATGACACACCACAGCAACTCTAATAAAAAAAACAACAACAAAACCCAAAGCATTTAATTATGGCTGGATTACAGTTTTAGAAGTTTACTCCATTATTACCATTCAACAGACATGATACTGGAGAAAAGCTGAGGATTCTATCTCTTGATCTGTTTTTAGCATAAACAACTGTGACACTTGAAGTGACCTGAGCATATATGAGACATCAAAGCCTGCCTCCACAATGGCATACTTCCTTCAGCAAGACCACATCCACTCCAACCAGGCCAGACCTCCTAATAGTGGCATTCCCTATGGGCCAAGCATTCAAACACACGAGTTTAGGGAGGCTATACCTATTCAAACCACAACAGATTATTTGTGGTTTCCTGTAGTGGTCTCTGTTTGTTGAAAAGAGAAATTTCCTTGATGAGGGATGAAGACTATACATACAAGTGGGTATATGGACAGATGTTTGCATTGTTGTTAGGATTATGCTATTTTTAGTAACATAGTAGTTATTGGTTCTCCTCCAGTAATCATGTCTTCACTATCCCTGAGTAGTTGACTAGAGGTTTCCAGTATAAATCACAGTTTTCATCTTGTTGAGAGGGTCTTAATTCCAACTAGAGAGATGTTGGTTACAGAAAGGTACACATGATACTACTGAATCCTTAGGATCATCATGTCATGCTGGTCTCTGATCACTCAAAATAATTGCTGTCATTTAGAAACGGGGAATAATGTAGATTCATATGTTTTGGTAATAACCTGAGTTACTTGTTGGATTGCTTTGGTTCAGTAAGGTGGAACTGTTACAAAGAGCAGCTTTGGAAATTCAGGCTGATTAGACATTCAATTCTCTTTTTGTGCCTAAGACTAGATGTCCAACTGGAGTAACTCATGGGAGGAAGGATTTAACTGGGCTCAAAGCTTAGGGAGAGTTGATCACGGTGTCAGATGGCACAATGGCGATGGCATTGTAGTGGGAGTGGCTTGTCCTGTGGTAGGGATGAACTGCTGCAGCATGCTGTGCCTTAGCCAGCCAAGAACAGGAGAGTTTCTGCAAAGCCTGGTAGATTTTGGCCCTGAAGTCACAATGTAGCAATCCACTTCCTCCATCTAGGCTCTGCCTTCTAAAATGCTACAGCTTAAGAAATCAGCATCACCACCACGGGACCATTTTCTAAGTACATGTTCCCATGGGGAACATTTCATATCCAATCCATAACACAAAGGCATCTGAACTGACAAGACTCTCTTAGACAGAGTCAGTGTAGGAGGTAGTGAAAACTTCATGTGTGGTTGGATATGGAGTCAGCTTTCTGTGAATGCTGTCCAGTTTACTTCAGATTTTGAACTTAAACCCTGGTGACTCATGACCAGTAGAAACTTGCAAAGCCTTAACAGAGAGCATCTGTCTGTCACTTGAAAGGAGAGATTATACCAAAGGCACAAAATCAGTTGAAACTTCACCAAAGCAGAACTTAAGAGACAAGAAGTAAATCTCGAGCAAGTACCACAAATGGAGAGTAAGAACAAAAGGGATGTGAATCTTTTGGATATATGCCTAAGTTGGAGTTGCTGGGTCTTGTGGAAGGTTTATTCCCAATTTTCTGAGGAATCTCCATACTGATTTCCAAAGTGGCTGTATGAGTTGACACTCCCACCAGCAGTGGAGGAGTGTTCCCCTTTCACCACAACCTCTCCAGCATAAATTACCTTTGGTGTTTTTGATTTTTAGCCATTCTGACAGGAGTAAGATGGTATCTCAGAGTTGTTTTGATTTGCATTTCCCAGATAGCTAAGGATGTTGAGCATTTTCTCAAGTGCCTGTCAGCCTTTTTAGACTCCTGTATTGAGAATTCTCTATTTAGTTCTGTAGCCCACTTTTTTATAGGATCGTTTGGTGTTTTGCAGACTTGCTTCTTGAGTTCTTTGTAAATTTTGGAGATCAGCCCTCTGTCAGATGTGGGGTTAGTGAATATGTTTTCCCATTCTTTGGTCTGCCTCTTTGTCTTCCTGACTGTGTCCTTTGCCTTACAGAAGCTTCTCAGTTTCAGGAGGTCCCATTTATTAATTGTTGATCTCACTGTCCATGCTACTGGTGTTATGTTCAGGAAGCTGTCTCCTGTACCAATTCGTTCAAGGGTACCATCCACTTTCTCTTCTAAGAGGTTTAGTGTGGCTGAATTTATGTTGAGGTCTTTGATCCATTTGGACTTAAGTATTGTACATGGCAATAGACATGGATCTATCCACATTCTTCTACATGCCAGCATCCAGTTATGCCAGCACCATTTGTTAAAAATGCTTCCTTTTTTCCATTGTATATTTTTAGCTTCCTTGTCGAAGATCAGATGTTCATACATATATGGGTTAATATCAGGGTGTTCAATTCTATTCCATTGGTCTACCTGTCTATTTTTGTTCCAATACCAAACTGTTTTCAGGACTACAGCTCTACAATAGAGCTTGAGGTAAGGTATGGTGATGCCTCCAGACGTTGCTTTGTTGAGTTAGGTTGTTTTGCCTATCCTGGGTCTTTTGTTTTTCCATACAAAATTTATTATTTTTTTTCAAGGTCTGTGAAGAATTGTGCTGGGATTTTAATGGGAATTGCATTGAATCTGTAGATTCGTTTTGGCATGATTGCCATTTTTACTACATTGATCCTACCTAACCAAGAGTATGGGAGATCTTTTCATTTTCTGAGGGCATCTGATCCACTATGTTCATAGAAGCATTATTTGCAACAGCCAGAACTTGGAAGCAACCTAGATGCCCCTCAACCGAAGAGTAGATAGAGAAAATGTGGTACATTTACACTATGGAGTACTTATTCAGCAGAAAAAAAACAATGGAATCCTGAAATTTGCAGGCAAATGGATGGCACTAGAGGAAACCATCCTGAGTGAGGTAACCAAGTCACAAAAAGAGAAACATGGCATGTACTCTCTCATATATGGATTTTAGACATAGATCTGGGGAGTGCCAGCCTTCAATGGCTGATGGAAGCAGAGGCCGACTCTTACAGCTAAACACTGCACTGAACTCAAGGAATCCAGTGACAGAGAGGGAGGACTGATGAGCAAAGGGGTTAAGACTGGGCTGGTTTAACTCCTAGAAACAGCTGACCTGACAAGGGTTAGCTCTTGAATCCCAGACTGATGGCTGGGAATCCAGCATGGGACCGATCAAGACCCCCTGAATGTGGGTGTCAGTGAGGAGGCCTAGGTAATCTATTGGGGCTTGGGTAATAGATCAGTATTTTTCCCGGGTATACAAATGGACTTTTGACTCCCATCCAACAATGTGAGGTGCACTCTCACCCTGAACTCTTGGGGGAGAGTCTAGGCCCTGTCCTGGATGAAATTACAGACTATGGACACCCCCATCGAGGGCCTCACCCTCCCTGGGGAAATGAGGGGATATTGGAGGGGTTGGTGAGAGGACATGGGAGGAATGGAGGGAAATGGAGAGAGAAGTGGAATTGGAATGTGAAGCAACCTTGTTTATAATTTCAATTTCAATTTAAAAATAAAAATTAAAAAAAAGAACAAAAGGGAACTAGAACTACTTTAACAAGAATTAAAAATTAATGTAACTCAGGACCTGGGTTCCCTCTTCACACCCAGAGCTTGCCTGTCAACATGCTTGTTTGGATCAAGAAGTTCCAAGAGGAAAGACACAAGAATACCTCACATAGATTAACAGTAAGCCTGGAAGAAGTCTATGTATTTGTTTTTGTTGCAAGAAGTCAAGCAAGCAGCATGTCCACCCAGAACTTCAAGAGAAACTGGACAAGTGTGCCGATTATAGGCTGTAAGAGATGGAATTAAGTTTAGTGTATGATTCACTGATTTTTTTCTTTATTAGTTTTTATAAAAATTAGAAACAAGCTTGCTTCACATGTCAATCGCTGCTCCCTCTCCCTCCTCTGCCACCCATAAATCCCCCCAACCCCCCAACCAATCCCTACTCAAATCCCCTGGAAGGGTGAGGCCCACCATGAGGGATCTCCAGAGTCTGTCATTTCATCCAGGGCAGGGCCTAGGCCTTTCCACAAGAGTCCATGTTGAGAGAGCATCCCTCATTGTGGGATGGGCACTCAAAGTATATTTTCAGGCCAGGGATAAATACTACCCAAGGCCTCATAGATTGCCTAGGCCTCCTCACTCACACTCACATTCTGGGGGTCTAGGTCAGTCCCATGCTTTCCACACAGCCATCAATCTAGGGTCCATGAGCTCCCCCTTGTTCAGGTCAACTGTTTCTGTGGGTTAAACCATCCCAGTCTTAACTCCTTTGCTCATCAGTTCTCCCTTCTGTCACTGGATTCCTGGAGTTCAGTTCAGTGTTTAGAGTGGGAGTCTGCCTCTGTTTCCATCAGTCACTGGATGAAGGTTTTGTTTCCCAGACTCTCTGGCAATGGGATTATAGGCTGGCACTCCCCTGATTCGTGTATAAATTCCATATATGAGTGAGTACTAATTTTGTGACTGATTTTTATGACATTTTCTGTGTACCCAGAGGGGAGATAGGGAATGAATGAAAACCAAGTCCACTCCACAGCACTGCTCATCTGTTCTGGTCCCTGTACCAACCACTTCTAGCTTTAGAGTATGTGCTCAGCTCTTTCCCTATGGTCCTCAGGGAGGAATTTCTAAAATTATAGGAGTTTACATCAGTGCCCATCTTACAGTGGGCACTATTGATCTGCCATGGGAAAGTTCATGTTCCCCAAAGTGCTTCACTAACAGTTTGCTGCAGGTCCAAACAGATGTTACTGAAAGAACCTCACTGGGTCTCTATCCCTGTCAAAAGTCATAAGTCACACACCTGAAATATTGTATTACCTTTAATTAAAACAGGAGCCTAAAGTCCTTGCTCATGTAAACCTACAGCATGTTCTATATAGCAATTTTTACTTAAATACTAGGCCAGTTTGCTCATTTGAAATTTTCATTTGTAAATTATAAGTTATTCCAAATTATAAGTTATAGCATCTTGTGCTATCTATGGTAGATGCATGTAATTAACTTCACAAAAGGCACTATAGGGATTTCATATATTAAATTTTTTTTCATAAATCCATTTGCTACCTTCCCTGCTTCTTTCTACTTTCACAAGAGCAAGATGTGGTCATGGCAAGAAAGTGGAAATCAAAACAGCACAGGTAGCCATTCCAGATAAACGCAAGGAAATCCTCCTTTTGTCTTTGATAATGGTGCGAGTCCCATTTGTGGAGTACACTAGAGTGCATTTAGATTAAGTGTTCTCTTCAGTTTGCTTCATAAGCTCTTGAAGATCCTGAGAGCAGAGAACTGAATGATTCCAGGCAGCTTATCCTGAGCTTTGGAGAGATTATCCCCCAAGTTCGCTGGCAGGCCTGCAGAAGGTGACCTGCCTGTTATCTCCGAACGCTCCACACTGGGGAGATCACCAGCACCATTATGGCCCTTGCGCCTGTAAATGCCTTTAAGCAGCTTTAGATTCAAGATATATAGCATGGGCCTCGAGCAGGAAATTACATCGCCATGGTTTCTCTGCTGGCCCTTGTTTAGAAACAGTGCTCACATCTTTGATTTTGACAAGGAAATAACAGCTGTTTGGGGATCATTTGGCCATCTGTTCTTTATTGCTTATATTATTAACATTTACCAGGGCTAATTGGTATTTTGAAGTGACTCAGATAATTGATCAAGAAATATCCAACTATGTTTATCATGTTGCTTGTTTTTAAAATGCAAGCAGCAGCAGCAGCAGTTACTTAATGTTGTCTCAACATTGACACTGAGTCCACCTGTCCAAATTCCATGATAAAAAGAGAAAGCATCAGATAATTGCTTTCAATTTTACTCTTCAGTATTAACTCAAATTATCTAAGTTTCTTCACAGTCCCATGCTATAAGAAGCTATATCACTCAGAAGATATTTCAAATTCTTTTTAACGTTTTAAAATTATTATCTTCACTTTTTATACACATTGATATTATTGGTAGTTCAGAGGTTTCTTGAAACCTAAGATAATTTTTAATACTTTTAATGTGAATTTTTATTGGTGTGTATTAATTCATTGGCCTGTATTCTAGATTTTATAATGATGTTTTCACACAAATGTATCATGTATTTTGATTATACTCACCCATACTCTTTCTTTTTCCCCCATCTTCCTTCTGCTATTCCAATTCTTTCCCCTAGATAGTCCCTTCCTCTTTTATGTATGCATATGAGCCTACATATCTACATAAAATCTAGGATCCACAATGACAAAAACGTCGCATTTGTTTTTCTGCATCTGACTTACTTAATGTAATATGATGGTTTCCAGCTGAACCTACTTTCCTGCAAATGAGATAGAATGGATACTGGGAATGTTATAGATAGACTTAATGATATTTGACTAAGCCATAAAGAAGGGCAGAATTATGTCATAGTTATAATTTTATCCACTGATGTTATTTGTAAAATGCTGAATAATGCCCGGATCTCAATAAATGCACCTTAAATGTTTGTGTATACACAGCTGTCTTGTGGGTCAATTGCAAGTAATAAAATAATGGCAGAGATTCTGCCTTGGACCTAAATGGCATGAATTGTAAAAATTGCTGGTTTATACAACCAACATTTATTGAAAGCTTCCTAAATATGCCAATTTGGCCTGAATTGCTATAATATCTTTCATCTTCTTTTTCTGTGTGCAGTCTTTTCTACCCATTTTCATTCTATACACTACTATAGTAACATCATTCTATAATTTAATGTCCTTTGCATTACTGTTCCTTAGAACATTTTATTAATTCTCTGTATATCTCAAGCAAAGTGCAAATATAGTGTCAAAAATTTCATTATGATATACTGTGTGTATGTATATATATATACGTGTATGTTTTTGTTCCAGCATCTTATGTCTCATGTTTCTGTAAGACTTCTTTTTCTGTTTAAAATTGATATTCCTCTATTTATTTGAAAACAACCCTAACAGACTTTAAAATTTGGCAAAAATTACTTACTCTAAACTCTAGTCCTCAACTGGCATTGTATCATATGCCCCAGCTTTATGTTCTAATCATCCTCAGTGTTCCAGCTCGATATCTTGGTGTTGTGTTACTTGAATCATTGTTTGCTCTTTTGAAATGTTTAAGCTCCTGGGTGTCAAAATTTTGTCTTCTCTTACCTCTAAAGTATTCACAGCTTGTGTAATTTAATGGTTTTCCAATAAAACTTTGATAACTATATATAGCAGCAGCTCTGCTAATTGCTAAACCCTTTAAGCCATTGTAACTTAAGATTAATGTGCTTATGATCTGTATTCCATCATTCAATTCTTGCAATAACCCTTTTTATGTTGGAGGCAGGTACCATCTTTTTCTTTACTGAATATCACACCTAATGCTTGAAAAAAGAAACACCTCAAAAACAATTTTGATATATAGTATATAGCTCAGTAGTTGAGTGCAAACATGGGGACAACACACCTCCAAAATCCAATCAAATTGTGAATGGATACTTAGAAAAATCCAGAAATATAGCTACTATAAATGTGCTCATTTCACCAGGACCACATCAAAAGCTTAAAGAAATCACATACAACTTCAATGTTGGACTCCACTAAATACTGGATTCATAATTTGAACACATATATCCTGATTCTCTAACTCATGTTGTTTACCTTATCATAATGCATCTCACACACAATGCTCTGAAGAAGAAAATGATATTAGGACAAAGTAATTGTAATCAGCATTCTAAAATGTCTTAACCTACATGATGAAAGATGATGTAGTTGATACTCAAGGTGAAATTATGTAAGTGGGCAGAAAATTTCAACAAAAATCTGTCCTTAGATATATGGGGGATAGGTGTAGGGCAAGAAAGGGTATCAAATTGAGTTTTGAAGGGGATTGGCACCATTATAACTAGTGGGGTAATATAAAATGCCTTACTTCTCTCTTGGATCCCCTGACCTGGGGAACACAGCCAGGTTGACTCACCCCAGAGAGACAGTCAAGGACCAAGTGACAAGGAGCCTGCAGAGAGAGTGGGTCTACTTCTGCTGGCACTCAGGACAGAGAGCAGAGAACAGAGGCAAGAGAGTATTTCATTTGCTTGCACCCACTGAAAGGGAACCCTGGATCACCTACCTACCAGGAGAGGAAGAGGCTTTTTCTACAATGACTGTAAGATGTGATGGGAAAGAGGCAATATAAGAACACACTCAGCAACTGAAAAACAAATACGACACCACCTAGTCTAGAGATTCTACACCAGCAAGACTGAACACCCCAGTGTAGATGAAGCAGAAAGGAATGACCTTAAAACATCTTCATGAAAATGATAGAGGCGCTCAAAGAGGATATGAGAAAATCCCTTAAAGAAATGGAAGAAAAAACAAACCATAAAATCCAACAAATGCAAAAAAGGAGGCAAACACAAAGCAAAAATTGCAAGAAACAGTTTAAACAGTGCAAAGGTTGAAAGCTGACATGGAGACAATAAAAAAACGCAATCTGAAGGAATGCTGGAAATAAAAAATTGGGGAAATGGTCATGTATTACAGATGCAAGCATAACTAACAGAATGCAAGAGATGGAAGACAGAATGTCAGGTGTTGAAGACACATTAAGAGAAACAGATTCATCGACAAAAAAATCTTAAGTCCAAAACTCCCTAACACAAAACATCCAGGAAATATGGGACACCGTGAAAAGACCAAACTGAAGAATAATAGGTGTACAAGAAGGTGAAGAAACCCAACTCAAAGGGGTTGAAAACACATTCAATAAAATCATAGAAGAAAACTTTCCCAACCTAAAGAAAGACATGCCAATGAAGGTACAAGAAGCTTACAGAACACCAAATAGAGTGCATCACAAAAAAGTCCCCTTGCCACATAGTAATCAAGGCCCCAAGCATACAGAATAAAGAAAGGATACTTAGAACAGCCAAGGAAAAAGGCCAAATAACATATAAAGGCAAACCTATCAGAATTATACCTGACTTCTCCATGGAAACTCTGAAAGCCAGAAGTTCCTGGATAGATATCCTGTCAACAGTAAGGGACCACAGATGTCAGCCCAAACCACTATACCCAGCAAAACTTTCAATCAATATAGATGGAGAAAACAAGATATTCTATGACAAAACCAGATTTAAACAAAACATATCCACTAACGAAGCCCTACAGAAAGTTCTAGAAGGAAAACTCCAATCCAAGGAAGCTAGCTACAACCAGACAAACATAGGCAATAGATAATCCCACTTTACCCACAGCCAAAAGAGAAAAGGGTTGCAAATCCACACACAATTCCACTGCCATCAACCATTCTAAAACAAACAACACTGAGAAATTAAAGTCATTAATATCCCTCAATATTAATGGTCTTAACTTGCCCATGAAAAGGCACAGGCTAACAGAATGGATTCGAAGACAGGATCCATCCTTTTGGTGCATACAAGAAACACACCTAGCTTCAAAGACAGATGTTAACCTCAGAGTTAAGGGTTGGGAAAAGATTTTCCAGTCAAATTCACCCGAGAAACAAGCAGGGGTAGCAATCCTAACATCTAATAAACTAGACTTTAAATTGAAATCAATCAAAAGAGATGAAGAAGGTCATTTCATATTCATCACAGGAGAAATCCACCAAGATGAAGTCTCGATTCTGAACAACTATGCCCTAGACACAAAGGCATTCTCATTCATCAAAGAGACATTATAAAATCTCAAACCACACATACAACCTCACACACTTATAGTGGGAAACTTCACCACCCCACTCTCACCACTGGACAAGAATACCAGACAGAAACTTAACAAAGAAACAAAGGAACTAATAGAAGTTATGACCCAGTTGGGTTTGACTGACCTCTATAGAACATTCCATCCAAACACCAAAGAAGATACCTTCTTCTCCCCACCACATGGAACCTTCTCAAAAATCAACCACATACTTGTCAACATATCAAAACTCAACAGGTACAAAAAAAAACCTGGAATAACTCCATGTACCTTATCAGACCACCATGCTTTCAAGTTAAAATTCAGCAACAACACAAGTTGCAGAAACACTGCAAACTCATGGGAATTGAATAATTCACAATTGCACCACTCCTAGGTGACAGATGAAATAAAAAAATTAAAGACTTCCTAGATTTCAGTGAGAATTATGACACAAAATACCCAAATTTATGGGATACTTTGAAAGCAGTGCTATAAGGGAAGTTCATAGCACTAAAGGCCCACATGAAGAAACTGAAAAATAGTCACACTAGAGAATTAACAACATAACTGAAAGCTCTAGAACAAAAAGAAGCAAACTCACCCAGGATGAGTAGATAATCAAATTGAGGACTGAACTCAATAAAGCAGAAACTAGGCAAACAATACAAAGTATCAATGTAAGGAAGAGTTGGTTCTTTGAGAAAATCAACAAGATAGACAACCTTTATCCAAACTCACCAAATGGCAGAATGTGAACATGAAAATTAACAAAAACAAGAAATGAAAAGGGGAACATAACAATGGACACTGAGAAAATCCAGAGAATGATCAGGTCATACTTTGAAAACCTGTACTCCACAAAATTCAAAAATTTAAAGGAAATGAACAACTTTCTGGATAGTTATCACCTGCCAAAAGTAAATCAAGAACAGATAAGCAATTTAAATAGACCTATAACCCCTATGGAAATAGAAACAGTCATCAAAGTCTCCCAACTAAGAAAAGCCAAGGGCCAGATGGCCTCAGTGCAGAATTCTACCAGAAATTCAATGATCAGCTTATAACAATTCTCCTCAAAGTATTCCATGCAATAGAAGAAGAGTCTTTGCCAAACTCTTTTTACAAGGCTTCAATAACCTTGATAGCCAAGCCACACAAAGACACAACTAAGAAGGAGAACTTCAGACAAATATCCCTCATGAACATTGATGCAAAAATACTCAATAAAATAATGACAAATCAGATCAAAGAACACATCAGAAAACTCATCCACCATGATCAAGTAAGTTTCATCCCAGGGATGCAGGGATGGTTCAACATACACTATTTCATCAATGTAATCCCCCATATAAACAAGTTGGGAAAAAAATTAACATGATCATCTCACTACTTGCTGAAAAAGCTTTTGACAAAATCCAACACCCCTTCATGATAAAGGTCTTGGAGAGATCAGGGATAGCAGGAACATACCTAAACACAATAAAAGCTATATACAGCAAACCAATAGCCAACATCAAGCTAAATAGAGAAAAACTCAACGGAAGTCCTCTAAAACCAGGAAAAGACAAGGCTGCCCACCCTCTCTATACCTCTTCAATATTGTACTTGATGTTCTAGCCACAGTAATAAGACAACAAAAGGAGATCAAGGGAATACAAATTGGAAAGGGAGAGGTCAAACTTTCACTATTTGCAGATGATATGATAGTTTACATAAGTGACCTGAAAAACTCTACCAGGGAACTCCTACAGCTGATAAACACTTTGAGCAAAGTGTCAGGTTACAAGATCAACTCAAGAAAATCAATATCCCTGTGATATACAGACGATAAATGGGCTCAGCAAGAAATCAGGGGAACATCATCCTTTTCAAATGCCACAAACAACATAATATATCCTTGGATAACACTAACCAAACAAGTGAAAGACCTGTATTGCAAGAACTTTGAGTCTTTAAAGAAAGAAACTAGAGAAAACACCAGAAAATGGAGCAATCTCCCATGCTCTTGGATTGGTAGGATCAACACAGTAAACATGGTAATCTTGCCAAAAGCAATCTACAGATTCAATGATATCCCCACTAAAATCCCAGCACAATTCTTCACAGACCTTGAAAGAACAATTCTCAACTTTATATAGAAAAACAAAATACCCAGGATAGCCAATATCAACCTGTCCAACAAGGCAATGTCTGGAGGCATCACCATTCCTGACTTCAAGCTGTATCATAAAGCTATAGTCCTGGAAACAGCTTGGTATTGGCACAAAAATAGACATGTAGACCAATGGAACCAAATAGAAAACCCTGATATGAACCCACATACATATGAATACTTGTTTTTGACAAAGAAGCTAAAATTATACAATGCAAAACAAGAAAGCATCTTCAACAAGTGGTGCTAGCATAACTGGATGCTGACATGTAGAAGACTGATAATTGACCCATGTCTATCACCATTCACCAAACTTAAGTCCAAATGCATTAAAGACCTCAACATAAACCCAGTCACATTGAAACTGCTAGAAGAGAAAGTGGGAGGTACCCTTGAACAAATTGGAACATGAGACTGCTTCTTGAGCATAACAACAGTATCACAGACAATGACATCGACAATTAATAAATGGGACCTGCTGAAGCTGAGATGCTTTTGCAAGGCAAAGGACACAGTCAACAAGACAAAAAGGCAGCTCACAGAATGGGAAAAGATATTCACTAACCCCACATCTGACAGAGGGCTGATCTCCAAAATCTACAAAGAGCTCAAGAAACAAGTCTCCAAAGCATCAAAGGATCCAATTAAAAAGTGGGCCACAGAACTAAATAGAGAATTCTCAATAGAGGAGACTACAATGGCTGAGAGACACTTAAGAAAGTGCTCAACATCCCTAGCAATCACGGAAATGCAAATCAAAACAACTCTGAGACACCAACTTGCTCCTGTAAGAACAGCTAAAATCAAAAACTCCAATGACATTTTATGCTGGAGAGGATGTGGAGAAAGGGGAATACTCCTCCCCTACTGGTAGGAGTGTCAACTCATGTGGCCACTATGGAAATCAGTATGGAGATTCCTAAGGAAAATGGGAATCAGTCTACTACAAGACCCAGAAATTCCACTCTTAGGCATATACCCAAAGATTCACATTTATACAACAAGGACATCTGTTCCACTATGCTTATAGCAGCATTATTTACACTAGCCAGAAACTGGAAGCAACCTCAGTGACCATCAACTGAACAGTGGATAGAGAAAATGTGGTATAATTACACAATGGAATACTATTCAGCAGAAAATAAAAATGGAATCTTGAAATTTGCAGATAAATGAATGGAACTAGAAGAAACCATCCTGAGTGAGGTAACCCAGTCACAAAAAGACAAACATGGTATGTACTCACTCATATATGGATTTTGGACATGAATCAGGTCAATGCCAGTCTACAATCCCACTGTCAGAGAGGCAGTGTAACAGGAAGGACCCTGAGAGAGACATGCATGGTACCCCAGAGAAGGTGGAATGATGCAAGATCTCCTGAGCAGATTGGGAGTACAGGATGGGGTAGGAGATACAGAGCCAGGAAAAAGAGAGGGAGAGAAGAGGAAGGAAGAGGAGGACATGGGGGAGCAGGAAGGTTGAGTTGGGTGAAGTATGCAGGAGAGCAGAAAAGGAGATACCATAATAGACAGAGCCATTCTAGGTTTGAGGGGAGATCTGGCACTAGTGAGATCTCCAGAGATCTCCAAGGATGACACCAACTGGCAAACTAAGCAGTATTTGAGAGACTACATTAAATGTCCCTCCCTAATAATGATTTTGACGACTGTCTTACATACCATCCTAGAACCTCCATCCAATGACAGAAGGAAGCAGAGGCAGACACCCACAGCTAAACACTGAACTGTACTCCTGGAACCTGGTGACATAAAGGGAGGAGTGATGAGCAAAGGTGTCAAGACCGGGCTGGTGAAATCCAGAGAAATAGCTGACCTGAACAAGGGGAAGATCTTGGACCCCAGACTGATGGCTGAGAGGCCAGCATGGGACTGATCTAGACCCCCTGAATGTGGGTGTCAATGAGGAGACTCAGGCAATCTATGGCGTTTTGGGGTAGTAGATCAGTATTTATCCCTTGCACACAAATCAACTTTGGGGACCCATCCAACATTGAGGGATGCTTTCTCAATCTGAACACTTTGGGGAGGGCCTGGGCCCTCCTAGGAACGAAGTTTCAGACTCTAGAGATCACCCACGGAGGGCCTTACCCTCCCTAGGAAATGGAGTGGGGATTGGGTGGGGGTCTGGCAGGGCTGGTGGGGTAGAGTGGGTGTGGAGGGGAGGGAGAGGGAGCTGGGACTAACATGGGAAGCAAGCTTGTTCCTAATTTAAATATATAACAAAAAGTGTAATAAAAAATAAAAAAGAATGCATTTTCAGCCAGGTGGTGGTGTTACACACCTTTAATCCCAGCAGCAGGAAGGTCTTTGTGAGTTCAAGTCCAGCCTGGTCTACAAGAGCTAGTTCCAGGAGAGCATCAACGCCACAAAGAAACCCTGTTTTGAAAACCACTCCCCGCAAAAAAGAAAAAAATGCCTTATATTCATGGGTTTTGTGGCAGGGTCATGAGGAGATGAATGTGACTAGAGTGGACATGATAGTAAATTTCAAAGGTCAGAGAAAATAGTCAAATTATATGCAAACACTTTAGGCTTAATTTAAAAATTTTATGAAGATATTTAAAAAGAATAAAATATATTGGACCTGTTAGTTATGTGAGGGCCATTTCAGAAAGAAAAGCCAATTAGGGGCATAGGGTCTTTTTCAGTACAGCTTCATAATTCAGTCAAGAAGCAAACATTCAGATAAATAAGTAATGATGCGAGTACACATACAGGGCTTGTGGTAAGGTGGAGTAATGATTCCACAGGATAATGCAGGGTAATGCAGTGATAAAGGAAGGAAGCTCCTATGAATAGTTACATAGCTCCTGTGTACTAGAGCCTTTAGCTAGTTTATTAAATCCAGTTGAAGACATTGTCATCAGGGAGACATAGTGTAACCATAGTAACCCTATTTATTTTTATTGAAATATATTTATATTACAGCTTATTTCAAAGGTTATTTGACAACCCACAGTAACTATACGTTTTGTGTTATGAAAAAAATAGTCTTTCCTTGTCAGAAAAAAACTAGGCTCAAATTATTTATCATTTTCTTCTAATGGAAGTTTTACTTTCTCTTTTTTTTGCAATTTCTTGATCACACAGGTGGTTTGTAAATTACAATCTTGCATTCACCAATCTGGAAACTACAAAAATCCACTGGATTGGATTGGGGAATGAAGAAGGTACAAAGGAGACTGAGGTAAGGTGTTTCTGTTCTGAAGTTGGAGAAGAGAATCAAAGAAGACATAAGTTTATCACAATGCTTATAAACCTCTGGGCTATAAAGCCCATAAATTAAGTTCATTCATATGACATCTCTTGTTAGTCCACAAATATTTGATGTGGGGTTAGCGCTACACATCTCTTGTGACAGAAGGGCAAGTATCTGCAATGCCATTAGAAAGCATACTGGTTTAGTAATGTGGCAGTAGCAGGTTCTCCTCTAGAGACCATGACTTCACCCATGATTTACTCATTTGCTAGGCTTATAGTCTAGGTATGACTTTCCTCCATTGAGTGTGTCACAAGTTAATTGAGACAGTTGTGAGATGTCCCCAAGATATAAGTGCGCCATTGAGTCTGTCTTGCCTTGATAGCCATTGTTGTAGTTTATAGGCTTTACAGCTGGGATCACTGATTGCCATTATCCCTTGGCACAACACCTTTCAATAAGATGAGAGATAGTCTTCAGGAAGGAGGCTTCCAGGTCAGTTTCAGTTTGGTTCTTTCAAGTGTGTTAGGGGATGTCCTTAAATATATATGTTCCTCTTATTGGTTGATGAATAAAACACTATTGGCCATTAACATAGGAAATTAGGTGGGACTGGGAGATGGGGAGAATTCTGGGAAAGCTAGGCAGAGGAAGCCCACCAAAATAGGTACCACGTAACTCGCAAAAGGAGTAACAGGCCCAGGCAATGTCTGGTATTCAACACTGTGAGGAAATACTTAGATTAATAAAACTGGGTTAATAATCACGACAGAGCTAGCCAATAAGAAATCCAAGCCATCAGCCCACAGTTCTGTAATTAATAAATATTCTCTGTGTTCATTTGGGGCCAAACAGCTTTGAGAAACCCCCACAACACAAGCCCTGTGTCTAAAGTGTTGTGTATTCAGTAATAAGGTCTTACTTCAAGTTCTGGGAGGAGGCAATCACAAGAAAATCAATAGCCTATGTTACTTTGGGAGTCTCTTTGACTACTCTAACAACTTCAAGTGAGATTTCCCATGTTTGTCCCTAGGGTTTTTGCTACATAGTACATGGCATTATCATCCCAAATGAAACTTCTTAGTTATATTGTATACATATATGCATACATGTATATAATATATATCATAATATATATTACATGTAATATATTACATATAATATACAATATATTATATATTAAGTATATTTCTCTATATCTTTTCCAAATACCCTAGTGTTATTTACCACTCTTCCTTCCCTCTTCCTCTCCTCTGAATTATCTTCTGTTCCCTCCCCTTGTTAACATTCTAACCTCTATTTTTTGGAAACCTTTCTTTTAGTGCATTTATGTTATTGGTTATATTTTTATAATTTAACTCTCACAGTTCTTTCTATGTTTTTTCACAAATAAGACAACTGACAAAGTTCTTAATCTCTAAATAATTGTTGGGGTGTGCATGAAGATGTACATTTATAGAGCACAGTGATTCCAAGCTTTGTACGAACATCTCCTCTTACCTACTTTAAAAGGACCACAAGTGACAAAAGCCAGATGGTCTCATGTACTGCATGCAAGGGAAGATTCTAGAAAAAGCTTGTCTTTCCATACTTCAACTCATCCACTCTTTATGTGCTGTTGGCCTCCAGTTGGCTACTCATATATCTCTAATTATTGAAGTGAATGCTGAGGTGCATTGCCCCATCTCTTTTCAGGGTCTAGGCATCCATTCCCTAGGGTGGAGGGTTGAGGCTGTTGACAGGTCAGAATGGAGTTTTTCTCTAGGCATGGTTCTTGGCCAGACATACTGTCTTACTAAAGTGTGAAATAGCTTGTGTTGAATAAATGATGTCTGGAGATGGGCTGTAAATTGGGCCTGGCAGAGTTAGAATGAGTCAAGGGATGCTCTGAACCTGCGCATCTTTCTTGCTGCCAGACGCAACACTCTTGGCCTTGCTAGGGTTGTGTTTGAGAACTCCACAGTGAAACTTCCACTTGAAAGTCTGTACCTCAGAATCGGCTGTGCAAATATTTTTCATTTTGTTTTAAAGAACATTTTCCTTCCTGATATGTGCTTTCTCTTCCATGTATCATGGGGTAGGGGGAGAAGTGAAGAGGGAGGTGCCCTGTAAAGACGGTGAGAATTACAAAGGGTAAGTTATTTTGAAAGCAGATATTTCGATTGTGTCTGGGATTAGCAGATGACTGGAGGAGTTATTTACAAATTATTGGTACCTGGCATGAGAGAGAACTCAGTGGAGTCATTATTTGTACAGTGTGCTCCAGAATCTTGAACTATTGATTAGTTGACTCAGCTCTAATTTCTCTCTAGGTTTCTTAATCAATTTAATAAGTTAGACAAAGAATTATGCAAAGTTCATGCTTATATTAATTTTTATCTGAATACAATGTATGTCCAAAATCTGAAATTTCTTTATGTCAAACTTATTGTTATTATTATTATTATTATTATTATTATTATTATTACTATTGCAACAGTGGGGACTGGGAACTGAACATGGGGGCCTTTGAATGATAAGCAAATTTTCTAGTGAGCTGCACTCCAAATGCCCAGAAGGTTATGCATTTTCATTTTTCATTTGTATATATTAAAATATATTATCTTTATATAAAGTGCATATATATGGGACATCTCTAGATACATTTTATTTTTTCTTTTTTAAATTTAAATTAGAAACAGCTTGTTTTATATGTCAATCTCAGTTTCCTCTCCCTCACCTCCTCCCCTGCTCCCACTGACCCCTTCCCATCCCCTTTCTTCTTCCCAGAGATGCTGAGACCTTCCATGGGGTATCTTCAAAGTCTGTCATGTCATTTGGAGCAGGGCCTAGACCCTCCCCTATGTGTCTAGGCTGAGAAAGTATCCCTCTCTGTGGAGTGGGCTACCAAGGTCCATTCTTGTGCTAGGGATAAATAATTATCCACTACCAGAAGCCCCATAGATTAACTAGCACTCCGAAATGACATCCTAGATCAGGGAGTCTGGAATACTCCTATGCTGGTTTTCCAGCTGTCAGTCTGGGTCCATGAGGTTCCCCTTGTTCAGGTCAGCTGTTTCTGTGGTTTTCTCCAGTTTGGTCTTGACCCCTTTGCTCATCACTCCTCCCTCTCTGCAACTGGATTCCAGAGTTCAGCTAAGTGTTTAGCTTCTGCTTCCATCAGCTACTTGATGAAGGCTCAAGGATGGCATATAAGGTAGTTAGAAATTGCATTATGGGAACAAGGCATTTACAATATCCTCTCAGCTATTGTTAGTTGGGGATCAACCTTGTAGATCTCTATACATTTCCCTAGTGCCAGATTTCTCTTTAAACCAATAATGGCTCCCTCTATTATGGTATCTTTTTCTTGCTCACCTCTATTTTTCCCCTGACTTCATCTTCTTGCTATCTCATGTACCCCTCTCCCTGCCTCTTCTCCCCTTCTCTTTCTCCTAACTCCCTCTACTCTCCTCCATGTCCCAATTTGTTCAGGAGATCTTGTCCCTTTTTCCACCTCTAGGGGACCCTGTATATCTCTAATAGGGTCATTCATATTTTCTAACTTCTCTGCCAGTGTGGACTGTAGAATGATGATCCTTTGCTCTATGTCTACAATCCCTATATGAGTGAGTACATACCATGTTTGTTTTGTTTTGTGACTGGGTTACCTCACTCAGGAGGGTTTCTTCTAGATCCAACCATTTGCATGCAAATTTCAAGATTCCATTGTTGTTGGTTTTTCTGCTGAGTAGTACTCCATTGTGTAAATGTACCACATTTTCTCCATCCATTCTTCAGCTGAATGACATCTAGGTTGCTTCCAGGTTCTGGCTATTGCAAATAATGCTGCTATGAACATGCTTGAACAGATGTTGTATACATCTTTGGGATATATGCCTATAAGTGTAATTGCTGAATCTTTTGGTAGATTGATTAACAATTTCCTGAGGAACTCCCATACTGATTTCCAAAGTGGCACTCCCACCAGCAGTGGAGGAGGGTTCCCTGTTCTCCACATCCTCTCCAGCATAAAATATCACTGGAGTTTTTTATTTTAGCCATTCTGACAGGAGTAAGATGGTCTCTCAGAGTTGTTTGATTTGCATTTCCCTAATGGCCAAGGATGTTGAGCACTGTCTTACATGTCTTTCAGCCATTTTAGATTCCTCTATTGATAATTCTCTATTTAGTACTGTACCCCACTTTTTAATTTGATTATTTGGTGTTTTGGTGACTAGCTTCTTGAGTTCTTTGTATATTCTGGAAATCAGTCCTCTGTCAGATGTGGGGTTAGTGAATAACTTTTCCCAATCTGTGGGCTGATGTTTTGTCTTGCTGACTGTGTCCTTTGCCTTACAGAAGTTTCTCAGTTTCAGGACATCCCATTTAATAATTGTCTATCTCAGTGTCTGTGCTACTAGTGTTATGTTCAGGAAACAGTCTTCTGTACTAATTCGTTCAAGGGTACCACCCACTTTCTCTTATAAGAGCCTCAGTGTGGCTTGATTTATATTGAGGTCTTTGATAGATTTGGATTTAAGTTTTGTGCATGAAGTTATATCTGGATCTATCTTCAGTCTCCTACATGCCAGTATCCAGTTATGACAGCACCATTTGTTGAAGATGCTTTCTTTTTTCCATTTTATAGTTTTTGATCCTTTGTCAAAAATCAGGTGTTTGTGGGTGTGTGGGTTAAAGTCAGGGTTTTCTATTCAATTCCATTGTCTAGCTTTCTATTTTTGTGCCAATACCAAGCTGTTTTCAGGAGTAATACTCTACAATACAACTTGAAGTCAGGGCTGGTGATGCCTCCGGAAGTTCCTTTATTGTACAGGGTTGTTTTGGCTATCCTGGGTCTTTTGTTTTTCCATATAAAGTTGATTATTGTTCTTTCAAAGTCTGTGAAGAATTATGCTGGTGAAGCAGTGGTTCCAGCGGTGGCATCAGGCACAACAGGCCGGCTTCTGGGCCCGTGTTCCAGTGCCTGGGGATCACCTGGGAACTGCACAGAGCTTCCAATCCCAGTGGGAGCCAAACACCCCAGAATCCAGGACTTCTCTCCCACCAACGAGACCAGGAAACCAGAGGAGCCAGGGAGACCAGGGGAGCAGATGTTCTGCCCACAGGATCAGGTACAACAGGATCCAGCAAAGGGTCAGGGGACCAGGTGGGAGGCTAACCGCCCCATATTCCTGTTCTTCTTCTCCACCCACGGGACCAGAACCAGGACAAGGAATAGAAGAACCACCAGATTATTGGACTTGCTAGCACCCACCAAAAGGGAACTCTGGTCCCCTAACCAAAAAATGCAAGAAATGGAAGAAAAAACAAACCAAAAAATGCAAGAATTGGAAGAACAAACAGATCAAAAAAGGCAGGAAATGGAAGAAGAAATGAAGCAAAAAATGCAAGAAATAAAAGAAAAAACAAAGCAAAAAATGAAAGAAATGGAAGAAGAAACAAACCAAAAAAGGCAGGAAATGGAAGAAGAAACAAAGCAAAAAATGCAAGAAATGGAAGAAAAAGCAAACCAAAAAATGCAAGAAATGGAAGAAAGAACAAACCAAAAAATTCATAAAAGGCAACAAATGGAAGAAAAGATAAACACGAAAGTTGCAAGAAGCAATGTAAACAATGCAAGGGTTAAAAACTGAAATACAGACAATAAAAAAACACAATCAGAAGAAAGGCAGGAAATAGAAAAGCTGGGAAAACAGTCAGTTACTACTGATACAAGCATTACCAACAGAATAGAAGAGTTGGAAGAGACAATCTCATGTGTTGAAGCTACACTAGGAGAAATGGATTCATCAACCAAAGAAAACCTTAAGTCCAACAAATCCTTAACACAAAACATCCAGGAAATAAGGGACACCATGAAAAGTCCAAACCTAAGAATAATAGGTATAGAAGAAGGAGAAGAAAACCACCTAAAAGGGGTAGAAAACATATTCAACAAAATCATAGAAGAAAACTTTCCCAACCTTACGAAAGACATGCCAATGAAGGTACAAGAAGCTTACAGAACACCAAAGAGAGTGGACCACAAAAAAAAAGTCCCCTCACCATATAATAATCAAGACCCCAAATATACAGAATAACGAAAGAATATTAAGAGCAGCTAAGGAAAAAGGCCAAGTAACATATAAAGGCAGACCTATCAGAATTACACCTGACTTCTCCATGGAAACTCTGAAAGCCAGAAGGTCCTGGATAAATATTCTACTAACACTAAGAGACCACGGATACCAGCCCAGACTACTATACCCGGCAAAGCTCTCAATCACTATAGACAGAGAAAACAAGATATTCCATGACAAAACTAGATTCAAGCAATACGTATCCACTAACCCAGCCTTACAGAAAATTTTGGAAGGAAAACTCCAACCCAAGGAAGCTAACTACAACCAGAAAAACATAGGAAATAGAAAATCCCTCTCTACCAACAGCCAAAAGAACAAAGAGGTGAAATTCCACACATAATTCAACCAACAACAACCGTTGCAAATTGAAGAAGGATGAGCAATCAATGGTCATTAATATCCCTCAACGTTAATGGCCTTAACTCACCCATAAAAAGACACAGGCTAGCAGAATGTATTCGAAGACAGAACCCTTCCTTCTGCTGCATACAAAAAACACACCTCACCCTCAAAGACAGACATTACCTGAGAGTTAAAGGTTGGGAAATTTTTTTCAATTAAATGGAACCAAGAAACAAGCAGGGGTAGCAATCCTAATATCTAACAAACTAGACTTTAAAATGAAATCAATCAAAAGAGATGAAGGAGGTCATTACATACTCATCACAGGTGAAACCCACCAAGATGAAGTGTCTATCCTGAACATCTATGCCCCAAATATAAAGGCATCCACATTTGTAAAAGAAATATTATTAGAACTTAAATCACATCTAAAGCCCCATACAGTTATAGTGTGAGATTTCAACACACCACTCTCACCACTAGACAGGAATACCAGACAGAAACTCAACAAAGAAGCAAAGGGTCTAATAGAGGTAATGACCCAACTGGGAATAACAGACACCTATAGAACATTTCATCCACATAAAAAAGAATATACCTTCTCACCACCACATGGAACTTTCTCAAAAATCGACCAGAGGATGAATCAATTACATCAGGAGGAGATACAAAACATATATTTTGGCAAACTTCTATACAATATCATAGACCCAAGCTACCAGTTAAGGTAAATAATAGGGTGATTTACAGATTACTGGACACCGGAAGTGACGTCACTATAATTAATCAGCAGTCCTGGCTGCCCAACTGGGCTTTAAAAGAGGTTAATGTTCAATTCTTAGGGATTGGAACCCTATCTGAAATTAAACAGAGCGTTAGATGGATTGATGTTATTGGGCCAGAAGGACAGAGAGGAAGGTTAAAGCCATATGTTGCAGATATTGCTATAAACCTCTGGGGTCGTGATCTACTCCAGCAATGGAATACGCAGATTAACATTCCTCCTGTATCAGCTAGGAATTATAGACAAGCTCTTAGTGGTAGAAAGAATATAGTAAGACAGTACAGAAAACAGATGCCAAATGTACAGGCTGTACAGAAGCAAGATGCTAGTGCCAAACCTACAGAGCAACCAAAAGCTCTACCATTAAAATGGCTGACAGATGAACCCGTCTGGGTGGGTCAATGGCCTATGACATCTGAGAAGTTAGAGGCTTTGCAGAAGTTAGTTCAGGAACAGCTAGATGCTGGACATATTGAGGAATCAACTAGTGCATGGAATTCGCCTGTTTTTGTTGTCAAGAAGAAGTCTGGTAAGTGGAGAATGGTTACTAATCTTAGAGCCATCAACAAGGTAATTCAGCCTATGGGGTCTCTACAACCTGGGATGCCGTTACCTTCTCTAATTCCTAAGGATTGGCCAATTATAGTTATAGACTTAAAAGATTGTTTCTTCACCATACCGTTACAAGAAAACGACAGAGAAAAGTTCGCCTTCACGGTACCTACCTATAATAATTCCCGTCCGGTACAGAGATTCCAGTGGAAGGTACTACCTCAAGGTATGTTAAACAGTCCAACTTTGTGTCAATATTTTGTGAATAAACCTCTAGAAATAATTCGTAAAAAATTTCCACATTCGTTAATATATCATTATATGGATGACATATTATTGTCGGATTCAAATAAGGATACTTTGGAAAAGATGTTTGAGGCAGTAAAGGAAATTTTGCCTCGCTGGGGATTACAAATTGCCCCAGAAAAAATACAAAGAGGAGATTCTATTAACTATTTAGGTTATAAAATAGATGCTCAGAAAATTAGACCACAGAAAGTACAGATCAGAAGAAGTCGTTATCAGACTCTTAATGATCTTCAAAAACTATTAGGAGAAATCTCTCAATTACAGACGATTATTGGTGTAGAAGGGCATGATTTAAAACACCTGAAAATGGCTTTAAAAGGAGATAAAGACCTAAACAGCCCACGAGTACTATCAGCTGAGACTGAAAAAGAATTAGAATGGGTAGAAAAGAGAATATTAGAAGCACATGTGGACCGTGTGGATCCAAATCTGGACTGTATTCTGGTTATTTTACCATCTAGAGAATACCCCTCAGGAATATTAATGCAGAGGGAAGACATCATTCTAGAATGGGTATTTCTGCCACATAAACAGAATAAAAAATTGAAAACCTATATAGAAAAGATCTCTGATTTGATATTAAAAGGTAAATTAAGGCTTCGTCAACTGACTGGGAAAGACCCAGCTGAAATTATTGTGCCTTTAACGAATGAGGAAATTTCCTCCTTATGGAAGAATAATGAGTATTGGCAAATAGCTTGCAGTGACTTTTTGGGAAGTATTAGTAATAACTATCCCAAAACAGAAAGAATCAAATTCATAAAGAAAACAATTTGGATTCTTCCACGTATCGTGAGGCAAATGCCTATTTCTGGAGTTCTTACCTTCTACACAGATGCAAACAAATCAGGTAAGGCAGGGTATAAATCAGGAAATATAAGTAAACTAGTTCAAAGCCCTTACAACTCTGTACAAAAGGCAGAGTTATATGCCATTCTCATGGTACTTAAAGACTTTACAGAGCCTCTCAATATAGTCACGGATTCTCAGTATGCAGAAAGAGTTGTCTTGCACATTGAGACTGCAGAATTTGTTCCTGATAATACAGAATTAACCTCATTGTTTTTACAATTGCAGGAAATCATCAGAAACAGGACTCATCCTATATATATATAACACACATCAGATCCCATACAGGTCTGCCAGGTCCTCTGGCACAAGGCAATGATGAAATTGATCATTTATTAGTAGGTAATGTGTTGGAAGCTTCAGAATTTCATAAGAAACACCATGTTAACAGCAAAGGTTTAAAGAAGGATTTTTCTATCACCTGGAAACAAGCCAAAGAAATAGTAAGAAATTGTCCCAGTTGCTCATTGTACAATCAAACTCCATTACCAGCAGGTTGTAATCCTAAAGGTATTCACAGAAATGAACTTTTGCAAATGGATGTATTTCACTTCCCAGAATTTGGCAGTTTGAAATATGTACACCATACCATAGACACGTTCTCAGGCTTCCAATGGGCTACTGCCCTCAGCTCTGAAAAAGCTGACTCTGTTATTACACACCTCTTAGAGGTGATGGATGTTATGGGTATACCTAAAACAATAAAAACTGACAATGCTCCAGCATATGTCTCCAGTAAATTGGAACAATTCTTCAAATATTATAATATAAAGCATGTAACTGGTATACCTTACAATCCCACAGGACAAGCAATAATTGAAAGATCTAACCGAACCTTAAAAGAGATGCTTCATCAACAGCCAGGGAAAACAAAGTCACCTAAACACAGGTTACACAATGCTTTAATAACGTAGAATTTTCTTAATGCTGATGAAAAAGGACAAACTGCAGCAGAAAGACACTGGACTACAGAGAAGACTTCTGAACTGAACCAACCGGTGTATTTTAAGGATGTTATGACCTCAGTCTGGAAACCAGGATATGTGTTACGTTGGGGAAGGGGTTATGCTTTTGTTTCCACAGGAGAAGAAAAGGTTTGGGTTCCATCAAAATTAATTAAAATTCGATCAGAAAAGAAAACATCTCAGGAGGAGGAAGATAACAGCCTATCTACAAATTCATATTCCACCATGGGTAAAGTGACCTCCTAAAAGGAAAGAGAAGTGTTTTGTTTTTTGTATTCACAGGTAAACTCAGCAAAGAATAGTGGACATATGGATTCCTGTAGAAGAATGAATAGCTACCCTGAGGACCATCAAAGAAACAGTAACTCACTGTGTGGTATCAAAGTCTAAATCTCTCTATATTGTTTTTTCATAGTACCCTTTTATCTTTATTTATTCACATACCTCAGTCCCCATTCATTTAACTGAAGCTGGCTTTGGAGTTGGATTGGCTCTCCTACTCTAAACTCAAGCATATTATTTAAATACGATTCAGAATTTCTGTATTATATCAAAGAGCCATTGATATAAGACAGAAGAGATAAAATGAGGGACTGTTATCTGTGGATTTCTTTTTCTGAACAGTCTAATTTCCTCCAGATTTTCCATCTTCCCTATTGTCACCTCTTCTGTATGCATACATATGAAAGTTAAAATATTTCTTTGTTAACATTAATGTTTGAGTTTTCCAGAGAACAAGGGATTTCCTGACAGCAATCTTCAACTGCTTCAGAAAGAGAATGAGGATCCACTTCCTTGACTTCACCTGATTCGACTGGAGGCATCTGAACTGCCCCACATCATTGACTCCACCTGACAAGCACTATCCTGAAACTGGCTTGAAACTACATCACTCTACAGAACCAAGAAACTGAAACAGCACATCTTCTACAATCTGGCCAGAGCTTCAGATGAGAGCTTCAATCAACACTAGAACCCCAGTCAGGAACTTCAATCAAGCATCTCCTGCCATACAGAGACTGTCTGATCTACGGAGATTTTGTTATACTAACATTTTCTTTTCACAGGTCCCCATGAGATTATCATCGTCCCATCTCAGCAGGAAGTAGTTTTGAGAATTCCACGCCCCCTCTCCCTACTATTGATATTATAAGATAGTTTATACCTGTTAGTGTTAGTTTTCAATTATTTTAGAGTTGGGATTGGAAGGAGATGTTCATATTTGGGTATTTCTTTCAGATAAGTTTAGGTAGATAGAATAGATGTTTGATACATTTTGTTCATGGACACAAGTTAGTTGTCCTTTTTAGACTAAAAGGGGAATTGTAGGAGGAAGTCTGATGCTGCCATTAAACATGTGACTTATTAGAGGCGCATACAGATGAGGTAATAAAAGGGCGGTTTACCACACCGCTAACCACACCCACTTTAGGCAGGACTAAAGACGTATACAGCTGGACGTAAAGACGTATACGTACGTAGGCGGAACTACGTCACTAGCCAGGCCCACTTTTGGGCATGGCTAGGGGGCGTTACGGGGGGAAGGTATAAAAGACAGCACACAGGAAGTCTCGGTCTCTTTTCCCAGAGTCCGGCTTCCGGTTCGAGCGGAAAACTGCTTGTCTCATCTGGGTTACTTGTTTGGTATCTTGTGAGTAATTTCTACAATAAATACTTAGTTTTACTTCCAGTAAGTGTCGCTTATCGTTACAGCGTCTGATAAAGACTACAAAAACTACTCTGAGATACCATCTCACTCCTGTCAGAATGGCTAAAATCAAAAACACCAACGACAATTTATCCTGGAGAGGATGTGTTGAAAGGGGGACACTCCTTAATTGCTGGTGGGAATGCCAACTGGTTCAGTCACTTTGGAAATCAGCATGGAGATTCCTCAGAAAAATGGGAAGAAACCTACCACAAGACCCAGCAACTCCACTCTTAGGCATATATCCAAAAGATGCCCATTCATACAACAAAGATGTCTGTTCCACTATGTTCATAGCAGCATTATTTGTAATAGCCAGAACTTGGAAGCAACCTAGATGTCCCTCAACCGAAGAGTGGATAGAGAAAATATGGTACGTTTACACAATGGAGTACTATTCAGCAGAAAAAAACAATGGAATCCTGAGGTATGCAGGCAAATGGATGACACTAGAAAAAACCATCCTGAGTGAGGTAACCCAGTCACAATAAGAGAAACATGGCATGTACTCTCTCTCATATATGGATTTTAGACATAGATCTGGGGAGTGCCAGCCTACAATCCTATGGCCAGAGAGTCTGGGAAACAGAAACTTCATTCAGTGGCTGATGGAAGAATAGGCAGACTCCCTTGGTTAAGTACTGAGCTGAACTCAAGAAAGCCAGAAACAGAGAGGGAGGACTGATGACCAAAGGGATTAAGACTGGGCTGGTTTAACCCCCAGAAACAGGTGACCTGACAAAGATTAACTCTTAAATCCCAGGCATCAGCCTGGGAATCCAGCATGGGACTGGTCAAGACCCCCTGAATGTGGGTGTCAGTGAGGAGGCCTAGGTAATCTATTGAGCCTTGGACAGCAGATCAGTACTCATCCCAAGTATACACACGGACTTTGGACTCCCATCCAACAATGTGAGGTGCACTCTCACCCTGAACTCTTGGGGGAGGGTCTAGGCCCTGCCATGTATGAAATGACAGACTATGGACACCCCCACAGAGGGCCTCACCCTCCCTGGGGGAATGAGGGGATAATGGGAAGTTGGGGGGAGGGCACGGGAGGAGGGGAGAGAAAAGGAGAGGGACATGGACCTGACTTGTGAAGCAACCTTGTTTCTTATCTAATTTAAACTGAAAATTAAATTTAAAAAAAAGAGTTGTGCTGGTATTTTGATGGGAATTGCATTCAATTTGTAGGTTGAATCTATCCAACAACATGGTAGATCTTTCCATTTTCTAGTATCTTTTAATTCCTTCCTTTAAAGTCTCAAAATTCTTGCTATACAGGTATTTCACTTGTTTTGTTAGCATTACTCCAAGGTATTTTATGTTGTTTATGGCAATTGTAAAGGGTGATGTTTCTCTGATTTCTTTCTCAGCCCATTTATCTTCTGTATATCGTAGAGCTACTGATTTTTTGAGTTAATCTTTTATCCTGCCACTTTGCTGAAGGTGTTTATCATCTATAGAAGTTTTCTGGTAGAGTTTTTTGGGTCACTCTTGTAATCTATTTTATCATCTGCAAATATTGAACATTTGACTTCTTCTTTTCCAATTTATATCCCCTTGATCTCCTTTTGTTGCCTTATTGCTCCAGCTTGAAATTAAAATACAATATTGAAGAGGTATGGAAAGAGTGAATAGCTGTTTCTTGTTCCTGATTTTAGAGTAATTACATTGAGTTTCTCTCCATTCAGTTTGATGTTGGCTATTGGTTTAGTGTATGTTGCTTTTATTATGTTTATACATATAACTTTAACCTTATTAACACATATAACTCTAATTTAATGTAGCTCTTGTTTTGCATATTTGTTAAAATTATGGTGCTATTGAATATTAATATTATAGTGACATTAAACTGATCAGATTAGTGGCTATAAAGAGCTCATGAGGCAGGATATGTGGGAAGTATACGAAGTTGAAGTTAGCTCCCCATTGCATTTATGTCATTGTAATTGAGCACATGAGGCAGGCTATATACAAAGGACAGAAAAATTGGCTGACAGCTGAGTCTATAGCCAATAATACAGCAGTATTATTGAATGGGCCTTTGAAAAGGGAAGCATATCATGGTAGGACCATATATTGTACTAAGAGCTCATATTTCTAACCAGAAACAAGGAAATGAAGAGGAACTGGAGTGTAATGAAAGGGGGAGATTGCAGTTCTGTTGGTCCTGTTTAAGGATACATCCCTAAGGAATTAAGGAACTGCTTAGGCCTTACTTCCTGTACATCCATACCACCCCCAATACTGCAACTATGATTAACAGATATTTAGATTTAAGAAGACTCTATTCATATTAAATTTGAGATATCCCACTTTTGATCATCAAATATTCATGTCTATCTCACAAGGCAAAATACATTCATTCCAAAATACATCATTAGCAAGTATCTCATAGTCTATGGTTTCAGAACTGAGGTTTTCCACAAGGCAGAGTCAATTGCGATACTGTATAACTGAGAAAAATGAGAAGAAAAAAATGATAATTCATAGAATTCCCAAATGCAATGGTGGTACAGGCAGGAGACAAGGGCTACTATTCCAAAAGGGGAGAGGTTTATATAAGTCAGTGTTTTGGCTCAGAGAAACGATGAGACACAACATGGAAAACAGAAAACATACATCTTTATGTCTTAAATTCTAGCTACACTGTTGTAGGAAGCATGTCCCTAAGGGCTCAAGTTTTTTCCCTAGGGCTGACTGAAGCCCAGATTGCCTTTCTTGGACTGGCACTATACAGTGCTTGTTTTCTCCTAAATGCATTGTATGGTCTGGACACTCTGTTGTTCTAAGGTCTGTATTAAAGCTTTCCTCTACAACTTCATTGTGTCTTGTCCCATCATGAGCATATTGAGGGCTCTTGCCTTACTAATGTGTTGCTTATATTAAGTTGTATTGAACTTTTATTGAGTGTTCCAGCTTGTCTTTGAAATTTCAATGACAACTTTAATTTCCCCATACTTTTTGGTTTTTACACACATGCAAAATCAACATCAAGTTGAAAATTCCAGTGTTCTTTGTTTACCGAACACAGAAAAATCAGCTTCAGACAGTCCTGGGCATGTAGGATATCCCAGGGCTCTCTCCTGAAGGGAATCTGTTCTTGAATTTTTTTGTGGCAAATTTCCATTTCCACATATCTGAGTCTGAGACAGTTGCACCTTTAACATTTCTTAGATTCCCTGGAGGCATTTTTTATTTTGTCCTGATTCAGGATACTGGTCTTCACATTTTTTTAGGACCAACACTTTTAATAATAGGCCCCTTTTCTGGCCATGCCTTTAACTGACCTTTCTATTCCTGTTCTATGTAACTTCAAATTTTCTGAATAATTCTGCTGGGTTTTTTGTTTTTGCTGATTATTCTCCCCATGAGTTTGTCTAAATCTGGCAGCAATACACATGCTGCATCATCAAGATTTTTCTGTCTTCCTATCTATGTCCAACATGGTAGTGCATTACCCTTTAACTCAGCCTCCTGGGATCTCAGCATGGATCAAAAGCATATGCAGTCCTTGCCATGGGTAACAAGAATAGTTTTTATACAAGTTCCCATGAAAATTCTTATTTCTATCCAAAAATCCTCATGAGCATGATTCTTTCAATCTAAACTCTTATCACCATTCCAATCCCCATGTCCCTATGACCCCACAGAATTATCTTTTTAACTCTTCTTCTGTACATTGCTCATCTGATTCCCATCAAATCCCTCTCAATAAACTCCAGTGCTTCTCCACAACTACAAATATGCTTACAATAATGACATGAACCCTTCCCACCAGTTTTTTTCTAATATTCAGTTTCATATTACTATCATTAAATACCTGACACTGGCTGCTTATGGAGTTAAGAGATATTTATTTTTGATTAGGGATCTATATGTTCAAATCCAGACTTGAGTGATGCCACTGGCTTGGGCCACTGATGAGGGCAGCATAGCCAGCAAAACAGTAAAAGGACGAACGTAGTTCATTCATCTAGAGGATTTCCTGCGAGACCACACCTTCTAAAGGTCCACAGCTCTTCTCAATAATTTCATCCTGGGAACAAGCCTATTATATTAAACCCTTAGAAGGCAATAACTGTACTCAGTCAATAACTGCTTCCACCCATAGAATATAGAGTTCTGCTTTGAAAAGTGCCTTGGAATTAGTATAAAAGATCAAATTCTGAGCACTCATAAACTAAGTATGAAATACAACAGCTGTGGCAGAGAAAGATGGGCATTCAATTTCAAATCACGCAAATCCCTGTCATGTAAATTTTAGGCTATGTTTATGCAATAGTGCCTCTGTGGAGCAAGTCAGAGTTCATTTTGATTGGCTATGCTTGTTTACATCTTTCCACGGTCCATTGTTTGGTAATAGCAAGACTACAGACTTACCTCTCCTTCACTGCCTTCCTTCCACAAACGCAAACTTATTTGGTTCATGGTCCTTGTGCTGGTTGATTTTATGTCAACTTGACACAAGCTAGAACCTCTGCAGGGGAGGGAGCCTCATCTGAGAAAATTTCTCAATAATATTGGCTGTAGGCAGTCCTGTAGGGAGGGTATTCTTAACTAGTGATTGACTTGGGAAGGCCCACCCTACTGTGGTGGCTCCACCTCTAGCAGATGGTCCCTGGTTCTATAAGAAAGTAGGTTGAACAATCAAGTGAGCAATGTTCTTCTTTGGCTTCTGGATCAACTGCTGCCTCCAGGTTCTTGCCCTGTCTGACCCTGTCCTACCTTCCTTTGATGGTGATAAGATGTGGAAATGAAAGCCAAATAAACCTTTTCCCTCCCAAACCTGCTTTTTAATTATGTTATTCTGTTGCAGCAACAGAGCCCTAAGACAGTCATGGAGGCTGGCAACCAGGGAGCTCTGCACCAGCACCTGGGGTCTTCATGATTGGCCCTAATAGGACAGTAGCAAAAGTGTATTTTATAGTGGGAAGAAATTTGAGCCAAACCCATTGTGTTTGTCAGGAACCCACTCTTGAGTAATAGCTCCTCTGTGGTGATGGGGTTAATCCATTCATGAAGGCACAACACCCAGTCATCCCTTCAAAGCCTCACCTCTTAATACTATAGCAAGTTAAAATCACCTAACATCAGAGGGACAGTCAAGCCACAGCAACACTTAAGCATCTAATGGGCCTAAAGATATATCTACAAATACAAATAATCATTTATTGATTAAATAATGGTTGATCTCTTTATACAGCTTAGGTATGGTTCTGTAGGTGTCTGTGTCTCCCTGCAGTCTACATCCCTTAAATGACAGATAGTTGTGTATATGGTGCACACATGTTTGGGAACAACTACTCTCAGTATGTAAGAATTCAAACCAAGTGTCCAGAGAACAGTGAGAGCAACACCACCATTCAGTTACAGCACTAGGTTAGTGATGATATATGAGTTGAGATACGAAAGTGTTTTAATAAGCACAAGTACAAATGAGGCACTTCCAGAAAAATGCCATATGTTTGTTAATACTTCTATTCTAAAAGTAATCCATGATCTACAGTGAAAACAGACATCAATAATATAAAATTATAGATGAGGGGGAAAATTAAAAGGAAAAGCTGAATATACTAGCCTTAAATATTCACCATGCTGTGGGTTAAACAAGCCCAGTCTTTATCCCTATGCTCATCACTCCTCCCTTTCTGTCACTGGGTTCCTTGAATTTAGCTCTGTGTTTAGCTATGGCTGTCTGCCTCTGTTTGCATCAGTCATTGTTTTAAGGTTCTGTTTCCCAGATTCTCTGTCAGTAGGATTGTAGGCTGGCACTCCCCTGATCTATGTCTAAAATCCATATACGAGTGAGTTCATACCATGTTTATCTTTTTGTGACTGGGTTATCTAAATCAGGATGGTTTCTTCTAGTGCCATACATTTGCCTGCAAATTTCAAGATTCCATTACCCACAGAAACAGCTGACCTGAACAAGGGGGAGCTCTTGAACCCAGACTGATGGCTGGGAATACAGCATGGGACTGATCCAGATCCCCTGAATGTGGGTGTCAGTGAGGAGGCCTTGGTAATCTATGTGGCCTTGGGTATTTTTCCCTGGCATACAAATGGACTTTGAGTGCCCATCCCACAGTGAGAGATGCTCTCTCAGCCTGGAATCTCGGGGAGGGCCTAGGCCCTGCTCTAGATGAAATGACAGACTATGATACCTCCTAATGGAGGGCTTCACCCTCCCTGGGGAAAGGAATGGGATTGGGGGAGGGAGATGGGGAGTTGGTGGGAGGGTGTAGGAGAAGTGGAGGGAGAGGGAGAGGAAGCTGGGATTGACATGTGAAACAACCTTGTTTCTAATTTAAATTTAAAAATAAAAAATAAAAAATTCACCATGCTTTCTGTGAGTGATTAAGTCTATGACAACTGATTCCATAGAAACAGTGTTCTGAATTGCTTCCTATAGTTGTGATAAACACCATGACTAAAACCAACTCAGGGAGGAAAGGGTTTATTTGGCTTACAATCACAGTTCATCATTGAGGGTCTTCGAGGGAAGTCAAGGTAGGCATCTGAAGGCAGGAACAGAAACAGGGATCACAGAGGAGAACTGCCTACTGACTTACTCTCTCTCATTCACTCAGTTTGCTAGCATGGGACCCTGGACTACCAGCCTCTGAACAACTGTGCCCCCAGTAAGCACATCAATCATTAATCAAGAAAACATCCTAGAGACTTGCTCATAGGACATTATGGTGGAGACATTTCCTCAATTGTGGTTCCTCTTCTTGGATAACTCTAGCTTGTGTCAAGTTGACAAACAGCTAACCATCACAAACAACATCTCTGAATCAGCCACCCAAACAAACAAACTGATTTCAAAGAACATCTGGTAGTTCAATGTAAGGTTGACGAATAGGGAAAGGTTGGGAAAACTGAAGCTAGGCTGAAACCTGCTGTATGTTTATTTGGTATGCAATCCTGTACTCTCCAATACAATATCACAATCCTTTTCATTTCATGTTGAAAATTGCATGCAAAGCCCTTGATAAATTTCTCAGTCAGAAGTTCAGCCTGTGCTTCCTTCAAGTATGGATACCTTGGCCAACACACTACAGTAAGAAAGATGCTGTACAAGTGATCAGAGATAGGTGCAAGAAAATAGCAGCATCCACTTGCCATCCCTTGGAACCTGCCTCGGAACCTAGTCACTATGTTGTGAAGAGACTTTCACAGACTCTGAAGCACTCTCAACAAAAAAGCCAGCATCAGCCACCAGATGATGTCATGACTACAAAGATACTTCTAAATATCAAGCCCCAGTCACCAAGCTCTCCTGGTCTTCATATTTTCGATTTGAAGCTCCAGATATCATGGAATAAGACAAATTCTCACACTGTGAACTACCCACATTCTAATGATGGAACATATAAGCTAAACAAAATGTTTCTAAAATAAAAAAAAGAAATACAATCCCTTGACACAGTTTCAAGGCTTTTACTTTTCTAGACACAGTAGTGAATACCTTAAATGTCCATGCACATGCTCTGGATAATTTGGGTGTCAACATGATGCACCTGGAGTCAGCTTAGAAGGGGGAATCTCAATTAAGAAATTATCACATCTAAATTGCTCTGTGGGCAAGCCTGTGGTGGTTTACCTTGTTGATGATTGATATGGAGGACATGGCTCACTTTTCTTCTTGCCACTCCTGGGTTGTTGGTCTTGGATGCAATAAGAAAGTGGGATCAACACATCATGGGTGTCCAGCCAGTAAGTAGTATCCTTCATGTCTCTGCATAACTTCTTGTATCCAGGTTCCTCATTTGAGGTTCTGCTCTTATCTCTCTCCAGGATGGACTACAAATAATCCACTTATTCCTCAAGTTTATTTTGATTATGGTATTTTGTCACCAAAGAAACCCTAACTAAGACAGACATTGACACCAGGAGTTGGGTATTGTGGAAGTAGCGCTTGCTGCCCAAATATTAAGACCTAAATACCAATCCTCAAAACTTATGTAAAAAGGCAAAGTAACATATGCTTGCAACCCCAAGTTCTATGGTATGGGTGGGGGATGGAATAGATACAAAAGAATTACTGGGTCTAGATGTCACTAGAGCTAATCTAGCTCCAGGTTCACTAAGAGACCTTGCCGCAAAGTAAAGGTCAGCAGTGATAGAGAAGGATACTCCATATTCTCTGCTCACCTCCACTTGTGTGCACAGGCATATATACGGCATGAGCATGCACATGTAAGCACACATGTGTACAGGTACCATATACACCACACGTAACCATCATACACACACAGAAAAACAACTCTTTGAAAATTTCTGGTTCAGTATTTCATTTTTCTCAAGGGAAGTGGTGTTCAAAGTAACAGAAGTAGGGCTGGCAAAAATGGCCTGCCAGATCACATTAGACTGGTCACTTGAGTTCAAGCCCCAGAACCATTGTAAAGGTGGAAGGAGAGAACCGACTCCACAAATTTCTCCTGTAACCTTCACATGTGCACTGTGACATACACACGTGTATGCATCAACACAAATATGGACAAACACAGACCTGAACAGATTCACATGGCCACACACAGACCCAGACAGACACACAGTTTGTGTTTTTATCGAGCACCATCAGAATTTGCAATGTTTTTTTTATTTTCCTGCAAGACCCTGACAAGCTACAGAATTGTTCTATGAGTGATTGATTTTCAAGTCTCTCATTTATAAAGTTAGTGACAGCAAAACAAAAATGATAGAGAATATGACCTGATCCAAGTAATATTTTTATCCCCAAGAAGGCTAGCATGCTCATGGATGTAACTGGGATGGCATACTTGCCTCAGGACAAAGGAAGAGCAATGTTGTTGTACACATCTCTCTGGCATTAGGCAGCGATCTTTCACAGATGATACAGGGGAAGACTTGCAATTCCTAAACTGTGTGTAAATAATTGTGTACACTCTCTCTTTTCTGTCATTTTTCTTTCCCTTTTCTTTCCTCCTCTTCTCTTCCTTCTGTCTCTTGCTCTTTCATTTTCTGTCTTTGTAATGTGGACTGAACCCTTTGCCTTACACATTCAAAATCACTCTGCCCAACTCTCTTCAATAACTCTCTAATCTACTTCAGGAGATTCCGAGTTAAACATTCTGCATTTACATATTTTCTAATGGGAGGGAACTAATGCAAAGTTATCTTTTTAAATCTCCTTTGGATTAAAACCATGAGGCTATCTCTGAGCTAATAATATAGCAACCAGAGGCACATCATGAGTTAGCAATCAATGTATCACCCAAGGAAAACTTCAAATGGTGTGATGATCTTCATTTATGGTAGTGTTATTTTTGGTTATATTGTAAACTGTAAATTAATTAATGCTGTTAAAGACAATTTGCTAAGGATTATTATATTCCATATATGTAAATAAGGTGACATGAACTGTCCTGTACTGAGGTCATGATTTTTCTTCTTGACAGAGTTTATATGGCGCTCACATTGTTGACTAAAGAATTCAGGAAAAGCTAGTCCTATTTGGTGTGGCACTGTATGAACCCATGCATTTGTGAAATGATGAGAACAAGAAGTGTTTTCATCGTGAAACATTTTAATATGTAAAGTACAATCTGCTGTAATTTCCTTCTATCTACTAGAGGCAGTGTTTGAAGAATATGGCCATGTGTTAATGTTCTGGAATCTACTTCAAGGTCATACATCTTATCTGGAGTTCAGAGATACTTAGCATTAATTTTACATTAGAATTACCTGAGGTACCTTTAAAGATGCTGTGACCCAGAACTCACCTCCACATTTTAAATTAGAAGCTTGGGATGATAGTTTTGTGTGTTCCTGTGTGACTTGAATGACCAGCTAGGTTGGAGGACCTGGAATTTAAAAGCCTGTTTAGTTTTCAGTTTTTGAAATTAGATTCAATACCTTCTTTATCAAATAGATACTTTAATTTTTAAAAATAACAGCATTGCAGCTAGTTGGTAATCAATTCATTTAAAAGCCTTATATTAATATACACCATTTTCAAAACAATATAAAATAATGTAAAACTTGCATTTATTAAGGTAATTTCTTCCTAGATTCAGTTATCTGATTTTAGAAAATGTATGTGTACATGAGGGAATGACTAAAGAACACATGAGTGTTGGTGCTCACATAGACAAGACATATCAGATCTCTCTAGCGCTGAAGTTACAGGTGATTATGAGCTGTCTGATGTGGGTGACGGGACCTGAGCTCAGGTCCTCTGTAAGAGCAGCACACTCTTCATCTTTGAGCCATTTCTGCAGCCCCTGAATTGTCTGATTTTTTTTCTTAGCAATCAATAACAGCATATAAGCCTCATCACATGTTTTAAAAATTCACCCATTCTGGATTCCATGCTAGTTTTCAGAGAAGTAACTTGTCCTCAAGCAAGAAATGATAGCGTAACTTTGTCAGTTAACTAATTGGTCCTTAAACCTTTTGAATCATGTTGTCCTTACTAAATCATAATTCATGAATCAGCTCTTTGAACTTCATAATCCATCCCTTTCAGAATCTTTCCCTCTGAACCCCACAGGATATAAAAGACTATGCAATAACTGTGTTTAATCTCCCTGCTACTTTGAGGCAAACTTACTCATATGTTTGGGGTAGAAATGCTATTAGATCTAGAGGTACACACATTCATGTCTTATTTTCCACTCATATCTGGAACTAGATTTCATCCCCATATTCTTCCTATGAATCTCTTTAATTATAGTTGATGAAAGAATACCTCAAACTTACATTGTTTGTGCTATGTGGTTTGCATATTAGCTTTTACATTGATTTTTATTTAATTACCATAATAACTCTATGAGCTAGGCATTATGGTGTGTCATTTTTTCAAATAAGAAAGTAATTTAGATTAAAATTTTTGAATAATTTCTCTTGGTTAACAAATAGCATTTAGGCTTGAATATGGTGTCATGTACCTAAGCATATGAATTTTCACACACATACACACACACAGAGTATATATGTATACTACATGGTATCCTTGCGTATATTCATCTAGGTGGGTACTAGTGTGAATGGGTGTGTGTGCATGTGCTCACATGTCTGTGGAGGTCCAAGGTTGAGGTCAGAAGACTTTTATTTTCCAAATGGCTTTTCACTTCACTCCTGAGGTTATTCTCTCAGCTGAATCCAGAGCTCATTGATAAGACTCCTCTCATAACCAGCTTGCTCTGGAACCTGCTTTCACCTTCTTGGAATCTATAATGACAAGTAGCACATGATCCTCACCCAGCATCCTGGGAAGAAGAACTTAGTGCTCATATTTGCACAGCAAGCACTTTAATCATAGAGTCATTTTTCCAACCCCTGGTGAGTTTTTCTGTTATATTATACAGTAATTTTCATATTGTATATTTTATAAGGTATTTTATAGCTTATATTATCTGTTGATTACTTGTCACCAGAAATTGGAATGCATTCAATGTATATTTAATTACACAATGACACATTTTTTTCTTCTCATATAGGAAATTACCCTCGTTTTCCATATATATCAATAAGTATTGTATTATATCTTAATGTATTTATGCTACAGACATTTTGGTAACTACTGTGCTGAATACTCATAGATGTAAAGCACAAATCGAGCAACACATTAGGATTTGAATTTGGAATCTAAGCATCCATGAAATTCACTTTGCAGATTAACAGAATTAAAGCCCATTTGCTAGACTCATTATTGCTAACTTTGAGAGACTATCAACTGACTGGGCAAATTTTCTGTTTCACTGAGGGAATTTTCCTTGAAGCTTTAGATGGAAGATATTTTTCATCTTTGACATGACTACAGATGACGGAACTCTCTGATTTATGTTTAAAAGTACTTGCAGATATGCATGATGAGACGTTGAACTTATAGTCATTCTAATACTCCAGATGGCTTGTGTGTCCCTCATCTCCATTTCTGAGCCAGAAAACTACTGCTCGCAGATATGTGTTTCTGGTAGTATTCAAACCACTGTCAAAAGTCACAAAACCACAAAATTAACATAGTTCACACCAAAGTATGCCTCTTTCCACACTTAGTCACCTTCCACAAAAAAGAAGCAATTATACATTTTCCTATTTTGTCAATTATATCAGTGTTCACAGGTGAGTATTTAAACCATGACTGTATGACTCAGGATCGTTTCTTATTCCCTCAACATCATACTTCTAACTCTCAAGTCTTAACAGAATCAACATAGACAGTTCTCTTGAGAGATAACTTCTACATGTCAACTCCTACAAGTTAACTTTTGTCTCCTTATCAATTGGTGACTTCCTCACTGTTTCTCAATCTGCAAGTCCTCTCTCACTGCACACTATACAGCCAGTGCAACCCTCTTACTCTCTTCAGCTCACTCTGATAACACATTCCTAAAACGTTGGCTACATACTTAGTATTCAATTCAGAATAATTTATTTTTCATCTAACTCAACTTATTTTGTTTCTCTTCCTCCCGTTCCCCTCCCCCTCCTCCCCCTTCCTCCCCCTTCCTCCCTCCTCCTCCTCCTCCTCCTCCTCCTTCTTCTTTTTCTTCTTCTTGTTCGGTTTTTCGAGAGAGGGTTTCTTTGTGTAGCTTTGTAAACCAGAGATCCACCTGTCTCTGCCTCCTGAGTGCTGCTGGGATTAAAGGTGTGAGCCATCACTGCCTGACTTTATTTTTTATCTTCTATATTACCAACTTCAATGATCTACATACAAGTTGTTAGCCTTATTTTATCCCCTTGGTGACTAGTGGTGTACACTATTGGTAGGGTCCTACTGACCCTACAAACTCAAATCAAACTCCAGGCCCTAATTGCCTTATTGTTGTTCTTGTAGTCACAATACTGACAGGTGAGAGGGTTTTGGTTCAATAATTTACCCTTGATGGAATGAGAATGCTAGATCTTGTGTAACTCGCTCACTCACTCACTTCTCCAGGAGCAGAGATCATTGACTGAAAAAGTACATGATGATGTTTGTGGTATGAAATCTGTTTTCCTCTGGAAATTGTCTTTCATTCTTTTTCTTCAGAGACATCTTCCTGAACTTCTGAGAAGTATTCCCAAAGTTATGTTTTCTTGAGCACCTTTCTTGGCAGTGTTGACAGATCTTGTCCTTTATTCTTTCATACTTGATTCTGTCTTTAAATTAACTCTTGCCAGTTTCCATTATACTAATGCTTCCCCCAGAATATTCAGAGCTGCCCTCTGTTTGTGCTTGTGGGGGTGTCTATTGTGGTAACTTCTTATAAGTAGTGTTAATAAGTAAGGAAAATATTGTTTATACTATATCTCAATTAAAATAGAACTGGTCATTTTTATAGTAATTTAATCTTCCTAGTATATTGCTCTGTTAACACTTAAGAAAGGTTCATCTCATAGAAGATATAATAGATATGAAAATAGTTTGTTTTTGTTTTGGAAAAGAACTTTTAAAGGACACAGACTGGCCACTTACCTGAAAGTATCCAACTCCAGAAGAGCATTTAAGGAAATCAGTGAATTTGCCTTGTTTCTGATTCCAGTAGAACAACTGTTTGGCTTGAGCACTGTTTTAAATGCATGAGGATAAAAGACAACTGCAAGCGAAACAACAGAAACATTGAGAAGAACGTCAGAGAGGTTACATTTATTAGGGACTGGAAGACTAGTGTTTTTCAAAGACCAGAACAGAGACTAGAGTAAAAAGCAGATGCAACAGGAAACAGTGAGAAATCAATACAATGTGCTATATCCTGCTGACTATTGGTTCCTGGTGAACCACAGGGTGAAGAAACAAGTCCTTAGAGTGGAAATCAGCTGGGTTTCATGAGACAGTTTCAGCAAGATGATTTTTAAAAGATCGTGTCAGAACTGTTCACTAGCACAGGACAGGGGAGTGGATGCTGCTGTTAGGAGACTCCCACTGGTGTAACTTCCCTATGAGGAGTTCATACCCCTGGATTTCTGCTTAACATCAGCGTAGGAGGTCTGGCAGCCTCTGTGAAACATATACTGTGTTGTGTTGTTTTGTTCCTATCTAGGAGTGTGAAGGAATCATCCAGTCTCTAAGTGCTGATTACTCCCAAACACAAGAAATTTTTGCTCATGGGAAGTATTTTCATGGCAGCTGACGCTAATCAAGCAGCTAGGCATGAAAGAACAGGAGAGACTAAACATTTCTGAGGAAAAGCTTAAGAGTTTGGCTATTCATTTCACACATAATACTTGGATTTCTGTTCTTTAATATTGGCATCTATTGCTATATACTTCTTCAGAATTCATTTCCCTTATTAGAAAAATATTTGATCTTATTTTATTATTTAATTTAAATTGACTTTTTATAATTCTTACATTTGCACTGAATTCAAATTATTTCTAGCCCGCTCTCTCTTACTCTGCCCATATCCCTCTATTCCTCAAATTCATGACCTGACCTCTCCTTCTTTACTTATTATTGTTGGACACACACACACACACACACACACACACACACATACACACACACACTCCATATGTGTTTAGTTTGACCAGTTGGGATTAGACAAGCCATTAGGGATTTTTTCCTGAGGAAACCTGATTCTTTCTCTTTTAGCAGCCATTAATTGCCTATAGCTATTCATCTACTATTGGAGGCCTATAAGATTTCCCCATACACACTGGTATGTCAATTGATGTCATTTTCTGTCATTTTCATGTCTTGTTTAGTCAACTTTATTGTTGAGATTTCATGGTTACAACTACCCTGTCATATACACAAGATAATGTCTTGCAGAAGACATCTTGGCTCACACGCTCTTAGAATCCTTCTACACCATATTCTACCATGCCACCTGAAACGTGAGTGTATTGATTACATTGTAGATGTAGCAAATGAAGTTTGGCAATCTACAGTCAACTGATATCTACATTTTGACAGGGTGTGAATCTCTGAATACCTCTGTCTGCATCAGAAAGGTTTTTACATGAGAGGTGAGAGATATACTTACCTGTGAGTATAAAGATGGATTTTCAGAATGGAGTTAGAAGTTATATTGGTTTGGAAAAGTAACAGTAGAAGGTTCTCCTCTGAGGCATGACTTCACCATCACTCATTACATTTCTCTGCCTTAATACAAAATGACACCTTTATTATTTATGAAGAGATAAATTTTTCATTATCTGTAACACTGCAAAGACAATCAGCTGCATAATCTTCTGCATGTGTGGATAGCTATGATCCCCTAGAATAAATCCAGTATGCACTTGAAACAAGTGATGCTTTTTTCTACTGGTACTCAAGCTGTAATTACTCTAGTTTGTTATAATTTTGGAAGCATAGTTTTGGATTTATTTCATTGTATTTTCCTGTTTAAAGTACTTCCTCATGATTGATCCAGAATCCATCCCTGAAGTGGTGAGTCTTCATCTCCTTTTTGTCCCCTAGGGGATTGCATTTGCATTTTCAACAAATGATCACCAAATGTTATCACTATACAAAATCAGTTCATGGGCTCCAAACATTTTCCATCATTTGATTTTTAGCAGTAGTAACTGTAGGTATTCATTGGCATTAATGCTGAGTTGCTTCAGCTGTGGAGTAGGAACATGAGTACCTATTTTTTTGGCCAGTAGAGCAGATATAGAAAAACATTATGCATGCATCTTCAAGATGTGTGAAACCCTGACTAAATTCCTTGGGCATATTTTCTCTATGAATGTGAATGAAATGAAATGCTGCTGTTCCCAAATGCTCTATTTGAAATTACTTACATTTGGCCATGAAGGACTAAAACAAAGAAGACCCTGTTTATTTAGCTACTCAAGGATCATGAGGCTTCTTTGGTACAAAGAAGGGATACATCAGATAGTAATTAAAACCACTTAGTTCATGTAAAAATGGAAACCAAATTGTGAAGAAGGCATAGAAAGAAACCACATGTAGTCTTTGTGGTAAGATACCTGATTTATAACTTAAAGATGGAAGTATCCTTTGGGGCTCATGGCTTCAGTCCATAGTCACTTGAATCCATTTCTTTCAGGGCTGCAGTAATGCAGAAGCATAATGGTAGAAGGACATGGGGAGAGGAACTGTTTAGTAAATAGCAGCCAAGAAGCAGCAAGCAAGAAAGAAAGGGATTAAGAACAAAGCATACCTGTGATCTGCATCCTCTAACAAGCTCTTCACACTAGTTTCTACCACTTCAACAATGCAATTATATTAGGAATCTATCAGTGGACGAATCTATTGATTATGTATGCTCCTTGATCCCATCGCATCCCCAAATTACAACTTTAAATACTTACTGAGGAACCAAGTCTTAAATATATGAGGATTTGGAGGACACCATGCATCTAAATCATACTGCAATACAAAAAAAGCAACTATATTCCAATTAATTATGTGGCAAAAAGGAATTGGTGATACAGTCACCAAGGGAGTTACATTAAAGTCATATTTATCCTAAGAGAGATCTCTGGAAGTTTAGAATATGACACTGAACTAATACTAAAGAGTCAAAGGGAAAAGTATGCTTCAAAACAAGTTCAAGAGTCTAGATTATCACATTAATTGATCTTTTGTTGCCACTGAAAGAATATAATGGGAGTAGCTTTGCAGTCAAGAAAGGCACAAAGTACAGTTAGAAATATAAGATGTGGCCTCTGAAAGATGGGTGATGGTAAGAATCTTGAAGAGAATGACACCAACAGCTTAGAAGAGGGAGAGACTGGTGATTGGTGTTAGCAAGTATTAGACACTCTGTGTTCTTGTTGAAGATAAGAAGGGCACAGTAAATGAAGACATGAGAGATAAATCTTGTGAGAGAAATTTGTACTGATCATCTGAAGAAGAGACATTGTGTTATTACTTTTCATTGCAGTAGTGGAAATGAAAGTGGAAATGGCTAAAGGAAAATGTGGAAAGTTTTAGAAGGAGACTGTGAAAAGATCCTTGTGAAGACTCGAAAGCTAGGTTTACAATGAAAATATTTTGGTTTTGTCAAACAAGGTTAACTATGTATTAAGAATTTCTGACAAAATATTCAAATATAACTTAATCAGCTTTGCTTGATTTCTGTGACAGAGTTATTTTGGTCTATGAGTAAATATGTAAATAGACAGGTTTGCCCCAAAATAAGCAAAATAAAAGAGAAAATGTTCAATAAAATTGCTTTTGCAAGTTTGTGAATGTAAATGAAAAATTATAGACTCTAAGCTGGGCAGACAAGGAGAAATCCAAGAAGCTGAGTAGATTAATACACCAGGATTCTTGAAAAGACTATGTTTTGCATTAACAAATAAATATTTGCACGTGAAAGATAGGATATTAGAGAAGATATATAGATAGGCTATACTTGATAGAAAATAGAAAGACAGAGATATATAGATGAAGTTTTGATGGACAAATAGGTAGAGAGATTGATAGGTAAGTCAGGTGTCAGTGTTCAGTAGCATCCACAAGCTTCTGGGATTGACGAAACTGATGGTTTTCCATGGTGATCCATAGCAGTATTGGGATGAAAGCAAATTTCAGTGGTGATTGATTATGGATATATGAATATGAATTAGATATTTTATGGCTGTTATACTTCAGTATTAAAGTAACTGAGAATTGACTACTCTTTCTGTCCTTCAGTTTTCTCTTCTCAGTAGTTTCAGAAGTTGTCCATGTGTTAACCCTAGTCATAAAGAAACACCATGACTACCTTCTAGGAGATAAGAACAAAATTTATATTGGAAAGGTAGCCTCTAAACTACAATTTCTACTCATTTATAGAAGGGTAATTATTTCTTCATCTAACATGTTGGGAGTATGGGATATAGTGATTTCAATGACATCATTTTTCAGTTAGTTACACAGAGGGGTAGGTTGTGCCCATTTGGTATACTGATCCCTTGTATGTTAGTGAGTACATTGATACTGAGGCATAGCACATGTGTCAACAGAATCATTTGTTGTAGATGAATGTTGGGTACTGAAATAGGGAAGCAGTTAGCTTTACGTGATCACCATTTTATCATTTCAAAGTAATGCTCCTAAATGTCAGTTAGTAGGTATGAACCTCACTGCTTGTCATTGCCATAACATCAATACCTATGAAAAGGGCTCTGTCTATAGTCCTATGTAAGAATCCCATGGGTGACAATTAGTTCCATAATTAAAATATGTACATTTGTTTAGCAGAATTATTTTATTGGATTTTAATACCTCCTTTTGAGAATTGTGGGGAAACCACAGTGGCTTTTTTCCCTAAGATGTTGACATAGGTTTGGATTTTTGCCACAATGAGACCTTATCTTGCTATCCCACATGCCTATGTTGTGGGGCTGTGCACAGGAAAGCAGTCACATATCCTGATGGCATAGCTCTATATGGTTTTTGTTTTATAATAGAGAGAAGATTTGCCAGACTTCACTGTGGTTACTGAATGCCTTCAGCCTCCTCCAAATATCTCGTAACATTAAGAGAAACACCACTTTAGCTTTCATTATCCTATGCTTTCGTTTTCTATTGTTATGTGGTAAAAGCTATCTACAGCTTCGTGTGAGTATTATGCCATCTAATATACTGCATACATTGTGAAAACACATTTATCTTGACAATGAACAAAGTGGCTAAAATTTTGACAAAATTGTATATAACTGTGAATTTGGGAGGAATTGTAGTAAACCAAATAAATCACCCTTTTCTATCAATATTCCTAACTTTTTGTTTTGAAACATTCTATAAATCGTTGGCTCATTTCCATAGTAAAATTTCTTTTATATCATTCATTATTTAATCAAGATGAGACACCCCATTTCCCCACATAAGAATTATAGCTTTCAGCTATACCTCCTCTGCTCTGTAATAGAGAATGTCTGTCATTATTTCCTTTAATTTACCATAATTGATCAATATTCCATTTTATTTTTTCTGAATTGGGTATCTTCTCTATTTCTCTCCTCTTACTCTGCATTACTCCATGGATATCAGAAGATGTCCATATGGTAGCCCTAGCTAGTCTTATAGAAACAGCATGACTTTGAGGAGGTAGGAACACACTTTGGAATTGTGTCTAGAAACTGAGATTACTGCAGTCTTTCTTTTGAGGTCATGTATGAGATTTCAAGTTCATGATATATATGATATGTTCAATTTGGGGATACAATAGATACTGTGTTTTCTTGTTTATAGGAAGGGGAATATTATTTGCCATCTTTCAAATATGCATCCTTATTCAGCCTTAAAAAATTGTCTATAGCTTGAAATCTATACCATGTTTGCATAAATCCAAGTTTCTGAATAATCATTACCTTTCCCTGGATCATGGTTCTATCCACTTATCTAACTCCTTTGGATGAATCCTTTTAACTCCCAACAGTTGAAAACTTTGCTTTCTGTAGCAATAGCACTGGGAACTTAATAAATTGCAAGCCATACATAATCAATTGCATTGTAGGTCTTTGCTTGCTCTCCTATTTTTAAAGTTTACTGTTTTATTTAATACATTTAAAGGATAATGACTAGAGGCTGGGTAGGATGAAGGATATAATGAGATAGGAAAATAATGGTTATGTTCATAGATTATGAGATCAAAAAAAACTAGTCAACTTAATTGGGTAAGTAGGAAGTTTGGTGGTTATTACACAGTAGGGTGGATTAAGATGACCCTAATATGCTACGTACTCTGAAAGCTGCAAAGAAGACTCTTGAAAGTTTTCAACATTAATATGTAATACATAGTATAGGAGACAGATAAGAAGATCAGCCTGATGTAAATGTTACATTATTCATACACACATCAAAACTTGGTATACCACAAATATGTTCATTTGTGATTTCATTTATGAAATAAAATATATTTAGTTTTAAAAATTAAAAATAAAATGCAATCTGAGTTAGAAAGAAAACTCCATATGTTTTATGTCGTGTTCATTGCCTCATACCTCAGATCTACTGGGTTTGGCTCTAGCATCTCTATTTCATGTCTGATATGCCCCTCACAGAGATCACAGTGTTCCTATCTGAAACCCAATCATTATCTAGGATATCATGTATATTTATGACTCTTCTGCTATCAACCTCTTCATGCCTCTGATTTTTATTTTTCCACATTCTGCTTCTGCCCAGCAAGAAAGTGAAAATAACATATTATCAGTAGACATTTCCCTATTGTATCCCCCAAACTGAACACAACAAGTAATAAGTACCTCTCCTTTGCCAAAATAACAGCTAAAGAAATTTCACACACCCACCTCAAACAAGGATAAAAGAATGGTTTTCTTTTCTCTTTTTTCCTGTTTTATACTCACTGAATGGTTCTTTACTCAATATAAATTGGTATGGTGTTATGTGCAATGATTGTCTCTGGAATTCTTTAAGACCACTGAAGGTCTAAAAAGGTCCTTTAAGGCTCAGGAAATTCTAAAAGAAGGTCATAAAGTCTCAGGAATAAATAATTCATAAATCATCAGGAAATTCATGAAATTTGTCACATACCCAAGGCCCCAATATCTCCCACAGTGCTTGAGCAGTAAGCGCCACTAAAGAGACACAGACCAGATGAACTGCTGAGAGGAGATGTAGACCAGTCAAGCTGCCTAGAAGAGACACTCAGATCAGCTGAGACATATCAAAGAGTCTCTGATCTGGCAAGCAACTTATAGGCCATTCAGTGAGACCCAGGATTCCAGCTTTTGTGAGTTGTTGGCTTGGCAGAGACGTGGCTGCCTTTGAATATTCTGTGCTCTTGTAAGTGATCTCTCACCCATATGCCTGTAAGTGACCCCAATAAATCTATTGGTTCACTAAGGACTCTGGTACTGTTACTTCACTTCATCAGTCCCCTATCTACAGTTTATAGCCTTCCGTGTTGTATTTCCTTAGGAAAAAAGATGACGGATGATGACATAAGACATGTGTGAGAGGATAAGCAAAAAGCAGAGAAGGCTGAATTTCTTTGGAAACTCAGAGGAGAGGAATTATCTAGTTGGAAATAGGATGCTTGAAGTTTTGTCCACACTGTCTTTGCAGTGAGGATGGTGTAGAACTCCTATAACATCAACTAATGATGCTCTCAGAAAACAAGGATGAAGAGTCCACTTCCTCTAAAGAGAAGTTTATTGATCTTCGAGGCCCATTTACTGCCATATGACTGACAGGGCTTTAAAATCTGTAGTTTGATCAGAATAGAAATTTCTGGAGTGTGCTCTTACTGAGACCCAGTGGCTGCAGTTGAGGTAGGTGAGCTTCAGGTTCCAAGCAAGTGTGACAGGACACAAGGCAAAGAACATAGAAGCTAATATTGCATCAAAAGTAATAAACTGTCCCCTCTACTGGAATTTTTCTGATATAGATACCTCTCTCAGATGGGTTATGAGACATTGCAGATGAAATCCATAAAAAAAACTTTCATTTGTAAGTCTGGCATGCGGTAGGGCATCAACAGGAACAGGAGGGATAACAGCTAATATCAAACACTTCTTAAAGAGACCTTTGTTTACTTTTGTTAATTTACTTTCACATCTAATAAGAAGTCTCTGTGTCATTAATTGGGAACTGGCTGACTAGACAGAGAAACAGTTAAGTTACATATGACAGTTAAGTTCAGTTTGTCACATGAAATGAACTAAGAAAATGATGTTCTAAGAGAAAGGCATGTAACTCAGAAAATGTTTTTATGTTGATGCAACATTCTATAATCATCTGTCTTTCTTTATGTCCATCATCTGTCATCTAACATTTTCCTGGATTCATAATTTCTACAGAAAATGGCCACTCCATAATTTATAATTTATCCTCATATCATTAATGCATTTAGAGCTCATGTTAATACTAATATGTTATAAAATGTCACTTGTTCATTTATTTGCCTATTCAGTTGTTTTCCCATACATTTGACAACATATGATGGTATTGACCACATATAATTATTTATAGTGAATCAAAAGATCACAGCAATCATGCAAATTTATTAGACACCTGCATGGGAAAATGGGAAGATGGGCAGCCACACTTTAAGACCCTAAATCCTTTGTGCCTAAGCACTGGTATAAGCTACCTATATGCAGGGCAAACATGTTCTTCTAAATTATACAAGATTGCTACCTGATGATTTTGGGCTTGGTGCATTATGTCAGTCATCATATTTTAAACTGTTTACTGTTCTTCCCAGTTAAATTTTGAGTTACTTACAGCCAAAATTTGTGGCTGTCTTATAGAAAGGCATCCCTTCTGGGGGCATAGGACAACACTGATGTGAATAGGCACTCAGTAAATATGATATGAATGGGAATTGTGACATAAATCCTATTCTAAGTACACCATTGAAAATAGTCATGAATGAGAGTGCTGGCATGAAAAAGGGTCCATGAAAGCATCACAGTTTTGACAGTAAGTTTACCATACATGTCATTGCACAGTCAAGAATTTTACTTTTGCCATTATCAATGAAGAATGATTTTCCCATGAAACAACAGAGCCAAACTTTAAAGCATTTCAGTCAGGAACCCTACAATTAGACATTTTCCAGGGAACAAAGGTTATTTTCTGGAAACCAATACCAGAGGAACTGATTCTTAGTAAGCAATACTTTATCACAAAATGGTCCACTCTTTATAATGAATGCAAATAAACAAAATGATGAAAAGTGAAAAATTATACAAGTGATATAAGCATAAGAAATAATGAGGGTTGGAGAGACTGGCCCATGTTAAGGCTGCACACTGCTCTTGGATAACCAAGTTCGGTTCCCAGCCTGCACATGGGGTGACTCACAACCAGATGTAACCCCAGCTCAAGGGTGCCTGGCTCCCTGAGGTACTTTCACTCATGCACACCCTTCTCCTTCCACACACACATAATTAAAAACAAGGGTGATGAAACATACGACAGCATGAACTCCACAGAGGTTAAGAAAGAGTGCTGAAGGTCCTGATGACCATTCTCTTGTGTGTCCCAGCTTGTCACTGTGTTACTGCTAGTTACTAGCTCCCTAACTATCCATTACCACTTAATGGGACATGATTATTCTCATACTTTTCTGAGTAGTTTTCCTGATTACTCACAGTTCTTAAAAAAAAAGACTTTGATTTTCCGGTTCAAAATTATCCATGATAGTGTTTTCCTGTTAAAAGTGCTTTTGAACCTGATTTGTTTTTAAAATTCATTCACGCTGATGCTTGTTGCCACTAAATTTTATTTCAATGCTGCAGCTCATTTAGCTACATTTCTGAGCTTTTTTCTTCTATTTTTTCCACTTTGATAGAGCTGCAATTGTTTTTTTATTATCAACAATTGTCTGTCCTTTAACTTATTTAATTGTGTCTCTGCTTTTGCTAAGCCTTAAGGAAATGTTATTTAGTAAACATCTCACAATGTGTGGTACGCCCTCAATTCACATGTTCTCCCAGTCCCATTTACCCTTATTGTTTGCTAGTAGCTGTTCTAATAGCCTTGCTTAGAGTGGCTTTTCTTCTGTTAGCTACTGAAGTTGAGTGCCTTATATTTGTCATGTATTTGTTAATAATTTATATGCTACTGTAGTCTGTATCTTGTCTTAAATACTCTCTAGAGATCCATATGGTAAATGGTTGGTTATACTAAGAAATGGGAGGACTTTTGAACTTGTGGGCATCGGGTCTTTCCTGTATCCTGTTCATGATGTGAGTGATTTTTCTCTGCCACAGGATCCTACTGAGCCCCACAGGCTCAAAGGAACTTACCCACTTATCACAGGCTGAAGCCTCCAAAACTCAAACCAAGACTAATTTCTTCTTAAAAGTTGTTACCTAAGATATTTTGTTACAGTGATGGAAAGATGATTAGTTAACAGTTATTATTTTGAAGATTAACTATTTGGGTAAGTTTTCCTTTTAGAATTGAACTTTTCAGTTTTGTGTTATTGTGTTTCAGGAGTTCCAGAGATGTTGTGGGTATTAAATACTGATGCAACACATGGCTATTGCATGTGACTATGAGTGCCATGACCTTCTCCATTCTGTTGCCTGATTTATTTCCTAGGCAGTGCTTTAGATTAAAGGTATTTACATTGTTTCTGATTTTGTTGGTTGTGTATTTAGAATATTAAGAAAACCATCATCAATATCAATATCAGGGAATTTTTTTGTATCTGTGGAGATTTGCTATGTTTCCTATTATGTGGGAAAAGAAGAAGTCAAACTTTCACTATTTGCAGATGATATGATAGTTTACATAAGTGACCCAAAAAACTCCGCAAGGTTACTCCTAGAGCTGATAAACACCTTCAGCAATGTGGCAGGATACAAGGTAAACTCAAAAAAAATCAGTGGCCCTATTATATACAGATGATGAAGTGACTGAGAAAGAAATCAGAGAAACATCACCCTTTACAATAGCCAAAAACAGCATCAAATATCTGGGGATAATGCTAACCAAGGAAGTGAAAGACCTGTATATCAAGAACTTTGTGACTTTAAAGAAAGAAATCAAAGAAGATACCAGAAAATGGAAAGATCTCCCATGCTCTTGGATTGGTAGGATAAACATAATAAAAATGGCAATCTTGCCAAAAGCAGTCTATAGATTCAATGCAATCTCTATCAAAATTCCATCACAATTCTTCAAGGACCTGGAAAGAACATTAATCAACTTTATATGGAAAAACAAAAGGCCCAGGATAGCCAAAACAACCCTATACAATAAAGGAACTACAGGAGGCATCACCATACCTGACTTCAAGCTCTATTATGGAGCTATAGTCCTGAAAACAGCTTGGTATTGGCACAAAAATAGGCAGGTAGACCAATGGAACCGAATCGAAAGCCCTAATTTTAACCCACACACCTATGAACACTTGATTTTTGACAAAGAAGCTAAAACTGTACAATGGAAAAAAGAAAGCATCTTCAACAAATGGTGCTGGTATGCAGAAGACTGCAGATAGATCCATGTTTGTAGCCTTGTACAAAACTTAAGTCCAAATGGATCAAAGATCTCAACATAAATCCAGCCACACTGAAACTTTCAGAAGAGAAAGTGGGAGATACTCTTCAACGAGTTGGTACAGGAGACCACTTCCTAAACATAACACCAGTGGCACAGGCACTGAGATCTACAAATGGGACCTTCTGAAACTAAAAAGCTTCTGTAAGGCAAAGGACACAGTCAAAAAGACAAAAAGGCAGGCCACAGAATGGGAAAAGACATTCACTGACCCTGCATCTGACAGAGGGCTAATCTCCAAAATTTACAAATAACTCAAGAAACAAGTCTCCAAAACACCAAAGGATCCAATTAAAAGGTGGGGTACAGAACTAAATAGAGAATTCTCAATAGAGGAGGCTAAAATGGCCAAGAGACACTGAAGAAAGTGCTCAACATCCTTAGCCATCAGGGAAATGCAAATCAAAACAACTCTGGGATACCATCTTACTCCTGTCAGAATGGCTAAAATCAAAAACATGGAAGACAATTTATGCTGGAGAGGATGTGGAGAGAGGGGAACACTTCTCCACTGCTGGTGGGAGTGCCAACTCATACAGCCTCTTTGGAAATCAGTATGGAGATTCCTCAGGAAAAATGGGAATTAATCTACCACTAGACCCAGCAGTTCCACTCTTAGGCATATATCCAAATGAGGCCAAATCATACAACAAGGGCATCGGCTCCACTATGTTCATAGCAGCATTATTTGTAATAGCCAGAACCTGGAAGCAACCTAGATGCCCCTCAACTGAAGAGCGGATAGAGAAAATGTGGTACATTTACACAATGGAGTATTACTCAGCAGAAAAAAACAATGGAATCCTGAAATTCGCAGGTAAATGGATAGCACTGGAAGAAACCATCCTGAGTGAGGTAACCCAGTCGCAAAAAGACAAACATGGTATGTACTCACTCATATATGGATTTTAGACATGGATCAGGATAGTGCCAGTCTGCACTTACACTGATGAGAGTCTGGGAAACAGGAAAGAACCTAAAAGATATGCATATATGCATAGTACCCAAGAGAAGAGGATTGAGACAAGATCCTCTGAATGGATGGGGAACACAGCGAGGGGTGGGGGGGAGTGGGAGCTTGGAAGTGGAGAGGGGGTGAAGAGGAAGAGAGTTGGTCATGGGGGAACAGGAAGTTGAGTGGGTGGGGGTGGAGTGGGGGGAAGAGGGAGTCATGGGATAGAGGACAGATCAGGCACCAGAGTGACCTCGAGTGGTCTGGGGCGATGGCACCGATTGGCAAGCTGAGCAATGGTGGAGAGACCACCTCGAATGCCCATTCCTTCATCCTTATCCATTTTTTTTTCAGGTTAGACTTTCTATTTCTGTGTCAACACCATGGGTGAAAGAGAACCTCTGGTTGCTTTCATGTAAAAACTATAAAGCCTTGCTCCCTGTGGCTTACTGGATTTGTTTAGAGATGGAACTCTTTAGTCCTTCATGTTATCTTGATGCTGCAACTCATCTTGTGATTACCATGTACAGAGGCATTCACCAGACAAAGGAATGCAGGGAGTGGCCACATCCTTGGATTTCTATTGTGATCATAGCAAGCCTTACTAAAGATAAAAAAGTTAGTCTTCCTTGCATTTCAGTGACTAAAGTAATTATTTTAGCTGTGTGATATTTTTATAGGTCCCTCATCAGATTGGATAGAGTCCCCCTGTAAGAATTTTGTTGACAGTTTAAATAACAAAGGAATAAAAATCTTTGTCAGATACTTTGTCTGAGCTGTATCTGTTTCCTTTTTAATTTTCAATTAGAATCTGTCACACCGAATGATCCTATTGTATTGGATTGCTCTTGCATACTAGAAATAAGTCCATCTTGGTCATGGTGTAATAACCTCCTCACATGCTGCTACTGCACTAGGATTTCATTGAACATCCTTACACTAGCAATGTTCCCTAGCAATGTTGGCCTGAAGCTTGTTCCTCTTCACTTTTTGTTTTGTCATCAGGATGATTCTGGACTCACAGAATGACTTTAAGGTGCTCCATATCTTTTGGAAGTGTTATTATTTCTTCTTTGTAGTGAAGCTAATTCGTCTTGGGCTTTGCATTTTTAGAAGAAATTTGAAAAGCCATTCAGTATCTCATTTGTTATAGCTTGGTTTTGGCTATCTTTTGCTTCATTCAATGATTGCAGGTTGTGTTTTTGTTTCTGGTTGGTGTGAGCTGCCCCACATGGAGGCTGGGCAGGGAACTCAGATACAGTGGAGATACAGGAAGTGAGTCTTTTCTTTAGACTCACTTTTCACGGTAAGTGTTCACAGCTACAAACTTCCCTTTTAGCACTCTTTTGCACATATAATTATTTTAGTATACCTTATGTTAGTGTTTCCTTGTCTCAAAGAACTTGAATTTTGTATTGATGTTCTCTGTAACCCAGTTTTCCAAAAGTACATTATTCCATCTCATATATTCATGACTTTTCACTTTCTTACTATTTGTGGCTGCTTTTTATTCCACTTTGGTCAGAAAAAAATACTTAAATCTTTTTCAGTCTTCTTGTATTTCTAAGCATGGCTTTGTGACTTTTGTTGTGGTCTATCTTGAGGATGTTCCACGTGTGTGAGAAAAGATAGTTCATTAGTCTACTGCTGGGGAGTACCACAAATCCATTAGCTTCATTTGATCTCCAATGCTGTCTATTAGTTATTCATTATTGATTTTCCCTTTGAATAAAATTTATTATAAGTAGGATATTGAAACCCCAATTATTATTGTATTACTGTTCATTTCTATGTTCATATACATCAACATTTCCTTTGTATTTTTAGATATTATGGAGTGGGATGCTTATATTTAAAACCAGTTGAATTGATCAACTGACAAGGTCTTCATGTGATTTTACTATGATCTGCATATTTAGGGACAATTAGGTCATTCTGAGGTTTCATTTGTCTAAATATAATAGCCATTCTCCATTAGTTGATACTACCATTCCTGTCAAATACCTTTTTCTTCTTTTTATTTATTTATTTATTTTTGAGATAGGGTTTCTTTGTATTGCTTTGGAGGCTGTCCTGGAACTCAGTCTGTATACCAGGTTGCCCTAGAACTCTCAGAGTTCCGCCTGCCTCTGCCTCCTGAGTGCTGGGAATAAAGGTGTGTGCCACCAATGCCCAGTTTCTTTTCCTTCCTTTTCCATCCACTTACTATAAGGGTTTTTAAGGTGTACACTGTTGTTTTTGTGGAAACAGCTGTAAGATATGTCATAATTCTATCACCCTGGATTTTTCTTTTTTCCTTTTCATTCTTTCTTTTTTAATGTTTTTATTGATTCTTTCTTGATTTCATGTCATGCATCCCATTCCCACTCATCTCCCCTTCCCTTAATATCCACCCTCTGCCTTTGCAACTTCCCCCTCAAAATAAAATAAAACTTAAAGGAAAAACAGCAAAAATAAAGTAAGCTAACATACAAAAAAGTAGCCCCGGTGTGGAAGCTGTAGTGTGACCCAACCCAATGACACCTTAGTCCATACATCTTCACTTGTAAGTGTTCATTATAATGAATCATTGATCTGGTTCGAGGCCTCTAGTTTCTGCTACACCCTCAATAACTAGGCCCTCACTGAGACTCCTCTTGGATATCCTGTTATTGCTTTGTGTCATTCTGTCATTTGAATCTGCACGTCCTGCCCCCTAACATGCTACAGAAGTTCATAATGAAGCAGAGGTTGGGGTAAGCAAACTCATAGTCCTGGTTCTGCGTCTGGGTAGTAGCTGAGTTTGTCAGCCTGTCGGCTTTCCCTTATTGTCACCACCAGGACAGCTTTCTAGCATTGCTCCTGCTAGCTCACCCACTGCAGAGGCCAGCAGGAAACAGGGCCAGATCTCCTGCTCCCAAACCCCTCGGGCTGGCTCACTCGCACCCATACCACCAGGGCCAGCGCCACTGTTTTGCCCAGGCAAGTTACTGGGCCTAATCTCTTTAGTGCTGCAGTTGGTAAGGAGCAGGGAGAGCCCTCTGTCCCTCTGCTCCTCTGCCCCTCTGCCCCTCTTTCTCTCTGCCATAGGTGGCAAGAGGCAGAGAGGGGGAGTTATCTTTCTCTCATCCATGCCACCATATGACAGGTAAGTGGAGAAGGGTCAACTTTCCTGATCTCATGTCCTCAGTGTCGACTTACCTGCACCCTTGTCAACAGGAAGAGCTCTAGTGGGACATTCAGGTGAGGTACAGTGTCTGCTCTCCCATGTATTGCAGCCAGTGAGGGACCACACCAACTCTCCCACTCTTGTGACCCCAGGGTCAGGTTTCTTGTCTGCTGTAGATGACAAGGAGCAAGGAGAGAGGACATCTTTCCCTCACCCATGCCACTGCATGGCAGATGCGGGTTTGCAAAGTCAGCCCTCCTGCTCTCAAACCCTCAGGGCCTGCTTATCTGTACCCCTGCCAACAGGGTATGCTCTACTATGTGGCCAGGGTGAGGTGCAGGGCCCATTCTCTCATCTTTTCCTACATTGATTCTGTTTTCAGTTACTTGATGATATTTTGTATTCATGTGCATTGATTTTGTCTTTCCATCTTTTGGGATCTAAGAATTTTTCTTGGGTGACTAGCTTGAGACTTACAACAAATACATTGTCATTATTTCCTTTTTTTTAAAGTTTGCAACAACTTGCATAAAAGCTACATCTTTACATGCCCTGAAGTTTGTGTTCTTTCGTTTCTCTTTATATCATATTTTTAATAAAAAAATTTAATGATTTAGAATTTATAATAAAATTGAACATAAATTTTTACTACCAAGTAATGCTAACTTGTGGAAACCTATATTTAGAAATGCCAGATAGATCAATGTTTTAAGTGTGTTTGTATAGCTGTATCTATTATTTCACCAGATGTCCCTCCTTAAGTCAAGTAGGTAGATGAGCTGTTGCTCACCAGTTTCTTTCTCATTTCATTTTCTTTATTCACAGAAATTAGTGCGATGACTAGGAATTTACTGTTCTGAGGTAGAGAACTTCCTGAAGCAGCCTTGGATTTTTTTGTGTCTCCTTAAGGAAACCTTTAAGGTAGGAAGCACCTCCAGAGAATCCTTTAAGGCAGGAAGTACCAGCACTACCACCACCACCACACCACACTACACACCCTCCTAAGAAAGCCTGGGTTTTTCCTTCTCTTCTTGGAGGCATGAAGAATGGGCTTTAAAGTTTCAACCTAGTTGTTACTTTGCATCCTGTTTTCATAGCCCAGGTTAGGAATCCAGGTAAGCTTTTACGTTCCTTAACCACAAGACTTTATTCCAATTTTCTGTTGCACCAATATAGTGTGTTTTTGTAAAATATGAATTAGATGTTTTAAGAAGCAATAATCTGATGACTGTGGATTAGACTGGTGATTTAACTACTCTAGCTACTGCTGTTCTCCTCTTTCTAGTAGTCCTCCATCCCTCCCTCCATCCATCCATTCCTCTCCCCTCACCCCTCAGCCTTCCCTCCATCCCTGTTCCTTTCTCTTCCTCTGTTTCTCCTTTCATCGTCTTCTCCCTCCTCTCTGCTCTTCCTTCTCATCCCTTCCCCCTGCTTTCTTTTATTTCATCTCTGTCCTCCTCCCTTTCTCTCTCCTCCCTCTTCTTATGTCCTCCTCCTTTTCTTTCTCTCCTCCTTCCTTCTCCTATCCCTCTGCTTTCTCATTCTTTTCTCCTCTCCCTTGTCCTCACTATCCTTACCCTTCTTCTCTCCCCTTTCTCCCGATTCTTTCCCTCCTCCTACTCCAACTTTCTTCATCCCCCTTGCTCCTCTATCTCTTTCTTCTTCTTCTTTGGTAGTGCTCTAGTAAATATATGCATGTTTCTTCTCATATATATATATATATATATATAGTTTTACATACACAGAATTGGAAGTTTAGTGTAAGAAATATTGCACCATTAAATTAGTAGGAAATCATAACCATTTAGTCTTATTTGTGTCAAGGATTTTTATGTTAAGAACTTTTAATAAGCACCATGAAGTAGTCTTCTTCATGCTTGCTTACATGAATCATATGATATTTCTATGTTCACCAGACCTGACTTTATTTTTCTTATATCATGATGAGTGCTCACTTCCGGCATAACTGTTTGTTTTTTTTCCCTACACTTTCTGTAGTTTTCCTTATGAAAGGACAGGCAGGTGTGCATGAGTCACTGTGTCATGTCTTGTGCTCCCCATCACCATATCTTTCTTTTTTTGTTTCTTCATTTGATTGCTTTGTTCAGATTGCCTTTCAGTTTTGACATTCTACTTCATCTACCAATCAAGGCAGTAAGGTTTCATAGTGGAGAGCAAGTACCCTTTGCAGACAGAGTACTGAAGCTGAAATCCTTCCTGCTAACCAGACACCTCATAATTTAAGCAAACACATGTACACATGACTAATAGTTCATGTAAGGATGAAATCAGTCAATGAAAAATGTTCTAAGATGTTCAGGAAGTGTCTGAGATACAGTGTCTTTGGTTCAGTGCCAACCACTGTTGCCTGCCTACCCTAGTTATAAATATATTTATGACGTCCCCCAACATTTAAGTTTGTAGCTGTTTAATTTTTAAATTGTGTTCTTTTAAAAAATTCTAAACATCTTTTTGATAATTCCTTCTTCATAATTGCAATTCTGTTTTTATTTATTTAGGCATATCACATGCATTTATTTTGTTGTTTACAGAAATCAAAGTGATAGTCACATCATAAAATATGAGTAATATTTAAAATATTCTTTGATGAAAGTATGAAGCATGTGAAACTTAGTGATCAATTGTGCTAAGTGTGAATTTACACTATTTGGACAATTTCACTGTGCTGCAGTCCTGTCTGTGCTCTTTTGTGTTTGCTCATTTTAAAAACCTTATTTTTAAAGGTTTCTTGTTTATTATTTTTTCTTTTGAATTTATTTTCTTCCCTGTGAACACTGGAAAGGACAGTGTCACTGCCCTCTCTCCAAATTATTGGCAGTTAGTTTTGTCAATATCTGAAAATTCTTGATTATGTCTTGATAGACAGCTTTCAACACCTAAATGTAATGAGTATCAACTCATCATTATGAATTTTAGGTTGTTTATTTTTTTCCTGTGGTCCTTTGAAGGTTATAGGAGTTTTTGCAAATACAATTGTGACTATAAAGTGGAGAAGGTATTGTGACTTATGGAGCTGAAAATGCAGTTACACATATCCCCATAAGACAAAGGTAGAAGGAATTTTGTAGACAGAGAGTGACAGAAAAAGGCAATATGGCCACAGAAATAAAGAGTGTATGGGGCTGTAACGATGCAGCCATAAGTTAAGAGTGCTAACAACCCACCAGAAAGTGAAGTCAGCAAAGAACAGAGTCTCCCCCAAGACCACAGATGAGAGCATAGTCCTACTAACATCTTAATCTCACCCCAGCAACAGGGGTTGATACTTGGAGCCTCTGGGGCTACAAGTGGGTAAATCCATGCTGCTTTAAGCACCCAGTTTGTGGTAACTTTGACATCGACCACAAAATGCTAAAGCAGTTGTGTTCAAAGACAACAGTAAAGCATTTCCCTCCGTCACTTTTTTCAGTGAAATGATAACAAGCAGTTGTTGCTATTGATTAAATTTTTACTTATCACTATTTGTAAAACATGGTGAATATGGTTAAGAGATAGCCACATAAAGTATCTCTTGAACCATTGTTTAGTGCTTCCTTCCTTTCCTTTCTTGGCAAACCTACTGCCAGCTGGCCAATAATTGACTAGGGGAAAGACAAATTTTCAAAAGTGTGACTTCAATATGCCATCATGTGTTGGAGGATCCAAGTGTTGACCTTGAGTCTAACCACAATACTCTATTGCATTAAACCTCTCGGTTTAGAGAGCTATCTAACATTTATATTATTTATGTTCTGAGACTTTGCTTTCATCATGTAAGAAGTTTAGCTCCAAGCAACATCCAATTACTTGACTAGAGAAAAGTCGCAACAATTATGCCAGTAGTGGGCTCTGCTGCCTTTGATTTGAAAAGAGCTTCTCAAAACCATTGTAAAAGAACTTCCACTTCATACATCAGGCTTCTAAAGGCCTTTGATCTGCAGAAAGGTATTCGTTGTCTAAATAACCACTGCATTCTTATAGAAATAAGTGAAATCTAGACTTAAAATAATTGACACCTAAGGGAAAACTTATTAAATGTAATCTTTATCCACCATATAAAAAGCAGTTTTTTAGATCAAACATTAAAGGTAACTAAATCCTTTATTCTCTATTCAAAATTAGTTATATCTGCTCACCATTCTATAAGGAAAAAAACTCAGTGAAAACAAAAACAGTGCAAGCAGAGGCAGTCTGTCAAGCTTAGCCATATTTAAAACACACCCCTTCCGATTTAATTCAAAGTAGAAAACAAAGGGGAAAAAGCCAGATGGTGGATACACAGCAATAGTGTAGAACAACAAGTTTAGCTAACAAGTTTTTGCTTCTTTCAACATAGTACCATTTTTCACCCAAGTGTCCTAGATGGGCAAATCTCTGGAAATCCATCATTCTTATTCTGAGCTCAGAGGTTCTTAGACAAGTCTATGTTACAGGGGATATCCTGCTTCTTAGAACATTTTATTTTCTCACAATTGCATTTACTTTGATCATATTTTAACATTTCATTGTAAGTTATGTTCAAGAAGGAAACTGTTCTTGAGCATAAAAGATTCTCTGCTGGGATCTCATTTCAGTTAGTAAAAGTCAGAAGACTGAAGAAAGACTACTTTCCATGGCTTTAAAGTGCAGTAGACTGTGTTTTGGAGAGTCACCTAAGAGAAACATAAAATCCTTTAAGGAGTTGGAATGAAAGTAGCATACACAAAACAGTGGGTTTGAGGGATGGGCCTATGAAAGGGAGGGGAAAGCTGAGCTGTCTCTGCTCTAGAGGCATAACTGCCCATTACATTCTCACTGCTTCTGCTGCCAGGGAAGATTGTGCTTCACTATGAATATGGCTTTAGCTGGTCTTAAATAAAATTGTTGGGTGTCCTCATTTATAAAGCACATGTCCAGTGATTGTGAATGGTCAGTACAAAAATTGGTATGACTTTATTTCATGCATGGGTTGGCTTTCTTCCAAACAATGACCATAAAGTTCATATTTTAAGTATAAATATTTGTGCTTTCCATGACAAGCTATATTGATTCCATGAGTATTCCTCAATGAAGACAAATCATACCAAACCATTGGCAAAAATATACCCACCCTCCTCAGACACAAGTTCTGCTATTTGTTGGCTTGAATTTTATATGATGGTTGTTTCCCAGAGAAGTAACAAATAAAGGCATGGACTGATAGAATAAATAACATTATTTCAATATCAGTGCTTATAATAGAAGGCTACAATTTATTCTTTTTAGGCAAAACCATTTTATCTTTTTTTTAAGTTGAGCAGTGTTTAATTCTTTTTTATTACATTTTTTAAAAACTAGAAACAAGCTTGCTTCACATGTACCTCCTAGCTCCCTCTCCCTCCCTTCTTCCCATGCACCGCCACTAGCACCACCCAGACCCCCACCCTTTCTCCAATCCCATCCCCATAGGAGATCACCAGAGTTTGTCATTTCATTCAGTGCAAGGCCTAGAACCTCCACCAAGATTCCAGGCTGAGAGAGCATCCCTCATTGTGGTATGGACACCCAAAGTCTATTTGTATGCCAGGTATAAATACTGATCTACTGCTCAGGACTCCATAGATTGTCCAGGCCTCCTCACTGACACCACATTCAATGGGGTCTGGATCAGTCCCATGCTGGCCTCCCAGATATTAGTCTGTGGGTCCAAGAGCTCCTCCTTGTTTAAGTCAGCTGTTTCTGTGGGTTTCACCAGCCCAGTCTTGACCCCTTTGATCATCACTCTTCACTCTCTGTCACTGGTGTCCAGGGGTTCAGTTCAATGTTTACCTGTGGGTGTCTGCCTCTTCTTCCATCAGTCACTGGATGAAGTTTCTAGGATGGCATATAAGGTAGTCATGAAACTCATAATCCAGGATGGGAATTTAAGGGACTCTCTCCACTTTTGATTAGTTTGCCAGTTGGTGTCATCCTAGTAGATCTCTGGAGATCTCACTAGCACCAGATCTCTCCTCAAACCAATAATGACTCCCTCTATTATGATATTTCTCATCCTGTTCTCCTCTATTCTTCCCCTTACTTAACCTTCTTTCTCCTCCATGACCTCCTCTCCCCCTCTTTTTTTCCCAGCTCCCTTTCCCCTCCCCCATGCTCCCAATCTGCACAGGAGATCTTGCCTCTTTCCCCTTCTCTGGGGTTCCATGCATATCTCTCTTAGGTTCCTTCTTGTTTCCCATACTTTCTGTAAGTGGAATTGTTGGTTGGCACTCCCCTGAGTCATGGATAAAATCCATGTATGAGCGAGTACATAAACGCAATCTACACTAAACCAACAGCTAGCATCAAACTAAATGGAGAGAAACTCATCACAGTTCCTCTAAAATCAGAAAAAGACAAAGCTCTCCACTGTCTTCATATGTCTTCAATACTGTACTTGAAGTGTTATCTAGAGCAATAAGACAACAAAAGGAGATCAAGGGGATACAAATTGGAAAGGAAGACGTCAACCTTTCACTATTTGCAGATGATATGATAGTTTATATAAGTTACCCAAACAATTCTACACGGGAATTCCTACAGCTGATAAATACCTTCTGCAAAACTCAAAAAACTCAGTAGCCCTACTATATATGTAATATAAATGGGTTGAGAAAGAATTCTCAGAAACATCACCCTTTACAATGGTGTGAAACACTGTTAATTGTCTGGGGATAATGCTAACCAAACAAGTGAAAGACCTCCATAGCAAGAACTTTGAGTCTTTAAAGAAAGAAATTAAAGAAGATACAAGAAAATGGAAAGATCTCCCATGCTCTTGGATTGGTAGGATCAACATAGTAAAAATGGCAATCTTGCCAAAAGCAATCTACAGATTCAATGCAATCCCCTTCAAAATACCAGTACAATTCTTCACAGACCTTGAAAGAACATTAATTAACTTTATAAGGAAAAACAAAAGTCCCAGGATAGCCAAAACAACCCTGTACAGTAAAGGAATTTCCAGAGGTATCACCATCCCAGAATTCAAGCTCTATTATAGTTCTGAAAACAGCATGGTGTTGGTAATAGACAGGTAGACAATGGAATTAAATAGAAAACTCTGATATTAACCCACACACCTAAGAGTACCATATTTTTGACAAAGAATCTAAAATTTTACAATGGAAAGAAACAGCATCTTCAACAAATGGTGCTGGTGTAACTGGATATTTACATGTAGAAGACTACAGATAGATCCATGTCTATCACCATGCACAAAACTTGAGTCCAAGTGGATTAAAGACCTCAATATAAACCCAGTCACACTGATCCTCTTAGAAGAGGAAGTGGGAGGTACTCTGTAATGAATTGGTACAGGAGACCATTTGAGCATAATACCAGTAGCACAGACACTGAGATGAACAATCAACAAATGGGACCTCCTGTAACTAAGAAGCTTCTGTAAGGCAAAGGACACAGTGGATAAGACATCAAGGCCGCTCACAGAATGGAAAAAGATGTTCACTAACCCCATATCTGACAGAGGGCTGATCTTCAAAATTTACAAAGAATTCAAGAAGCAATTCTGCAAACCACCGAAGGATCCAATTAAAAAGTAGGCTGCAGAACTAAGTAGAGAATTCTCAATAGAGAAGTCTAAAATGGCTGAGAGACACTTGAGAAAGTGCTCAACATCCTTAGCCATTAAGGAAATGCAAATAAAACAAACTCTGAGATACCACCTCACTTCTATCAGAATGGCTATAATCAAAAACACCAATGACAATTTATGCTGGAGAGGATGTAGAGGAGGCATTACCAGCTTGTACAGTCACTTTGGAAATCAGTATGGAGATTGCTCATGAAAATGGGAATTCCACTCTTAGGCATATGTCCAAAAGATGCACATTCATACAACAAGGATATCTGTTCCACTATGTTCATAGCAGCATTATTTGTAATAGCCAGAACCTGGAAGCAACCTAGATGCCCCTCAACAGAAGAGTGGATAGAGAAAATGCGGTACATTTACACAATGGAGTGCTATTCAGTAAAAGACAACAATGGAATCTTGAAATTTTCAGGCTAGTGGACAGCACTACAAGAAACCATCCTGTGTGAAATAACCATTTTATCTTTTATTGAAAATAGATTATTTTTTCATACAATACATCCTGATTATGGTTTTCCCTTCCTATACTTCTTACAGTTCCTTCCTACCTTCCCTCCTATCTCCTACCGTCCAGATTTATCCCATTTCTGTCTCTCATTAGAAAAGTAAGGCTTCCAAGATGTAACAAACAAATGTGACAAAATAAAATATTATGAAGCAAAAAATATCATATCAAAGTTGGACACGCCAAACAAACAAGAAGAAAAGACTCCTAAGAACAGGCAAATGAGTTGGACACATACTTGCTCTGATAGTTGGGAGTCCCATAAAAGTACCAAGCTAATAGCTACCATATGTACACAAAGGCCTATTAAATACCCATGAAAGCCCTGAGTTTGTTGCATTAGTCTCTGTGAGCATGTATATACCTTGCTTAGTTGAATCAAAGGGCCTTATTCTCTTTATGTTCCCCATTCCCTCTGACCCTTACTATCTTTCCAATTCCTCTTCCAAAGAATTTCCTGAGTTCTGAGAGGAGGGATTTGATGGAGAACTCTAATTTAGACTCTCTTTGGGTGCATAATGTCTGCCAGCGGGTCTCTGCATCTGTTTTCATCTATGCTGGAGGAAGTTCCTCTGATGATTCCTGGATAAGGCAGTGATTCGTGAGTGTTGCATAATCTTTAGGAATCATTTTATTAAATTTTTAGGCCAGTCATATTTATCCTGGTTCTCTGGGTCAACCTAGATCTCTAGGTCTTTCAGATATCTTGTCTCTGGCTTGTTTACACAAGCAGTGCCAGCTAGGGGTTCCTTCTTTTGCAGTGGGCCTTAAGTCAAATTAGACATTGATTAGCTATTCTCACAGCTTGTATTTCATCATTTTCCTGGCATATGTTGCAGACAGGAAAGATTGTAGGTCAAAGTTTTTGAGGCTGGTTTGGTGTGGCAGTTAGATTGTAATTGGCAGCTGTAAGCTCATAAGGAATGGCACTATTAGGAGGTATGGTTTTGTTGGAGTAGGTGTGGCCTTGTTGGCAGAAGTGTGCCACTGTGAGGATAGGCTGTGAAGTGTATGTGGCAGATACTGCTCAGTGTCACAGCCTACTTTCTTGTTACCGTGTGATCAAGAGGTAGCAAGCACCATATCTGCCTGCATGTCACCATGTTCCATGCCCTGGTAATAGACTGAACCTCTGTACTGTAAGGTAGCACCTCAAATATTTTCCTTTATAAGAGTTACTCTGGCCATAGTATCTTTTCACAGCAATAGAAACCCTAAACAGAAATTGGTACTAGGGACTGGGTTATTCCTGTGATATGCCTGACTGTGTTTTTGTTTGGAGGAATTTGAACTTTTTGTACTTTGTCTTAAGAAAGCTGTAGAATGCCTTAAGTACTACTTAATGGACCATACAGTAGCAACATGGATAACAATGGTACTAAGAGTTATTTGAACTATTGGGTCCTGGTTCAAGTGGTTGCGGAGGTGAAGAGTTTTACTATGTTGCCTAGAGATCTTTTTTTTGTGATATTTTGGTGAAGAATTTGACTGCTTTTTGCTCTTGGAAAGACAAGTCCTGATATAAATATATATTACTAGTTATGGGTTAATAATTAAGTCAGAGCTAGGCATTAAGAAACTATAGCAAACAGATAACAGCTTAATAATTAATATAGCATCCTGCTTGTTCATTTGGGACTGATGTGTCTCTGGGACAAGGTTGGCGGGAAGAATGCATGTTATATGTGTGGAAGATGTTCTTGGCATCAGGGCCTCAGTGTTAGTTTTCTGAGAGCAATCTTTTGGCTTAGCAACATGTTGTGTTGTTAGGAGAACTTCATGGAACCCCCTTACCCAACAACTCAATTGAATGCAATCTAGTCATTCCTGTGGCAGCCTTGCCTGCTTACAAGAGGTGGCCTTTTGAGACTCTGTATCTGCCATTAGTAGAAGTCCTCATTAGGATTACCTTCATAGATTCCAGGAGGTTTCCACACTACACCCAAATACCCCTAATTCCTGTTGACTGTCCCCATTCTCTCTCCTTTCATTCCATCAAACCCTCCACCTGTTCCTTCTCACTATCATCCCCACCTCTACCTGTACAATCTATTCTACTTCTCCTTCCCAGAAATTTCCATATGTGCCCCCCCATCCCCACCACTCTTTTTTACCTAACTTAACTGGATCTTTGTTTTGTTATGTCTATGTATCTTTGCCATCTTTACTTAACTGCCAATCTCCACTTACAAGTGAATATATGCCATATTTTCCATTTGCCTTTCTATATCTGGGTTACCTCACTCAGGCTGATATTTTTCTAGTTCTATCTATTCATTTTTTATGCAAAACTTGTAAATATGGTTCAAACAAAAGAAACATTTTTAAATACTAAGACCAAGAAGGAAGTTTTAATATTCAAGGTCATAATATTCACATGAAGAGAAAAGACTATTTAGTAAACATTCCTAAAAATGGGGAAGCAGCATTTAGCCCCCTCAGTTGGTAGTATGAGACTTTTTAAATGTTGGGTAAATGTTTGTTGTTGTTTTGGGAGAAGAGTGAGAGTGTGCAAAATGGTTCCATGATAGTTGGTAAGCCTATAGATAATCACTATAACAAACTTCTGAGTCTAAAAATTCACAAAATGGAAAAAGAGGAAAAATCACTTGCAAGTTTTAACAAGCTCTGGAAGTCAGTTGTGTGAAGTAATATGCTATGTTTCCAAAGGCTTATTCTAAAATATTTAGTAGACAACACAAGTGATGAACCTGACTTGTAGTATCATCTGTATCCTATGTGTGGTACCCATCTGGATCCCAATGTCTAAGGGCTTCTTTACCAAATTGTCTGAAGAAAGAAAAGAGGTTGTTTTGTTGCATATGACTCCCTGCCCTCATCTGAAAACTGAAGCATCTTTGGAAATTACACGTTCAGAGTAGAAATTATTTGCTATAACTAAACCAACATTTTGATCATTGGAATTTGCAGCAGTTGTTTTAGGGTAACCTGGTATTTTTCTGTTTCCATATTTTCTCCTTAAATTATACATTCCCTGACTTTTTTCGAAGACCCTGGTAGTAGCATGATTTAGAATATCAAACACAGAGTCTCTGAAAGGTGTAACTATTGTTTTGAAGGTTCATGTTGCCTAACAGGTCTAGTAGGCAGGGTTTTCCAGTTCTCACTTCTTTATGACAGAGGTATCTTGGTGACCTTTAAGTCAATGTTTGAGATATGTGGGTCCTGATATGGTCTGCACTGAAAATGTTTCAAGGAAAATAAATCCATGATGACTATTTTGCTTTGTTTTCTTTTTGCGTTGGTAAGCCATATTGCATACAGAACTCCTCAGGGCCCATGGACCTGGAACTGCCAGCGAGGAAGAGATGGAAGCAGTTGCTTTTTTATTTGACTCCTGGTTTCCCAGTTCCTTCCTTACCTTCTGATTTAATCTCCAACCTTTACAAAACCCAAGCTTCAAATTTTCCTGGAGTTGTTTTTTTCCAGGTCAGTGTTTCTCTCTGGTCTGACTTCTCTGGCCCACTTTCTCAGTCATCTTTAAGGCAGGCTATTATCCCTTAAATATCTGGATCATCAGACAAAGGTAATCTATACTCTAATGACAAAGCTTGCATTTGTGTCCAGTGGTGAGAGTATACAGCCCTAGAAGATAATTATTTCATCGGAAATATACTTGATTTGTGATGATTGAGTCCAACAGGATGGAGTCTCTAGTACTCCAAACTGTCTGAGAACCACTCAAGAGAACTTCATGGAACATTTCTCTTTTGCTTCAATGACTAAATTCAAAATTAGTTACAAATTTTATTATTTTCAATAAAACAATCAACTGAAGCCCTTAAAATAGCACACAAAACTTATTGCTTGGGTAGTAAACATAGGATGACCAAAAAGGGTAGAGACTTGAAGGTAGGGAGTGGAGTTTTCCTCAATAAACTGGAGCTGCAAAACTCAGTAGTTCTGATCCCTGAACTGAAAACTAAGTTTTGGTTTCCACAAGCTCCTGTGAACTGTGAATAGAAGTGTGAATAGCACAGAATAGAAGACAATTCAGAATTTCCTCCCTGGCCTGACTTGATTTCCTACTAAATTAATCTAATCATAAAGAGGGAGATTCAATGACTTACATAAAGGTATAACTCTTTTCTTACACTTACTTTAGAGGATTTTCAAGGCAATCTTATTTTAAGGTTAAAGAATATTTGGCTATTTTCCACCATTAATGACAGCTTCTTCAAAACTGTACCTGAAGCCACAGGGAAATATTGGACAAGGAAGACTTGCCTCCTCTCCCTCCTTTATATGTGCGTAGACATTTATGTTATGTTGAATGCCAGGTATTTGTTTCATCGTCTACTTGATGATCATGCTGCCTGTATCAGTCCATAGATGAACAGAGATTATAGAATAAACACATATTAAAAGGGGCTCAATAGTTTGGATTATTTAATATGTTCTGGGTGGTCCAAAAATGACTCTGCTCACAATGAAGTGGCTGAGAACAGGTAGATGTCCAGTCCACGAGGCTGGAGGCCTCTATATTCTCAAGGTATTATGAAGATTCCTTGAGAGCTACTGGTGTCTCTTCATGTTGGAAACCTGATGAAACTTAATTCTGGTGTCACTAAGGAAAGCAAAGCTGTGGGGACATCAGACCTTGAGCAGAGACCCACTTCCCCATCAGTCTGGGAGTAGGCAGCTGTAAGACATTGTTTACTAAAAACAATACAATGCCCGGGGCAATAAGTTCCTGAAAAGGGCTGGCCCTCGGGAACTGCCCTGACCTAGACCTTTTCCAAAGACTAACCGCCTCTTCTGATACACTCAAGTCAGTTTCTGGTGTCAGAGCAGAACCAGCCAGGGGTAAGGCAGGGAGCAGAAGCTTTTCTGGAGGGAGGCCTTTCTTAGGAAGTTTTCTTGAGCCTTTTTGGGGCCTGCTTAAAGTTTTCTTTACATTGTTGACTGGTCTCTGTGTTGTCAATCCCCAACACCCTCTGTGCATTCTCGGATACAGGCTGAGCAGCAGGCGCAGCACAAAGCAGCAGTAGGGACAGGACAGATAGACTTGCGAACAAGATGAGATTAGACAGCAATGAAGCAAGAGTAAAGCTTTTCCCTGAAATTTCCTTTTATCTGTGCTGCCACTGGAAGATGCTACCCACGTTTCATTTGGGTCTTTCTATTTCAAATATTGTAATCAAGAATCTCTCCCGGGTATGCCCAGAAGCTTATGTCTTACTTGATATCAGATAGTCATGTTGACTATCAAGGTTTACTATGACATTGTAATTTTTATATTTTAAAAAATCCTAGGTTATTTCATTTTTGTAATATTTTATTAACAATACAAGATGCTCAAGACCACACAATATTTTCTTGTCCCTATTCTGAAATCAAACTGTTGTTATTGTTATTATTAGTAGTATTAACTTACTAGAGAGAATTATTGTATGTCAAAATCTAGGTGGTCACTGCCACTGCTACTACCATGACCTTGCCTGTAGGCCCTTCCAGTGCATAGAAAATTGTGTGTGTGTGTGTGTGTGTGTGTGTGTGTGTGTGTGTGTGTGTCTGTAATCTAGCCACATACATGCAGGTTTTTGTTACAGTATCTAACTGTGTATCTATTAGAAAATATAGAAATTTTCTGGCAATTCTGATTCCACTGCACCATAAACCCATTTTGGTTCCCTATATTTGGAAATTATGATTTCTCCTTAATAGCTGAAACACTTAACATGCTATCTCTAGTTTACATACTTATTTTTTAGTATAACAGGTACTAAGCTTATTGTCAGAATTGCTCTTATACCTAGTCCCCCATGAAAAACTTTCAATAAATACAACAAAGAAATTTCCATGCAGAGATTTCCCCCTGATATGCAGACCAGTGACAGTCTGTATTCTGAAATATGCACAAATAAAACAGAGTAGTCCTTTCCTTTTGCATCACCTTTACATGTTTTTTTTCATTTGTAATGTTGAGGGACTTGAGCTCCACTCTGTTCCCTCTTCTGATTCTGATTTATTACCAGCCCACAACTAAGAAATGTGTAAAGCCGGGTGATGGTGCCACATACCTTTAATCCCAGAACTCCGGAGGCAGAGGCAGGCAGATCTCTGTGAGTTTGAAGTCAGCCTGGTCTACAGAGTGAGTTCCAGGACAGCCTCCAAAATAATACAGAGAAACCCTGTCTCGAGAAAAAAAAGTGTGTAAAAACTTATCCTGAAATCACACTGATTTTCTGCTTTATTTTCCTACAGATTTTTTTTCTGTCTTACATCATGTTATCTGATCCATTTTATGCTCATATGCTGTGGGTCAAATCTAGTCAACTGCTCTGAATACAATGGGATATTTTTCTACTTCCACATTTAAAAGGTTCTAACTATATATTTTCTTTTAAAAAACAATAGATTCTAGATTTACTATGGTATTTGTTGACTCTCTTCTGTTCTATTGACGTATGGTCTGCTCCTTTACTTTTACCATACCACCTTGATTACCCAGGTTTATATGTTCATGCATTGGATAGTTTTAATTTTAGTTTTGTCCTTTATTTCTTCATTTTCAAGAAATGAAGATGAACTTGAAACTAATGGGATAGTTGATTTGGTGGAAGAAATTTCAACAGAAGACAGTATTGAGGCTGAACTATAGTTGGCACTTTCTTATTTTAGCCAGATTTGCGATAAAAAACCATAGCAAAAAGCAGAACTGAAAGACAAGAATTGAGAGATGAAAAAAGAAGCATAATTGCAGTTAGAAGTGTTGGTGAAACAAACAAGAACAAAGAGTCATTAAACAGAACTTTGCATTTTTTACTGCGTAGGAGGAAACATTATTCCGCCATTAGCCATGTGACTTACTAGAGGCACACACAGATGAGGTAATAAAAGGGCAGTTTACCACACCGCTAACTACACCCACTTTAGGCGTGACTAAAGACACATACAGACATAGCCGGTGAACTATGTCACTAGCCAGGCCCACTTTTGGACATGGCTAGGGGCATGTATGGAGGAAGGAATAAAAGACTGAGCAGCAGAATGTCTAGCCCTCTCTCTTTCTGGCTTCTAGTTCCGTGGTGGAAAAATACTTGGCTCATCTGGGTTGCTTATTTTGCTCTTGTGAGAAGTTTCTACAATAAATACTTACTTATACTCAATAAGTGTGCCGTTTATCATTGCAGCATCAGTACTGGACAATTGACCAACAAGAATGGTTCCTGAAGAGACTGACTTTACCCTCAATGAATGCAGTATATAACAATGCAGTTCCATTTGCAACACAAATGAAAGTCTCCTGTTCTTAAAAATCTACACTGAGGAGGATCATTTTCCCAGGTTTAGAAATCTAGGTACATAAATGCTACTGCAGCTGTGTTCCAAGGGCATCCAGCCCTTGAGTGGGTAAAAGTATTTAATATTATTTATTTGTTCAGAATCAGCAAACATGTTGAATTCAAGTTTTGGAATCATGGACAATGTTTGAGAAGCTAGATAAATTCAGTAGGATCAGATTCCCTGCAAAGAGACATCTGGATAGGCTATATATACGATTTTAATGGTAAAGTCTAAGGTTCAATATAGACCTTAGATATGGGGATACAACGAACATAGAATTTCTGTCACAGAAAGTTGAAGGCACTGAATGGAGCTCTTGGTGCCTTCAGAGTGATACCACAAGTGCTATAAATGACAAGATCATAGAAGCACAGCAACTATAGCCTGTGGGAGTTCACACTATGCCATTACATGTCTGGATGGCTTTCACAGTACTATGGAATTGAATATTTGCCCTTGGGATCCAGAGATGTTTTGCTTCAGACTTTCTACTCTTTTCCCCATTCTTCCCTTTGTAGAAGGATACTCAATCTGTGCATTTTATGTTGGAAGTATGTAATTTTACAAAGGCTTATAGCTGAGCTCTTTTTTGCCTTAGCTCAGAAAAGACTTTTGAATATTTGAATGACTTATAATTTTTGTGATTATGAGTTTCACATTATAAGAGTCCCATGGTCCCTTTGGAGTCAAGAGAGTACTGGCTTGAATTAGAAGTGTCCTCTATAGGATCATGTTTTTCACGTTCAGTCTCTGGCTTATAGCAATATTTTGAATGTTCAGGAGTCTCTAGAAGGACTGTCTAGTTGAAATAGGCCCCTAGGTGTAGGCCATTGAAAATTATGCCAGTCTCTGGGCCTGGCCCTGTGCTTACTTTTTCCAGTCTGCTGTCATGTACACAAGTGTTCCTTAAGTACTCTGTTACCACCATGCTGTGACAAACTGAAACAGTAACTTGCCACAGTAGTGACAAAAATAGCTAATATGCTAGCATGAATTAAGTATTTGTACTCCATTATGATATGTTTACCTATATCTATTTCTTATAATAACTTTCCCTATTTTTGTTAATACCTTGCTCCCCCTGTATCACACATAGAATTAGAAAATATTTCATTTTCACATTTCTAAAAAAAGTGTCTATAAAATGGCAATAGTGTTTTATAAAGGATTTTCATAATGACACACTAGTGATCTCGAGGCAGTGTCTTGAGGTAGTTCATGAGAATGCATGCTGCTTATGATCCTTTCCAACTGTGTGCAGGGGAGAGGGAATGAGAACATATCTGTATTGATTTATACTAAATGTTAAAGACAAAGATGCTTTTAAGGTATAACGGTGTGCTTACATTCCTCATTAGTTTATTTTAATCATAATGGTGATTATTCTGGTGGATTTAATATGATCATGTAAGAGGTCTGAGAAAGAAATAATAGTGTTCAAGGAAACACCACATGTATTATCATACTGGAATTGAATAGTAGTGTGTGTGTGTGTGTGTGTGTGTGTGTGTGTGTGTGTGTGTGTCTTTGCAACAGTGTGTATTTACCCATTGAGGAATGTGTGGAGACGGAAGTTGATATTGGGTTGTTCTTCTCTATTGATTTCCATCTTATGATTTGAGACAACATCTCTCATTAAACCTGGAGCTAGCCGGGCCGTGGTGGCACACGCCTTTAATCCCAGCACTCGGGAGGCAGAGGCAGGCGGATCTCTGTGAGTTCGAGGCCAGGCTGGACTGACAGCCTCCAAAACAATACAGAGAAACCCTGTCTTATAAAAACCAAAAAAAAAAAAAAAACCTGGAGCTAGATTTGCTAGACAGATGGCCCAGGGAGTTACTGTGATATGTCTGTCTCTATCCTCCAGACTTGGGGTTACTGATGTGTGCTACCATGCCTGGATTTTTATGTGGGTGCTGAGAATCTCAGCTCAAGTTATCCTACATGAGAAGTAGGTGCTTTACCCACTGACCTGTCTTCTCAGTTCATTATCAGAATCTGAGGTATCATGAATCCCTTGCTTTAACCAGGGAAGGCCCAAAATGCCGTGGGGGAAAATGAATATTGAATTAGATTTAGCACCAACTACTTCATATTTACATTTTCTAAAAGAACCCATTATTTATTTACTAAACCAAAACACCAGGAGAGTTTTACACCTTATGGGAACATCAGCATCTTGTTGACGATTGAAAAGTCTATAATTATGTATGCTAGAAGGTATTGCTAGAGTTAAAAAAGCCATCCCATACTTCCATGTCTTTATTAAGCTGTGAAAAGGCAGATTCAAACACCAGCAATTGTCTCAAGTGACAGGCTGGGCATGCTTTCTTTAACATGCAGGATGGTAACATGGTAAAGAGAATTCTTCTGATCCTCAACACACTTAGATGACCAGAATGTATGAGCATGAAGGTGAATCACCAAGCTGGCCACCTCCTCTTTCCTACCACACAGCTTCATTCAGCTCACAATTACTGTGCTGGATCAGACAACTAGTTAGATTTCAGAGTTGGCAAGAATTGGCTAATGTTGTTAAAATTAAATCATGTATTTTATTTACATTAAAATGTACAGACATATTATCATTTTCTCATTTCATGAACCTAGAAAGGTAACTAATAAGACACTTCCTTACAGTGAGGAAGTCTGGTACCTTTTTGTTGTCTGAATGGTGTTGACAAGACATATTGGGCAAGTAATTTCCTGGGTCCTTTGCTACACTTCAAAACGCTTGCCATAAAATAAAAACAAAGAAGACTTAAGGCTAGATAGGCTCTTGCACATCATAATTTAGCATGAAAAATATATATGAGACAATAAAGAAAAAAACACAAGCTGTGCTAAGAACTAGGTTAATCACAGAGTGAATGAATGAGAAAAAAGACAGTGAACAGATGACAACGTAAAGTGACACATGTTAAAATTACCCAGCTAGAATTTTAGAGCTTTTACAACAAAATTGCTTCCTAAAACCATCATGTATTCTCTTGAAACAAATAAAACATCAGAAAACCTCAGCCAAGAAATAGTTATAAAAAGGAATTTCTCCAGTTTGAATCATAAATGTCCCCACAAGAGCCATGTAGTAAAGGAGTTTGTCCCCACAGTGACAGTAATTGGAGGTGGTGGGGAGCCTTGAGATGTGCAGTCTACTTGGATGTCTTCTGATCACTGAAAAATTCTCCCTTGCAGGGGACTGTAGGCGTCTAGTCTCTGCTCTCTCCCTTTTCCTGTCCTGGCCATGGCACAAGTGACTTTGTTTTCCTTGTCTTCTTGTTATGGCATGCTACTTCACAACAGGCTTAAAGCAGAAGGTTTAGTTTATTGTGGAGAGAAGCCAGTAAAGCTGTGAGTCAAAACCATCCTTCCCTCATTATAAATTGATCATCTTACATATCACTGTGATGATGGAAGTCAGTTAATACAAGGAATAAATGTAGTGTTGAATTATAAGCACAAAATAAATAAGACTAGAACCATGTTGAATGGGTCAGTGGTAGATAGAAATTACAGAAAATGATTAAAGTGAATGTGGATGGAGATAATTTATGCTCATTGGGGACAAAGAAAAGAAATGAAATTAATAAGTAGCAGATGAGAGAACCACAGCAAAATATGTGCTGTTAGAATGTTCATCATCCCTTTCCAGAGTAGAGCATAGTGTTACTGAGAACATTTGCTGAATGAAGGAGGGAAATTTGCCAAATGTGTCAAAAGACATCACCCAACCTTACTGACTTCATAGGCCATGTGAATCTTCAGTGTGATAAATCTGAGAATTCACACTAGCAATGTGAATCAATGCCAAAGAACCTACACAAATGAACAAAAAGACTGTAAATCTGGCTAAAAAAGGATATGGTTTCTTTTCTTTTGTTTCTTCCTTTTTATTTTGTGTAGTAAAATCACAATTGATAGAGAGATTTTTCTCAATTGAAATTAGCAGGACCAGGAGAAAGTACTGAAAATACTTCAAGTTCTAAAAAGTACAAATTTGAACCACAACTTCTAAAATCAGACATGCAGATGTACTTTGAAAATGAAAGGAAATTGGGATATTTGAGGTGAGAAGAAATGGATGTTTTGTCAGTAGGATCACATTCTTCTTATAATGGCTCACTGATGTTCTATCAAGAAAATGAAATTTATAATATGAGCAGGCTTGGAATTTCAAAAGGGAATGGGGTTCAGCACAGACAGGAGTGAAATGTCCTAATTCTTATGAGTTCCCTAAATTCTATTTGACTCCTTACATACAAACATTTTTATTTTAAATCATTTTCATATAATGTATTTGATCATATTGTTTCCCCTTCCCCAAGTCTGCACAGATCTTATGAACCCCCATCCACTTCTTGCTCCCCCTCTTCCTCCCTCCCTTTTACAACACACACACACACACACACACACACACACAAACAAAAAATGAAAGTCAAGAGGAGAGAGAGAAAAAACAAACCACCACCAACAACAATCCTAAACATTAAAAACAGCACACACACACACACACACACACAAACCCCAGTCCATTTTGTCATGGCCAAGTGCTTTTAGGCTTGAGGCCTGCCCTGGATTGTGGTTGATAAACTCTGACACTATATTAAGCAACACTAATTTCCCCTCTCCCAGAAGGTCTCAGTGGTAAACAGGTTCATAAAAGGGTTGTCCACTTTTCCTTCTCAGTCCTGGGATTTTGTCTGGTGTGAAACTGTGAGGTCTTGTGCATGCTGTCATATGCGTGTCATTCCTGTTGTGTCTGGAATATGCTGTTTCCTTAGTGTAACCCACCACCTCTAGCTTTTGCAATCGTTCTGTCTGCTTTTTACATAAATCCCTCATCCTGCAGGGGAGGCATTTGATATAAACATTTCATTTGGGATTGAGTGCTCCAAAATCTCTCATTCCAGTTTTGCACACAAACGTTTAACACTAACTGCTACAGTGCTCAATGTATATAAAGGAAATATTTGAGATCATTATATTCAACTCCAAATGATCGAAGACTTCTGTGACACCTAAGACTTGAAAATGGCTAGGAGAAAACATGGACAGTAATTACCTTACAACAAAGCCACAGGAAATCCATTTGCAGGGGAACTTCACTTGTTCAGGAATTAAAACCAACAACTTACAAATGGGGTGACATGTAACTAAAAAGTTTCATTAGAGAGAAAGAAACAATTAATTGAGTGAACAGAACGTCCACAGAATGGGAAAGAATCTTTGTCACACACACAAACACACATGCCATTTATATGGCATGTTTCCATACATATTTATGTGTGTGTGTGTTTCTATCATCAAGTATATTAAAAATATTACTTATCTCATTTCTTTCTTCTTTTGAAAGCTCTATGTTCATATATAAAGGACTAATATCCATAATGTACAGGGAAGTTAAGTACAAAATATCAGAAAAACAACAATATGGTAAGCATGTGTTTTAGATATGAAAAGTTCTAAACCCTGATCAGAATGGCTGGTGAGATAGCTCATTGGTTATAAGTACTTGTTACTATTTCAGGGAACCAGCTCATTGGTTATAAGTACTTGTTACTATTTCAGGGAACTGAGACTCAGTTTCTAGCACCCACATGGTGGCTCAGAACTATCTGTAACCCCAGTTCCAGGTTATCTGATGCTTTACTGACTTTCACGGATACCAGATACACATGTGGTAAACATACAGACAAGCAGCCTGTGAAATGGCTTGGCTTCTCTGAAAGATTAATGCAGAGATCCCTCATGGGCATACCCTCCACCTACTCTACATCCTGCTACATTCAGGTTGGTTGCTGCTGTAGTCACAAGAGTTAGAAAATGAAATTAGCCTGGATGCCCATCAAATGATGAATGGATGATGAAAATGTTGTGTCTATACACAATGGATCCTATTCACCTACACATAGAAAGGAAATAATGGAATTTGCAGGTAAATGGAAAGAACTAGAAAATATTATGATGAGTGAGGTAGCCCAGACCCAGAAAAAGTTCTACATGTTCTCTTTAATATGTGCATTCTAGCTCTGAATAATTAAGTTTCAGTGAATAAACTAAAGAAAATATAGGAGTCAAGAAAGTAGGAAAGTAACATTAGGGAACTGTGGGGATGACTTAACAGGCATGGAGTATGAGGGATGCCAGAGTTAGAAAAGAAGGGTAGATAGGTACCACAAAGGGTATTGGAACAGCCATAGGGAAAGGAATTATTTTTATGAGTTGTATTAAAAATATTTAACATGTATATTAAAGTCTATGTGATTAAAGTATATATATTAAACTATATATATGACCAAGTTATAAAATTTTATTGCTTAACTTGATTTACTGAATTTAGGAGTATAATGCTTGCCTTAGGAGACATAGATTGTCAAAGAAAAAACCCAGCGCCAAGGAAGAGACACCCTGTTCTACTTGCTGTTTTATTGATCTGAGAGACTCCTCAAAACAATATTGTCTATCATTATTGCTCTTGGTTGCTGGCCAGAACTTGATGGTAAGAACCTATTGCTGAAGACACCACCATACCTCAGAAATTAAACTTATACTGACCTCGAAGACTTCTTCCTGGAGATTTTCATACTACTGGAAGGTGATGTGCAAGCTCCTAATGGTGAAAAGCACGACAATAATGACCAACACATAAAGATATGATCCACAGTGCAGCTGCAGAGATCGCTCGTACACCTGGTGCTCTTAAAGAGTACCTGAGTTTAGTTCCTAGGATCCTGGGAGGCTCACAACAACCTGTAACTCTAGTTTCAGGGCACTTGACCACAAATTTAACCTCTGTACCTGCATACATGTGTACATACTGACATAATTTTTTAAATGTGTGCAGTGGCACAGATACCTTAGGGATAATCAATATCTATGATTGGATACAAAACTCACTCAGTTGGAAGGAATTTATTCTTGATGATATAAAACTATCCAAAATATCTATTGTTGGAGAGGTCATAGACCCTACAAGAGAGCCTACCTCTTTTAATAAATTGGTACAACATCCAATTACCTTCTAAATATTTATTCTTATACCCATTGTGGTAGTTTGAATAAAAACATGAAAAAGTACCACTCTCATTCCTCATCTAAGAAATTTCATTTTGCAACAGACAGAGACTATTACCACAGCTGGTCAAAGTGCAGAGAAAAAAAAAGACTTTGGAATGTCCACACCTGAAGGGTTCCCTTCAACTGCTACACCGAAAGCTCAGAGAACTTGTTGGAAGAGATGATGGAGAAGTAGTAACAGCCAGAGGCATAGGAAGGCTTCTGTGAAACCTCATCTTCTGGATAGGACTGGGATATTACATCAGTCACATTCCTTCACAAATAGGGGTATTTATCATTAAGAATATTCAAAGAACAATAATCATTATTAATAAATTAAAATTGAATCCTGAGAAAATATTAATCTGATCCCTTGGAAAGAAAAGAAAACATTAGAAATGGATACAAAAAATACAAAACAAATTAATACTAAAGAAATGGAGGTAATAAATACAAAACAAAGTATATTGGATATGGACCATAACATCTCTATTAGTATCTTAAATATGAATTGTATTAATATGTAAACTAAGAATTGGAAGAATGGAAAAAAGCTATAAGTCATTTCAAGACATTCTCAGATTAAATGTAAACTGATAGAACATTTTTGGGATCTAGGACTACACAAGGAATTCTTAGATGACATAAACCCACAAATACTTTTACTAATAGCCACAAACTGATATAAAAGTGTTAAAACTTTTTCGTTGAGAAGTGTTAGAAGCGAGGAATGATAGATGGCAGACAATAAGGAAACATTCTTCAAAGTGGATGTTAGACAGAAACATTGTATCTAGAATGTTACATGAAGAGTCAAAAGGATTAAGACTAAACAGACACTCTCCATTTGGTGAGGGGGCAAAGTTGTAAGCAGTAATCATAGTAAAGAGGATCCAGTAGAAACTACATGCAAAGAGATCAGCATCATTAGTCATTAGAGAAAAACAAATTAAAGTTATAATGAAATATTTCATCCTTATTATAATGTCAAAATAAAAAATAAAATTAGCATAATTTTGAAGTCATGAATCACTGAAAACAACTAACACAAATATTATAAGCACACATACAAATGCTACTAATGACCATGCACCTTCATCTTAGCAGCTTTTAAATGAAGAAATACAGCCTTACTAAGATCCCAGTGAAAAATTCTTCCCGGTGCATCCAGGGCTTTGAGAGCATTTAACATTTTCCTCCTAGCACCAACAATGGTTTCCTTTTTGCTCTTAAGGCTATTGAAGTGTGTGTGTGTTAACTCAGTTTTACTCCTCCGCCAAAAATGTCTCTGGTTTTTCTCCTCTTATCACCAAAGTAATTGCCCAAGTGTTTGTCCTCACCTTCCTTTGGTGGACACATTCTTATAGACTGAGAGTCAGCTATAGCCCTGAGCACTATCCTCTTTTGATGACTGTAAACAATTCAGAACACTCTTAGAAAATGGTCCCCACAGGTGAAGCTGACCAATGATAGCTTCCTCTTCAGCACGACAGTGTGCAGCATACTGCTGGGGTGGAGTTTGCGAAGAGAGTGTAATCACAGCTCTAGCAAGTTCAGCAACCTGTGACCCACAACTTTTAACATTCTTTATCTTCGCCACAGATTCTGTCTTCTGTAACTATTCATCTACTCTGACATTTTAGACTCAGACTAGCATTTACAAGAGAGATTCTGCCACCTTAACAAATTATTTCTGAGAGTGGACTCTCATTTTCAAGGTCTCTCCATCTCTTTAAATGCTTTATAGATGACAACAAAAGTCTGCTTTATTTTAATTAAGAAAGTATATTTGTGTGTATGATGGTGTAATGAGTCCCCTGTGAAAACTTTAGATTGATTCCACCTTTGCTTAATGAGATTGGATTATTGGATTTTTCTAACTGCTATGGAAGAAATATTACCATAGAGTCATGTCTGTGAGAAAATAATTCACTTCTTTATCTTTCTATTTACACCACAATGGTGGTGCCCAATGAGTGCTTCTTTGGTTAGAAAACCCAATGTTCTTACTTCACTTACTATTCAGGTATCTCCTCCCAGACCTGTCCTTTTCTACTTTGATTGGATATTTTCATCCCGTTTCATAAATTACCATAATTCTACAATGGGTTTTGTTGTTCTTAGTGATAGAAGCCTATTGGTATGGTTACAGAACTGTCAGACATTGAGCTGGCTCCCACTAAATACGTTGCACTATTCTTGTTAAAGGACACACTTTGTCCTCAGTCTTTCTTCAAAATGGTTCATGAAAATAATCTATACACACATTGGAGAACACTGTTATAGAGGGATTCCATACAATTCTCTCTGTGAATTTTGACCATTTCGTAACTATGAAAGAAAGGAGAAAAATAGCACTTATTTTTAAGTTCCTGTTAGTTATCTAGGATCTGGACCCTATACTGCTTCCAAATTTTACCAAAACAAAACAAAAAAAGCAACAGCAAACACTGTAGGTGGATGTTTCTGCCCTGCTAGCCAGCTCCCAACTAACCACATAGAGAGTTTTTATTCATTAGGAAAGCTTGGTCGATAACTTAGCCTTGTTCCTAGCTAGCTCTTGTAACCTAAATTAACCCAATACCTTTTAATCTGCTCAGTTACCTTTACTTTGTAATGTCCATGCCACTTCATATTACTCCCACTGTTTACTGTCTGTGTCTCTGCCCCCAAATCCTGCATGGCATTTTTGTGACTCCACTTCTATTCTTTCCAAATCATTGTTTGGGTTTCCCACCTGGCTCTATTCTGAATCTCCATAGGCCAAACCAGCTTTAATTATTAAGCAATGAGAACAACATATATTCACATTGTATAGAAGGATGTCCCACCTCATGAGGAAATGTGACATGGGTTGAGTGTGTGTACTTATGTATGAACTTGACTGGTCTACCAATGTTCAATAATGTAAATGCTTCCATTTGCCTAGTTTTCACTGCTACAACAGAACACTTGAGTCAGGAGGTTTATTTTTAAAAGAGTATCATTTAGTACTATTAGAAAGCTCTGTGCTGGCATCATGCTGAAGTGTCTGTAAAAGTGAGGGAGACAGCATTATGAGACAGGAGCTCAGAGACTTGGGAGGGGCTGTTCTTACTCTTTCCTGTGACTTCCTCTTGAGAACTAACTTCGGTCCTACAGGATTACCATATTCTTTTCCACAAGCAGTGGCTTCAGTGACCTAAATAGCTCTCAAGAAGTCCCCACTACTTGAAAGTGCTGACATGCCTTACGCTGCCACATTGGTAAGCAAGCTTCAGACATACGACTCTTTGAGGGATACATACAAACTATACCCAAGCTATAGTACTGCTCATAAAAAATTGTGCATGGGCTACTGCTAATATTGGCAACTGGTCCTACTTTGTCCCTTTATTTTCTTGTGGCCGCAAGATGGATTACAGTCATTTTAAGATTGGAATCAGAGAGATCAGAGTCAACTAGCATGACTTCCCTATCACAGAAAGCTTTGTTGTTTACCCTAGCTTATTTTAATAACATTTGCTTACTGTCACATGACACGTAACCATGGTTCTAGGTTTAGTGGTATCTGTTTTAGTCATTCCCTAGCATGTTTCCTTTAATTCTCCTGCTTAGCTAAAACAGTATAAACTGGTTTACATATATATTTATAGCTTTCCCTTTTATAAAAATCCTTCTTTCTTTTCTACTCTCATTATAAGTGCTTTTGTAATCCCCCACAGTTCTATGTATAGTCAACTCTTGATTATCTGAGCTAATGGAGGGGAGCATTAGCATGGATGATATCAGAGGACAAATAAATTTCCCAGGGGTGTGCATCAATTCGGAGAACGCATCTGAGTCCCGGAGGCAGCAAAGAGAAATAAGCACAGAGCAGGAAGCATTTTGAATGAAAGAGTGAGATGTCACATTCTCACAGGGCCGTGAACTGCTGCTGCAGCTGCTAGTGAAATTTCATTCCACCCTGGCCAGGCTGTCAGGAGATTCTCAGTAGAGGGGCTCTGGGGCTCTTTGGGCATGAATTCTTTTCCACTGGACCTCTTGCTTTTGGCATCAGGGTTTGGCATGGCGCAACGTGGGGCCAGGACAATGAAAATGCAATGAAAGAGAAGTAATAGGGAATTCTTGGCTGAGAAGTCAACAAAATAGAAGTCTTTTGAAGCAGGGGAATTGAAGCTCTCTTAGTGAGGGTCTTGCCTTCGGGGGAGAGCATGGTAACTGGATAAAGTGTTCCTGTTCCTGTGACTCCAGCTGCCAGCTCATGCATTCAACGTGACAAGTGCTTTATCGGTGTTGGAGGAAGGTGAACAGGCAAACAGGAAAGAAGAGAAAAGAGTGATTAATAAGTGACAGAAATCCTCTAAGTCATTCAGGAAATCTACTTTCTGTAATCACTACAGTTATTTTAGGAATAATTGTAGGATGGTTTTATGTTTGTAAATTTCCTTTTATTTTTGGATCATGTCTACTTCTCTTTCTATTCCCCTTGTGTCTTCCAAGTCCTTCTCAAATTTGTGATCTTTCTCTATATTCCCACATCTCTCACATTCGTTTTATGTATATATATATATATATACACATATATATATATATACAGATTACCCTGCTGAATCTAATTAGTATGATGTGCACATGTTTAAGGCTGACTACTTAGAATTGGAGCTCATCTATGAAGAAAACTTATTCTCCCTTCCTCAGAAGTCATTGACTTTCTGTAGATCTAGAAGTGGGGCATTGTGGAACTTTCCTCTATTCATATTGTTATGTTGACTGATATGGTCTTTGCAGGTCTTGTAAATCAATTAAAGTTTTCAGAGATTACAGGAGCAACATTGTTGCTATCTTAGCTGTCTTGGTCTCCAGAGTCTTAAAATAGCTCCACCCTCTCTTCTGGGGTGTTCCCTGAGCCTTGCGTCTCAGACATCTCATTTAGGATTGCGCATGCTATCATCACTTGTTCTCTGCATTTTGACTAGTGTAGATCCTTATAACATTTTCCTTCTGCTACAAAGGAAGCTTCTTTGATGAGGGATAGAAGCTTTACTTGAATATAAAGATAAGTATTCATAAGTCAGTCGGAGTCAATATTAATTTAGCAATATGGTAGTAGTTGGTGATCCTCTAATGCCTATGATCTTTCTAGCCATGGTTAGGTTTTCAGTATCAGACATGAGTTCCCTCCAATTGAACATGATTTAAGTTCAATTAGATTAATGTCTATATATAATTCAATATTTGAGTCCCACTTTTGCACCAATGAGTATGTCTTTTCAGTCTGGTCATTGTGGTTTTTCAAGTTTTATAGCTAGATAGCAGAATTGTAGTCTTGACAGTTTTTCTCCCCTAGCAGCTGACATAACATCTTCCAACACTGTGAGAGCTATCCCTTGGGGGAAGCTTTTAGGTCAGTGGCAGCTTGATTTCTCTGAATCTTGTGAACAAGGAATGTGGTGTCTTCAGCAATGGGGCCTTAATTCATGTTCTGGCAGACAATGAAGAGCAACAGAATCAGCCTATATTGATTTTGTGGTCTCTTGACTCCCCAATAACTTGTAGAGAATTGTCCTTTGCCCAGCAGTGGGGCTTTTGTAGATAGTCTATGATTCCTGGGGGAACTGTTAGTCTCCTATAGGGATAATTTCATTAGTATATAATGACTTTTGGGAGAAGGAGATTAGCCTTTCCTAGGGATGACCCATCCCCACCTTAGTAGTTGTCCATTACAGAGGGTTCTGTCTGAAAACATATACACACAAACACTGGACTCAGCAGGTTGTATTTTATCTTTGTTCATAAACATACATGTATGTAATAGCAATTGTCAATGTAAAAGAACCTCTCAACTTGAAAGTGGGGTCATAGGAGTAATTGGAAAGAGGGTACCTAGGGATTTTTGGAGGGAGGAAAAGAAGAGAGAAAATGATATAATACTACTTCAATTAAACCATATCTTTAAAAAGATTTGTATATATGTATGTGTACTTCTAAATTAAAATGTTTCTCTATGACTTATCTAAACATCCTTGGTTCTTAATGTTGACCAATCCCTTTAAAAGCAGGAACATGAATAACTTCACCATTCTTTGAACACACACTATACTCTGTGATATACTTAGACCATTTAATCTTATCACACTCAATTAAACATAGTTAACACTTACAAAAACCTCAATACATAGTTACTAATACATTCATGTGACATTTGAGGCAACAGCAGGTCAGTTTTTAAGCATTATTCCTAGTGTGACTCTGATAGTAAATATGAAACTGGAATTCAAATTGTCTTTGTGTTCTTTAAAAGTGTTTATTTTTTCTTTCACATTATACTACTTACTTCTTAATAATTCTAAGTATAATTTGTGGAATCTTTCTAGTGTGAGTATACTACATTAAAATTCATTCTCACATTCCCCTCAGCTTAGGTAGATTCTGTCATCTCCATTTTACTGATAGATATAAAGTAGAGGAGCCAAGGTCACGTGCATATTATATTCAAACAATTTGTTTGAACTTATGACACCTGTATTTCTATGTAGTATGCTTCATTCTTCAGGGTCACATTATTTTTTTTTCTATAATTAATCCTAAAATTGTGTTTTCCTTGGTTACAAGAACATTATAAATTCTTTCTCCTTTAGCAACAGTGCATTTCAGATACAGGAGAATTCTCTCTATATCCTTATTCACATGAATATGGCCATGTTATTCCAGAGTCCAGTGCCATGCACTGTCAGTACACATCTCTAAGGAGGCTGGGAAAAAACCTTTAACATTAATACACCATTGCTTTATATAAGATAGGCTTGAAGAGAAGTATCTTTTAGAAAATTGTTTTGTCTCTACCTTGCAGAAATTAAATCCAGACTTAAGAATAAATAGTATATGCCTTGCTGAGTATGTTTTTACTGCTTATGAAAGTAATGAGGCACTTTTGATCCAGTGACTTGTTGATTCACAGAATAGTGGAAGAGGCTAATGTCCTAAAGACATTAAGATGCTTTATATTTACTAGCAAATATGAATTTATTTCCTTCTGACAGATGTGCACGCCATCAGAGAATAGGCATAGGCTGTGCCCTGTGACAAACACAAGGGGACTTGCCATACCATCCCATGTGGAAAGAAAGTCTGTTCAGGCAGTGTCTCGTTGGGCACAGGAAAGAAGCTAATGGCATCTTCAGTAATAATATTCCTGGTTCCCAGGCCAAAGGCAGGATTAATGACTTCTTTCACTTGTAGTAACATCAGCTATTCCTGTTATCTTAACCATCTGACTTCTTAACACAGCAGACTACTGTCTCTAGGAGTTAAGGGGAGAGGATTAGATAAAAAATTTAATAATAGTAAATTTAGGGGTTAGAGAAAAGGCATGCATCTCCTCTGTCCTAGGTTGTAAACAAAAGAGCTGTCCAAATTAATGCCTGTCCATTCTTTTTCTGCAACACCTCATAGATCAGGACTCCATGTCACACACGATTGCTACCTGGGTAAAACTTCAGCCAGAATCACAGCATCTGCATACTGGGTCCGTCATCTATCCTTTTAAAGACCTGTCCTTCCATGAATGAAATTGTAATATTATAAAAAGAAGAACACAACATACATGCCTTGCCAACTCCATGATTGATGATCCTTACCCCTTTCAAGGGGCAGAAGCCAGTGTGTCAGACCAAGAGCCATATGGGTCTCAGACTTGCACTGAACAAGGCTGCAAGGAACCCCAGGCTTCAGGGTTGGATCTTGACTGTCTCTGAACACAGAGGCTGGTTCTTTGACTTTCCTTCAAGGTCATAGGCTTTTCTTTGTACTCAGACATCCTTGCAGAATTCTGTGCTTTCTTTTTGATTTTACTGCTTTTCAATTTATTTATGTGTGACAGCCTCAATCATCCAGTGGTTATCAATTCAGTAAAATCTGTCTTGCAGAATGTCCATTTTATCATTCAAGCCTGAAATCTGTTCTGCAATCCTTTTATTTCCCTCCTGAATTGCTTTCAAAGCCCTCTAGGGAGCTGGCCTGCAAAAATAGAGAATTCTCACATTGTTTCCATGAAAGGTGCTATATAACCACACAGCAGGGTCATTGTTCCCTTTTCGCTTTCATTTTGGTCACTCTGACTGATCTGCTCTGCATCCCAAGCACAGTGGCTTTTTCCATCTTAATTTTATTCACCGCTGTGGTTACTTTCTTTCAGAGACATCAGATAGGTGTTAAGTAAAAGACAGGCATGTGTGTTACAAGGGAGGTCTAAGCACCTCCCTTCCCTCATTACTGGTTTCTAACACTGACCATTTAACTGAGACAGGCCTTGTTGCCCTGGCTCCTTCCTGGGTGAGATTCAATTTCCCGTGTACTTTCTGCTTTGTGCACAAAACTATGCTCACCCAATCAAGGCAAACTACAAATTAAATTAATATAACTTGTTCATCTAGGTTTTAATGTAATATTTTGACAGATATGCATAAACCGAACTTCCTAAATTTTGCATAAGGGAATAAAATTGATGGATTCAAATTCATTTCTGTTGGTGAAATGTGGAGATTTGTAATCCATCAGCTGTTCTCCCTGGTGCACCATCAAGACAGCTTACACTGCCTCCGGTTGGCATTAAGTACAAACGCCACTGCTTCAATAATAGTGGCTGTAGAACAGAAACTAGCAAAAGCCACTTGTAAATGAAGATGTGACATGAAGTCAATGTATAAAAAACAGGCCAAGCAAGAAAAAGTGGAGGATAATAGAAACGATGGTTTTGAAGGCAAGAAGTGGGATTGATGTAGATAATGGAAAAACATTAACTATTAAAGATAAAACAATAAAAATCTCATTGAAGAATGTCTCTGTGGCTGTGGGGGTGGTGTATATGGATCTGTCCAGATGTTGGCTTTGTGTATGCTATTTGTGTTTGGGCTGAATGTGTGTATGCAGATTCTTCTTCCTTTTTTCCTAGAGGATTTTCTGGTAAAATTAATTGAAGTAGACTGTGCATAGAATGCTGAACAATAAAATAATGAATAGGAAATGACAGAGCCATTCTGAGGGAAGGGCAGGCTCAATAAATGCAGCATTTATCAGGATATATCAAGTTATTCAGACGCACGATGTCTGATTTATAAGAATAAAGATCCAGCATGTTGTGAAAGGATATGAAAAGTGGCAAAGCATTTATTTCCAGCCTTTGATAATGTGTATTCTGTCATGCTGAGCAGGGAAATGAAGCTCCTTGTTTGAAGAACTTGGGTGGAAAACCATTTTCTCTGCGAGAAAAGAGTGTCTTCAGGTGAATGTGCATGTTTTAGTGGCATCTGAGTTATGTTTGAAGGATAACAAGATGTGTATGCGTGTGTGTGTGTATAATTGCACACACATTTACATTGAAACATTATATATATGTATGAATATCTATATCTATGTATACATATTCAAATATATTATGTTTCCCAGGCTGATCTCAGACTCCAAGGCTTAAGTAATTATTTCTTTTAAGTTTTACAAGTAATAGGGACTCTTGACAAATGCTGCCATGTCTAGCTTATTGTAAATGTTTCCATATCAATTATGAGCCTAAACATTCAGGGTATTTTGGCCTACAAAATAGTTCACAGGAATCAGAGCAGTAATGTTCACACAGCACCTATTCTCTAACTGTTTATCATTTGATATATAGTGATTTAAGTCTTAGAGAATGAGTAATGAAAGAAATAATGTAAAATAACAAAGGTTTGTGGCTATTTCACTGAATTGAAAATGCTTTAGCATTAGGGTATGTTGTTGACCCTTTCGGGAAATATGAAGCAAAGGGTTTTCTGTTGTGTATGTCATTCACAGCTATGTTTGGCAAGAAATGAAATGTATTGGCTGCAGGAAGCATCTCCATTTCAGTGAGGTTGGAATGTAGCAAAAATAGTTCATTTTACAGTTTATAAAATGAAGTTCTGTGGAGATCTCATCTTGCCAAATCATTTTATAAAAAGTGATTGTAAGATAGTGAATGCTGCTTAATAATGCAACTTGGCTTGTACCTTGGCCATCTGCTCAGTTTTCTCAGGATGCCCTAAAAGCCTGACCTGTGACATTCTCACCTTTACTTTACTTACTCATAAGTTAATAAACTTCTCTGATACAAGCAAGGGTCAGGTAGGTATGTATTTGTGTGTGTGTGTGTGTGTGTGAGAGAGAGAGAGAGAGAGAGAGAGAGAGAGAGAGAGAGAGAGAGAGAGAGAGAGAGAGAGAGAGAGAGAGAGAGAGAGAGAGAGAGAGAGAGGGTAGACTGCTGGCAGACAGAAGGGAGAGAGATGAAAAGAGATTTGGAAAGAATTCTGCAATGTCAGTACTGGGACTACCACATTAAACTCAAAGGTCAATATGACTAGATGTTATCTATATAGTTTAGTTCTAAACTTTTAAATTCCATTTTTTACACTTGATATTAAATATTTGTGATAATATGATTTGTTTTTATAGCTATGCTTTATGCTAGGGGTTCAGCATTTTTCTGTAACTTCAAGGGTAATTATTCAAATGAACACACATTTACAGTCCTGGCAAGGGCAATAAAGAGTGGTACATCTTGTGTAAGTGTGCAGCAGATTTTGGATTGCTTTAAAGAAGAGTGTTATTAATCTGGAATGTAAAGGAGGAAGCTATATGAGGTGAAGGTGGGTGGGGGTTTTGTCTTTAGGAAAAGAACCACAAGTACAATTACCCAGGAGCAGGGAATACCTGCTCCTGGATTGTGAACAGAAACGTCTGCAATGGGGATTTAATTTTCAGAATCTGAGTGAGAAAGGAAAAGAAATGGATGGAAGGCAGGATAGTGCTTTTTATAACATCAGGCTGAAACAGCCAAGTCTATGTAAATATATTGTTTTTTTTAAAGAGAGAAAACAGAACGATAATTGACTGAAAATTTTATATTGAGTTTATTTTTTATTTTTCCACAACCCTTGTCTTAGTGGTTCAGGATGTTTTACTTCAATAAATTAAGGCAGTTCAACCAAGAAAACTAGCAGAACAACGAAATATTTAAGACTATTGAGATAAAGCTGGAGAGGTAAACATTAAAACCTACAGGGGCCGGGCGGTGGTGGCGCACACCTTTAATCTCAGCACTCGGGAGGCAGAGGCAGGCGGATCTCTGTGAGTTCGAGGCCGGGCTGGACCGATAGCCTCCAAAACAATAAAGAGAAACCCTGTCTCGTAAAAACCAAAAAAAAAAAAAAAAACCTACAGGGACAACATGGTGAAGAAAAGACAAAGGCGACAAAGCTTGTCTGAGGCCAAGAGATCAAGAAAGACAGTGCTTTAGTTATGACTTGTGAATTCCTTCAGTTTCCCTATGTCTATTTATAGGTAGAGTGGGTGGTATAAAGTAATAAGGACTGAGACTTGTGGAGTGGGTCAGGTTTGTGTTAGCCAAAAGATAACCACTTAGCACATGTGCTTATTCAACCCATCAAATTTGGGATGAGGTAAATATATACAATGGATTTTAAAAATAATTGGCAAAACAAATGAGAAATGGGATGTAATTTTCATACTGAGATTGATAGCATGTTGAGATGATAATATTTTGGAGTCATTGGCTTAAATAAAAATGTTAGTAATATTAATTTCACACCATTCTCCATCATTTTAGGTTTTTTAATGTGACTGTTAGAAAATTTGAAAAATACATGTCATTTGTATTATACCTTTACGGAAAGGTATTTCCCATTAGCTTGCTGCATTAAAGAATTATATATCTACAGATTAAACTGTAAATCAGAAGTGATTTTTTAAAATATGATATCATTACTAAAAATCCACAGGTTTTCTTCTTTTTATTGTTCTCTAAAAAATATGTTGTTGTATTTGAACTTATATTTGAGATAAAGACCAAAACAGTTTCTGATATCTTTTATGGGAGACATAGAAAAGCTGGAAAATGTTACAAAGACTCTAGCATCTTGGATGCAGTAATTTAAGAGTGATGGTGGTCAAGGACAATTTTGCTGGAGAGGATGTGGTGAAAGGCGAACACTCCTCCACTGCTGGTGGGAGTTCCAACTTGTACAGCCACTTTGGAAATCAGTATGGAGATTCCTCAGAAAAATGGGAATAAACCTACTACAAGACCCAGCAACCCCACTCTTAGGCATATATCCAAAAGATTCCCATTCATACAACAAGGACATCTGTTCCACTATGTTCATAGCAGCATTATTTGTAATAGCCAGAACTTGGAAGGAACCTAGATGGCCCTCAACCGAAGAGTGGAGAGAGAAAATATGGTACATTTACACAATGGAGTACTATTGAACAGAAAAAAAAAACAATGGAATCCTGAAATTTGCAAGCAAATGGATGGCACTAGAAGAAACCATCCTGGGTGAGTTAACCCAGTCACAAAAAGAGAAACATGGCATGTACTCTCTCATAAATGGATTTTAGACCTAGATCTAGGGAGTGCCAGCCTACAATCCCATGGCCAGAGAGTCTGGGAAACAGAATCTTCAATCAATGGTTGATGGAAGCAGAGAGGCAGACTCCCACAGCTAAACACTGAGCTGAACTCAAGGAATCCAGTGACAGAGAGGGAGGACTGATGAGCAAAGGGGTTAACACTGGGCTGGTTTAACCCCCAGAAACAGCTGACCTGACAAGGGTTAATTCTTGAATCCTAGACTAATGGCTGGGAATCCAGCATGGGACTGATCAAGACCCCCTGAATGTGGGTGTCATTGAGGAGGCCTAGGTAATCTATTGAGCCTTGAGCAGTAGATCAGTATTTATCCCAGGTATACAAAGGGAGAGGGACATGTGAAGCAACTTTCTTTCTAATTTAAATTTAAATTTAAAAATAAAAAAATTAAAAATTGAGTAATGGTGGTGTTGCTAAGACTGGGGAAATGAGGACACATAAGGAGATAAATCCCCTTTCATATGTGTTAAATTACAGGTGTTTATGAGAAATCTTAATGACTTGTTCAGATAACAACTGAATACTAATTCGAGATTAAAAGCTGACCAGGGTTTTTAAGTATAAAAAGACATAATATTAAATAAGACTTTGAAAGAATGGGACTATATCAAATTGCTTAGAGATGGAAGGGTGACTAGCTGCGGACTGTGTCTGTGGTACCTAGCATGAAAATACTATGTAGAGTGAACATCTGGCATGGGAAGCTCAGAGTACGGGCTCAGTTAGAGATGAACATACAGAGAGAAGCAATGCTAAACAAACTCTGAAAACAATGAGCCAGTAGCTGCTAGTTGAGAATGTAAACTGAGAAATGAAAACGACCAATGCACTGGCAATATGAGGACATCCTTGAAATTACTGAGTGTAATAATAATAAAAAAAGCACAAAACGTTCTTTGGAAGTTTGACAAAACCCTGAATAAATTGGTCTCTAAAGGAAAAACAGGTGGAAGAATATGGAAAAAAGGAGACAGAATCATAATGAATGACCTAAAATGTTTTCCTTAAAGAAAGCAGGACCTAAACAGGAGGGCAAGGTTAGGAGTGCTTTTGTTATCTGTAAAATATGAGATTTTATTTCCTTTAGAATGCTGCCAAAGATAACCCTACCAACAGATAAAATTCATTTATGATCATTGCAGTTAGGCAATATACAGGACAAAGTTTTTATGTAGAAGAACAAATCATGATAGAACATAGTGTCCTGACAGTTCATAGTGAACACTGAAAGGAAAATGATCAGTAAGGGTCACTGTTGAGTGGACACAGAATTGTGGGATGTCTCCTGTGATGGCCTTTTGTTTTATTTCATTTAATTTACTTTCAGAGACATTGGATATGTAAGTTTAAGAATGTTTGAATAACTTAGTGGTGCAAAGTACATGTATTAGCATAGCTGGAAATGGTATTTATCATACTATTGATGGGAATCGGCTGTGTATGCTAGTCTGCCAATTAGTACTACTGACAGCAGGAGAACCCACACAGGACCAAATTAGGTCCTCTGAAAGTGGTTGACAGTTTTGTGTCTTGGGCAGTCTCTGGGACCACTAGAAATGAGACCAGGATTTATCCTTAGTGCTTGAACTGGCCTTTTGGTGCCCATTCTCTTTGGAAGGATAGTTTGTTTATCCTAGATATACGGGGGAGGGTCTTGGTGCTGTCTAAAAGATATGTGCCAGACTTTGTTGACACACCATAGGAAGCCTTATCCTCTCTGAGGAGTGGATGGGGGTAGGGTGGGAGGAAGGAAGGGAACAGGAGGGGGAGGAATAGGAATTGGGATTGGTATGTAAAATTAGAAAAGATTATTTTAAATTAAAAAAATGATAAAAAAGACTGTATACATTTGAAATGTTTATTTTCTCCCCAGGAGCTTTTTATCTTCTCATGTCTTTTCCTCTGTTATAGACTGGACATTAGCTGTAGACTATTGGAAATGACTTATCATTAACAATAAATTTGTGGAGGTCTAGGGGTTTCAGCAATGTGTTACGTCTTTGTACTTAGCTCCTTTCCCCTCACCCCCTCTTTCTTTACTCTTGGTTTTGTGGTACTGGGGACTCCATCACAGAATTATATTCTTTGCCCTCTACTGCATTATTCTTAATCCGTAAGAGTAATTTTTTCAAAAGCTCCACATGGCAGTAATATATTTAATTATGTTAACAATAAAATTCAAAATAATTCTGAGTGAGTCTTTTCATGCATTGAACCCAGTATAAGTTTAAGTATCTTATCCTAGACATATATCTAGTTATAACTAATTGTTGCTGGTGATAGTCTTGTTCCACAAGGTCCTACATCTGCTTCTCAGCCCCAAATAAAAATACAGATGTTATATTAATTATTAAAGTGTTGGCCAATGTATAGGGCTTCTTATTAGCTAATTCTGTCTTAATTATTAACCCATTTCTATTAATCTATGTATTTACACATGGTCTTATATCATCATAGAATGCCTCGCATGTCCTTTCTTCCTAGTCCCTACATTCCAACTCTCTTTGGTGGGCTTTCTGTCCCTACCTTTCCCAGAATTTTCCTTATCTCCTAGTCCCACCTATCTTCCTGCCTCATTGGCCAAACAGTGTTTTATTTATCAACCAATAAGAGAAACATTTACAGAAGGACATCCACCATCAACTAATGCAGTCTTAAATCAGATTTTTTAAATTTAAAATCATTGTTATTTTGTGTGTGAGTACAGGAATACACATTCCCTGTCATGTGTATGGCTATCAGAGGAAAACTTTATGGAACTGATTTACTCTTATGCAACCCTGTGTGTTGTACTCAATGAACTTAGGGAGTTGGGCTTCCTATGTATTATACATAGGTCTTTCTATGTATTATACATCTTGCTGGCCCAAGTTGTTTTTTATTTGGAAAGTATACATAAATAAAACTTATGCCATTCACAAGAATATCAGAACCCTCATTTTGACTACTGCTAGACTATAATTTGGCTTATGTCTTTATTTATTCATTAAACCTTTTAATACTATTTTATTTTATACAGAGAAGTCATGGCCATCTAATTAGTGCATGTCTATCATTGCTTTATTTCTTTGGCCTGCTTATGTGAAATGGCTTTCCTTTATATTCATGTGAGTTCTCAACTTACTCTTAATTAGATATGATGGCATAGCTATGAATTCACATTAGCACATCTATTCTATTTATCATATATTGATATTGTTGCATACATAAATTTATAGTTGAAGACAGATAATGTTACTAGGAATGTAAAAGTTTAACAATTTCTTGCTTTGTTAAAGAGAATCTTGATCATAAATGGTATGCATGCACATAATTAGGCAATCAATTGGATTGGACTAATTCTAATACTTTTATTCTTACTTATGTTTTGTGTATATTAATGACCTGTTCATTGTTTGTGAGTTAGGAACAGTGCTGAGCACATTTCCTGTGGTCTGCCATACAAATGAAATTCAATATCCAACCCTTCAAGGTCAAAAATTTACTTTTCCACTAAAATCATTAGAAACTACTCTGATAGTGAACTCCTAGAGCATGCATCTGAGGATTAAAATCTAATTCTTAACCATTACATATTTTTGGGCTGAGTTTAAATTAAATTTTAGGTTATCATTTGCAATGAATCGCTATTCTTAGGTTTCTTTCATGTATCTTGTTTTGATGACCTTTTTGTACTTCAATTGTTTAATTGTATTCAGTTAGAAAATATGGTAATTTAGAACAACATCTTGGTAATTCTGCAAATGAAAAAGAAGTTTATAAAAGGCAGATTTTGAAAATGAATCAATTTGATTCCAAAGCTGATATTATTAACATATTTTAATACAGCGAAAAGAGCAAGATGCATCTTAAGATTATAAAGAGTCGTCAAATTGACCTACATGTGCTCAAAGAAGTTACATGTTTCCGACGGCCAGGGAACTGTTTCATGACCTTGAAGGGTATATTAGTATTTCTATTTAAGTCATTGCATTTTCAAACATTGGAACTGCTTAGGTTTGGTTCACTGCACAAACCAATCACTTAGAATGTTAAAGAGCATGACTCTGGGCTCCTGGAGACAGCTCTTCTGTAATTGAGCTCTCGTTTGCATGGCCTGTCTACCTTCCCTGCTAATATTTTCTTCCTTTGATGGTTCTTTTTTTTCTGGTCAGCCTACATTATGAATGCAGCAGATAGAACAAACAGCAGCCTTCCATTGGAAATTGTCTCCCAAGAACTCATTTAAAACACAAGCTGAGGTTCTCAAGCTCTAGTGTTAGAAAATGTCAGAGTATTTTAGAGATGAAGTTACTGTTAAATGTACACAGCAATGGTGTGTGTGTGTGTGTGTGTGTGTGTGTGTGTGTTTGTGTGTGTGTGCATGTATGTGTACCAAAGCAGTAGTCACATTTTTGTAAATTCCCTTGAGATTTTCTGGTGTTGAGGGAGAACACATGTATTTGAAAAAGAAGCTATGCAAGTGTTTTGTATGTCTGGTGAACATGCAGAACTATCTGACTAGTTCCATTTGATCAAATGAGAACAATTTAGAGTGTATTTAGCTTGTCTTAGCACATGCAAATACACAACAGTGAAGTGGTAAGTAACAGCAATACTTTCTGATGATAGGTACTCACATTGTATTGTTTTGAAACTCTTGTTTGAAAGGTGTCCTCCAAAAACTTCAGATATAAAAAGTGCCCTGAATGTCAATTTATGAGCTTTAAATAGTAAAATGTCTCTTAAGTGATCAGTTTCATGGAGTACAATACAATGAAAGATAGTTTCATTTAGAAAATTCTCCATATTTTGTACAAAGGTGGAAGGATGGATATTGTATTGACTGATAAAGCAGGGCATGTTCAAATAGTCTCTATACTTAAGAGAGTTTCAGAAAAGCAGGACAATCAGCAGTATTTTCCAATTCCTTTGAAGCCTGAGATATGGCAAAAATATCTTGCTAACAATTTGGAATAATCAATTTCAACAGTATTATTCACAGCAAATCATCTCTGTTGATTGTTCACATGAAAATGGTCACAGAATTGAAATGTGTGTGACATAATTTACTGCAGCAACAGAAAGACATGAAATTGGAGATAGTTTAAGGGCTGGCATTTCACCTTTGTTTACAGAACTCTTTCCATTCTGCCTGATGGTGATCTCTCAGTCACAGAGCTCAGACAGATGTTCTCAACAATTGCTGTCGAACATTATGCTTGCCTTTACAGTTTGTTTTCTTATCTGTGTTTACATTATGGTAAATGTTTGAGTTGTAAGTGTTTCAATGTTTTGTATTTGCTTTAATAATGTTTGGCAAAAGAGTAAAATTTCACTGTAAATGCAAGTGTCTAATATAGAGATATTTAAAGAATTATTTTACTTTGATTTAACCATCTGCTTCTTTTTCAAATAAAGCATTTCAATAAACATATGGAAAATCACAGGTCACTTCAAGTATTAATAATTCAAAATTAAAAAATTTTCAGCATTGCTGATTCAAAAAGTATGAGCTGTTTGAGTCTTGGTGCATTGTTATGGATTTCTTTCTTTTTTAATTTATGTAATTTAGAAAGAATCTTACTTTACATATCAATCCCCAGTTACTTTTTCCTCCCATACTCCCATGACCCACTCTGACTCCCCATTCCTTTCCCCATCCCACTCCCCATTCACTCCCTAAAGGCAATATACAGTAAGCCAACAGCCAACATCAAATGAAATGGAGAGAAACTCAATGTTATTCCTCTAAAACCAGGAACAAGACAATGGTGACCACTCTCTCCATATCTCATCAATATTGTACTTGAAGTTCTAGCTAGAGCAATAAGACAAAAAAAGGAGATCAAGAGGATACAACTTGGAAAGGAAGAAGTCAAAACTTCACTATTTGCAGATAATGTATATGGTAGTTTACATAAGTAACCTAAAACTCTACCAGTGAACTCCTACAGCTGATACAAACCTTCAACAATGTGTCAGGATACAAGATTAAGTAAAAATTTAGTAGCCCTGCTATATATAGAGAATAAATGTACTCAGAAAGAAAGCAGAGAAACATCAACCCTTACAATAGCCGTAAACAACATAAAATATCTTGGAGTAACGCTAACCAAACAAGGGAAAGACCAGTATCACAAGAGATTTGAGTCTTTAAAGAAAGAAATTAAAGAAGATATCAGAAAATAGAAAGATCCCTCATGCTCTTGGATAGGTAGGATCAACAGAATAAAAATGGCAAACTTACCAAAATCAATCTGCAGATTCATTGCAATCCCTATCAAAATCCACACACAATTGTTGTGGATTTCTATAATCTGACACTTCAATGACTATAGAGGAAAGAAATTGATAGGCTCGAATTCAGATTGCTTTATCTCCAGTGAAACACTTCATGAGAAGTTGAAAGAGAAGGACATAAAGATAAAAGTGACAGAAAATTGAAAAGAGATTAAATGGCATGTTAATGACTCTGCATGAATTTTAAAGACTTTGATTATTATTTTAAGTATGGCCAGTAAAAAAAGCATTTATTAAGAGTTCAGTTGAATAGTGTGGAAGTGAGGATTTGACTATCATGCACATAACACTCATATTGAAGAATAGAAAATGAACCAAAAATTAAATATCAGAGACTAATAACTGTTTTAATGTTAAGAGGTACTGGAGGATAGCAAGAAAAAAGGATGCTCTTTTTAAAATGTGGTGTTTTGAATGGCTAATCTAGAGTATAGGAAGAGTACTCATGAATACAAGAATTAAATTTTGACCAAATGTTTATGTATATACATATATGTCCATATTGCTAATTTATGTGTACTATTTATTCAGAATAATAATATGAGAAAATGTGTATTTTTAATTTAAATATAGGGAGATATTCCTACTTTACTATGTGGAATGAGCTTCTATGTTTTGGGAGACTTCATTAAGACTTCATTTGACTGCAGTTGACAACAGATCTAAAAACCATCCCATCAGGAACACGGCGAGGGGTGGGGGGGAGTGGGAGCTGGGAAGAAGAGAGGGGGTGAAGAGGAAGAGAGTTGGTCATGGGGGAACAGGAAGTTGAGTGGGTGGGGGGAGAATAGGAGGAAGAGGGAATCATAGGATAGAAGACAGATCAGGCACCAGAGTGACCTCGAGTGATCTAAAAGGATAACACCAATTGGCAAGCTAAGCAATAGTGGAGAGACCACCTCGAATGCCCATTCCTGATAATGAACTTGATGTCTATAACCATCCGGGAGCCTTCATCCTGTGACTGATGGAAGCAGAGGCAAACACACAATTAATCACTGAACTGAACCCAAGGAACCCAGTGACAGAGAGAGAGGAGTGATGAGCAAATTGGCAAAGAATGGGCTGGCAAAACCATCAGAGACAGCTGATCTGAACAGGGGAGAGCTCTTGGACCCCAGACCGACAGCTGGGAGGCCAGCATGGGACTGATCTGGACCCCCCAAATGTGAGTGTCAGCGAGAAGGCCTGGGTAACCTATGGGGCCCTGAGCTATGGATCAGTGTCTATCCCTGGAATACAAACAGTCATCGTGTGCCTATAGCACAAAGAGGGATGCTCTCTCAGCCTGGACTCTTAGGGGAGTGCCTGGACCCTACCCAGAGTGAAATGACAGACTCTAGATATCCCCTATGTAGAAGGATTTGGCAATAGGGTGGGGGGGGGGGGATTGAGGGTGGAGGGGAGGGAGAGGGAACTGGGATTGACATGTAAAACAAGCTATTTAAAATCAAAATAAAAAATGATAAAAAAGCCATCCCATCCAAACCCTTAGCTGATGTTTGTCAGTGTTATCATTTAGTTAGTGAAGTCTTCATGCACATTGAATGTGTTACCCCCACATGTGCTGCACTTTAAAACAAAAGTAAACAGAGACAAGTTATTGATGGAAAATCTTTTTCTTCTTAAAGTCTGCAGATATCTTTTCTTTTGCATTTGAAATATTTAGAACACAGTCTAATGTCTTTCTTTTAAAGTTTAAAAACCTCAAAGCTAAAAATGAGGTCTTATTCGTTTCTCTACTGTGTACTTCATATAAGAGAGCTCTCCATGTGTGTTTATTGAATGCATGTGAGGATGGAGGAATAATATATTATTAATTAATACTCCCATTTTCCAAAAGTGTACATGGCAGTTTATTCATGTATTTTCATTCTATGGTTTTTCTCTTTATAATACATACTTAAAAGGTTATCTCTGAATGTTGGGACTGCTTTCTCCTTTAGAATAAAGAAGAAAGAGAGTTTGATAATCCATGGTCACATCCAAAATTTTGAAGGGAATTCAGATTGGCCTCTTTCCTTTCCCTAATAGTTCTGTTTTGGTACCCAGAATTCCAGTCTCTCATGCAGCGAAGAAAGAAGAATTACACTAAATCTAGAGCGAAGCAAAGGCACGTAAGTAGCAATCAGAGCCTGTGAAATAAAGGTTGAACTAAGTTAATGCCTGAGAGTCCACATAGTATACACTGACAGTGCATCTTTGAAATGCTTCTTAGTCTCTCTGCTTGTCCTAGACAACCTCATTTACTCTGAAAGCTTCGACTGATATCTTAACAACACATAATTCTCTCTTCTTTGTCTCAAATTTTCTACTACATCTTGTTCTCCTAGATCCAACTCTCAGTGTGTAATCTTACTCAGGTGATAGACTTCTCAATACCATAATTTCTAAGACTAAATTCAATTGTTTCACAATGTAAAGTTTGTCATTCTGTACATAGTCTTAATTTGATTTGTAGTGCTTTGTTTGTTTTATCTATTTAATCAAAATGGAAACTTGTTTCTGAGCTGGAAATGCTTCCATTCCCTCTCTAGGCACCTCATCAAAATGTTTACTTATATTTTTCCCGTGTTTCTAAATTTTACCTTCTGTTTCCATCAAGGTCTACATTTCAGAATCTCACTGCTTTTCCTCATCTACTGCATAACATTTAAACTGTTCTCTCAAACATATTTCCTGCACAGGGCAGGAAGAGGGAACTTGAATTGAGAAAATGCCCACCGGAGCATCTGTGGGGTACTTTTTTGATTAATGGTTGATGGGGAGGACCCGGGCCCACTGTAGGTAGTATTATTCTTTGACAGGGAATTCTGGCTTGTTTAAGATGTGAAGCTGAGCAATCCTGGGCACCAACTCAGTAAAATGCCATTTCTCCCTGTTTTCCATTCAGTTCTTGACTCTGGGTATCTTTACTGCTTGAGTTCCTACCTTGGCCTCCCCTAATAATGGACTGTAAATTTTAACATGAAATAAATCCTTTACCCTCCATGTTGTTTCAGTCATGATTGTTGTCAAAGTGACTGAAACCAAACCAGGACACTGCTATCCTTTTTATATTCCTCTGCTTTTCACCTGAAATATGAAACTATCTACGTCACCCATCCATTTATTTTGGTCACTGGCTCCATTTCTTCCGTCTATGAAGCCCACATTCCACTCCCTCCAACATAGAAAATGCTGCCTTACACATAAAATCCTTGTTTTTACTGCACATTAATTTCTCACTATGTCAGTTCTTATATGTTGAGAAAAGGAAAAGTTATTTTCTCTCAAGAAACACAGCAGTGTTGTGAGTTTCTCCTCAACCTGCCACATGCCTGGCCAGGTTTTGCTTTCTGTTGTTATCAACATCCTGTGGCATAAATGTTTTACTTTCAATTCAAAATCTATATTTTCATGCAATATTTAGTAGTTTTTAGTGCTGGCATCATGAGACCAATGTATCCAAGTTGCAAATCATTTTCACATAACTGCCATATATCCAATGTCATAGAACACAGGTAAACTTGTCTTTAGTGAATAAATTCCATGGGACAAAGGCTGTTCACTGACTATATAACATAGTATGTATAAACACACCCACATTCACACCCACCCACCCACACACACACACACACACAGAGAGAGAGAGAGAGAGAGAGAGAGAGAGAGAGAGAGAGAGAGAGAGAGAGAGAGAGAGAGGCAGAGAGAGACAGAGAGAGAGCTTTGTTGGATAATAGAAAACAGAAATAAAAGTCACTCTGTGAATTTGTGAAATGTAAGGCAAATACATGGCTATTCCCACCAAAGCAACTACTAATAGATTTATGCCTAAATCGAGAGATCAAGATGAATTTGAAGTGATTTTAGTTTTTAATGTCTGGGAAACTTGTATTGTTAAAGCTACTAGACTGGCCTTCTAGATAATTTGTAATTTAATTTTGGAAGGAATAAGATGACATTCAGAGTAAAATACTATGATGGCATATTACATAAACAGGGAAAAAAACAATGAAAAATAGGCACAGCCAATGATAGACCAGCGGGGTCTTAGAAAATATGGATTAGCATTTGTCAAATGCCAGTGTTAGCTAAGAATATAAAGTGCCCTGGAACTGTGATTACAGGGCATTTGAAATACTTTTTCTTAGTTGTTGATTTGCAGTCAGAGGCTTTTAAAGACTTTCATGGTTCATGAGTTTTGTAAAGGCTCTTGGCCACAGGAGAAGAGGGCTCACTTTATGATTACTTCGCTGTTAAGTTAAAAGACTTGTATTTGCATTAAGTTTTTCTTAGGAAGATTCTAGTAGGAACCTAGATCTAAATATGAGAAAGTTTCTGCTCCAGATATTTTTTCCATGATTCCCCTTGCTAGGAAAATTCTATGGACATACTCAATAGATGAACCTCACTTGCTCTCAGCTCAATATTCAGCTAATTAATGTCATTCAAGCATTAAATGCTTGGCAATGACATTTGACCAGATTTCAAATCCTCTCTTTCAATGAATTGTACCTTAAAAAGAAATGGTTTTGTATTTTATGTTTTCCTAGAGTTTGTCTAGTTTTAATCCCCACACATTTAAATGAAGTTTTTACTTACTCTTTTGGAATAAATTAAGCTACTGCAACTGTGACAAGTAGATACCCACTCCTTTTACATACTAATATGTAATTTTTGAGTATATGCTTGTAAGTGGTGTACAAGGGGCAAGGGTTGATTCATCAATGTGTACAGAAACTGATTGTAAAAAGTTATTCTGTTCATAAATTAGCTCTGAATGAGTTTCAGAGAAAAACAGAAAACACCATCCAATGTCAAGTAGGCAAGAAGTCACCTAGGAATGCTTTAACCAGTTGATGGATCTAGATTTTGACGTTTTAATTCTGCACTGTGTTGAGTAAGAGAAGAGAAATAACAACCATTTGACCTAAAAGATGCACTCCAGATTTCACTTTATGTTTTACTTGAAAAAAAATAATCATAGAATATGCCTTTTAATAGACCTCTTTGTTCTTGAATTCATCTTTGCACTTCCTATGGTAATTTTTTATTTTAAAAAATGTCATACTAGTGGCATTCCTGTTTTGAATATTTTTTTAAATACAATGTGCCTCTTAGCTATCAGGAAGAAGAGTTCAACCAGCCTGCTCTAGGGTTAAGATGAGATCAACATGTCATAAAGAAAAACATACTTTGATGGCAGTTACCATAGTAAGGGAGACTTTACTAAAAACTGCTACAGCAGAGGTGAGAAAAAAAGATTGTACTCAAGTCTGCATGTAACAAGACAAGTGGGGGCTACAGCAGAGGTGAGAAAAAAAGATTGTACTCAAGTCTGCATGTAACAAGACAAGTGGGGATTTGCAGGTGAAAAACAAAGTGATTGATGAGTAAGTGAAAAATTGGTAAGCGAATATATTGTATGGGGCTACTTGTTACAATGTCCTAACAGCATTCTTGCTCAGAAACAAAAGAAGTGCTACACATGTTGGATAGCCACTACTATTGGAGGTGACTTTGTAAGCCAGCTTTAAGACAGAAGCACTGAGTTAACCATTCTTTAGACTTTACATCTTATCTGAAGACCAGTATAGAAAGAAGTAGAAAACATGTTTCCAAATTCTTGAGTAAAGAATACACAATCTGTTTTATCCCCACATGGAATTCTTAATATGTAATGGCTCATTATACAATAACATTAATCAGAAAAATTAGCTCTGATTGTTCTGGTTGTGCATCATCTCTTCCAGGGAAGTGATAAACACTTGCTAGCAGTTTTTTTCTGATTCCATTGATATTTCCTTTTGGTCTCTTCTCTACCAACTGCCCCGCAGAGGTTGATGATGTGTGGTCTCTTTCACAAAACACCAAACAGGCAGAGTCTTAGAGGCCTTGTTGTTCCCTTCACCTGCTATCAGGGCACTTCTAATGGACTTATCTTCTTGTGCTTTCTTCTACACAAAGGAGACTTCATCTAGAAGTGTATACATCCATTTACCGATCTACTTTTTACCTGTCTTCTTCCACATGCCAGAGGCCTTCTGGAGTTCATATAGATTTTCTTCCATGGAGAAATTTGTGTGTTCAGAGCACCAAAACTGACAAAATGCTCAGGGAAATTGACTTTTCAGTTAATATTTCATTATTGAATTAATTTGGACTCTAGGGCTACCTTTAAAGATTTATGTTGTATATGGCTGAAGTAAGGATTTATCCTGAATATTCATATTATTAGAAAAAATTTTAGTTTTATTTGGTGTTATTGTCAATTGTAATTTCATACTAAGTTGGGGAAAATGGAGACATGGATTTTTTATTTTGTTCCATTTCACATCATATCTGTAGAAGATTATGAAAGAAAGCTAACCCTGACAGGAAGACATGCTATAAGAAGTTGTGGAATATGGGACCCCCCAGCAGGAAAGAAAACTTGGTGACTCTGGTGACATCACCTAACAAAGAGGGTCTACTGCATGACCTCCTCTGTGTGTAGAAAGGGAACCTGTAAAGTATGGGGTGGTAAGGCAATGGGCATTACAGTAATGAAACCATGAAGTATGTTTGTCAAAGAACAAATTATGTAAGTTTAAAGGAAATGTATACAATTGGAGAAAGGTGAAATAAAATTTGAATCTTGGAAAGAAGGAAGAGGGAGAGAAAGTGAGAAAATGATAATAAGCCAACATGACATTAGTGTCTCTCTCCTAGATCCTCAGAGTCCTAGGATTACAAACACATGTTACCATACAGGATTTCTACTTGAAAGGCTAGAGGGAAATGGAAGTGCAAACACTGAAGTAATACTAATGAAAGGAAAAATAGCATTTGAGAGGTGGCTCATCATTTAAGAATTCTTGTCTTAAAAACACTAAACTAGACACCATAACACATACGCAAATGATCTGATGCAGACCTGTGCAGGCTCTGTGTTTACAGCTTCAATTTCTGTGAGTACATATGAGCTTTGCTTAGATTTAAAGTATCAATCTTTTTGGTTCCCACTATCGCTTCTTACTCTTAGACTCTTTCCCCTCCTTTCCCACAGGGGCCCCCTCCTTTCCCACAAGCTCCCTGATACACATAGGTGAACACACCCAAAAGAACCCACATAGACACACACACACTCAAGGATAGGATAATTGTTTGTCATTTAGTACTTGCTAAATAAATAGTCGCAATAACAATTTTTGACAGTAAAGAAACATTTTGGGGGAGTGTTAGTTAATCGTAGATGCTGGATACATTATATAACTGATTGCTATTCTGAAAACCATACCTACATATATTACTATCTCAAGTAGTTTCAATACATTTAAACTCATATAAAACTGTAGACTATAATCATATTCTGTATGAAGAAACTTACTTAAAACTGTAGTCTATAACTTGAGGCTACTATGTTTGTTAATCGTTCATTGTGGATTGTTAATCCCTTCCTCTCTTATATTAATAAATATTAATGTAGGTTGTTTCATATTAGAACACCATTTTCATATGAATTATCCCTAATTTGTGGTAAATTTGAATATTGATTAGTTACATCATTCCTCATTTAGCATTATTGGATTGAATTCCACATATACTGACCACTGCCAAGAAAGTACATATGTCTGTGACAACGATTGTGATGCTTTTTGAACCTGTCCCATGGGGATATATTGCCAATAGTTCATGTATGTTATCTCATTAATTTCCACAACAGATTTGCAGTAAATACTACTACAACCTACATTTTGTAGTTGGGAAAAGTAAAATACTAAGTTAGGAGCTCAGTATACTAGTTAGCTTTTTTCATTATCATGACAAAATGCATGCAACTTAAGGAAGAAAGGCTTCTTTTGCTTCACAGTTCTCAGTATAGACTGCCATGAAAGTAGAGGAATGGAAACAGGAGAATTAGGTAGTTGTTCACATTGACTCTGAAGGTGGAAAGCCAAGAGAGATGAATTCTTGTGCTCAGGTTACTCACTCCTTTGTGTTCTGAGACCCCAGCCCGTGGAATGATACAACCCATAGGTAAGGTTGGTCTCCTTACTATAATTAACCAAATCTAGAAACTCCCTCAAAGGCATGTCAACAATTTGTCTTCTAGAAGATTCTAGATTCTATCAAGTTGATAATCATTATTAATCTTTAGTTATAGCTAATCTGCTATGAATAGTTTTGAGCCTAGGTGATGGGCACTGTTTTTGAATGTAGACGATGTAACTTTATAATTAGCACTCTTTCCCACCATGATGTAGGTATCTTTTGAATTGCTAAGGAAAATATGCTATGCATCTTATATTTCCCAATGGAATAGCTGACTCTAATACATGTTCACTAATAATCTCATCTCTACTCTCATCAAGAAAATAAACATTTAGGTATACTCGACTCACAAGGCTTCAATAGACAACATTTTTTTGGTTTTTTGAGACAAGGTTTCTCTGTTTTGTTGTGGAGCCTGTGCTGGAACTAGCTCTGTAGACTAGGCTGGTCTTGAACTCACAGATATCTGTCTTCCTCTGCCTCCTGAGTGCTGGCATTAAAGGCATGTGCCACCAACACCCAGCAATAGAAAACAATTTTAACAAAACAGTTCCTGTACTTTACATGACACAAAAGTTCTTTCAGTTTGGGCACCATTAATAGGGTTTTAATGAAGTTGTAACAAAGTTTGGCAAGTGTTCTAAACCTTAAAATTATTTCCATCAAGATGTATTTTAGATTGTTTTCCATTAATGTAGGTAGCCATTGTGTTCAAGGTACTAAATGTTTCAGTAAGAGAGGTAGGAAGTATTCCTCCCAATTGTCACCATATCTTATTCTGTTTCATTCTGAAAGGTGGTTGACATAATGAATAAAATCCAAAGTTATTAGAGCATAATAAATATATTTCCAAATGAAGGCACATTTCTGAACTCCTGAGGAATTTTGTATAGAAACTTACTGTTTCATAAGAAGGGGAGATGAAAAGCTGTTGGAATAAGAAAAGCAATTTTCATGTGCAAAATTCTTGTTTCCTCAAGGAATTGCATAAGTAAATGATGTGAAATGCTGGTAAGATATATTTAAAGTTTTGTTTTTCATAATGCCTCTAACCTTCTTGTTTTTATTATCATAATACTTGAGTGTGCAAAGTAATGGAAGACTGTGTGGTAGACATTTATGATGTTCTGACCACGTTTCAGGAAGTGATGAAAATGTTCTACATACATCAAGTGAACCTTACCCCATGAAAGACCCATGAGCTCTCCCTCTTACAGACATGATTATGGGGCTTAGGAGGAACAAGACTTCTAAGAGCCACTTTCTACATCAGCAGCATATAACTGCTATGTTGTTTTAGTTTTTTAACAGCCACAATCTAGTATCCATGTATTTTAAAACCCTATGAATATCGTTTTGTCAATAGCAACAATTCTTCATGAATTTTTTTTCAGAAAATAGAAAACACTGTTGTCTCAGATATTTTGCCTATTAAGTCTCAAGACCATCCAAAGTTTAAAATCAGAGCTCCCCCTCTACAGAATGTAATTTGTTTTAATTAGGTCACCTAAATGTCAATTATTTATATTGACTACAGCAATCCTAATTTGGGGATTTCATAGACCTTCATTTTTGCCTGATAATCTTGGCAATCCTTTCTGCTTTGCATAATCTTAATTATATTACTTTATTGAGGAGATGCAAGAAAAATGACATTCTTTTAAAGTGACTTCTCAATTACATCAAACAGATCTGATAAGATTAAAGAAAATGCTGGCAAAGCACTGAGTGGTAAGAAAAAGAGACCAACCATGTTAAATGAGTTACCAGGGACAAAGCACAGAATTCTATCAGGACACTGTTCCCTTAGCATAATTAGTAGGTTTTCTTCCATTGAGCCAAATGATTTATTAACTGTCAGTGCTAAGAGGAAATGCTGCAATAATTATTCCAAAACACCACATCTTGATTTATGCAGCAACTTTAATTTCCAAATACTTTAATCATCTTTACTATTCATCATGTTTTGATAAAATGAGAGTACATCTTAAAGATACAAATTTAAAGATAGAGATGAGGTCACATACCAAGTGACTGGATGCAAATCTTGTAGCTACAGCAGTGAGCCTAGAGTACTGTCACTGTTCTGGATCTGAAACAATCATCTTTTCCTTGAAATCATTTCATATTCAACAGAAGCAATCCAAGGGAGAAGGGAACAGTTGGAATTAGAACACCTTCAACCAAAATGTCACTGCCTCTGAGTAAAGGAGCCATGGGGGGGGGGCTACTATCAGTCCTCAGTTGTTCTCCCTTATCTTTCAACAAGTGAAAGTAAACACTTCACTGCCAACTTTTAAGGAACTATGTCATTAAAGAAAAAAATGAAAACATGAGATTTTTAAACCACAAAACTTTGTTAGCTCCTGTTTTTAAAGTTTTTCACATCAAAATAGAGGACAGTTATGATTACCTAGAAAGTTCTAGGCCATTCTGGACTGTAAGATCCCCTTTGTTAAAACAAAACAAAACTAGTCCTTCAGGTTTTCATCAGTTGTGGGAGATACTGATGGGAACTAGAAGTCAATCTGTGTTTACAAAATATTGGTGGATACTCTGGCTTCTCTTCAGATCGTAAATATCTTTCACCTTTTACAAACTATTAGTGGAATACGATCAAATAACTTGGCATAAAAACCCAAAAATCACACTGACTTTAACCCCTATTGTGTGTATGCCATATTACTATAGGAAAGTAAATTCCTCCCAGACACACAACCAGGAGGAAAATTGAACAGAGATTGATAGCTAAAAATCTTCCATGTCATTATTTAATGTTCAATATGCAGAATTTTGTGTGGATGGGAAAGTTGAAAGCATCAGAAACATGCAGCATGTACTCATAGTACTATGTTTAAAGTCTAAACTAAATACTCACAGCATTAAGTATTCACTTGTTCAAACATAGCACAGTGGTCTACGAAACAGTTTGCTACTTACACATATTTGTTTGGTGTCGTGCTTGGGTAGAAGTCACCTGGTCTTATAGGAGACTGACAAGCATGATATTAACAGTGTATAAGTGGCCTCTTAAGAGCAGAGCTTATATTATCGCATTATTCTAATACCTATATTAGATATTTCTCTTAATAGAAGTCAAGATGTTAGCACTTATTCCTTTCCTATAAAATTATTTGAGGATATTATTCACATAGAATTTATGAAGCATATAGATGTCAAAGCCCAAATTTTGCAGGTACATAGCACCCATTTCTAACATTATTTCGTTGTAGCCATGTTTCATTAATATTTACCTCTGTTTTTAAAAATAAAATCAAACTCATAATGCATGACTTCTATAAAATCATTCCTAATAATATATTATAAAAATTAGTGACACCAAATATAGATCCAGATAATCATGTTAGTGTGGGTTTAGGTCTTCACTGTAAGCACACACCAAAATCCATGCAACCAATTGCTCAGGATTTGCAATTTTTTTGTAGTGATATTGTAACTAGCTATATATTTTTTTTATTTTGACAACGTGCATGCCTGGACACATAAGAAATAGTTTTTCATCCTAAAATTGTGAAAGGCACTGTAAAAAGTAAAGGTGATGAAAAGTTCCACAGGTTTTGATGCAGCAGGCAAATTGCATGTGAGGGGGAGCAAATCAATTTATGTTTCTCCAAGGAATGAATGTTGTTCAGAAATCTGGACTGCAGTATACATGTTTTATTGTGGCATATGTGCATATATATGTGTATGTGTGTATCTATATGTGTATATACATACACATATATACATATATGAACACATACTGGATATATAAGTACATTATAAAATTGAGCATATATGAGTATGAATGTGTGTATGCATGTACATAATCAATTCTGTATGGTTTAGTAAGAACTTAAGGGCTATCTCTAAGTTTAAAAATGAAGTTAGAGTGTGATGCCAGTAATATAATGAAGAAATAGACAAGAATTTTATGGAAATAAGTGACTAGGGATTCTTCATTCACACCTCTGTATTTTATTTGTTACTATGATAAAGAGAGTTAGGCGTGACCAAGGAGATAAATGGTATTTGTAGAGATTGTAGGTTTTACAAATGCCCATAATCCATTTTTAGTTATTAAATATTACCAATATCCCAGGGAAGTTTCTCATGTCTTATTTGTAGTATTTGGGCTATCAGAAAGTATGTTTGTGAATTAATATAAATTATTTCTTCTTTAATTCCAACATATGTATATACACATATATAAATAGGGCTATTTTCAAGTGTGTGACATTTATACATGTTGGTCAATATATAAGTTTATTTAATTGCTCTTCTGCTGAAGGAATATACACCAATTGTGTACTCTTCCATGAAGCTCTTATATTAATTTTTATAATTTTCCTTTTGGAAAATGTTTTCTTTGAATTAAATTTCTTTGAAAACACAAGTCTTTAAAATTAAACTCATTATATAGGCTTCTTTAGGTATGTTGAATTTCTGTCATTATCCTTTGGCCTTTGCTTACAGAGAGAGATTACTTGGGAATAACAGTTATTCTTAGGTGCCTTGTATGTCATTTACCAATAGTAACTTGATAGTTTGATTTTCTAAATATCTAAATATCTAAATAATATGATGAAACAACATAAAACTTTTAATGCTTATTTTTTATTTATTTTATTGTGGTGGTCTTTTTGTGAGGAAGGCAAGTGTAGCTTACAGGCACATCTAGGGAGTCAATATTCGTCCAGAGATGTTTCAGATATACACTGTCCATGCTGGGCAACAGGGCCAGTATCCAGGCTGGAGGCCAAGTGTGCAAGAGATAACCTGCTTACAGCAAGGTCCTCTAATCCTATGCCATGTGCTATTAAGTAGACCTATTTTACACACTCAGTCACTGCAGACTGCTGGAGCTCTCCCAGTGCTTGTAAGCTGTGAGAGTTTGGGCAGGGGGAGCTACAAAAAACAAAGCAGATAAGATGTGGCACTCTGTGCTGCTGTAATAGACCAAAGAGCAACATGGACTCTGCCATCCCCCTTTGCTCTAAAGTACATCTCCTGATCTGGGTGGTTTGTCTCAATGGGTCATCACCTGAGCATCTTATTAAGCACACACTAAAAAAACCAAACAAATAAACAAAAAGTCAAAAACCTACACTCTCCTTCAAGCATCAAATGGCTGAAAGTCAACAGCTCTACTTGTAGTATTTGATGGTTATCTCCCTTCCAGCGACATAATCTTGTCTTGTGTGTTAGTTTCTGTTAACTAAAACCACTGAAAGGTTTGTGTGTGTGTGTGTATTTCTTCAATTTTTAATTTAATTTTTAATTTTGTTTTGTTTCAGAAACACTCTTATTTACATATCAATCCCCATATTCTCTTGCCCTTCCATCCTCCCAGGCTCCCCATGGACCCCCCAACTCATCTCCTATGCACTCCCCAGGGATAGTGAGGCCTTCCATGGGGGACCATCAAAGCTCTTCATTTCATTTGGGGGAGGGCGCAGGCCCTCCTTCCCATATCTGGGATGCAACAGTATCCCTCCATAGGTAATGGGCTCCCAAAGTCCATTTGTGCTCTAGGGATAAACAGTGGCTCCTATAGACTTGAGATTACACTATAATTATACTCCTCCCTTCCCTTTCTTCCCTCCAAGCCCTCACATATACCCCTACCTGCTTCCTTTCAACTTCACTGCATTCTTTTTCATTGTTATTGCATACACACACACACACACACACACACATCCCTTGTATGTGTATACATATATTCTCTAAATATAAACTGTTCTGTCTGTATTATGTTTCTTTTACGTGTCCTGAAAAGACAACCTCTCTACCTGCACTGCCTCCACCTTCTGGATTTCTTCTAGAAACTCCCCTGTCTGTGTCAACCCACAATTCCCCATGTCCTGCCTCTGCTGTACCCAGATTTCCCAGTCCTTTTCCATGATCTTCCCTGATGAGTACTCTTCACAACCCATCCTTGTCTCTTTCTGCAACATGCCAGATCTAGCTGTCGTGGAACAAGAAATGCACAGGGATAATCTGACCATGTGTGTCCAGCACCCAACCATTAGGCTTCCATAGGGCCACACTCATGGTGCTCTGACCAAATTTGACCACCTTGATCAGCACTGCAGCCAAGGTAATGCTCCTGCTATGATTTGTTCCACCTGCAACTTGTGGGTACAAGTCCCTTCTAGCTCACTTTCATTACTCTACTAGATATCTAGACTTCCCATGGGTTTTCTTCTGGGGATCTAGCCTGGTAAGTGCTCCCTCACCTCCCTACTCAAGAATTTTCTGATACCAACTAGATTTTTCCTGGGTCCCCTAATCATTGCAAGGCCTAGTATGGCCTTTCCCACCATCACGGCAGAGAAGAGTTGGCCAGAATCTTCCCCACCAACCTCCCAAAATACAGAACTCTCCTGTATTATATTCAACTTTTCGACTCAGAGTTTTAGTTGATTAAATTACACTGTTATATTCCCTCAAATCTATTTTAGTTTTCTTGAAAAAAAACCTCTATTTTTTCACATTTTCTATATCAGAAGCTATAGATAATTTAAAGTTTTCATTTATTTTCTTTCTCTGCCTTCAAGTGCACACTTAGAATGAGTAGTTTAACACACAAGTAAGAGGGTATGGACAATGTTATGTTCTTTTAGTGATAAATTGTCTGATTTCTTGAACAGGAAAACCAAACCAAACAAAAGAACAGTTGCAGCGCCAGCGCCACAAACAACTCCAAGGTATTAGGGAAAGAAAGACCAGGCATCCACTTGTTTGTACTAAGAGAATGCATGTGTTGCCTTTATTGCCAGGAGAGTGTGTGTGTGCCTGTCTTCATTGCAAGTGCTAAGAGGTCCCTCTCTTGTAGGAGGGAGGAGCTTTATATACAGGTTTACAGCACAGTGGAAAAACCCCAGGTAGGAGAGAGCATGTTTTCCTCCTGCTGGATGTTGATGTCAGAGGGTCAAGGCCAGGGCAGTAAGCCAGGACTAGAAAACAGGAAGCACTTGGACTGGAAAACAAGTTGCATTATTAGGATGACCAGCAACTCACAGAGACCCCGTGGGGCTGGGGCGCAACAAACAACAACAAAAACAACCCAAGTAGTGAGCACTGTGAGGCTAAGTGATCTCTCCACTTCAGAGATCTCACCAGAAGCCCAGGAACACATTGTAGTCATTCTTCTTTGATGTTCTTTGATGCATTGAGAAATCAAGATTTAATTTTTTTCAGTCCCACAGATATGCCAAAAGTTCTGCTTGGCCCGGTTCTGTTTGCCTCTTTTCAGAAATGTTCTGAGTTTAGAAATCATCAAATACCTGATGTCAAATGAAAATGAAACTGTGATATAAAGGTCTGGCTCACTTTTGCATGAAAGTCTTTTCTTGCACACAATGAGTTTCTGAGTCTGGGAAGGTTTGGTAACACTAAATTTTATGTTTACTTCCTTAGTTAATGGTTAGTCACACTTCCAAATCTTCCAACAGTAGCTTAGTAACCTCACATACTGTACCTCAGAGTGACAATTATCTTGGAGGCCATTCACTGTGACACTACCACAGTGAATTTCGTTTTCTTCCAGCATATTGGCCCTTTGTATCCAGCTCATATTAATTGTTTCCGGTATCATTTAAAGATCTACCTTCTCCCTCTCCTTTCATTCTTCCTTCATTTCTTCTGTTGCTCTTTTCCTTTCATTGGTTGGTTATGCAAGGAGAAAGTTGCAAAGACATTCCTTCACCACATGAAATTCAACTCAGCTTTGAGTCTTTAAAAGAACAGACAAGAACAGGAAAGAGAATTTAATGTTTCCCAGGCTTTGAAAGACAGGCCAGAAGAAGTCAGAATCCTCTTCAGTCAGCTACGGAAGAACGGTGGCTCCAAAAATGATCCAAGGAAATAGTCATCATTCCATAATATTTAAATATTAATCATTCCATAATATTTAAATATTAATCATTCCATAATATTTAAATATTAATCATGTCTATGAGAAACTTATGCCTTAACTTGTGTCTTCCTTGTACTTTAGAGACAATATTATGTCAACTCCACGTTTTGAAATCATTGTTACATAAATGGTTTCAAAGATACAAACTTGATATTTCACATGAGAAAGATAATCCTTACCTACTGGTAGTTTAAAACTAAAACCTGTGAAAACAAGGAAACAATCCACCATAAAATCTGTAATTTCTTTCAAGTACAAAATCTGAAAGCTCTTTCAAGTGAAAGTCTAAAATTAGGAAGTTGAAATAAGTGTATATTTAAAATAAGTTTTAAAAGTGAAGCTATAATCAAAGTGATACAAATGTGAACATTTACATTCTGGGTATGTTAAAGAAAAATGAATAAAACTAATACAATAAAGTACATGTATATGGGAACATACATGAAATATACTGATGATAAAGTCATCCTAGAGTTTTCATCCAGTTCCTGATGGAAGTAGAGGCATGCATCGCCCATGCCATAGGCAAGTCCAAGGTATCAAGGGAAGAAAGACATGACATCCAGCCTGCTTGTGCTAAGAGAATGCATGTGCTGCCTTTATTGTCAAGAGAGGGAGAGAGAGTGTATGTGTGTCTTTATTGCAAGTGATAATAGGTCTCTCTCTTGCAGGAGGGAGCAGTCTTATATATACAGGCTTACAGCACAGTGGAAAAACCCCAGGTGGAAAAGAGAGTGTTTTCCTCATGCTAGATGTTGATGTCAGTGGGGCAGTAAGCCAGGACTAGAAAACAGGATGTACCTGTGGGGGCTAGCCCCCAACAGAGACAGACACCCACAACTAACCACTGAACTGAACTCCTGGAAACCAGTTGAAGAGGGAGGAGTGATGAGAAAAGGGGACACGGTTGGGCTGGTGAAACCCACAGAAACAGCTTACCTGTACAAGGGGAAGCTCATGGACCCCAGACTGAATGTTGAGAGACCAGCATGGGACTGATCCAGACCTCCTGAACGTGGATGTCAGTGAGGAGCCCTCAGAAATCTGAGGGTCCTCAGGCAGTAGATCAGTATTTATCCCTTGCATACAAATGGACTTAGGGAGCCCATTCCACATGGAGGGATGCTGTCTCAGCCTGGCCACATGGGAGAGGGCCTGGGCTCGGCCCTGGATTATATGACAGACTTTGGAGATCACCCTTGAAGGGCTTCACCCTCCCTGGACAGTGGAGTGGGGATTGGGTGGGAGTAGGGGGGTTGATGGGAGGGTGGGAGATTTGGGGAAGGAGAGGGAACTGAGATTGACATGTGAAGCAATCTTATTTCTAATTTAAATAAAAAATAAAAAAACTGAAGAATCCATGTATCCAGCTGAATGAGTCAAGTCAAGGAATGAGAGGGTTAATGGTAGGTTTCAGGGGCATGCTGTGCAGTAGAGAGAGACAGAAATGTGATAAGAAGCATGGCTGAAAGATGTGGAAAACCCAATACACAGGTTCATCTTATTCAAAGAAGAAGTTTGGAAAAGAAAGAAAAGAATGGTTTTGAATTTTTCATCTACAGAAAAAATATAAGATAAAAAAAGCAAAATGAATCCACAGTGTAATGTGTAGTCTTCCCACCAGCCCTCTGGGCCCTGCCAAGCTATCTGAAGCCCCAAATAACACACAGCATGCTATATTAATTATAAACTGTTGGCCATTTTCTTTGTTTCTTACTGGCTAGTTCTGACTTAAGTATTTAACCCATAATTGCTAATCTAAATATTTCCATGTGGTCTTTGCTTACCAGAGGAAGTGTCCACATGTTGCTTCTCCCTCATCCTACATTGTGATTGATTGTGCCTCTGTTTCCCAGAATCCTCCTCAACTCCTAGTCCCACCTATCTTGCTTCCCTATTGGCCAACAGTGCTTTATTCAACAACCAATAAGAGACATATTTACAGTATGTCATCTCCCATCACCACAATTGTATTATATTGCATCAGAAAACATTTTTAAGTTGTGTGCTAACCTGATAGAGAAAACTGAATTCAAAAGTCTGACATTCTGAAGTGACTTTTGTGTCAGTAGATTTCCTAAAAGCTATAATAAAATAATTCAACAAATAAAAAATAGTAGATGATAAAGACAAATAAAAGTATAATTGTCTATATGTCAACTTATGAGTAGGTGAAAAGAAACATGAAAATAAAATTATGATCATTAATACAATTGAAAATAAGTATAGGAAAAATGTAAAGAAACAGAAAAAGAAAAATTTACAGGAATTTCATGAACATTCAACCAACAAAAGCTGTAGTTCTCCACCATACCTTAGGCCTTCCCTCCTTAGCCAATGGCTGTTAGATGGTTTTATAGTAATAGATATCAATGCCCTTCTCTGGAGCATGCCTCACTTCTAATAATAAAGATGTTAGTTACAACCATAACAGATGTGCAAGCATTTCACCAGTGAGTACATCCTCCCTGAAATACTGACAGTGTAGCACACAGGATTCACAGCCAAACCATACTGTTGATGAGAAGTTACTACTTTATTGCCTCAAGCTTTCCTCAGTTATGTTCAAAGCATCCTTTTGCAGTGAACAGCTAGACCTGAAGAGACTCATAGTTGTCAGAGTACTAAAAGTAAGTGACTGTTGAATACTCAGTCAAAACTAGAACATCCATGTCATCTTGGAGAAGGTGGTGGAATGAATGTAACAAGAGAAAGAAGGGATAGATTGTTGGGGAATGTTGTTTTCTTGACATGATGTGGCTACTTTGGTCTTCCTGGCATGTGGTTGCACTCTAGAACTTATAGCAGCTGTGATTTTCTGTACAAGACTCACACAGTACAAGGCTCATCCACATCCTGTCAAAGGGTGAGCAGAGACTCTTGAGACCTTCCCCCACAATGAAGATCTGTGCACACTTAAAGGTTATTAGGGAAGGAAAAGGCACTATTTCCAAAGCTAAAGCAATGGTAACATGTCTACACTCTAGTTAGTAACCTTTAATCCATGGCCATTAAGTGACTCAAAAGAAAAAAATGCAGACAACAAAAACATTTGCAAAAAGACATGAAAGAAGGAAGGGTGCTGGTTGGGAGAAGGAAGACAATCCACGAGAATGGCTGGAGAGGGTCACCTAAAAGAACAGGGGCCAGAAGACATGGCTCAGCATTAAAGAGCTTTTATTGGTAATCACAAGAACCAGCGTTTTGATCCCTGCATCTACCTAACAACACACATCCACCTAAAAACCTATGTGTTCAGCAGACACGTATAACCCTGTCTATGATGATGGTGGAGACAGTAAGATAATTGGAGCTTCATGGTTTCCAGAATAGCCAAGACAGTTCAGAGAGAGAGAGAGAGAGAGAGAGAGAGAGAGAGAGAGAGAGAGAGAGAGATCTTGACTCAAAGGACTAGATGGAGAGTGAAAAAGGAGGATATCTGATACACATATTCACAGGTATAGATACATCCACATACATGCATGCAAATAAGTAAAAATAATTCTTTAAAAAAGGAAGAGTAAAGGTTTCTTTGAAAATAGTCAAAATAGGTCAACCTTTGATATTAGTTACCAGCAAATTATACATATAACACTATTTTATAAAATCAGGAAAGTATTTTCTTATAGTAAATTAGAAAAGTTAGAGTAATATTGAAAAAATTATACATTGTTTTAAACACAGTCAGAACAAAAGTGAAACTTTAAATGCAACCATTTTCATTAAGAAAAGTTCCCAAATTTTTTCTTAGAAAACCTTGTTGGCTAATTATAATGCTATCCCAAGAAAAGTATGTGAAAGGTAAATCAAATCTGGCCACATGTAACTAAAACAACTGCAATACAAAAATATTACCATGAAGACATTCTGAGGTCTTTGAGGAATATTTAGTATTGAACTTCTCTTCCACCAGGTCTCTGTAGTGGCATACTAAAAAGCAAATGACATCATGAAACAAAGATGCATAAAATTATTAAGTTGATGAAAAATTGGCTATTCTACAGAAATATTATCAGCTTTAGAATTAAAGGTAATTTTATAAAATAAAACATACTTGTCTTCAACACTATATGATGTTATAAAGCAGTTCCTTATAAGTGTACTCATTATCCAAGTTTCTTTTTTAATTTATATTAAAAACAATCTTATTTTAACGAATCCCAGTTCCCTCTCCCTTCATTCCTCTCTGTCTTTCCCCCCTCCAAACCTTCATCCCACCCCCATCTACTTCTCATGGAGGGAGAGGCCTCCCATGTAGTATCATCAAGGTCTGTCACATCATTTGGGGCATGACCTAGGCCCTCCCCTGTGTATCTACACTAAGAGAGTATCCCTCCATAGCGAATGGGCTCCCAAATCCATTTGTGTACTGGGAATAAATACCGGTGTCACTGCCAGAGACCCCATAGACTGTCCAGGCACCCCAACTGACACCCACATACTTGGGTCCTGGTTCGATCTTATGTTGGTTCTCCAACTGTCAGCTGGGGTCCATGAGCTCCCACTTTCTCAGGTTAGCTGTACCTGTGGTTTTCCCAAGCATGGTCTTGACCCCTTTGCTTGTCACTCCTCCTTCTCTCCTGGATTCCAGGAGTTTGGCTCAGTGCTTGGCTGTGAATCTCTGCTTCTGCTTCCATTAACTACTGCATGAAGGCTCTATGATGGCATTTAAGGTAGTCACCAATCTCATTATAGGGGAAGAGCATTTAAGGTAGCCTCTCTTCTATTGCTTAGATTCTTAGTTGGGATCATCCTTGAGGATCCCTAGTGCCAGATTTCTCATTAAGCCCATAATGTCTCCCTCTATTAAGGCATCTCTTTCCTTGCTCTCCTTCTCTGTTCTTCCCAAAACTTGACCTTCCTTATCCCTCATGTTCTCTTCCCCCTTCCTCTTTCTCCTACATCCCTCCCTCTCCCCCTGTGTTCCCAATTTATTGAGAAGATCTTGTCCCTTTCCTCTTCTCAGGAGTTTCCATGTATGTCTCTCTAAAAGTCTCCCAACTAAAAAAAAGGCCAGGGACAGATGGTTTTAGTGCAGAATTCTACCAGAAATTCAAAGAATACCAACATTTCTCAAATTTCTCCACACAATAAAACCAAAAGGGTCATTGCCAAACTCTTTTTAGGAGACTACAATTACCTTGGTACCCAAACCACACAAAGACACGACTAAGAAAGAGATCTACAGACCAATGTACCTCATGAACACTGTTGCAAAATTACTCAATAATAATACTAGCAAACCGAATCTGAGAACACATCAGAAAAATCATCCACAATGATCAAGTAGGCTTAATCCCAGAGATGCAGAGATGGTTCAACATATCCAAGGTTCTTATTAGATGTTTGGTTGAATTAAGAAGATTGTGGGTTATTTCAACAGGCAGTTTCAGGGACAAGCCACATAGAACAGTGTCACCTCTGTTACTGTTGAGTACAATGGGTGTTAACACAGCTGCCATTTTCACCCAGCGTCTTACAATCACTTAACAGCATCATTGCCACCTATTTCGTGGTCATTTCCACAATGAAAATGTGATTTTGCAGACACTGCAAGCTCCTACAGAGAAGATAAGGATGGTCCACTTGCTTGTTCACTCAGTAGCAGCTGACTCATCATTTTCAGAAAGAGCTTATCATTGCTTCAATCTAGTTCAGGACTTAAGAAATGAATTATTACTTACGTTTATGTGCACGAGTGCTTTGTCTACATGTGTGTGCTCCTTGGGCATGCATAGATCACAGGGGCCTGAAGAGGGAATTGGACCCCCTCGGACTGAAACTACAGATAGTTGGTAGCTGCGATAATGGTGCTGAGAATTGAATGCTTGGGTCCTCTCAAACAGTGACCCGTCTCCCCAGTCTGAAGAAGTTAATGTAACACATGTTTAGCTTTCCTTTTTATGGATAGTTTTTTGTTTCCCGCTGATAGCACTAATAGGCAGCTCAGGTGTCATTTGGCAGAAAGAAGGCTACTTACCCTGTAGTGGATAAATGCTGTAAGACTTCAAAAATGATATTGGAAGTGTTGAACAGTGACTTTCATCATTGTAACAGGATTCCTGGGAGAAACCACCTAAGGAAAGAAAGGTTTATTTTGCCGAGTAGTTTTAACAGTTTCAGTTCATGTTTGGCTACCTCTGTGATTTCTCTAGTGCTGAGGCATGGATCCTTGATGGAAGGGCTTGCTGTACAAAGTCCTTCATGGTGGCTAGGAAAAGGCCAGGCAGGGGAGAAGTGGGCCTGGGGCATAGCTTCTTTTTACATCGAATAACCCCAGGGACATAATGACCCCAACAAAGCCCACCTTCTACTGTCCACACCTCTCAACAACTTATTCAAATATTGACTCAACCAATGTATTACGAAGTTGATGAATGTAGATGCCACCAAGTGCCTAGACCAATGTTCCTGGAAAAGGGCCACACTGTCAAAGCCAGAGTATATATGGGGCTCTTCACTTTTTTCAACCAGACCAATTGCTCAATGAAGAAATAAGACTTTTTTTACACAAATGTTATGATTGTCTACACAGAACTTGTTAAGAAAATTTATAGTCAATTTTTTGAATTAATAAAATTTAGAAGCTTGTTTGCAACAAATCATTGTAATAATCAATGTTTTTTAGTACACAGCCACAGGAAATTAAAAATAGAATCTTCATAAGTGTGTCATTTATAATAGCAATAAATGCAACTAAGCACATGCAAATAAATTTAGTAAATGCTGTTAAAAATTTTGAAAGATAATGTTACTCTTGTATCTAACAGAAGATTGCAAAGAGGAGATAAATTCTACCCCTATTAGGTTGAATAAGTATTATAATGACAACAATTATCAAAATCTATTTATCCAGTGTCATTCCATTCAAACTGTGCAATGGCATTTTTTTCAAATATCTAAACTCAGCAAACTATGTCTAAGGCCTTTAAGAGAAGAAGTAAATAAAGCAAGAAATAGCAAAACCAAATTCAATTGTTCTGTGATAACATCTAGAATTACATATATCTTTGTATTTAGAATTCATTCCAGGCAAAAGCATTGAGAATGAGAGTTGCTGTAGGCTTCGGTGACCTCTTCAGAGTAAAAAATGTTCCTTCATATTCCTAGTTTGCTGTTGTTTTAATCTAAATGGATGATGAATTTTATCAAAATGTTGGGAGTCCACTGAGATAATTACAAGGTTTTTATTTGTCTCCTTTATTAGTATGGTGAATATGTTTTATGTCATTAACCTTTCTTCCCTTCCTTTGATAAACTCATGCCTCCCTGTAGTTTTAAAAATAATTGATAAATATAGCTTAGTAATTTTATTATAAGATTTTTTCTTCTAGTTTGAAATTTAAGTTTCCTTACATTCTCTTACAAAGTGCTGTGAAGTTTGTGTGGGGATTTCCCCTTTTATTTCTCAAGAACAATGCTTACTGAGTACAGACCACTGAATCCCTGGAGGATCTGTGCAACTTACCTGGAAAACCTGCTTATTTGCTGCTGTTATTTTGTGGCTGTAGTTTAAGATGAGGTTTTGAGTGCTTTAATACTTTTAGACTGTATTAGTAAGGATTCTCTAGAGAAACAGGATTGATAGATTATATATATTATACAAACACACGCACACACACACACACACACACACACACACAAACAGAGAATGGGGATTATTAAAATGGCTTACAAACTGTGGTTCAGCTAGTCCAACGATGGCTGACTACCAGCCTAAAGTCCAAGAATCCCGTAGTTGTTCTCTTCATGAGGCTGCATGTCTCAGGTGATCTTCAGTGCATACCAAAGTCATGAAGACATGGGCTCAAATGCCAGTGAGGGAATGGAATTATCAGGAAGAGTGAGAGAAATCAGAAAAGGAGAGAAAGTATCTTTCTTCCATGTCCTTTATGTTGACTAACACCAGAAGGCATGACCCAGATTAAAGGTGGATCTCTTTACTTCAAATGATTTGGTGAAGAAAAATTCCTCACAGGTGTATTTAGCTATGTGTGTTTCAGGTAATTCCTGATATAGTCAAGTTGACAACCAAGAATAGCCACCACACAATCTGCAATCATCCAGACAATTCCAATAGACCTGTGGAGACTCTGCCTCCTTTGTAGCCCCCTTGAGCCTTCCTACCCAAGGTACAAGGCCCACTCCTCCATATACTCCAATAGTTACTACATTAATGTTTGTTTTCGGCAAGACCCTAGATCAATGCCTTTGTACATCCTTCTCAGTGAGCAGTCTCTCTTATACTATGGCCATTGTGTGTAGGTGAAATTTAGGTGCAGTTCTTAGTTTTTAATCTGTACTTTAAGAAAAAGTTTCTCACTCGTGCCATCCCACCCAGCTGCCAAAATGAAACAACAAAAATATAAAAACAAAACAAAAAATCCCTTACATCAATCATATATTCAATGTATTTTCTAAAATGTTTCAGCCAGACAGGAGGGCAGTTCTTTTTTGGGTCTAGATAACCAAAATATTCATTGACTTTAGATAATTTAAAGTCATAGTAAAATCAACACATAAGCCAATCTGGTCTTTATTACACTTTTAAGATTTGAAGGTGAAATGAGTTAAGTGTTGGAATATCTATTTCTAGTAGGTGACCCTAAGTTGAGTCTCCCAGGAGGAAATGAGTCACTGTAGATCAACCTAGTGGATTGTAGCCCTGACTGCTTGCCTGAGCCCTCTCTGTCTCCTGGTGCGGATGCTAGGCAGTCAACTGCCTCATGCTCGTGCTACCCTATTTGCAATGATCTCTCAGCCCTACCTCCACTATAACCTCAAATCCCAGACAATTGAAGTCCTGCATTAGTTGCTTCTTCCAGGTACACTATCAAAAGAAATAAATTAAAAAATAACGTATTCCATCTAAAGAAAGACAGTAAAATAAGCACTGTGCTCCTGCAATTCTGAGCAGATATCTCTCCCAGGAGCATGTAGGTGCTCATTATATTTTCTTGTGTCAAATCAGGTCATTTATTTCTTTTCATTATATGTTTATTTTCTTTAATATGAAACTCATACACATGTATGTGTGTGTGTGTGTGTGTGTGTGTGTGTGTTGTTAGGATTGCTCCCATCTATTTACTAAGATTTTTGTCTTTTGTTCTGTTTTTAGTAGAAATGAATAAGCCACTCTAATCTGGAGGAATAGCCTGTCCTCTCACCTGCTAGCAAACCCTCTGCTTGGAACTGGAAACAATTCCCAAGTAAACTCAGTTTGAGGCTAAAGCTCTTCACCTTATTCTCCACCTCCTCATTTCTGCAAAATATATTTCCATATTTTCTTTCTATGTCCTCCCTTCTCTTAGGGTCTTCTCTAGGGAGAGGATGTTTTTACAGTTATAAAAATAATAAAATAAGGCCACCTCTGACATCCTTATCATTAAATTCAGTTGTTAGTTCTTAATCTTCCTTTTTTCATTGAGACAGGGTTTCTCTGTGTGTAGCTGTCCTGGAACTTGATCTTTACAAAAGGCTGGTCCCAAACTTACAGTGATCTTTCTGCTTCTGCTTCCCAAGCCCTGGGATTAAAGGCATATGCCACAACCACCTGGTAGTTTTCCTTTACTTGATTGGCTCAGAAAGCAGCTATTCCCTTCTCATTTGTTTCTTAAATTTTCGGTTCCACTGCTTTTTGTTGTTATTTGGATTTGGAATTTTGTGTTTTTGGTCTTTGGCTCAGTGATGTTTGCACAGGAGGACAAAAGAGTGCTGGCAATTTCCTCTGCACACTTAGGTGTTCATCCAGAAATGTCCCGAACCTGCAGAGCTTGTACCAAATTAGGACAAATGAATGTTGAAATTCAGATAGATTCCACAGGAGTTCTTCACCTACTTTTTTGTTCTGAGTTAAGTGAGTTGATCTTTTGTGGTTTGACTTAGGAGCCAGAAGTCCACCTATCAATGCCAATGGAAACCAGTGCAGTAGACAGTAAATCCATCCTGTCAGAGAGGCTCAAGCTCTGAAAACTGTGGTGAGAGCCTGTTCTTTGCTGGCTGCCCTTAGCCTTCTACCAGAAGATAACCTCTAAGTTCTTGAAATGTCTTGTGCCCAAGCTTTGACATCTACATGAATAGATAGTTTACCTGAGCAAAGCAACATCTGATGATATACAGGAGGTTTCAATATAAGAAGAATCAGTTTGACCTTGAGAGGCAGGCCTGAACATTGGAAGTTAATATGCTATTAATTTCCTACCCTGTATGCTGTCCATGGATGCCAAAATTGGAAGAGCTCTCTGACTGGTAAAGGTGAGGCAATTTGTCCTACATTCTTGCTAGAAGAATTAACCTTGTCATCATATACCTCCACTCCCAGAGACACAGATTAATATTGTTTTTTTAAGCACTAACTTTGTGACATTTTCTGTTGGTTGATTTGGTTCTGCCCTCTTTAGTAGACCATGACCATGATTATAAATTTCTCTTATAAATCATATGCATTCTAGAAAGTCATTGGACCTGACATTGCCTTGGAAATATTTTCTCTGTGTGAAGGAAGTTTTATTTGAAAGGGAATGGAGTGGGGGAAGGGACATGGAGAGGGGGTAAGATAGAAGAGAAAGTGAGAGAGAGAGAGCGACAGAGAGAAAAGAGAGAGGTGGAGAGACAGAGAACAGACAGAGATATGTCTGCCTCCTCAGAGAGATATCCAAAAGAGAGGTGTCTTGGGAATTCTTACACTGAGTTAGACACTAAGCTATGAGAGAAGTATGACTACAGGGATCCAATCACCTGAAGAGGATTTCTCTGCTAGGAGTTCTGTTGCGATTTCCAATACTTCAAATATGGAAAGAAGGCTTTATTATAATTCCCCAGAGAAAAGAATCACTGTCTCCCCAAAGGTGGTCACCACAGTAGATGGATAATTTACTTGCTAATGAAGGCTATGTCCTGGTTGTATTGGGTAGCTAGTGCCTTCTAGTGTAGTGACAGTAAATCTATTATTGTGCTAAGTGTGACATATACCCACGCACACTTCAACAAAGTGACATTTCTTTATTCCTATCTGTTCTTCTTAAGAGCCCCATCACAAGTAAAGTCTATGGAACAAATAGAACAAACTGGAATAATGCCATAATTGCAGCAAAATAAATTTGTTCAGAAATTCTAGCAAACTTGCTTTTAACTCTAAATCCATACTTGATCTGAGGAAAAAGAACTGTTTTGCCTAATGAGTAAGGTTTTCAAACTAGTCTTTGCTCTGTATTGAATACTTCCAATTTATTTTAGCCTGTTACTCCTTCCTCAGGGGCTTGGCAGGATGTAACAAGCATCCTGGGTGGGAAGATAAGAGCAAAGGATGGGTAAAGACACGGAAGGAGGAAAGAGCAAGTAGCAAAACCTTCACCCATTCATTCATTGTTACATGTTCAGTAAGAGGAAGAAAAGATTTATCTTCCTAACAATTCTAGAATTTTGAATATTTTAAAGTTAGATAGTTTTGATGACTAAATTGTGAGTAAATTATAGTTAAACCATAGCCCTTTGTTGTCTAAGATTAATGAAACAGGTTTTTAGATGATAGGAAATTTCCTGTATTTGCTTTCCTTAGGGGTGCGAAAGGTATATTTTCTACCAAATACAGTTTTTTTTTTGGTTTTTACGAGACAGGGTTTCTCTGTATTGTTTTGGAGGCTATCGGTCCAGCCTGGCCTTGAACTCACAGAGATCCGCCTGCCTCTGCCTCCCGAGTGCTGGGATTACAGGCATGCGCCACCACCGCCCAGCGACCAAATACAGTTTTAAAAGCTGCTGAGATAGATACACACATGTAAGCATGCATGTTCTCTCTCTCTCTCTCACACACACAAACATACACACACACACATATGGAGGGAGAGAGAGAGAGAGAGAGAGGGAATTGTACATGTTTGTGAGAATGTGACTCAAATTTCCACACCTATAGATGGATGTAAACCTATCAATAGAAATGACTAATAGTAAAATAGTCCTTTTCTATTTTAAATTATATATAATTTTATATAATTTCTAACATATATGTTATTTTTTCATTCACTATTGAATTCCTTTGTTCCAATTGATTAAGTAGTGCTGCGCTAATGAATTTTTTCAATGCTATGACAAAGTACCCAACAAAAGAAACTGTTCCAAAGGGGATGCTGTCTGTAGTGGCAAGCAGACTTCCTGTGGAGGAAGCATAAAGTGCCTGGACAGATTGCATCTAAGTCCAGAATTAAAAAATTAACAACGGTGTCCTCCTTTCCTTCTACTCAATCTCCCATTTCCCATTTTAATAAACACTGCTTCAATTTTACTGTATCTTGTATGACATATATTATCTCAACTTAAAAATTTTTTCCAAGGTCTTTAGTTACCTTAAAATTGGAACGGACAGCAAATGTTTGTATGAGCAAATATACAAATGATATGTATTTGAGACGATTTAGTTTTGCTATTATGTATATGCTATAGGGTTAACCTGGTGAGATTTCATAACCACATAAGGGGTTGGTTTTTCTTGGAGAAAAGACTAATTATATTTCTTTTAGCATTTTAAATTGCCTATAGCTCCTCATCCTTGCATCCTCTCTTCCTCTATGGTCCATGTGGTGGTTTTACAGTAGATGCATCAACTGGGGCTGGAGACACCACAATAAAGCTGTTCTATATATTTTTATCAGTAGTGGCTTTCTGTCATGGTGTCTGTGGTATGAACAAAAAGCTGTCTTTAGAAAGATTGTTGGGTTAGCATTTTTTCATATGATATACTTTTATAATATTCTTTCCATTCTTCCAAGTCCTCCCTATCCACTCAACCAACTTCCTCTTTCTCACAAATCAATGAATAAATGAAAATAAAAACAAACAAAATATCAAAAGGACAAAACACAATATTCCTAAATGAACAACAAGTACACAGAAAACATAACTCTGTTTTTGTGTTGGCCAGCTACCACGGGCATGGGGCCTGCCTGAAGTGTTGTTTATATGCCCAGAGTCATTCCATTGAAGAAAACTAATTCCTGGTTAGGGTTAAGATTTTGTGCCCACTTCCACTTCTCTGTGGTGGCATTTTTGTCTGGCCTGAACTTGAGTGAGGCCTGTATGTACTATCACTGTCTGTGAGTTCATGTGTGCCTCAAGTTCCTTTGTAAAGAGAAGACACTCTTTCTTTAGAGTGAGACTCAACCACCAACTTTGGCTCTTACAATCTTCCCATCTCCCCTTTGCATATGACCCTGAACTCTAAGGAAAGATGCCTGGTAAAGACTTCCCTTTAAAGTTGGATACTCAAATGATTTTCACCCTCTGTACATTGTCCACCTGAAGGTTTCTGTGCTAAATCCTATCTATCTACTGCAATAAGCTTTTTTTGATGATGACTGAGAGATGCATTGATCTATGGATATAACAATATGTCATTAAGATTTAAAACCACACTTAGTAGTATTTCATTTCATTCCTGTGTTCATAAAGCAGAATAATAATAGCAGGTTTTCCTTTAGGGGCCATGCCCTATCTATTTTCAGGATTTGAGGATTTTTAATAGTGTCAGGTATCAGTTTAAACTTATGTATTTGGCTCAGTTCCAAAAAGAAGTGGGTAGTTACTCTCAGAGCATCCATTATACTATATTGCATGAGTTTTCTTGCAGACAGAATGCTATTTTGGGTCACAGGATTTATAGCAGGATAATATTGATGATTACTTTTCTACTTTGATAGCATACATAGTACCTTTTTATTAACTAATTTAATTCCCTTAGTTCTTATGTCTTTGAAAAAATGGCCCAACAGTTTTCATTAGAAAATTGATAAGGAGCTCTTTATAGGCATGTGGGCTACATCAATGAAGGAAATATGTCTTCTCCAGAAACCATTAAATATTAAATTCAGATATAACTTGTTTTTATTCAGACCACTCTCATCAATGTTGGGTCATTTTGCCTCAATAAAACATGTCTTGAAACAACTTTTCAGACATATGCAGTGGTGGGTCTTTCAGGTGATGTGCCATAAGGATGATTCTAAATCTAGTCAAGTTAACAGTGGAGATTAACCACCACCAAGGAAAGGGACAGAAAAATGGACTAATGCTAACTGTATTATATCCTTTCTAACATGGCCAGCTGATCAGCTCTGGGCTTATTGTGAATGCCCATGGAGACCCTGAATATTCAATACTGAGTTTATAGACACACCTGGGCCCTGTCAGAGGGGAGCTGTTCATGAGAAAATCTTTAGACACGACCACTCCAATTACCCATTTCTTGCTATGATGGTGTGTTTTGGGTTAGCAAAAATAAGCCATCCAGAATAGGACTGGACAATTGGGATTTTAATATTATGACAGGGTTTTCAATGTGGTATCATATCACATCCTAAGTACTGGGTTTTTCAGTATGCCTTGGACATTTTCTACATGTCATCTGAACATCCTAAGGAACAGGGCCATATTTTCTAACTTCCAAGAATGAGCTGATCTATAAACTCAAGAGTTTCAACCACCAGTTACAATCCAAAGGAGGCAGATCCTTTCAAATGTAGTAGAATGAATCCTGATCATCTGACAAGACAGTAGGGGACAGATGGAAGAAGAAGAGAGACAGAAGTTGTTCCCGATTATGTATTTCCTAGATATGTCCATGAAAATGAAGAACTTGATCCTCTACTCTTGTCAAATAAACACTACAGGATTTTTGCTCATGAAATACATAGATTTAGGTTGGGGTGGATTAGAGTAGACCTAGACTCATGTGCTTATGAACTCTAGTCACATGTTAGCTCTCAACGTTTAGCTTTTCTGTGGCAAGTAAGACCATGTAACTGAAATCTCCCTTTCAGTCTATTTCTATGGCAATAATTAAAACATTATGTTTATATATGTAGAACTCATACATATAGATTTTTCACATATTATACATTTATGTAAGATAATTATTTAATTCTGTGCTAATTACAATGCTCTTCCTAATATACATTGCTTGAGGAGAAAAAAGTGCTTCATATGTCATTTATGATTTGTGTGAACACATTTAAAATATGGAAGATATTTCTTGGAAAAATGCAGAGGTAGGTCCCATGAGCTCTTGATTAACTTCTGTATCAAGTCAATTTTTTCAAAGTCAGCTGTACTATTGCAGCCAAATTTCAAGGTGACCACCTGTCAAGAGCTTCTAGGGAGAAGGCAAAATGCCTGTCTTACTTGTGTACTTATTTTTATCAGCATTTCTAATTTACCAGAGGGTATTTTAGGGTAAAATTTTAATGGGATGGTAATAGTTAGCAATGAGTAAATAATGTGAATTCCCAGATGAGGTAAGTTTCATGTTCATTGTGATGATGAAGATAAGAACTTCCGTGGAGTCTGGAATGGTGCTGAGAGATGGACATGAATGATGAGATTTGTGCTATTTTCTGGCCAGTCTAAGCTTCTCCTTTTCCATGGAAGGACAGGGCACTTAGCACTGAGCTGAGTTATAATTAAGTTGTACAGTCTGTGATTACAAATGATCAAGTTATTGTGAGATTTGCTTAGGGCTTCACCAGCTGAAGTGATTTCTCTATTATAACCATATGTCTGTTAATACATTTGAGTCAAATGTAAAACAATTATAGATATTTGAAAGACTAGAAAGAGCAATTAAAAACAAATAAGGTTGTTCTTATGTCTTGGTCTTAAAATGAATGAAGAAACTGAAACGATGAAAGTAAATGCATTTCAGCTAGTGAAGACAGGCTCTGATGAAGCTGTCATGTTGGGATTTACTATGTTGACTAGTCACACAGGATGGCAAGATAGAGTGGTAATGAGAACACTGAAGAAACCGTGAAAATTTCCAAGGGACTACCTGGGTACTTAGTATTTATCTCATGTATATTTCAAGGAAAGACGTGCAGGAAGATTTATCATCTGGGGCACAATATTGTATTTGACTTTTGTGAATCACAATTTTGGTATAAGGGAAGGTCAAAGGGAAAACTTGGGTAATTCTGTCCTAGCCTTTGCAAGAGTGGAGGCTTCATCTTTTAGAAATTTGTTATTCTTATTCTAGAGGGTTACACCTTCAATGGCAGCCTAGATAAAAGGACATGGAAGAAGGGTATGTTTCCAAGAATCCCCCAACACCTGCGTTGCCAAACTGGGACAGCTGAGACATCTAATGTCACGGACTAAGCAGATATCTCCAGAATGAGATAGCCACTGCTGGGTTATTTTAACCATTTCTTGTAAGCCATCCTAGTAAAATTACACACATATATGTATATATTATTAAATTTACTTATGATTGAATACTATTAATATTTCTCTTTCTTTAGGGAATATTGCTGAATATAGGACTCTTTAAACTGTTTTGATATACAAAGTCTCACTGTCTCTTATCACATGAACTAGTGTATGCTACATCATCTTTAGAAATTTATTATAGTCTTGTGAGTGCTGTGACCAAAGCTGTAGACTACTTCCTCACACCTTAGAACATGCCATGATAGCTGCATTAGCAAAATTGTAAATTTAAGAAAGAAAACCTTGCTTTGGAAAGGTCAGTGCATGTCAGGAATGGTAACACATGAATGCTAGAGGAAAGCTACAGATTGGAAAGTGCTCCAGAATGACACAGGACTCTGTGGCATTTCAACTTTTGAAAACTTGTTTAATGGCTTGAGAGATTTTGAAACTTTTGGCAAGTAATGTATTCAATAGCAACTGTGAGGGATGGCTCTAATTCTTGAGTTCTTTTATCACAAGTTGACTTGTTTATAACCTAGATAGCTTTTAAAAATGTCACTCTTTGTTCTAATACATGCAAAAATTAGTGTTGTCTAAATAGAGTTTCCATTCTTATCCAAATTTGCCTTGAGGCAAATTATCTCTTAAGGAAAGGAACAGTTTTTAAATTGTCATTAAAGACGTGTGTGTGTGTGTGTGTGTGTGTGTGTGTGTGTCCTTGACTGTATGCCACATTTATGAATGTTCAAGGAGGCTGTAAGCTTATGTTGCCATATCCCTTTAAATTGGAGTTGTGTGTCGTTATGAGCCACCCATGTTAGGTGCCAGGAGTAGAACTCTGGTATTACAGAAGTACAGCAAGTCAGCAAGCACTCCTAACCCCAATCCATATCTCTTGCTCCCAGCTTGTTAATCTTAAGACCTATTGTAAGTTCTCTTTATAAAGCCATCTATATATTTCACTTTCTAATCAATGTAAGTCATAGTTAAGAGAAGTACTTTATGGATACAGTCACTTATGAGTGAATTCTGACAGTTCTAAAGGCAGGGATGAAGAGTGTTTCTCCTTAGGAGAACAGTTACCTACTGTCTTTGCTATGGCTGCATCTGGTACCTAGTCTCATTTAATAGTTTCATTTTCATGTAGGGTGATTGAGTGAGAACATGGAAATTTAGATATAAATAATCTCTCTGAAGTCATCAGCATCTAGCCTTTGGTAATGATCATCAGTCAGTGCTCTGTAAGGTGAATAGAAAGTTTAAACTACATTATGTTATATTGTATTCTATTAAGACCATTACAGTTTTCACAATACGTGTTTGGCTTACTATTTAGAATAAGGGTTATAGACTGGAATTTAAAGGTAAGACATCTATTGTTGCTTCCTTACAAATAAACACACTGCAGTATTAAGAAGTAAAAAGAATTTCTCAAGTTCAAGTAGAGAAAGAGATGAGGCTGAAACAAAGGATATTTGACTTCTAGTTCAAGACTGCCTAACATTACAGTATTGGAGACCAAATAAATGTATAGGTTTTCAACAGACTTGATAAATCCTTAGATGTCAGATCCACAGAAGATTATTAAAGGTCATCAGGTGTTCTTAATATACATCGCCTGCTTCTTCAGGCTAATGTCATGGAGGGTAACCATGCAAGCCTGTATAAAACCCTTTGCTATCACTGCTGGAGACAGAATCCTGGACTCCAGGCCCATTGGCCTATCCCAGTGAGCCATTTCTCAAGTCCTTATCTTTTGGATACAGAAGCATATTACTAGGGAGTGTGAAGGGGAAGTCGACTTTAATCTTAATTGACTGCAAAACACTATTTATTAAATGATCTCTCTCTGTAAAATACCACTACCACAGAAGTCAGAAATCCTAGGGCAGAACAAAGGTTATTAGAAAAGTCATGCTTGCAATAACTATAACTTCTATTGCTCTGAATTTGCCATCAAAACACAGATGCAATTATAAACAGACCACAACGGATTACAGATGGTGCGATCTGCTGCTTCACCTCTGCTAGATTTGCATGTCAGGCCAGGACAAGGTTTTATCTGAGTGTATTTGAGGGGAATTTTTGTTGTTGTTAATGATTTGTTCTCTTAATGCTAGAATACACTTACATTTTTTCTCAGATTAATCTGTTGTGGAAATGGTTCAATGAAATTTGTAGGTACAGCACACTTGACTTATGAAATACATGTTTGGTTAATCAACATTTAATTTTTCCATAACTATACAATAATTAAACCAGAGTCTAACTATCTAAGAAATTATCCATTTGTACCAAAAGGACTATGGATCCCAAGTCTCTCTTCTTTACTATGGTTTATGTATCTTTTTGTTGGCTAGTATGAAGTAATACAGACCAGCTTCATTCATTAGCAGTATATTGTGGTGAGTATATTTACTTAATTATTCTAAATCTACACTGATGGTAACTCTTTATTTAATATAATAGAAGAGATTAGACATACTATATGTTTAGTTCTTAAGTATTGAATATGTAGAATGGGCAGTATGAAATGACTTGTTGCTGGATTAAATCCACATGAAGATTACTTTGTCCTTCATGAACAGAAAGCTTATGGATCAAGTGTGTAGAAGAAACAAGCATGTATGAAATATGCCAGAAGTGAGTTTCCTACATTCTCTACTGTGTTTGGGATAGTAGAAGAGTCATAGGTTTTACATTAACTTCTTTTTTTTTTTTCATGATGGCTGAAAAAAGTGATTATGTGTCTGAAGTACATGCTGTGTTCAAAAGTGGGTACTTATATTTCACCTCTAGGAGGCATCCAAGAGCAAAAAACAATATTTTGTAATACTTTGAGAGCCATAGATGACTCAAGCTAACAAGTGAAAGGACATCTTCTCATGCTTGGTGTTGGGGTTTTGTTAGATTGTTTTGGGTTCTTGGGGTGGTGCATTGTCAGTCTAGACTGGAAATTTTTATTTTAACTATCCATGTATATTTGTATAACTTTCATGTTTTTAGGTAGATAGTTATATTATCATTCCTTATGATTTGTAAGCATCTGTGCTTTTTGTCTTACTTTCCTTATTTCTTCCATATATATGTCCATCCTCATTTCCTACTTAGAACTTTCCATATTCTTCCAATTTCCCCATAGGATGATTTGTACCCTGTTATTGCTTCTTCATATTCAACAGTAGCCTCCTTTGACTTTCCTGACTTATGCCTTTACTACAGGATATGTACTGGCATCTTAAGATTTGGAGCTCAGAACCTCAGAAAAGAGATAACATGTAATGTTTGTCTTTCTTGGTCTGGGAAGCCTTATTCAATATGATCTATTCAAGTTCCATCCAATTACCTGGAAAATTTATGATTTTTCTTTACTGCTAAATAGAACTGCACAGCGCATATAAACCACATTTTTATTACCCATTTATTAGCTGAAGGACAAATGGAACTCACCAGAAAGAAAGCCTTCTCCTTTAGGACTGTCTTTCATGGAAGTAGAAGGTGTTGTGTAAGCTTCCAAAGGTGGAAAGAAACCAACAGATCCATCCAGCTATGACACTTATGAACCACAGCAATGACCAGCATAGTATGATAACCGTGAAGTTACATTCCTTGGTGGTAACCAACAGCTCTCTATTTGCACTTAAGAACCCTTTCCACAGGAGGAAAAATATGTCTACTACAGGAAAATTAGAAAACTACCCAAGGATAGTGATATCATGGATCTTGAACGAAGCCTACAACCTCCTGTTTACTAAACTATTATAATCTCTCACTACATTGATAAGTGTAGTCCTCACTCCTCATCAAGGAAACTTCTCTTTGCAACAGACAAAGATCATTATAGAAAATGGCAAATTATCAAAATGTAGAGATGAGGACAAGTCCCAATTGATACTTGCACAAAACAACTCATGAACCTAACGCTAAGAGAACACTGTGAAAGAGGAATCAGAAAGATTGTAAGAGCCAGAGGAATTGGGAATTTACTATGAGATTTTTGTCTCCAAGTAATGTCAGATGCTACATCCATAAAGTCTCATCAATATGACTGCTTCAAAATGAGCTGACCAAGTACAAAAACAATAGACATGCTAGCATGGATGGATGGGAGGAGAAGGAGGAGGTTTTAGGGAATTCTAGAAAGCCTCAACTCTACAGAAACAATAAGAGACAACTAAGAAAAGCTGAGAGTTAGAAGAATGGTCTTCCTCAGGGAAGAGCATACCAGTTAGTATTTCAGTCAGACCTGAAAACATATGTCTGCATATAATTATACATAGTCTAATGACATTTGTAGAGATTTCCCATTGGTTGTAAAAGATGATATCCCAAGAGAGTTTGTACAATTGAGTTCCATGCAAAAATGTACATTAAACCAGCTGAGGGTATCATCTGTGGCCATCTGAAGGAAGGACTGGGAGGAATAGGCCCTGCCACACCATCTCCACAGTCTAGGTTCAGGAACAATTTGGGAAAATACATGTGGAGATCTCAGAATGACCCAGGTGGGCCCTTTATCTGCTCTTTTCTCTGATACCATTTCTCTGATTATGAAAGACTTTCAGGATTTAGTCTAATGCATCATAGAAAGCTCACATTTGCAGGGGACCTAAGAAGTAATGTAGTCTTAAAATCCAGAAAAAGTAAATATTGCAAAATTATTCAAAAATTGAGGATATTGGGGTCTTCCATGATTTAAAAAACAAGCACATTACTGCATCTAAACTATCTGTATGATATATGGTTTGGTTTGGAGAGAGTAGACCAATATTAAAGATGAAAGAAATGTACTATATGTTAACTTTGTCATATATTGTTCAGCTATGTCTAACTCATATTCAGTCTTTTTTTGTCTTAGAAACAAGCTTGCTTCACATTTCAATCCCAGCTCCCGATTTGTGTTATTGTTGAATTCTAATTTTAATGCATGGTGGTCTGATAAGATACAGGGGGTTATTCCAATTTTTTTGTGTCTGTAGAGATTTGCTATGTTTCCTATTATATGGTCAATTTTAGAGAAGCTTCCATGTGGCACTCAGAAGAAGGTATATCCCTTTGTACAACCATCCGGGAACCTTCATCCAGTGACCAATGGAAGCAGAGGCAAACACACAAAATTAAGGACTGAACTGAACCCAAGGAACCCAGTGATAGAGAGAGAGGAGTGATGAGCAAATGGGCAAAGAATGGGCTGGCAAAACCAGCAGAGACAGCTGATCTGAACAGGGGAGAGCTCTTGGACCCCAGGCCGACAGCAGGGAGGCCAGCATGGGACTGATCTGGACCCCCTGAAGGTGAGTGTCAGTGAGAAGGCCTGGACAACCTATGGGGCCCTGAGCAGTGGATCAGTGTCTATCCCTGGAATACAAACTGTTAAGAGAGTCTTTTTCTTTGCTAGCCGCTTTGGTTTATCCCCCGCCAGCTGCCTGGGCTCTGCCGCATTGCAGTCCCCAAATAAACACACAAGACACTATTAATTATGAAGCTGTTGGCCTTTCCTTGTTTCTTACTGGCTAGCTCTGACTTAAGTAATTAGCCCATAATTGTTAATCTAAGTATGTCTCTTACCGGAGAGGTTTCCGGGCTTCCTACCCCAATGGCGTTACATCTCGAACTCTCTTGTGTTTCTCCTTCCCAGAATCCTGCTGGACTCCTAGCCCTACCTATCTAGATTCCTATTGGCCAGCAGTAGTTTATTAACATATACACAGGACTTCCCTAACACAAACAGTCATCGTGTGCCCATAGCACAAAGAGGGATGCTCTCTCAGTCTCTCTCAGTCTGGACTCCTAGGGAAGTGCCTGGACCCTACCCTGAGTGAAATGACAGACTCTAGATATCCCCTATGAGGAAGGAATTGGCAATAGGGTGGGAGGCTGGGGGGGTGATGGGGAGTGCAGGAGGAGGAGAGGGAGAGAGTACTGGGATTGACATGTAAAACAAGCTATTTGAGGTCTAAAAAGATAGCTTTAGGTTATTAATACAAGCTAGGATAAAAAATAGGATAGATAATGGAATATTTTCTCTGAATTTGCCAAATACAAATAGATTATACATTGTAAATGTAAAAAAATAAAAAAATAAAATTAAAGTAAAAAAAGACGCAAAAAAATCCCAGCTCCCTCTCCCTCCCAACCTTCCTAGCCCCCCCCAGGTCCCCAGCCCCCCACCCAATCCCCACTCTGCTCCCCATGGAGGGTGAGGCCCCTCCATGCGGGTCTCCAGAGTCTGTCATTTCAATCAGGTCAGTCCTTAGGTCCTACCCCAAGAGTACAGACTGAGAGAGCATCCCTCATTGTAGGATGGGCACCCAAGGCAATTTGTATGCCAGTGATAAATACTGATCTACTACCCAAGGTCCCATAGATTGTCTAGGCCTCCGCACTGACACCCACATTCAGGGGTTCTGAATCAGCCCTATGCTGGCCTCCTAGCCATCATTCTGGGGTCCAAGAGCTCCCCCTGTTCAGATCAGCTGTCTCTGTGGGCTTCACTAGCCTAGTCTTGACACCTTTGTTCATCAGTCCTCACTCTCTGTCACTGGATTCCAGTTCAGTTCAGTGTTTAGCTGTGGGTGTCTGCATCTTCTTCTATTAGTCACTAGATGAAGGTTCTCTTTCAAAGACTCTCTAGCAGTGGGATTGTAGGTTGGCACTCCCCTGATCCATCTCTAAAGTCCAAATATGATTGAGTACATGTTTGTCTTTTTGTGACCGGGTTACCTAACTCAGGATGGTTTCTTCTAGTGCCTTCCATTTGCCTGCAAATTTCAAGAATCCCACTGAATAATATTCCATTGTGTAAATGTACCATATTTTTTTATCTGCTCTTTAGCTGAGGGGCATCTAGGTTGCTTCCAGGTTCTGGCTATTACAAATAATGCTGCTATAAATATAGTGAAACAGACATCTTTGTTGTATAAATATGAATCTTTTGGGTATATGCCTAATAGTGGAATTTCTGGGTCTTGTGGTAGACTGATTCCCATTTTCCTGAGGAATCTCCATACTGATTTTCTTTTTTTTCCTTTTTCTTTTTTATTTTATTTAGGTTAGAAACAATCTTGTTTCATATGTCAATCATATGAAACAAGCTCCCTCTCCTTCCCCCACCCTCCATACCAGGTCCCCCAGTCCCCCACCCAGTCTCCACTCCAATGCCCAAAGAGGGTGAGGCCCTCCATGGTGGATCTCCAGTAACTGTCATTTCATCCAGGGCAGGGCCTTGGCCCTCCCCTAAGAGTCATTGGCTGAGAGAGCCTCCCATATTGTGGCATGGGCACTCAAAGTCTATTTGTATGCCAGGGATAAATACTACCCAAGGCCCCATAGATTACCTAGGCCTCCTCACTGACACCCACATTCAGGGGGTGTGGGTCAGTCCCATGCTTTCCACACAGCCATCAATCTGCAGTCCAAGAGCTCCCCCTTGTTCAGGTCAGCTGTTTCTTTAGGTTAAACCATCCTATTCTTAACTCCTTTGCCCATCAGTTCTCTCTTTCTGACACTGGATTCCAGGAGTTCAGTTCAGTGTTTGTCTGTGGGTATCTGCCTACGCTTTCATCAGCTACTGGATGAAGGTTCTGTATCCTAGACTCTCTGGCAGTGGGATTGTATGCTGGCCCTCCCCTGATTCATGTCTAAAATCCATTAATAAATTAGTAATTAATGTGTTACCTCACTGTGTATGGTTTCTTCTAGTGCCTTCCATTTGCCTGCAAATTTCAAGATTCCACTGCTTTTTTCCACTGAATAGTACTCCATTGTTTAAATGTACAGCAAACCAACAGCCAACATAAATACTGACTTTCAAAGTGGCTGTACGAGTTGGCACTCCTACCAGCAGTGTAGGAATGTTCCATTTCTCCATATCCTCTCCAGCATAAACTGTCATTGGTGTTTTTTGCTTTAGCCATTCTGACAGGAGTAAGATGATATCTCAGAGTTGTTTTGATTTGTATTTCTCTGATGGCTAGGGATGTTGAACACTTTCTTAAGTGTCTCTCAGGCATTTTTGACTCCTCTACTGAGAATTCTCTATTTGGTTCTGTACACAACTTTTTAATAGGCTCCTTTGGTGTTTTGCAGACTTGCTTCTTGACTGGATGTTTCCTCTCTAACAATGGCATTCTTTAACATTAGTAAGAGCAGGGAATGATGCAGGCAAAAATGACAATCTGGAAATATGGCCAGTATAGGGGTTTATGATCTATGGAATCCTGAACATAACTGACAACAAAACTGAATCCGGATGTCTTTAGGATCATCTGGAGACACAAAATGATGGGATGAGATCTTCATACACAGAAGACTGTGGTACACAGAGTACAAGAATATGAACCCATTCATATCAACAATGCACTGACTCCACATAAGTCATTTTCATAAAATTTATGTATTTAAGTAAAATATTTTGCTTTTTGTATTAAAATATTTCATATAATATATTCCAATTACGCTTACTTTCTCCCCCAACTTCTCCCATATCGTCCTCACCTCACTACTCATTCAACCACATGCCCCTTTTTCTTTTTTTCCCAAACAACAACAGCAAAAACAAGGTACTCACACACATAAAACCACAAAGCTAACAAAATTCGAATCCAAACAACACAATCAAATGATCAGTAAGACAAAAAATGCCCTTACATAACACTATGAAACAATAAGCCTGCAAAAAACACCATTGAGTTAGTTTCATGTTGGCCATCTTCTCTGGAATATTGACCCTACTCTAAAATGTGATTAATATATTCCGTGAGATTCCATTGAATTAGACTAATTTTTTCTTTGCTAGTGAGTATCAATTGCGGATAGCATCTTGGTTAGGTATGGGATTTTGTGTTCATGTCCTCTCTCAGTGCTGGGACACCATCTGAGCTGAGAGTTTAGGCCTTGTGCATGCTGTCATCATCTCAGTTAGCTTATATGCATCAATCCCACTGTGTTTGCTTGACATTGTTTTCATGGAGTCATTTAGCACTTCTTGCTCTTAGAGGCTTACTGACTCATCTTCTATAGGTCCCTGAACCCTAAGAGATGAGTTTGATGAAGGCATCCTATTTAGGAATGAGTGCTCCAAAGTTCCACACTCATGCCAGTTTATAGGTATGTGTGTTTGTGTCTATTTTCTGCAAGAATTCCCGACTCGTAAAACAACATCTATTTCTGTTTTGCTTTGGCTGTTGAGACCTTCAGTGTTAGTAGGAGACTATTGTCAGAGGTTATTGGTTGGAAAACTAGAAAGAATAAGAAAAATTTATTTTGAGCTTCTCAAAAATTATTGAGTCCAAGTCTAACACATTTAAAGTGAACTTTCTTTTAAAAAGATAGTTTACTACTATAACAATGTCTATAGGATGATTAGTTTAAAATTGTATTCTGTGGACCATCAAAATACATGTGTATTATGATTTCTTTTAGTCTTATTTTGTTGGTTTTAAGCCACTTGAAAATTTACTATCTTAAGAAACACTCTAGTTCAAAGACCCTAGGATTTTAAAATTTATTATATCACTTCCCTTTCTCCCCTTCAATCCCTCCCATGATCCCCAATCCCTCTTCAATTGTTTTACACACACACACACACACACACACACACACACACACACACACACACACACACGAACGCTGTGGGAACTCATTCCACCAATAGCTCTAGGGCATGGTCTTGTCTGCACCTGATAAGCTGGAGTGGGAATGCATTGCTCTGTTTCTCTGGGCTTGGTTTGAGACCAAGCAGTGGACAGTTGAGGCAGTGAGGGATCAGCAGTGGCATCTGCTTTGGTCTGTATCTGTGAGTTTGTCTTTTCATTGTACCCTTTAATAAATTAGTTATTATACTTTTGTGGATTCTTGCTTCAAACATACACACACACACAAAACTCACTAAATTCATTTTTATTGTGTGCATACAATTTCAGGGTTATGATTTTTAGTGTATTATTGGGGAATAGGTTAGTTTTTCCTTTCTTAGTAGTTATTAGTTACCCATCATTCTTTGTCTAGGGATGAGACTGTCGTAATTTTACCCTTTCAAGTTAGCATGTCTATTTCATGCTAGCTTTGATACTGTTATTCTTCTTAGGTTGAGTTTAATCAGCCATTTCTAGAAGACACAGTCTCACAACAGACTTTTTGGTATTCTGGCTCATACTAACTTTCCACACCCTCCTATGCAATGTTCCTGGAGCCTTTTGTGCAGGAGCTATGTTGTGAATGTATGTGTTGCTGCTGGAATTGCTATGGTCTGAAATCATGCCTGTTATTAGAAATCTTGCAAATTACTTGCTAGTGAGGTCATTGATCTTAGAAGAGGACATATTACTACCACTAGACAAGCACAACTTGCTAAGTGCATTCTAAAACTTAACCATATACCCAGAGATACGTGTAGGTCTCACTCCCTCTCAAAGAATACTTTATTTTAAGCATTCCAGGAATCCATAAATGAGACCATTCCAGAAATCCACAACTGAATACAATGAACAATCTACAAGAGAGGAAAGTCATATAATTCACAAAATTCCAAGAAAACTGGGATTATTTTGTTTACACAGAAGTTTGAAGATCAAAAAATTTTCTGAAAAAGTATAAATTGTATTATTTACCCCATATGACAGATTGAAAAACACTAGTTACACAAGAATTACTTAAGAATGGCCCAAAAGACAAGTGCCATCTGGTAGGTGGTGCCTCCTTTGCAGTGTCTGTATTGTAAAAGAACCTATATCTGAGATGCTGTTTATGACCTAGAGGCAATGTGGCATCACTGAAATTTCATGCAATGACTTTAGATTCCATGATAGTCTGTTGGGTTTAAGTTCATTGAAATTCAATTACTACAAACTTCCATTCTTTTAAATAAAAATATGCCTTATCTTTCTAAATTCTCTGAATACACATCAAGCAATGCATTCTCTTGAAGAACTATTTTTAGATGCTGGAAAACTACATAGATTTAGACTGAGATCAAAATATTCAGGCAGTACACCAGGATCCCCAGAGCTTTCTGCACCTGAAAAGAAGAAAAGGAAAATCCAAACACTTTATTAGCAACTGTACACTCTTCTTCGAAGGCATGGGCTTAGCCTGCTGTGTTCCCATCACTTAGTCTTTCCTCCTCCAGGGAGACACTCAAAGCCATGCTCATCAGGGCTGCAGAGCATTCTGTGAAGGAACAAAGCATGTGTGGTTAATGAACTGGTCTAGCAGGACTACCCTGATAATGGGAAACTGGTCCTCTAACACTCAGGTGAAATGTGATGCTAGTCCTTGCAGACCCCTACTTTTAAATTTTTTTAAACAGGAGAAGGAAAATCTGCTGTTATAACAACTATAATTGTGTAACATTAGAAATGACCCAGATGTTCTGTAATCAGCAAGAATTCCACAGTGTGCATACATTCTGCCCCATTTCCCTTGGCTCAGGATGCTTCCACTCCCTTCAAATCATTCACGCCTGGAAGAAGAAATAAAGACAGCATTGTTAATGACATGGCATAATGTGATATTTAGTTTTTTGCTGTAGAAGGGCTTGAGAGACATAACATGGACCTTCAGTTTTACTGGAAAGAACTAAAACTCATCTCAGTCCTTCATGCTTCTGTGAAAATGCACTCATTATATTGTGTAATTAACCTCCTCTTGGTTCTGCCTTGATGTCTATTGTCTTGTCTACCACAACTTATTTTTGAATAGAAGACTCACAAGGTCTACTGTACTCTTTGGTCTTTAAGTTGCATGACCCTTTGATATCACTCCATAGAATTTTACCTTCATGATAAATGTTTCTAGTCTACACCAATAATTGTTGTTCTTTATAAAGATCCATATTTCTTATTTTTGTATTTTTTCTTCATTGAGTTTTCCTTCCAATGTCCAGTACAATGTGATATGATACTGAAACAACTTTCTGCAACAGCCACAGCCTGCAATATCACCAATATGAGGATGTCAGATTCTACCATTTCCAGACTTGGACACCTCAGTGTGTGTCTTACCACTCTAATGTATATACCATAGCTTCTTCCTATCAGTGGGAATTACATTCTAGATACCTAGTGGATACCTGAAATCATGGAAAGCATTTACCTTTCTTTGCACTGTTTTTCCCCTTTACATACATCTTTACATTGAATTATTGTGAATTATGTACAATAAGAAATTAGAATAGTGAATAATAAAATTTAACAATTCCAACAAATTGCTATAATAAACATTTCATCAGTGTATCTCTTGGTTTGGTTGTCAATTTGACTGTATCTTGAATCAACTAAACTGCCAGTTGCTATGTACTTCTGTGAGGGTATATTATGATCAAATTATTTAAGGCAAAGTTACCACCCTAAATGTATGTGGCACCTTTTGGTGGCCACTCCGACAAATAGACATGGAAGAAGGAAACTATACACATTGTCTGCTTGCCTTTGCTTTTTTTTGGAAAGTTCGTGTATTCTTTTGTTATGTCATTACTTCCAGTTATAACCAGCTTCTTTAAGCTTGCAACAGGTTAAAGACCATCAGCTCTCCAAGAACCCCCCGGGTCTTCATTACTATATTGGGGCTGATGACACATCTAATCTTGTAGCCTAATTTCGCTTGTTTTTTTTTCTTTTTTCATTGTAAATCTCTTCCATCACTAGTCTGCATTTCGTACAAAGTTAAAGTTGAGAAGTTTTCTTAGAGAAGTCTCACTTGTCTTTCATTAATTACTTAATACATTAACAATATATTATAATATTTGACGTTTGTGATGTAACCAAAAGAGTAAATCATATTTGGAATAATTAGCGGATGTGTCAAATAAGTAATTATAATTTGTAAATGCCCAAGTAAATTTTATTGATATAATTTAAGAATTATAAATAAAACAGAGAAAGGTGAAGGATTAACAAAGCTGTGTTCAACTATGACTAGAAGTATGAAAACAATAACATTTCATAATATTCAAAAAAGAAAATATCTGTTTTATGTGCAACAGATTTATGCTAAATGATGCCTATTGAAACATACAGAATCTGTGAAAATGGCAGAGGTTTCATGAAGATGGGGGAATCCCACTGTAAACCATGAAGTTTCTGGAGAGACACCACCTTCTCTAGGACTCTCTGATGTCCATAATCAGTGAACCCATTTCTCCCATTTACTTTTGAGGTTGACAGGCATGGCAGAGACAGCCAGAGCTGAAGTATGCAGAAATATCTAAGTACAGTGACATATGAACTAGATAGCCATTCCATTAGCTCCAATTCCACACAGTTAAAAGAACTTTTATCCATTGATTTTTAGAGTCCGGTCCTGAGGTGGTTTTGAACTAAAGTGTCTTTATTCTCCTCTAGTTCATTTATTGTTAGGAGAATCATGGTGGCTAAACCATACCTTTATTTCCAATTATTCACCACCCTATTTAGTGAGCATAGTATTTCTCTTTAAGCTATAATTGGCTCCTTCCACATCCTTAAGAAGGCAATGCTTCTTTGCAAGTAGAATCATTATATGGCTTCTGATTCTTGGCATTTACCTTGATAAATTATCAGGTTTATCCTCCAATTAGTATTCCTGATGAAGAGCATAAGAAAGATGCCACAGGGTGGTTTGGGTAAAGTGGAGACACTTTTACTAATGTTCTTACTCATGTTTTTCTCACTTTGAGAGCTCAGCCTAGGCAATTTGGAGTAGATTAATAGTCTTTCAGATTCTGGTATTGACAGGCATCTAGTTCCCATACAAAGCCCTTAACAACCCATCAAATGACATATTGTTTTTAGGGTAATTTAGGGTTTGTGTTATGCAGTTTCTCATTGGACTATGTAAAAAATATGTTCCCTAAAAGCAGATTTTTATTAGTTTGATGGTTTTGGGCAGTGTGGTTTTATTTTGGTTTCTTGGTACTGGGGCTTTTTGTGGTTGTATTGGGTTTTGTTTGTTTTTTGAACAAGAACTTAAAGTTGCTTAATAAGGAGGGGGAGATGATCTGGAAGGATTGGGGAAGGGGAAGAATTAAATCAAGATATATATAAAATTTTTAAACTCTTTTAATTAAAATATGATAATAACAATAAAACATATCAGTGATGTGTTTCCACTTAAGGTCAGCTTAGCAAATGTGTGACTTTATTTTCCTGTTTGCACTGGAAACATTTCATTGATTGTAGAAGTGAACAGAAGGATTAAAGGACAACAACAACAAACACAACCACCACCAAGGCAAACCCTGATTAATGAATTGTGACTAAACCTCAGGTGGAAGCACTCAAGACTGATGATCTAGAGGTCATATACATTTTAATATTCCTGAGTCCTTATTTTGTGATGGCCATAGCATAAAGATATTTGTTAATCACATGGCACGTGCAGAACAAACAGTATTTTCCTCCGAGGTAAGAAAGGACTGCGTAGTGATAGCAATAAATTAACAAAGTAAGTGGTATTTACTTGACTGGGATACCTTTAGGTTTTCAATATTTCAGTGAGAGAGAAGCAAACAAAACTCCAAATAGACATTATAAGGGTGATTTACTGGCTAAAATGTCACAGCAGCAAGCAGGAGGTGTCTCCAGGGGAAGCAAATCCCAGAGCAGCTCCTGATGGAGAGGATTCGACTGGCACTGTTTCTGTATTCCACCAGACAGGATGTGTCTATAGAGCTGTGACAATGAAGTAGAAAATAGAATAGAGCCTCTCAAGTCTCTTCCTTTTATAAATGAATTGTTAACCTCATTCATTTTATAGAGTCTTCAGCTTTCAGAAACAGAAATTATAAAATCATCACCAAATAATGAAGAAGAGTCACTGGAAGTTATGACATCATAGACCTAAAAAATCAGCAGATTTCCTGAGAGTAGTGTGAAGTTTTTATTTCATACTTCAAGACCCAAACACACTTTCAGCTAATATACTGCTCTCAGTATAAGGCCAACTTTTTTCTTCTTCAGACAATGTCATTTAGTGAGAAAAAGGACTCATAGCAAGGACTTTGAGGCCCCGTGAGCTGTGCAAACATCAAAGACATTTCAGGCATGTTTGATGTTTTCTCTTTAAGAAGGAAGAACAATGGACTGCTTCTTTTTAGAAGGCTTATAGACTATAGGTTCTAGTTTACCTTAAACAAAAGAAAGTTTAAATCTTTTATAACACTGAATAGAGTCTAGCTTGATGTAGGTTTTATGAAAAGATAATATAATTGGAATATCATCAGTATGTACTTCTATGTGAACTTGCCTCTAAATATTTGTGTGTCACTTTCAAATTGAAGATCTTTGCAGAGTGTCACCATCCCCAAACTTGCTACAAGTTTAAATTTGATATTCTCCTTGGGGACGGCTGGCCAGTGGTCTGATGGTCAGAAGGCATGAAATTGGTACTTAGAAGTTACCTTTCCTCTCCATCCCTAGTGTAAATGACTCTTCCTTTAGGTCTTTTTATGAAATACAGCATATTTCTGTTTGGCCTTCTCCCTTGCCCCATTCAGAGAAGTCCCACCCTTTCTTATCTGCATCTACCCTTCTTGCCCTACTCATTTGTCTTCAAGACCCTCTTCATCAAATGATACATTAGGTGTTTATCTTTCTTTCCATCACCCATACATTAAAATGAATGATCAGAAGAACAAGGACATTCTGTGTTTTATTCGTTTATCTCCTCAGTGCCTCTACTGTGGCTCAGCACAGTTGAATTCAATAAATACTTTTATCTTTGAATTAATAAACTTGGAGAGTAAATGAGGCCAGTCACCTGCTCAGACAGTGTCTCAAGTCATCTTTTATTATGACTGTAATAGTCTCACTGGGATTTCTAAGAGGTGATTTAAGCATTTTGGTTATACTTGAATTCATTTTATGAGGGAAAATATAAGGTACAGCAGTGACAGACAAATGTGTGAAGTCCTGAATATCAAGATATTTCTAAAATTATTGTGTACTTTTGTAACATTTAAATTTTTTCTTGTACCAGTAAAATATGCACACACATATACATATCTAGGTGCATTACACAAATGTTACACTAAGATTTTAATACTGAATTATTTGTTAACTAAATTCATAGTCATTTTCTTTTTTTAAATGTATCCAATATTTATTTCTGCTACCCTTTCATTCTTGCACAAACTGAACTTTTATTACTATATGTTAAATTGATCTAATATGAAATCCAGTTTAATTATTAAATTTAGTTCAATATTTAATTTGGTTTAATAAAAGTGATCTTCAATGTAATATATGCATTTAATTGATATATTTAGGACAGGGCAATTTTGAATAGGTTAAATATTTAATGTAGAGTAATTTTTTAAATTATTCAGGATTAAAAATAGATCTATGTTATCAAAGTAGTGTGCAGATAAATGTCATGATTTAATAAATTCCTGTTCACATTTGTGAGCTGAGATTACTTAAGTTCTGATCACCAATCTGTCTTTGTCTACAGCCTATGAACCTGTTTTATTACAAAGGAAATTAAAGATCTTCAACATCATGTAATTTTCCTCCTTTCCTTTTGAGGTACATAATACCAAACCTATTTTACCTACCCCCTTCTACTTTTCTTACTTATTCTGATTATTTTAATATATTGTGATTATTAGTATGTCTTCCCTGCATGCTAGATTTAAAATGACTTACCTCATTTTTAAGTTACAATTTTCCCCAAGACTGATAGGTGTTATTTTCCTTGCCACAGCTAAAACATACGTGTTCTTGAAGTCAAAAAACAGAAGTTGTTTGCTTTAAAGTTACTTTTAATTCCTTTCTGTTTTTCATGTTCCTGTTCCTTAGGAGCTGTTTTTCTCCCTTGTTTCCAACGGTAGGTCAGTCTTCATTATTACCATTTCTTGTGTGACTGATTGTGTCTTAAAGTATAGCCACTGTCAGTTTCCTCTCCAACAGAATAACATAAGCCGGTGATGGTTGTATTTATTAAAATGCATAGGTATATAAACTAATCTTCAGGCAAAGGTGGCAGACAGATCACCTAGATTGTAAGGCCTACATTTCATAAGCTTTGATCTTTTACTGAAGTTAGCTTATATTGACTAAATACATCTCCTCCCATGATTATGTATTTCTGTCATGTAAAACACACATGCCTTTGTTTTAAATATTACTGATATTTAGAAATATATCTGAAGGAGAAGGGGGAGAACATGAGGGATCAGGAAGTTTGAGTTGGAGGAAAGACAGAGAGGGAGAGCAAGGAAAGAGATACATTGATAGAGGGAGCCGTTATGAGGTTAAAGAGAAACCTGGCACTAGGTGAATTCCCAGGAATTCACAAGAATGACCCCCAAATAACAAATCGAAGCAGTAGTGGAGAGGGTGACTTAACTACCCTTCTGCTGTAATCAGCTTGATGACTACCTTAATTGCCATCATAGAGCTTTTGTCCAATAACTGATGGAAGTAGATGCAGAGAACCAGAGCTAAGCATGGGGTCTACACCTGGAATTCAATTGTAGAAAGGAGGAGTGATAACATGAGCAAAGGGGTCATGAACATTCTGGAGAAACCCAGAGAAACAGCTGACTCTAGCAGGTGGGAGCTCACTGACTCCTACTAATAGCTGGGGAACTAGCATAAGACAAAACTAGGCCCTCTGAATGTGGGTGAGAGTTGAGGGGCTTGAGCAGTTTATGGGGCCACTGGCGGTGAAACTAGTATTTATACCTAGTGCACAAATGGGCTTTCAGGAGCCTTTCCCTATAGAGGGATACCTTGCTCAACCTAGATACAGAGGGGAGGGCTTTTTGTCCTGCCCCAAATGAAGTGACAGACTTTGATGATTCCCCATGGTAGGTCTAACCCCCTGTGAGGAGTAGATGGGGGGTGGAGTTGGGAGATCATGGGGGAAGTGGGAGGACTTTCGAGTAGGGACCTGGGATTAGTATGTAAAATAAGATTGTTTTAAAAATAAAAATATATCTAATCACTTGTTCTAAATATTGTTTCTTTATTGGATTTATTGAATGATGGGAGACACCAGAAAGTAAGTAATGTTTTCTTCAAGGAATAGTAATGGATTTGTGGAACTTGAGTGACCCCTCAGGAGCTCAGAGAAGTGTTTAGTTGATGGCCGACAGATAAGCTGGTATCTTAGTCTTTTGGGCACATTCTGGTAATAACCTGGATAAATATCTCCGCTTAAGAATGCAAATAAAGTGATTCCTTATACCTAGTATCACTCTGAAGTACATTGCACAGTCATGATACACCTGTACTCTTGACCCACAGAAAGTCTGAGATAATGAACATGTTGTTTAAATTATTTGAAACCAAACTTATATATGAAATTGGATTTCTGGCTGCACATAAGAATATGGTTTTTGTCTCAATGTAGAAGTCTCTGCAGCATTGGTTCTAATTGGTCTTAATCATAAAAACCTGGAGTACAATAGTAGAGGTGCATAGTGAAAGATCAGAGAAGTAAAGAAGCCAGCCACAAGAAAAAGTTCTTTTTTTTTTTAGCTTTTTTTTTTAATTTTAAATAGCTTGTTTTACATGTCAATCCCAGTCCCCTCTCCCTCCCTCCTCCCGCACTCCCCTTCCACCCTCCCTCCCACCCTATTGCCAAATCCTTCCACATAGGGGATGTCTAGAGTCTATCATTTTACTCTTGGTAGGGTCAAGGCACTCCCTAAGAGTCCAGGCTGAGAGAGCATCTCTCTTTGTGCTATAGGCACATGAAGACAGATTGTATACCAGGGATAGACACTGATCCACAGCTCAGAGCCCCATAGGTTGTCCAGGCCTTCTCACTGACACTCGCATTTGGGGGGTCCAGATCAGTCCCATTCTGGCCTCCCCCCTGTCGGTCTGGGGTCCAAGAGCACTCCCCTGTTCAGATCAGCTGTCTCTGCTGGTTTTGCCAGCCCATTCTTTGCCAATTTGCTCATCATTCCTCTCTCTCTGTCACTGGGTTCCTTGGGTTCAGTTCAGTGCTTAGTTGTGTGTTTGCCTCTGCTTCCATCAGTCCCAGGATGAAGGCTCCCGGATAGTTATAGACATCAAGTTCATTATCAGGAATGGGCATTCGAGGTGGTCCTTCCACTATTGCTTAGCTTGCCAATTGATGTTATACCTTTAGATCACTCGAGGTCACTCTGGTGCCTGATCTGTCTTCGATCCTATGATTCCCTCTTCCCCCTATTCTACCCCCACCCCCTCAACTTCCTGTTCCCCCATGACCAACTCCCTTCCTCTTTACCCCCTCTATTCTTCCCAGGTCCCACTACCCCCCCTCGCCCTGTTCCCCATCCATTCAGAGGATCTTGTCTCCATCCTCTTCTCTTGGGTACTATGCATATATGCATATCTTTTAGGTTCTTTCCTGTTTCCCAGACTCTCTATCTGTGGAAGTGCAGACTGGCACTATCCTGATCCATATCTAAAATCCATATATGAGTGAGTACATACCATGTTTGTCTTTTTGCGACTGGGTTACCTCACTCAGGATGGTTTCTTCCAGTGCTATCCATTTCCCTGCGAATTTCAAGATTCCATTGTTTTTTTCTGCTGAGTAATACTCCATTGTGTAAATGTACCACATTTTCTCTATCCACTCTTCAGTTGAGGGGCATCTAGGTTGCTTCCAGGTTCTGGCTATTACAAACAATGCTGCTATGAACATAGTGGAGCAGATGCCCTTGTTGTATGAACCTGCCTCATTTGGATAAATGCCTAAGAGTGGAATTGCTGGGTCTAGTGGTAGATTAATTCCCATTTTCCTGAGGAATCTCCATACTGATTTCCAAAGAGGCTGTATGAGTTGGCATTCCCACCAGCAGTGGAGGAGTGTTCCTCTCTCTCCACATCCCCTCCAGCATAAATTGTCTTCGGTGTTTTTGATTCTAGCCATTCTGACAGGAGTAAGATGGTATCTCAGAGTTGTTTTGATTTGCATTTCCCTGATGGCTAAGGATGTTGAGCACTTTCTTAAGTGTCTCTTGGCCATTTTAGCCTCCTCTACTGAGAATTCTCTATTTAGCTCTGTACCCCACCTTTCAAGTGGATCCTTTGGTGTTTTGGAGACTTGTTTCTTGAGTTCTTTGTAAATTTTGGAGATTAGCCCTCTGTCAGATGTAGGGTTAGTGAATATCTTTTCCCATTCTGTGGCCTGCCTTTTTGTCTTTTTGATTGTGTCCTTTGCCTTACAGAAGCTTTTTAGTTTCAGAAGGTCCCATTTGTTAATTGTTGATCTCAGTGCCTGTGCCACTGGTGTTATGTTTAGGAAGTGGTCTCCTGTACCAACTCGTTGAAGAGTATCTCCCACTTTCTCTTCTAAAAGTTTCAGTGTGGCTGGATGTATGTTGAGATCTTTGATCCATTTGGACTTAAGTTTTGTACAAGGCGATAAACATGGATCTATCTGCAGTCTTCTGCATACCACTACCCAGTTATGCCAGCACCATTTGTTGAAGATGCTTTCTTTTTCCACTGTACAGTTTTAGCTTCTTTGTCAAAAATCAGGTGTTCATAGGTGTGTGGGTTAAAATTAGGGCTTTCGATTCGGTTCCATTGGTCTACCTGCCTATTTTTGTGCCAATACCAAGCTGTTTTCAGGACTATAGCTCTATAATAGAGCTTGAAGTCAGGTATGGTGATGCCTCCTGAAGTTCCTTTATTGTATAGGGATGTTTTGGCTATCCTGGGCCTTTTGTTTTTCCATATAAAGTTGATTAATGTTCTTTCCAGGTCCTTGAAGAATTGTGATGGAATTTTGATAGGGATTGCATTGAATCTATAGACTGCTTTTGGCAAGATTGCCATTTTTATTATGTTGATCCTACCAATCCAAGAGCATGGGAGATCTTTCCATTTTCTGGTATCTTCTTTGATTTCTTTCTTCAAAGACACAAAGTTCTTGATATACAGGTCTTTCACTTCCTTGGTTAACATTATCCCCAGATATTTGATGCTGTTTTTGGCTATTGTAAAAGGTGATGTTTCTCTGATTTCTTTCTCAGTCACTTCATCATCTGTATATAATAGGGCCACTGATTTTTTTGAGTTTACCTTGTATCCTGCCACATTGCTGAAGGTGTTTATCAGCTCTAGGAGTAACCTTGCGGAGTTTTTTGGGTCACTTATGTAAACTATCATATCATCTGCAAATAATGAAAGTTTGACTTCTTCTTTTCCTATTTGTATCCCCTTTATCTCCTTTTGTTGTCTTATTGCTGTAGCTAGAACTTCAAGTACAATATTGAAGAGATATGGAGAGAGTGGACAGCCTTGTCTTGTTCCTGATTTTAGAGGAATTGCTTTGAGTTTCTCTCCATTTAGTTTGATGTTAGCTGTTGGTTTACTGTATATTGCTTTTATTATATTCAGGTACGTTCCTGTTATCCCTGATCTCTCTAGGACCTTTATCATGAAGGGGTGCTGGATTTTGTCAAAGGCTTTTTCAGCATCTAGTGAGATGATCATGTGGTTTTTCTTTCGCAGATTGTTAATATGGTGGATTACATTGATAGATTTTCTAATGTTGAACCATCCCTGCATTCCTGGAATGAAGCCTACTTGATCATGGTGGATGATTAACTCTACTAAATCCTCTAACCAAATGGGCTATCCTGTCTCTAGGAATCCTCAGACTGAATGATTGTGTGCTCAGCCTTAGATTTGATAGACCCAGCTGTACTTCATGTTCTCCCCTATTCTTCCACTTAAACATTTAAAAACCAATATCACACCTACTTTTTTATCACATATATTCTATAGTATATTCCCTCACAAAATCCCTTACCTCTCAATATCATTGTTCCCTTTTGCCTTCATGGCCTTTGTAGATACTTGAAGATAAGCATACAAATGTAAAAATTTGAAGATAGGATACACATATGAGAGTGAGATACACACATTTATGTCTATGCCTGTAATTTTCACTTAATATAGCATATCCTAGTTTCATTCATTTTCCTAATAATTTCATTTTCCTTCATCACTGAATAAAATTCTGTTGTATACATATGACACATATTCATTATATATTTATCATGGCTGTTTCTCTTTCATAGTTAGTGTTAATACAGCAACAATAAGCAAAGATATACCAGTATTTCTGAAGTATTATGATATTCAGTCCTTTGCCCATGAGTTGTAAAACTAAGTTATGGTTTTTGAGAAAGCTCAACACTGATTTCTGTAGTGGATGCATCAATTTATAGTGCCACCAACAGAGGATAAATGTTCTCCTTTCTCCATACCTGAGAATTTGTTGTCGTTTGTTTTCTTGATACTGAACACTTTACTATGTTTATTATTCATTAACATTTCTTCTTCTGAGGACGCTGTGTTCAGGTACACATCCTACTCACCATGTTGATTATGTTCATTTTATTTTGTATTTTTATATTTAATTTCTTGATATCCTTATATATTCGAGATGCTAATCTGTCAAATATTTTGTTGGCAGTAATTATCTCCATTCTGTTTGCTATCTTTTTATACCCTTGATTGTTTTGTTTGCTTTACAAAATCTTATTATTCTATGAGATCTCACATATTACTGCCCTCATTTCTCAAGTAATCCTTTCTAGAAAGTCCTTAGCAGTGCCTAACAGTATTTTGTTCTTTTTCCTCTTTAATTTTCATACTTTCAGGTCTTACCTTCTGCTTCTTTATCCATTTGTAATAATATTTTTTTCAATGGATGAAGAAACGTGTCAGTCCTAAAACCTTATCAGATAGTATGGGAACAAAAGCAAAATAATTCTGAGACATAACATGCATAATTTGAATTAAATACTAGAAAAGAAGACATAGAAACAATATCTATGAAGTGAGTTTCTGGGTCTGCTTCACTAAATTAGAGTTGGAAAGTAATGTTCTCCAAGTTCTCTGGTAGGTTCCCTGTGGTGCTGGGTCAGAGGGGAAAGTAGGAACCTTTATCTCTGTAGCCTCAGGTTTTTGGTGTTGTAGTCTGTAACGGGAGAGAATTCTGTAATTTCTTTCCAGGTCATTCCTAAGGGCTCAGGGAAAGGGGCAGCATGTGCTATATTCTATTTGTGGCCTCTGCTAGTCCCATAGCTTAGCTGAATGTGTGGAGCAGCATGTCCCTTGCAGTATTTGCTGTTGTCTCCTGGGCAGCTTTTACTGGGTAGGACTGCAGAGCACAGTGTGCAGCAGCCTACCAGCTTCCCTCACAAATTCTATTTTTAACTTTGCGTTCATTTGTGGAAAATAACACTTGACTTTTCATTTCTGGAAGTTCTATGGTATTTATTTTAAAGAGTATTTATTTGGAAAGTTAATACATACTAAGAAAATAATATGAACTATGTTATAAATACTAACATAGGCCGTGAATACAGTTTACATCAACTTAAGTTTGTAAATTTCTTCAATTGTATCTAATTCTCCTTTCCTGGAGTTATGTATCCCCTGAAAAGGGGTTCTCTACCCTCCTGTTCCATTACACCTTCTGTGACTTCACAGAAACTGCCTCAGAATAGTAAGGCACAGAAAAATTCACTAAAATTTGTGACTCTCAGTTTATTATAAGCTATCGTAAAGGTTATGTCTCTCTATTGATCTTATCAGTCATAAAATTGTGCTTTGAACATGGAGGAAATTCTATAAATGATAGGTAGTGTTGGATGGCGTAGTCCTTAGATAATTTAGTCTGTTTCTGTACTACATATGATCATAGAATAAAATGACATAGTATAATTTACTTGTAAAGACATCACAAAAATAAAAACAATGGAATAAGAATGCATAAGAGATTAGAGCATAATATCTGTGTATTAATTGCAACAAACATTGATTTCTTGTTTACATTTTTAACTAATGAAATTAGTTTCAAAATACTTCACAGAAACAAAAACAGAGAATTATGTCTAAGAAGAGTTTTAGCAAGAAAGTGAAATGATTTCACTGTTATTAGTAATTTTATAAATTTGGGAAAATTTTTACCCTTTGATATGATTTTCAACCACTATTGCATTATTTTTGCTTCCTATTTCAGGTGTGTGTGTGTGATATGTGCTTGAGGCACATATGAGTGAAGATAAGTATATGAACAGCATACATGTGGAAATCAAAAGGCATCAAAGTGATGGGAGATATCCTTCTGTATATATGCTTATCATACTGGTTGATGAATAAAACAATGTTTGAGCAGTAGCCAGTAGAGGCAGGAAGACAGGTTGGACTAGGAGATTAGGAGAATTCTGGAGAAGGTAGGCAGAGGGCACACCAAAAGAGATGCCACGGAGCAGCCAAAGTAATAACATTCTCTGGTAAGCTAAGACCACATGGAAATACATAGATTTATAGAAATGGGTTAGTATTTAAGACATTGATAGCCAATAGGAAGCCCTAGCCATCAGCCAACAGTTTAATAATTAATGTAAGTCTTTGTGTGTTTATTTAAGCATGAAGCACCTGTGGAACCAAGCTGGAGAAAGGAAACTTCTTCAACAACAAAGGGTGTGTGTCTCTATCTCCTATGTTGTTTGAGATACCTTCTGTTATTTTGCCAGATTAACTGGTTCATCGATTTTCAGGAGTCCTCTTGTCTTGCTGAAGAAGCACTAAGATTATACAAGAATTATCCTATCTGACTTTTCATGGGTTACAATGGTTAGAATTCAGGCCCTTATACATGTGAGGCAATCAATAAATTCAGGAAGAACTCTCCTCATGAATAGATACTTTAAAAGGTACCAGATCCAATTTCAGCATATAATTACTGACATGAAAAACTAAGAAATGTAAGATTTCTTTAACTTCCTTGTTATCTTCATTCTTTAAAAGCTCCATTTATAACATTTACTTAGTATATCAATCTCAGATGTATTGAGTATAACCATTCTCCTTTGTTCTTCCCTCCCTCTCTTTCAAAGACCCTTGTATAAAACAGAGTGCAAGGCTGAATGTTTAAAGTTAAATCATAGCTGGGCTTGGTGATGAACACTGCCAGTCCTAGCTCAGGAGGCAGAAGCAGGTGGAACTCTGAGTTCAAGGCCAGCGTAGTCTACAGAGTGAGTTCCAGGACAGCTAGGGCTACAAAGAGAAACCCTGTCTCAGAAAAACAACTAACAAACAAACAAACCAAAAGTTAAACCATAAAATACTGCCTCCTATAGTAAGTAAATAGCATATAATGTCCAATAACAATAATTAGAATTTAACCTGCTATTTCTCTCCAGAAATAACGTAAGAAATAGTTTCTTTCCTCATTCTTTCCCTCCCTCCTTTCTTTCTTTCCTTCCTTCTTTCTTTCTTTCTTTCTTTCTTTTTTATTAGACAGCCACATCTTCTGTAGTCAGTGAATGGGGCTCAATGGGGTGAACCTGGGGCTCCCACTGCACAGGGTATTCATTGGCATTGTCCCCAAAATCATGTGGTTTCATCACACCTGGAAGCTCTGAAGAGCTGGAGGAGGGCTCATTAACGGGGCTTAAAGGTATCATTTGCTTGCAAGTCCAGGAGCACTGTGGCTGCAGCCTGTGGCACTGCTGTCTGGCTAACAAAGCCACACTTTCCCAGAGTTTTTCCTCCATCCTCTGGAGGCCGCTTGAAGATGCCTTTGACAATGTACTTCATCTCAAACACTGTACTCTACTCCTTGCTGTGCATGAAGATGGTAGTCTTGTGGCTCTCTGCATCAGTACAGCCCATCAAGGAAATGGTTTCTTCCTTCGGTTAAAAACAAATATGCTTTCATGTGATAGCACTTATTTAGAGGAGGGAGTTGGGGAATTGTAACTAACACTAAAGACCTTTGAAATGGAAATTTGGTTGTTAGCCTAGTCTTTAAGGGCTGAGCCATTTCTCCAGCCCTATGATGGAAGCAGATGCAGAGATCCATATCCAAGCACCAGGATGAGCTACAGAAGCCCAGTGGGAGAGAGAGAGAGGAGAGTTGCTATGAGAAAGGGGTGGGGGAGGGGGAGACCCAAAGAGACTGTTGACCCAAACTTGCAGGAGCTCACTGACTCTAGACAAATAGCTGAGGAGCCTACATGGGGCCAAACCAGGCCACCATTTAGAGTCAACAAACTCTGGCACTTTCAGTTGAGGGGGGCCACCCACCCCCATCAAGGCTGAGTGGTTCAGCAAGATATCTACCATAGGAAAAGGACTCCAAAAACGCAGCTTGTACATCACAGATAGATCCTGGTCTCACTGCCCCGGGTTCCACAAACAGATCAAGCTACAAAACAGTTACCCACAAGCACAGGGCCTGGTGAACCCTGTAGAATATAGTAACAACTAGTCCAGCAAGGTATTCCTACAGATGTAGTAGTGTGAAGAATATATTAGAAACAATAAACTGATCTATGAATGAATTTATATATTGCTCCACAAGGTATAACCATTCCTGATACCATTAACAGGTCCCATACCCATATCTGGCTAGATATTAGACATGATGGATGACCTAACATTATTATTCTGCCAGATAGACATAGTACAAAGCTTCCTCCTACTTTTTTGTCTTTTCATTTGCAGTGGTATTTCATCTGTATGTATGTCTGTGTGAGGTTGTTAGATCTTGGAGTTAGAGAGTTGTTGGCTGGCTTGTGGATACTGGAAATCGTACGCAGATCGTCTGGAATAGCAGTCAGTGCACTTAACCTCTCAGCCTTTTTCCAGTGTCTAATTTCTTATCGTTATAGCCATCAATTATTGCAGTTCTTAACCTTCATCATAGAAGCTTCACTTTGCAGTAGATGGTGATTAATGCAGAGACCCACAATTGGTGAGAGGACTAGAAATATGATACTATGAAGGGCTCAGCTATAAATGGAACATATGTAGCCCATCACTCTTGCCAGTGCCAGAGAATCATCGTAAGCAAGTGGGTGCAAAGACTGTGAAGTTAAAAGCATTAGAAATTAACAGCACCAAACAGTATTTGCTGGAAAGGGCAGTATGGTTGCAGACTTGAATTTACAATTTGGGACCTATATACACAAGATTTATACAGGATCACAAGATCAAGACATCCAAAATCGTACTATGATGGTGGAGGGGCTCATCAAGTCCTATCCATACCTAAGGAGCTATTGGAAATTGATGGAATTGTTGTAATTGATTTCTTTAGTGATGAGGGTCCTGATAGGCTAGCCAGTCTCCAGTAGATGGTCGCACACCCATGCACCTAGAGGCAGCAATAAACAGACATAATGATTATTTTGACTTTTTAAGAGAGCACATGAAATTGGGAAGGGAAACTGGTAGTGGGAGCTGGAGGGAATAGATGAGGAATGGATTTGATTAAAATACATTATGTACATGTATAAATACTAAATAAACTACTTTAATTTAAAAGGCAAACAATAGTTTCAAAAGCATGGAAAGTTCTGTTTGTGTAAGGAAGGTGATTTTTGGTTAATATTAGGAAAAAGGGGTGTGAAGTAAATTAATTCTATGCTGAGGTTACTCTAGATCATGGACTGTCTTAGCAGCAATAAATGTTTGTGGAGGAGGGAATACTTGTAAATGCCATGTCAACAGCACTAGGAGGGAAGAAAATCTACCTATATCCAAATGCTTTAGCTGAACAAATGCCACCCTTAATAATAGAAAAATATCTAGGCTTTATTTTTTTGCGACCAAATATTTGGACTGAGTTTTTCTATGTTCATCTTGAGGGTTTGGATCACGTGGCAACGTGCATCAATTCTCTCAGTGCTGAGACAGCACCATAGCAGTTCTTAAATTCTTCTTATGTACAAATACTATCTCCAGAATTTTCATACTGTGATTGTTTTGTCAACAATTGGCTTGTGCTTGATAATATTATGGATGCATTTTAAATAATAAGGTTGCAAGTATCTCTAGTATACTAAATGAAAAGAGGATTGCCTCAGACACAGTAATATTTAAAGTACTTAGCCTGAGCAATGGAATTAATTAATTATAATGTTGCTCTAAAATGAGAAAGGGAATTTCGTTTCTCAATATTTTATATATCTATGGGAAGACGCAGGGCAAAATAAGTGAGGAATGTGTTTCAATTGACCCTGGAAGGGAAAAGTTATTTCCTATGTCAGTAGAGGTTTAAAACTCATTTACCATGCATTTCTTGTTATTGCATTTTAATTATAGAGAGTACACATATGCTGACAGTGCATGAGATCATGTTTGCTAAATGGACCTCGACTTATGCAGCACTCATCAAAAAGCCTCTGGGATTCCACACATACAGGCTTTGTGATGCTAAGAAAACAAGGGACAGCTCCTCAGGAATGCTTAAAAGGTCAAGGTATAAACTAAGGAAGTAAATTCCAAAATTATAAAATATTAAAAAGAAAACTGTAATGCCTTCTTGAAAATGAAGAGCAACTAAATTAAGTTTTGTAAAATGAAAGTCATAATAATCTTTCAGTGAAAAGTATCTTACACACACACACACACACACACACACACACACACACACATATATATATATATATTCAGGTACAAAACCACACAACAAAAATACAATTCCAGTTGTGTGGACTCTAAGTCGAATTCAGTATGTAAAAATACAAGTTTTATGTTTATGAGGTACAAACTCATTTCTCAGGCTTAAAGCCCCATTCTGCCTGATATTTCTTAGTAACTTTCAACTACTAAAGTTAGCATAGTATGCAGGGATATTCAAAACTGGATCCTAGCATGTGTGTAAACATCTCAAACATGTGGCCCCCCCGAATCTTGACTGCACAATTCAGTAGTTATTCTTGGAGCTATGGATCAAAAGAAGGTTATTAATATGTGAAGAATTACTTTGGTTCTTCTCCACTTACTAATGCCTTATGTTATCATCATACTTTTATGTATTAGTAGAGTTATCTTTGAACCAACATAAGCAAAGTACACAATTACTTTGTTTAAAATGTTAATGTAAATGATGCAGAATTATTATGAAAATGCTTGTGTGATTTTGACAATCTTTACTTTGAAAATTTAGGTATTCACAAAAGAACAAGAAGTGATTCAACAGACAGCTATCGGCCATCATGTGTTTTGACGCATGTGGTGGTTTCAATGAAAATCGCCCCCATAGGCTCATTACAGAGTGGCACTATGAGAGGTATGGCCTTGTTGGAGGAAGTGTATTACTGTGGGGGGAGGGGACTATAATGTTTCAGAAGCTCAAGTATGGCCCAGTGGTTCAATATAATTTTTTGCTGCCTACAAACCCAAATGTAGAACTCTCAAAACCATTTCAGCATGTAGACCACTATTCTTCCACCAATAATGATACTAAACTAAAACTCTGAACATGCAAGCCATCTCCAGTGAAATGTTTTCTTTTATAAGAGTATCATGATCATGGTGCCTCTTCACAACCATAGATACCCTAACTAAGACAGCGCACTAACTCAGGAGGAGTATCTGTACCCATCCTGCACTATTAATCTTTGTAGGAAAGAACTGCTCTAAATCTGGTGTCTATTGTGATTCAGCGTTGTTTTATCACTTCAACACATGAGTGGGGTCCCAAACTCTGACAATCAAAACTGATGCCAGGCTCTGTTTTGTTTCTGTAGTTCTCCTGGGTCCATGTAGGATTGCTAATTCACAGAACTCCAATTTGAAGTTGTGGGTGTTAAACTACCATGTGCTTAGTTTGTTCACCTTTCCAATCATAGACATTTGTTCATTTCCCCATTCTCTTGATAGAAGCCAGACACTAGGATATATTTTGGAGTTGCTTATTTTCTTTCACTATCTTTTCAGTGGTCATGCTCAGTACACTGGCATGGTAAACTTTGATTTCTGCAATTCAGTAAACTTCTCTTTGGTTCATACATGTGTAAGACTCCTAATGAGCAACAGTGAGAAATCACAGAACAGAGAATGTGAGAAAGTTGAGCATATTATTTTTAAACCATATTTTAAATAAAGTTGTATAAGTATTAAATTTAGAACTTCGTAAATTTTTTCAAAGTGGGCTCACCTGTGGTGTGGAATATTCCTTTACATTTTGTCAATATGTGTCGCTGTGATTGGTTTAATAAAGATGGTGGCTGGCCAATAGCTGAATAGAATAAGGTTACACAAGAAAGCCAGACTAGGAGAATTCTGAGAGGAAGAAGGGCAGAATCTGAAGCTGCCACCCAGATGCAGAGAGAGGAAGAGGTGAATGTGCCATCTTAATAAAGGTGCTGCCACATGGCAGAGTATAAATAAGGAATATGGGTCAGCTTAAATATAAGAGTTGGTAAATAATATGTTTGAGGTATTGGCCAAGAATTTATAATTAATATATACTTCAGTGTGTTTATTTGAGAGCAACTACAGAGCAGGAAAGCTCTTTCTACACACCTGAATAACAATGAATCTTATCAAGAAAGAGAATAGTGAAATTCCCAGTTGTTTCCTATTTCCTGATCATAATACTCTACATCTCTTCATGTCAAATGGCTTTACTTTTTTGAATACTAAACTATTGCAATAATGCATTATATAAACTTTTGTGCTTTTTCTGTAATATCATATAATATTTGTAGGACATACCATTTAATGAAAATACCTCAAATTTAGTTCTGTTTTGTGGTTGTTCCTGGGTTACTAAAACTATTAATACAATTTTAATTAACACATATAGCATGCATTTTCTATTAGCTTATAACTGTGTTTTCCAGAGGTAATTTATACCTTAGAATTGTATGTGTCTATTTATTCTGAATTGAAACTAGAAAGGATCATGAGATAGAAAGCTAACAAAAGTTTTAAGACTAAAGAAGCTCAAGAAATGACAAGACTCACAAGGCTTCCATTTAAAGCTATATATAGAGTGACCATATGCTGGAAGATAGGAGACTTCTGGTAGATCTGCCTCTAAGTTGGAGGGCTTTTTCAAGGTACAGGTTTTGTGAGCCATTAGGGGTACAGATATGCTAAGACCACCAACACCTCTTTGAGTAAGTCCTTGTCTGTATTTCAGTAGTAGGCTTGTTAACTCATTGGCTCACCAAAGTGTTTGTTTGATCTGCCACTCATATCTCATATGGAGTCAAAATATGGTATTTATTCAAGTCTAGGAGTAGAATTCAAGGAACACAATTTATGCCTTTTGTAGAGAATTATTGAACCAAATAAGAATTTGTGAAGTACAGTTGCATGACTTCTTTGGTGGGTGGTAAAGCCTGCAGCAAGACTACCTGAGTGAGTGTAGTCTGGCACAAACAGTCCTGTGTGGTAATGTTTGTTTTCTCCTTACTATGGTGGCAATTATGTGTCCCATACTATTTTTATAAAACTTGTGATCAAGGTTGAGCTGTCTGAGAATGGCATACCCATGAGGGGAGATGGGGCAGCTGCATTCTTATATGAGTTATAAGGTAGCTGAATTGGCCTTGTCATGAGCATAGGCTTTTCCTCAAAAGATCGTTTTTAAAATTAGAAAAAAGATTGCTTCACATGTCAATCCCAGCTCCCAAAAATATTAATCTATTGTAATCTATGAAAGTAGTATGCATGGGACAGATTTGTAATCAGGCTGCAGCAGTTAAATAATCTTTACTGCAGGCAATAGACATGCAACTGAATTGAGCTGTCTTGACAAAAATAGCTTGTCCATGTAAAGAGCACAAGACTATTGATGCTATCCTTGCAATGAAGTCCGGTTTGGCAGGAAAAGCAGAGAAAAGGAAGAGTGAAAATGGGGATGTTAGCTTGTCATTTTCTACAGAAGTAAGGCCTTAAAGGAAATAGAATGTAAATTACATCTACATGAAAGTGGCCTTGATAGGATCCAAAAATTAGAATTCATCAAAAATGTTGGACAATGCCAAGAAATAGAGAAAGACTGCAGTAACAGAAGATGCTCTTGAAGGCTGACTATAATTCAGATTCAGCATGAAGACAGGGGTGTTAATAGTGGCTTCATGCAGGAAAATAAGATAATTAAGAGAAGTTCTGCATCTGAATTACTTGAATCAGGAAATTTTTTTTAAATAAGTAAGAGAAAATCCATTGCATCATGGTTACTTAATTATGGGACATGGGGAAGGGTGGAGTCTGTCTTAGAGCTGGTAAACTGAGAAAGAAGCTCTGCAACCTTGAGACAAAATGAGGTTGATGAGCTCATGCAAGCCTTTAAGAACACTTGTTTATCACTATCCCAGCCATCACATTAATTTAGAGGAAGAAGATGCAGTACTAGAGGAATTGGACATGAGAGGTATACTGTTTCATAGGTGAGTTTAAATGGAAATTCCTTCAGGACTTGAATAGAAGTTTATTGGCTTTCCTGAGACCCAGTATATTCATGACCTTTACAAGACTGGAGAAACTTTGACAAATCTGAGAGATTAGCACTAGCAAATCTGAAATAATCTGAAGGAATTGCAAAAAAATTTGCATCTTTATAGGTCACTAAAAGCAAATATGGCAAGACTCCTTGTTTCAGAGTGTCTCTCATCATCTATATGCTTGAGTCTGAAGCCCCCGCCTAAAAAACTGGCAGTTGTAAAGATATTCCTCTCCCAACCCATCCCCAAGGTCAGTCTTTCACATGTAGCCCTTCAAGAGCATCTATTTTAGAGAAGTATAGTCAATTCCAGCTGTGAATTTAATTTCATATGAAATACACATTAATAGACCCCCCCATAATAAGTTTCTTCACCAACATAGTAAAACATTGAAAAATTATAGCAACAGGTTTATCAAGCAAAGCAACTGGGGGAAGTGTGTGTGCATGGACGGATGGTATTCACTGATTCCAGAAATCAAGGTCAGACGAATGATGTGCCCTGAACTAAGTCAGGGAGATTTTTTAGATTCTAGGGAAGAGGTTATGACATGTCTTCTACAATCTGAGTATTGTCAAAAGCTGAGCTCGTAGGCAGAGACTTGGGAGGCTGGTGAGCATCAGGGAAGGACTTGTAATAGTCTACAAGATTGCAGAACCTGAGAGGGGTGGGAAGATGTAGAGGAGGAGGAGGAGGAGGAGGAGGAGGAGGAGGAGGAGGAGGAGGAGGAGGAGGAGGAGGAAAAAGAGGAGGAGGAGGAGGACGAGATGTACTTCCTGGACCATGCACGAGCAAAGCAGAGGCTGCAACCACACATCTATCATCTAATTTCATGTTACTCTTGGCTTCAGCATTCTAAACACCTATGCATTCTAGTATTTTTCTTTTCATTTGTTTTTTTTCACTTTGAGTTTAGACTCTACATATATTTTTTCTCATTTCTACTAACCTTACATACTTAAAAAAGATCAATGGATTTTTTCTTCTTTCCTAATTCTAATTTAATTTTCATATTAGAAAACTATACATGTGTATACACACACACACACACACACACACACACATATATATATATATGTATATATATATTACACATTGGAAAGCATGATGTTTCTGAGAATTCTAAGTTTATTTCAGTACAAAACCCTGAAATAATACATGAGTAGAAATATGTACAAAATGCGGGTATTATTTCAGCATGTAACCTTTTGGTTTGGAGGCTGGCTTTTTTTTGACTGTGTTAGCTTTTATGATCCATATTGGAAGCCATGTAGACTCTCTTACCAGCTGTTCCCTTGAGTGACAGACAGCTGTAGGGCACTTCCCCTAAAAGGTAGTGTCACCACTGTTAAACAAATTTTTAGATTAAATGTTGAAGAAATATTAATTGCTTTTCTGCTTTTCCTTCATTATTTTCTTTTTGTTCTGTTTGTTAGTAACTTAATTTTTAGGAATCACATTTACTCCACACACACACAGTGTTTCCTAAATTTAAGTTATTTCTATCATATGAACTTCTCTGTGTTTAGTGTCCTGTGTTAATATTGTTTGAACTAACTGATTTAAGATAATTACCGATTTTGCTTTTTTAATTCAAAGAGGCAATATGAAATGTTATGTTTATGCTGCCTTACTGTGCCATCAGTGAAAACTAAATTCACCATGAACATTAACGAGGTTGCTGTTTTCCAAAACTCTAATGGCTCATAACCAAATGATTTATAATATATGTAATTTTCCTGAGTGCAAAGACATTACTGTTCCCTACTGGAACTGGTTAAGTCCTCATAGGCAGAAAATAGTTTTTATATTTGTTTTAAATGACACAGATATGTCCTATATTATTGATAGGATTTCAGATCTCAGAGTGAGTTAGAAATCTTTGGCACTTGCATATCTGCGGGGTTCCATTTCCAAAACCAGAAGCAATCATCTCTTCAACCCCCTGATTTGGGTTTAGAATAAAGGCAAATACAGGTGGATAGATATATTCTGTCTTCTGAAACTATATTTTAGGGTAAGAGAAGACCATATATGGCTTAGAGCAGAATAGTAGCTTGTTTTGCAGAACAAAAGACCCACTTTCTGATTTCAAGTTTTCTTCATGTGTACATGGCATGTGTTAGATGAATTGGGTTACATTCTAGCTTATGTTTATCACATATTGCTACTGCTGATTGTACTAGAAAACAATTCTGCAGTAATTGACACTTGTATAAACTGATTATGAGTATCAGTAATTAATGGAACTTTAGGTAGAATGAAAGATGTACTGTTTCACTTTATAGGTCTCATAACTGTATAAATATCCCATGATGCTTCAAGGGTGATGTCCATGTATTTGACAGTTTTAATAATAATATTTTTTAATAAAAATATCTTTTTATTAAATCATTCTCCCTGTTAGTGTTGTTCTTTGCTCTATTCTCAACATGCATAACTTCCTAGTCCAGGAAGAATTAATCTCAGAACTACCTATGATTTAGCATCCATTCATCACCTATTAGCATACCAACAATTGTTTTATTCAGACCCTGACTCTGTCCATTATTATCTGCAGAAAGAAAATCATTTAGCTAGTCTCTATTTTTCTTCATTTATTCAATTGGGTTATAATATAATGCTTCTTTCATGGAGGATTTGTAATGAAAAATAAAGGATCACACAAACCCAGCTATATCCATTATAGCATGCTAAGTATTATCTATACATTATATGTATGTATATATGTATGTATAAGAATGTATATATGTATATGCTCCAAAAATTCCTAGATATGATCATTATTAATCTCAAGATCTAGTCTTTATTCCCTTACATTATATGGTCAACTAAAATCATGATTTGCAATACAATATTGCTCATATATTGATGCTGAGTTATCTTGGATAGACAAAATATGTATATGACAGTAGAATGGGAATCACCATTTTCTGTTAGGTCTTGTCTGATCATCCAACTGGGCATATTTTATTAATAAAATTCTAATAGACTACAATTTTCTTTGAGGCTAAAAACTCTGTCATTAGCCGTATAATATAAACAGTGTAGTGTGATTAATTTCTTTTTACCCATTAATTTGTATGGTGGTATGAATGAAAATGTCCCCTATAGACTCATAGGCAGTGACATTATTGGAGGCGTGGCCTAGTTGGAGTAAATGTGGTCTTGTTAGAGGAACTATGTCACTAGGGTTGGGTTTTAAGTTTTTAAAAGCTCAAAGTAGCCTCAGTGACTCATCCTTTCTCCTGCCTGAGGATCCAGAAGTAGAACTCTCAGCCTCTCTCCAGCCTGTTTTCCTGCATTCCACCATGCTTCCCACCATGATGATAATGAACTAAATCTCTGAACTGTAAGCCAGTTCCAATTAAATATTTTCCTTCATAGGAGTTGTCATGCTCATGGTGTCCTTTCTTTACAGTAGAAACTCTAAGGCAGTTTGTTTAGATTTTTCTATTTAGACAGTTAGTATATGTAGTTTTCAATGAAAGAATAATAATACATTGTTAGGTATCTCTATTATTAATATTTAGCAAGGAAAACAAATTTCTGTTTCTCTAGAACTTTCTACTTTCAACCTCTGTTTGATTTAAGTTGAGAATTTTTAATGAGATTTTTTTATTATGAAGTTAATTCTAATATAAATAATATATTGAAAATCCATTACTTGGTATAAGATGGGACTCTGTTTTTGAAAGTTTTAACTGTTATTTTAAAAACTATTTTACAGGTAATATATATATATATATATGTTGTATATATAACATTTATTCCACATCTATGATGTGAGCATGTATTGTTCAATATATGTATTTTTACAGTTGGTATTTGTCATGTTTTCAGCATACTACATTTATTTTCTGTTTTTAGTACTAAGAAACTTCCTGAATTGTACCACTTTCCCAAGTACAAGCCTAAAAGGACAGACTACTTACTAACCTATTTCATAGCTAACGACAAATATATGGGCCAGGCTCCACCTCTCAATTAATCCAGAGAGTATCAGTTGTGTGGGGAATATCTGAAAACTATGCTCTAGTACACTCCTGTCACACCAGCACTTGTTAGGTAGTGAATGGAGGATGAGGAGGTTAAGGGTGTTCTTGGATATATAGACATACATACATACAGACAGACAGAAACACTGACACACACACTCACACACACACACACAAACACATACACCATGCTAAGACAAAACAGAGACAGCATCAGATTCATCAAAGCCATGTTTCTGTTACTGTGTTTTTGTTATTGTGTGTGATTCCACGGGTAGAAGTGTTCTGCACTGGAATATCAAGTGGCAAAGAGTGACCTTTGAGGTTGCTTTGTCAGTACCAGAGACACCATATGAGTCTAGGTATTGCCCTTTTGTTAGAGACTTAACTCAGGTCCTGGTAAGAGTGTCTGCCTCTTAATGGTCTTCACAGACTCTTTGTTCATGAAACACACACACACACACACACACACACACACACACACACATAAACTACATGAATTTAATCAAGTCTTTTCTTCTGTTCCCTTGTTTCCAAAGCCACATTCATTTAGACAATCCTGATTAGTAGCAACAACATAAACAAAGAAAGAGAGAGAAGAATGAATGCATGAATGAATGAATGAATGATAAAGGAAAAAGAAAATTAATAGGTCTTTCCCAGCTCACCAATATTTAGAGAAACAAATTCATGGCACTGAACTTGTATCATCTGTCTCAACCTTTAGGCAAAGACACTCAAGACACACTGTTAGGAATTAGAGCTGACTATTTAGGAGTATAGCAGTGACTTGCCTTGGCTGATAGTCTTGTAACTTCAATAACACGAAATTTTCTTCTGAAGATATGTAGATGTCTCCTTGCTATGAAGTCATGGTGTTCACAGTTTGCAGGCTATGTGTCATGTTTGAAGAAGAAAAGAACTTTTCATCTGATTTATTTGAGGTCTTGCAGCTTACTTGGTGCTGTACAGTCAAGTAAAATATTCTAGTAAATTCAAGTGTTTACATGCAATCACCAGCTATAGAAGATGAAATGTTAAGATGACAAATATATTCTATCCTGAGTTCTAACCCTTAAAAATTATCTATGAGTGAGAAACCAGTTTATATTATGCCAACACCTACCAGACTCTAACAAACTGTAATGTTTTCCTAGAAAAAATTATTGCTACTATTATAAAGACAAGATCTCATGTAGCCCAGACCAGCTTCAAGCTTCCTATGAAGCTGAGGATGACCTTGAACTTTTATTATTTTTCATTTAAATTAGAAACAAGCTTGTTTCACATGTCAATCATAGCTACCACCTCCTGCACTCCCCACCAACCCCGCCAAAACCCCACCCAATCCCCACTTCACTCTCCAGAGACAGGGAGATCTACAAAGTCTATTATATCATTCAGGGCAGGACGTAGGCCCTCCCCCATGTGTCCAGGCTGAGAGAGCATCCCTCCACATGGAAAGGGCTCCCAAAGTCCAATTGGATGCTAGGAATGAATACTGATCTATTGCCCCAAAGAATACCAAGGTTTCCTCACTGACACCCATGTTCAAGGTGTCTGGATCAGTTCCATGCTGACCTCTCAGCTATCAGTCTATGGTCCATGAGCTCCTCCTTGTTCAGCAGGTTTCACGTGCCGACTCTTGACTCCTTTATTCATCCATCATTCCTCTCTGTCACTGGTTTCCAAGAGTTCAGTTCAGTGTTTAGCTGTGGGTGTCTGCTTCTGCTTCCACAAGCCACTGGATGAAGGCTCTAGTATGGCATACAAGGTAGTCAGCAGTCACATTATCCGGTTAGGGCGTTTAAGGTAGCCCCTCCACTATTGCTTAGTTGGCCAGTTGGTGTCATCCTTGTAGATCTCTGGAGATCTCACTAGTGCCAGATCCCTCCTCAAACATATAATGGCTCCCCCTATTATAGTATCTCTCATCCTGCTCTCCTCCATTCTTCCCCCCAAATCAACTTTCCTGCTCCCCATGTCCTCTTCTTCCCACCTCTTCGCACCATCCCTTTTTCCCACCTTCCCCTATGTGGGAACAACAGACCTTGGCCAACAGCTATGAAGGCCTTTCACTTGTTTGGTTAGCAGAATCTCCAGATATTTTATGTTGTTTGGGCCTATTGTAAAGTGTATTGTTTCTCTGATTTCTTTCTCAGCCCATTTATCGTCTGTATATAATAGGGTTACTGATTTTTTTGAGTTAATCTTGTATCCTAACACTTTATTGAAGGTGTTTATCAGCTCTAGGATTTCCTGTGTAGCATTTTTGGGGACATTTATGTAAACTATCATATCATTTGCATTTGATTTCTTCCTCTCCAATTTGTATCTCATTTTGTTATCTTATTGCTTTAGCTAGGAATTGAAGTATAATATTGAAGAGATATGAGAGAGAGTTGGCAGCCTTGTCCTGTTCCTGATTTTAGAGGAATTACATTGAGTTTCTCTCCATTTAGTTTAATGTTAGCTGTTGGTTAGTGGATGATTTTTCAGATGTGTACTTGGATTCAATTTTATTGAGTATTGTTGGATCAATGATCATGAGGGAGATGGGTCTTTAGTTCTCTCTCTTAGTTGTGTCTTTCTGTGGCTTTGTGTAGCCTCATAAAAAGAGTTTTGCAACGAACCTCCTGCTTCTATTGTGTGCAACACTTTGACAGTATTGGAATGAGCTCTTCTTTGAATTTCTGGTAGAATTCTGCGCTGAAATCATCTGTGTTAAGAGAAGCTTTTTCTTTGAGAGTAGCCTTCCTGCCAGCCTGGTTCTAGAGCCCCATCAGTCCCAAATAAACACACAGGAGGCTATATTAATTATGAAGCTGCTGGTCTTGCTTGTTTCTTACTGGCTAGCTCTGACTTAACTAATTACCCCATAATTGTTAATCTAAGTATGTCTCTTACTGGAGAATAGTTCTGGGCTTCCTACCCCATGGCGTTACATGTTGACTCTTGTGTTTCTCCTTCCCAGAATCCTCTTGGGCTCCTAGTCCCTCCCATCTAGATTCCTATTGGCTCAACAGTACTTTATTGACAAATAACAAGCAAATAACAGGACTTCCCCAACACATCTGGGCCTGTGTTGTTTTTTTTTTTTTTTGGTTGGGAGATTTTTGATGACTGCTTCTATTTCATTTTGGGGTACAAGTCTTTTTTGTTTGCTTATCTGTTCTTGATTTAATTTTTGTAGGTTATATCTATGTAGAAAATTGTCCATTTCCCTTAAATTTCGAATTTTTTGAATACAGGTTTTCAAAGTATGACCTGAAGATTCTCTGGATTTCCTCAGTATCCATTGTTAGGTCCCTCTTTTCATTCCTGATTTTCTTAATTTTCATGTTCTCTCTCTGCCATTTGGTTGGTTTGAATAAAGGCTTGTCTTTCTTATTTATTTTCTTGAGGAACCAACTCTTAAGGAAGGTAACTACACTCAAAATAACATAGGCAAAAGGCAATCTAAATTTACCAAAAGCTAAAAGAATAAGCAGGGTGAATCCACAAACAATAACACCACCAACAACAAATCAACAACATACAAGAAATTAGCACTCAGTGGTCCTTAATCTCCCTCAATATTAATGGTATTAACTTGCCTATAAAAAGACACAGGCTAACAGAATGGATATGAAGACAGATCCATCCTTCTGCTTCATACAAGAAATATACCTGAACTTCACAGACAGACATTACCTCAAGATAAAGGTCTGGAATATGGTTTTCCAATCAAATAGACCCAAGAAACAAGCTGGTGTAGCTATCCTAGCATCTAACAAATTAGACTTGAAACTAAAATCAATCAAAAGAGATGAAGAAGGTCATTTCATATTCATCACAGGAAAAATCCTTCAGGATGAAGTTTCAGTTCTGAACATCTATGCCACAAATGCAAAGGCATCCTTGTTTGTAAAAGAAACACTATTAAAACTTAAATCACACATAATACCTCACACAGTTGTCTTGGGAGACTTTAATACCTTAGTCTCACCATTAGACAGGACCAACAGACAGAAACTTAACAAAGAAATGAAGGAACTAGCAGAAGATATGACCCAATTGGGTTTAACAGACATCTATAGAACATTCCATCCAAACACAATACCTTCTTCTCAGAGCCACATGGGACCTTCTCTAAAATCGACCATATACTTGGCAACATAGCAAACCTCAACAGGAACAAAAAAATTGGAATAACCCTCTTTATTTTATCATACCACCATGCTTTAAAGTTAGAATTGAACAACAACACAAATTGCAGAAAGCCTACACGCTCATGGAAATTGAACAATGCTCAATTGCATCATTCCTGGGTCAAGGAAGAAATAAAGAAATTAAAGTCCTTGAACTTTTGATCCTTCTTTCTTCTGCTTCTTAATTGTTGAAGTTACTGTCAATATTTTAGAAATTAAGAAATAATCTATTAATTTTTATTTTATTATATTTTTATTACTTAAAATTATATATTTATCATATTCTTACCCCCCAAGGACTTTCAGATCCTCTCCTCCCACTCATCCAACTTTCTGAAATAAACAAAATCCCAATAAAACAGCAATCCCCCAACCAAGGAAGTAAATTAAAAAAACACCTAAAAAGTAAAAACAAAAGCAAAAAACAGACCAACAACAATAGCAACAACAAAACCAAACACCTCACTGTTACCAAATAAAAGCACAAACAAAAAAAAAACTGTGAAGTCCATTAGACATTGGACAACTAACTACTCCTGAACAGGAGATTTGCCCTGGATTGCTTGATATACCCAGTATCACACTATTGGAGATAATTAATTCTTTTTATTCCTTCAGGTATTAATGACCATTCAATTGTTTACTTTTACCCCAATGGCTAAGTTTTCATTAATCCATTCACTATCAATCCATTCATATTTTTAAATATAACAAAATTATATAATAAGATAACTCAAAACTGCCACATCAATGCTGGACACGATAGACCCACAGGATAAGATTCTTAATCAGACACTCAGGAAGACCATCCAAATACTAAAATGAACTCATAATGTATCTGCAGAGGACCTGGTACAGACCCATGTAGACTCTATGCATGCTGCTTCAGTCTCTCTGAGTTCCTAGGAACATCACTCATTTTGATTGAGAAGGCTCTGTTTTTTTTTGTCGTTGTTGTTTTGTGTGTGTCCTCCATTCACTCTGGCTCTTATACTCTTTTTGTCTTCTCTTCTGTGGGCCTCTATGAGCTCTGAAGGGAGAGATTTGGTGAAAATTTCCACTTAGGGCTCAGTGTTCCAAGGTCTCTTATTCTCTGTAATGTCTGACTGTAGATTTCTGTATTTGTCCCCATCTGCTGCAGGAGGAAGCTTCTCTGATGATGGCTGAGAAAGGCACTGCTCTATGAGTATAGCAGAATGTCTTTAGGAGTCATTTATCACTATATTTATCTTTACTTTTAGAACAGTAATATTTGGTTTTATCCCAGGTGCCTATGCTATCTAATCCTAGATTTTTGCTCATCTAAGCATTGTTGGTTTTGGGTTCCATCTCACAGTGTGGGCCTTAAATAAAATCAGTTATTTCTTGATTATTCCCACAAGTAATGTCATCCCACCATTGCCCTAGAATATACTTCAAGTAGTACACCATTGTAGATAAAAGATCTGTGGCTGGTTTGGTGTTTATGTTTCTCTTTTGCTAGAGTGTAGAGTGCCTTTCTGTATCAGATACTCTTGGATTAGAATGCCTTTCTGTACCAGATACTCTGAGATGTGGAGTAGGGGCTTCAGGCTCTATGTTGACACCAGCTCAACAGCTCCATATTCAATGAGTTGTGTCAGTGTTGTCTTCAGCAATGTGGTTTTCTGTTATTTTGTATAGAGAAACCTTTAATGTTACCAACAGTTTGGTTTACTAAGAGATTTCTGAGGGGACCATTTGACCAACAATCCAGTTAGACGTAATCTATCCCTGATACTGGAAGACTCATTTGGTGACAAGAAATGATCAGTTGGGACTCTGTTTACATCACTATTTGGTTACTTAATTTAGATTGTCTTCATATATACATATGGAGTTTCAAGTATATTAGATTCCATATGATCCCTCAAGTATCCTGTAATTTTTGCTGTCTCTTTCCATATTCACTCCAATTCCTCCAATTCCCCACTTTATCTATTTCAGTCTCCCATCCATACACTCATAGCTATCTATTCAAATTCCCTTGACTATCTGTTCCTTGTAGTCCTGGATTTCATAGCTACTTTCTGTATGTAGCTCTACACTTGGGTATCATTGACTTAAGAGATGACATCCACATGTTAGTGATGAACATATACCATATTTGTCGTTTTGAATCTGGGATTTCTCACTCAGGATGATTTGTTTCTAGTTTAATCCATTTGCTTTCAGATTTCATGATATATTTTTTCTTTTCTTCCTTTTTTTAAACATCTGACTAATACTCTATTGTGAAAATATACCACATTTTGTTATCCATTTTTTCAATATCTGGGTATTATGAATAATGCAGTAATGAATATGATTGAGCAAGTAAGTGTATTTGTGGTGGGATAAAGTGTCCCTTTTATACAAGCCCAAAGTGGAATAGCTAGATCATGAGGCATAGATCTATTCTCAGCTTCCTGAGGATCCACTGTACTGATTACTTTAGTAGCTGTATGAGTTTACAAGTGCATAGACAATGAACTACAAATTGGTTTATTCTAGGTTTATCTATTCTAAACATTTATTCTATATAAATGTAGTAGTTGAAGTAATATAAAATTTAACTCATCATACAATTTTAATGTGTTCAAATAAGCAAAATAATTGTAAATTTCCTCAGATATATATGTAATAATTTCTCCTGTTTACACATTCTTTCTTGTTAGGTTATATAGCAGAGTCAACATAAGAAGACTTTGATCTCTTTACTGTTTTCCATGTTGTGTACTTTTATGAAAATACACATATTTGAGACATTAGGTCAATTGATTGATGAAAAAATGAAAAGAATATTGATTGAGACCTTGGAACAATCTGTTTGATATTGCTTGAAATTTTGATGCTGTGAACTAAATCTAAGTTCTTAGAGAACCTGAAACCTCCAGAGGTTGAAACGGCTTATGTGGGAGTGGGAGCTTATCTGGTGTTTTATTTTTGTCAGGGGCACCTGCTCTATTCTAAATCAAAGATGCGGTTGGGAGAATAACCATGATAATGCGTGCTAATTTGCCTGTGAAGCATTTCTCATCACATCAGATGCTAAACAGGAAGCTAACTCCAATATGTTTAAGTGGCAGACAATGTAATTTGAAATAACTGAAAATGGCATGGATGCTTCAAGTGTTTCTCAAGGTACACAAGTCAGTAGTACTTGACTATATTAGTAAGAAGCCTGCATTTTCCTGAGGCATCAAGGGACCCACTGCGAACTTCTCCTCTAAGGAGTTTAGTCATTTGGTTTCAAAGGCTTGTCATTTCAAGATTGAGACAGATTTAAAATTTCTCAAACACTTGACCTTTTTTTTTCTTTTACACTTGATCAACCCAGGCTAAAATTGAAAGCATAAAGAAAGACTTGAGAACAATTTCAAAGTTACTTAAAAATACCTTTTATATTTTAACTGCCATGCTGAACATTCATTTTTGTGTTCACAGTGAAGTTTAGGGAACTGAACTCTGTCTGCCTGAAATGGGCTCATGGAGTGTGTGTCTCCTTACTTTTATGGAGTACTAAAGCTATCTCAAATCAAAGACTGATTTAGAAATTAAATTATCATTGTGTAAAATATAAAAATATGATTCTAGTAGGTAAGTATAGGTGAAATATTGGTATGCTATTAATTTAGCCACTTCCTTAATAAATTGAACATTTTTTGGCCATAGTATGAAGCTGATCATCTTTTGTGTGCCTTAGGTCTATATACACATGAAATACAGAATTCGTGACAAATGACATTAGTAGACACTGAATGGGAATACTTATTTGCCACTGTGGTGGTGACATGTAGAATCGCAGTCTTTAGCTAGAGGCCACTGCGCTCTTAATAATGCAAGCAAGGTGTTCCATCTTCACCTCTAGAAGACCCATGAAAACTATGAATAAAAATAGCTGCCAAGGTTTCTCCAAACACTATTCATGACAGTGTGAGGAATATTGATTTTAAATGCCAAGAAATGAAATATCTTCTAAAGTGTTCATTTCAGTCAAAGTATTATTTTCCAAAAGAAAGTGAATGGGCTGTAAAGTGCTTCATAGTGCTAGTTGGTATTTTTCATATTTTCTTTATTTCAAGGAAACTTCCAAAGTAAGAAAACACTATCTCTGTCTCTGTTTCTCTATCTGTTTGTCCTATCTACTCTCCTTCCTTCCCTCTTTTCTTTTCCCCCTCCCATATCCTTCCACTTTATTATCTTACTCCTAAAGGGAAAAATACTCATTATATGTAAAAAAATAAGCTTTATGAGAATAAAATTGGTTTGAGTACTGATGATATTTTCCTATTTTAAACAGAATGTTAAGGCTAAATAAAGTCTGTAGAATATGAGACCTATAGAATAAAAGAGTATTTATCTTTGATGAATCTCAGCATTCACACTTTAGAACACAAGAGTTTCTATGGTGTGGCATTAATTATAGAATCAAGTGAGTCCTGTAATACTAACAGTATGTATTTAGACACAGTTAGTGCAAAATATTTCTGCATGGAAGGGTATAATTAGGTTGGCATGAATACTATGAATTGTTATAATTTGCAATGGATATCTTTTTTTAAATTAAGTTTTAGATAAAGGTAAAAAGTCAATTTGGCCTTTTAAAGTTTACAGTGTATGGCCTACTTATCACCTTTATGTTCATCTATTGGAGTAGTGATTAGTTGTATGCAGGACTCAGTCTGCGTCTTCTAATTAAACCTGAAAAGATACCTTTGCATGATTGACAGCAGTTTTCCTTTCCTTCTGACTTATGAAGTCCTCAAAACTGCCTCATAGGAATGAGATATATCATGAGAGAGAGACTACACGGAATCAAATAACTCCCATTTTCCCACATGCAGAATGTTAGTAAGACATTTCTAGTGCTTGATGGTCTTTTAAGCCATAGGAGGCAGTGAGTCCTGTATGACTGCTTCACAGGCACATCTTAGGAAATTTCTCAGATGGTCCAGAGAAGCACATCAGTGACCTGATTTGTGAGAGGATACAACACGTCCTTAATTCACTCTTTCTTCTTCTTCTTTGCACACATCCCACCAACTAGAATCATATTACAAAGGCACCCATACCAAAGCTTTTTACAAAGTCTTTTTTCTTCAAGGTCCAAGGATGAAGTAAGATAATTGAAAATTAGTAATATTTTTAGTGTGGTAGATTATGAACAGTTAAAATTAAATATTATTGAGGAATAACTAAATGTCATATCACTGTAAAAAATGTGAAAACTAAGATGGAAACTTGGAGGATATGAACTCTGGCCAAATGGGTGGAAAAAATTCCCCTGGTGATACTTACCTGGGTTTACAGTGTTCTTTAATGCAGAGTACCTAAGATAAAGTAGGTCCTTACACTGATCTGCAAAATAAAATCCAAAAGTTTACTCAAAGAGTGCTGTCATGTTTGTAACCTTAACATAGAACCAACAAAAAGAGGAAATTCTACCTCTAATTACATAATATGACATATCCATAAAACATCTTAACAGGTATACAGGTCTCGTGGTGAAGCCTGTAATATCAGTTACTCAGATGGCTGAGGCATGATGATGCTTACACAAGCCTTGTTTAGGTGATAGAGTAAACTCAGTACAGGGTGGACAATTTAGTGAGACCTTCTCAAAATAAAAAGTTTAAAGAGGCCTACAGATACAGCTCAGGGATTGCCTATTCTTAGTTCAATAATGAGCAGTGGATTGAATGAAGAAAAATCTTGTAATTGAATACTTAAATGATAAATGAATTTTTAAGAGATCAGAGAGCATACTTCATAATTTAGCATCCTTTTATCTTTTAAGTTCTCCCACCATGGTTTCCATATTATTGTCCTTGGTTCTATCTTGTCTGATTTTAGTTTTAAGGATAACTTCTCATATATGCTAGGTATTTTAGTGTATTCTATTACAAATTTAATAAAAAATCATGAGATGAAGACAACTTGCATGGTATATTTTACAAAACCTTCAATTTATTAAGAAAATGTTGCAATGGAAATTTTTGATTTAAGCTATGTTAACTCTTCAAAGATAGAAAGCCCATGTGGAATTTTTGCTATAGAAAGCTCAATTATTTTATTGTGTGGGTTTTCATTAAAATAACATAATTGACATAGTTTAGAAATTTTTTGGAGTGATATATTTATTCAGTGGAGTAGTATATCAAGATTTGCCCTAAGTTAATTCAAAGAAGTTGAAAATAAATGAAACTTTGCCCTAAGACAAATTTACAAAACTTAAAATATAAGTGCTGATGTTTTTCACGCTAAGATTCTATACTTTCTGTGTGTTAAATTCTAATTTGTTGAACGTAAGATATGATTTAAAGGTAACAGAGATCCCTCTTTTGATATCACTTGACTATCTTGCGGGTTGAACTAAGAAATTAAACAAAGAGATAGTATTGTTAATTGTGCACATTAGGCCTTTACTAAACTATATTGCTAACTAAAATCACTTCCAACATTTGTAATTTTCCTGTTGAGCAGGTAGAGGTGTGCAAAAGTTTTCTACAATGGATCTCAAACTTCACCAGAGAAAGGAGAAAAGCAGTGTTATTATTGTGTATCCCCTGATGCTGCATAGGAAGTTTTGAAACAAGAATGTCTGCTGTTTTGCCACTCTGCCAAGAATGCTTGTGGCCTCAGAAAAGCATTAAGCATACCTGCCTGACTCAGGGACCCCAGAAGCTACAGAGACCTTGAAGTTGAACACTGCTTACTGCCTTTGAGTGAAGTGCACATTACATTCCTGCTGCCATTCTGTGTAAGCTTCACCATGAAGAGTCCTGGATTCTTTAGTAGAATTAAGAAAAACACAGAGTGATCTCTTCTTGGGCAGTAATTCCATGAAAAAGATTAAGAAATATTTTTGCTTATACAAATAGGCAATGAGAAAACTACAATAAAATTCAGAAGCTGAAATCTCAGAACAAAGGCTGTGCACAGTGACTATAGGAATTATTGAATTTACTCAGCCAGTGAGGGCTGCACAGGAGAAGCACAGAAACCTTCTCCTAAAGAAGGCAGGAAAGCAAATAGAAGGAACACTAGGAGAATGATTATGTAAAGACTAGGGAAACCTGAATGTTGAACTGCTAGAGAAAACATAGGCAGTACTCTACATGAGGATTCTGAACAGGATTTAATGTGCCCAGATATTAACATCAATAATTAGCATATGGGACCACAAAACTAAACAGCTTCTCTACATCTAAGAAAGCAATCACACGGGAAAAGAAAGCCCACATAGTTGGGAAGAATATTTGCCAGCTATACATCTGACAGAGAATCAATATCCAGAATAAATATACAAAGAACTCTAAATAGAGTCCAGAAAACAAAACACCCAATTAAAAAAAAGTGGATTATGCACAAAAAAGAAACAAATACAGCTAGGAAACATCACAAAAATTATTTATTGTCCTTAGTGTTTAGGGAAAGGGTTAAAACAACATTGGGATTTGGCCTGACCTCAATAAGAATGGGTAAAATGAACACAACTGACAACAAAACCTCATGAAGTTGTGAAGAAATAAGAATCCTCATTCACTGTTGATGCCATTGTAAACTGATGCAGTCCCTTGGGAAACCAGCATGAAGAATCCTCAGAAAACTAAAAATAAATCTCCAACATGACCCAGCTATTCCACGTTTTGGCATATTCCCAAATGATTCAACATACTACTTCAACAAATATTTGCTCAGCAATGTTATGGCTGCTCTGTTCACAATACCTAGAAAGGGAAACAATCTAAATGCCTTCAACCTATGAATAGATAATGAAATTGTGGTGCATATACAAAATGTAATTCTACTTTGTCTTGGTGAATGTTCTATTGTTTGAAGAGAAACTATGACCAAAACAATGACTTTATAAGAAAACTATTAATTGGGGTTTCCTTGTAGCTTCAGAGTTTTACGCTATTATAAGCACAGCAGGAAGCATGATAGCAGTCTGATATATATGGTACTGGAGAAGAAGCTGTTAGTTCTACATCCAGATGCACACGCATCAGGAAGAGAAAACCACTGGTCCTGGCTTGACTTTCTGAAACCTCAAAGCCAGGTGGCAGAATTCCTCCAAAAAGGCCACACATATTCAAACAAATAGTGCCAACCCCAGAGCATAAAAATATATGAACCTATGGGGTTCATTCTTAATCAAACTACCACCTACTTAGTTGTAAAGAAAAATTAAACCATAGACATGGAAGGTAAATGGTTAGATAGATTTAAACAATATTATACTGACGAAGGTAACACAGAACCAGAAAATAAATGCTACATGTTTTTTCTTATTTATGAATATCAGCTCTACGTACTTAGATATGAATATATGACCTGGAGTAACTGCAAATACAAGGAAATTAAAAGCAGGTCATGGTGGATGGGAAGAGAAGGAACTTTAGAAAGGAGAACAGCAAGACACAGGCTCTAAGAATGGAAAAAATGCAGAGTTGGGGGAGGGAAGGCTTACTGTGGGAGCCAGAGGGGAAGATAATACAGAGGGATCAGAAGGGAGGGAGAAGGTATAAATAATTCTAAGGATATTTTAAATAGACAGAGAATCATATTATTTTCTGCTCACTTATAATTGCATTTTTGTGCATATCCATACTTATGTGTATGTTTTTATTTAAACTAGAAACAAGCTTGCTTCACATGTCAATCCCAGCTCCCTTTCCTTCCCTTCCTCCCTTGCCCCCTCAGCACCCCCAGCCACCCTCCCAATCCCCACTCCATTCCCCAGGGAGGGTGAGGCCCTTCATGAGGGATCTCCAGAGTCTGTCATATCATCCAGGAGAGAACCTAGGCCCTCCCCCAAGAGTCCAGACTGAGAGAACATCCCTCATTGTGGGATGGGTGCCCAAAGTCCATTTGTATGCCATAGATAAATACTGATCTACTACCCAAGGCCCCATAGATTACCTAGGCCTCCTCACTGACACCCACATTCAAGTTGTCTGGATCAGTCCCATGCTGCTCTCCCAGTCATCAGTCTGGGGTCCAAGAGCTCCCCGTTGTTCATGTCAGCTATTTCTGTGGGTTTCACCAGTCCAGTCTTGACCCCTTTGCTCATCACTCTTCCCTCTCTGTCACTGGATTCCAGGAATTCACTTCAGTGTTTAGCTGTGGGTGTCTGCCTCTGCTTCCATCAGTCACTGGATGAAGGCTCTAGGATGGCATATAAGGTCAAACTCATTATCAGGGAGGGGCATGTTTTTTTAATGAACCTATGACACTTCAAATGACAATGCTCCCCTAACAGTACTTGATTATATTAGAAAAAATTCAGTGTCTAGTTTAAGAATCCTCCTTTGCACTTGTTCTGAGAAGTCCAAGGTATTCCCCATATAATATTCCTCGCTATTGCTATTGACCTTGGCTTCCTATAGGATTGTGAATGTAAAATCCTAATGTTGATACCACACACAGGGGACACCAGACTTGGAAGAATCTAGTGTTGACTGACCTAGAAGCTTTTTTCTGGAAGACTAGCCCTCATAATAGCAGACAGAGCTATGCAATCTGCCACGGGAGAAAATAAACCACGTGTTCACCCAGTTGTAAAGCTTAAGAATCCTAACAATGACCATCCAGTAACTGATAGAACCAGATTCAGAGACCCATGGGAAAACATTGGCCCATATTTGGGGAGTCCCGATGAGGAGAGAGAGGATGGATCATAGGAAACAGGGCATGTCAGGAACATTGCAGATAAACCCACAGAAACTACTCCCTGGCTCATGGGAACGCAGAGTCTGAACCTACAACTAGGGAGCCTGTAGGGGACTGACCTAGGTCTTCTGTGATAGTTGTGTAACTTGTTTCTATTTGTGGGTCTCCTAGTAATGGGAACAGGGAGTGTCCTAGGTTCTGTGACAGGCTCTTGGGAACCACCCCTCATGCTGGCTTGCCTTGCCCAGCTGAATACAAGGGGAGGTGTTTAGTCTCATGGCAGCTTGATATGTCATGTTTTGCTGAAGCCCACAGGAGGCCTGCCCTTTTCTCAATGATTACAGAGAAAGGGTAGATTAAGGGGAGGGATGCAAAATAAATATGTTAAAAAACAGAATGGAAAAGTATTGCAAAATATTCAATAATGTGCCACTGAAAACAGATGTTGATATCACCATTATCCAAGAATCTTGGCTTCATCATTGGCCTCTTAGGAGGTAGATATTCATCTCTTAGTGACTGGAATGCCATCTCATGTAAAGCAAAGCACAAGATGGGTTGAATGTACAGGGCCAGAAGGACACCGAGAAAGGCTGAGGCCATATGTGGCTAATATAGCAGTAAATCTTTGTGTTCATGTTCTGTTGCAGCAATTAAATACCCAACTTAACATTCCTCCAGAATAAAAAATGAGCCATAAACCAACTCATGTTTATGGAAAAAAGTGTTATAAAGCAATATACAAAACAGACACCGACAATCCAGGCTGTACAAAAACAGAATAAAATAAGTGTTGAACTCATAGAGGGATCAAAAGCCCTAGTCTTAAAATGGTTAACCAACAATCCTATCTGGGTGGTGCCATGGCCTGGGAAATTCATAGAAGCTAGAAGCTCCTGAACAGCTGGTCAGGAACAGCTAAATGCTAGACATATACAAGAATGTACCAGCCCTTGGAATTCTTATGTATTTGTTATTAAAAAGAAATCAGGAAAATGGAGAGTGCTTACAGACCCGAGAGCCATTAATAAAGTAATTCAGCCAATGCACTCTCTACAGCCTGGAATGCCATTGCCTTCTTTAGTACCTAAAGATTGGCCTATTATAGTTATTGACTTAAACGACTGTTTCTTTACTATACCTTCACAAGAAAAAGATAGGGAAAATTTGCCTTCGCTGTGCCTAATTACAATAACTCACAACCTGCTAAATGATATCAGTGGAAGGTTCTCCCACTGGGAATGTTAAATAGCCCTACCCTGTGCCAATATTTTGTACAACTATCATTGGAATTAATATGTAAGAAATTTCTTCAATCTATATTTTATCATTACATGGATGATATTTTTATCTGATTCAAATATAGATAATTTAGAAAGAATGTTTGAAGAAGTAAAGAAAATTTTGCCTTGTTGGGGATTACAAATTGCTCCTGAACAAACACAAAGAGGAATTCTATTATTTAGGCTATAAAATAAGTTTACAAAAAAATTAGACCCCAAAAAGTACAAATTATGATAGATCAATTGCAGACTCTTAAAGACTTTCAGAGATTGCTAGGAGATATTTCCCATCAACAGCACATTATTGGGATAAAACCTGATCAGCTAATACATTTAAACAAAATGTCAGATGGAAACACAGACTTAAATAGTCCCAGGGAATTAACAGCTGAAGCTGAGAAAGAATTGGCATTGGTGGAAGGCACATTACAAATGTTATATGTGGATCATGTAGATCCAAAGCTCAAGTGAATTCTAATCGTATTACCCTCTAAGCATTCCCCTACAAGAATTTTAATACAGAGGGAAGATATTATCTTAGAATTGATCTTTTCAGCACATAAACCAAGTAAGAAATTAAAAACGTATGTGGAAAAGTCTCTGAGTTGATTTTAAAAGGAAAATTGGGACTTTGTCACCTAGCAGGAATAGATCCAGCAGAAATTATAATACCTTTTACTAAGGATGAAATTGAAATACTATGGATAGAAAGTGAACCCTGGCAAAGAGCTTGTAGTAATATTTTGGGAGTGGTCAACAACAATTACCCCAAAAGCAAGAGAATTCAACTTATAAAGAGGACTAACTGGATACTTCCTTTCATTGTAAAGGAAACACCAATAACTGAAGCCCCTACATTCTATACTGATGCAAATAAATCAAGAAAGGCAGGTTATAAATCAGAAAATTTAAGCAAAGTTGTTCTAAGTCCTTATAATTCTGTCCAAAAGTTAGGTTTACATGCTATTTTCATGGTGTTAATGGATCATAACGAACATCTCAACATAGTTACTGATTCACAATATGCAGAAAGAATTGTTCTACATATTGAAACCACTGAATTTACACCAGATGATATAGAATTGACTTCATTAATTATTCAGTTACAAGACAAAATCAGGAACAGAAATCATCCCATTTATATACAACACACATCTGATCCCATACGGGTCTGCCAGGCCCTCTAGCAATAGGTAAAGATGAGATCGATCAACTATTATTGATAGGATATGTGCTGAAGGCATCAGATTTTCATAAAAAACATCATGTCAATTTCAAAGGTTTGAAAAAAAGACTTTTCCATCACTGGGCAAAAAGCCAAGGAAATTATAAGGAAATGTCCTACTTTTTCTTTATACAACCAAATTCCCCTGCCTGCAGGAAAGTTCCCAAAGGGTACACAAAGAAATGAAATGTGGCAGAGAGATGTATTTCATTTTGTAGAATTTGGAAAATTAAAATGTGTACACCACACCATTGACACCTATTGAGGTTTTACAATGGGCAACTACTTTTGAGTTCAGAAAAGGTTGATTCAGTAATTACATATTTGCTAGAAGTTATGCCCATAATGGGTATACTTGAACAAATAAAAACAGACAATACCCAAGCATATGTCTCTAAGAAAATGAAACAGTTTTAGATTATTATAATATCAAGCATATTACAGGTATACCACATAATCCTCCAGGGCAGGCAGTTATAGAAAGATCAAATAATGATATGCTAAATAAACAGGAAGGGAAAGAAAAGAACCCCTAAAATAGATTGCATAGTGCTTAATTAACATTGAATTTTCTGAATGCAAATGAGACAGGAACAACAGCTTCAGGGAGACATTGGATAATAGAGAAAACTGCAGAATTAAACCAACCAGTATATTTCAAAACTGTGTTGACTTACAAATGGAAACCAGTACATATGTCATATTGGGGAAAGAGGTTTTGCTTTTGTTTCCACAGACAAAGAAAAAAATTTGGATAACATCAAAATTGATAAAGACTAGTTTGGAACACAACACCTCTTAACTAGAAGAAATGATAGTTCTTCAAACAGCATGGTTGTTAAATCTAAACTATCCTGTAATATTAACAAATGATTTTCCAAGGAGAACTTCCCCAAAAAATTAGGGTTGGGGAAATGTTTTATATTTTTCATCTTTCCAGAAAAATAAAAGGAGTCTAGCTAAGGAATCTGGAGACCACTGGACATATGAGACATCTGGAGAAAAGGGACAAAACATCTAGAAAAATTGTTTCAAGGACAGGGTAAATTGGCCTTTTGTTATAGCATATTTATGGTTTCCAGTCCTTCAAGTTACCCTGGCTCACAGAATGTCTGTCAGATGTGCTAAGCCTATTGGCTGAAGATGGATGTTCCAATATTGCAGAGCAATCTTGTGTCACTGTTCAGTCAGCCAGCTGTTCTGTCATTTCTCACATTCTAGGAAGCTGCTTGCTTGTACTTCCTATTTACTTAGTTAATATTATTACCTTATTGGGTCTCTGAGGAAGTTGAAGACTAAATAGTATAGTTATAGTTTTCCCTGCTTACCAGAATCAGTACAGAAACTTACTATAAATGTATGAAGTGTAACAGGTTTAAAAGTCATTAAAAGATAATTTGATATGCATGTTAGAATTGAAAATAAATTATGTACAACACTTTGGACTCATCAAGAAGGTATAGACGATAGAGTAGTTTTCTCTGAATTTATCATATACTTATGACTAGACGTTGTACTTATTGCCATGTATATATTGTATATACTTATTCTTCTTACTGTACATAGTATTTCTCATATTGGCTATAATAGTTTTTATTTTTTAGTCATAAAAGGGGTATATGTGGTAATGTTTGCACAAATATAGCCTGTCTGGGGCTCAGAGAATGGAGCTTGCGACTAGCTAACCATAGTGGTCAGGTGGTCTGTATAGACAGGCAGGAAGTTACATAGCTGGGCATAAACTGCTGCTAGCTAACCATGGAGGTCTGGATGTCTGTGCAGATAGGAATGAAGTAACATAGCTGGGCAGTAACAGTATATAAGCAAGTACAAACAGGAAATTGCTCCCTTCTCTGTCAAGACTCTTAGGAGGTAAGGTGTGCTGTGGCTTGTTTCTTTTTTCTGATCTCTCAGTATTTCCCTCTATATCTGACTCCAGTGTCTTATTATCTAGATCAATTAAGGACTCCATTATATTCTGGGTGTGATTTATACCATGTAAATTGGACTTAATAGGAGGGAATTCACACCTCATATTGTAAACCTAGATTACTATCCATATATGGTGAGCATGAGGACCGTAAAAGACCCAAATACTGCCAGTTCCCTAAATCAGTATAAGGCCTATGCATAGTTCTCCTTATGCCTATATGCAAGTGTGTCCTTCATCAAAAAAGTGTCTTCTTTGCTACAGAAAAAGTCTATTATAGACATCATAACTTGTCAAAATCTGTGAAACAACTGATGGTTGGTTGCCTAACATCAGTCAAAACATATAAAATGAAACCTAAGGCTCAGGGGTTGTCATGAAAGAACAGGCAGAAAGATTGTAGAAGCCAGAAGACCAGAGTATTCACTGCAAGAGAGTGATAATATATCAACAATGATATTGCCTAAACAAGAGCTGTAAACTGACAGTACTAGTTAACAGGACAACATGAATAGGATATGTCTCAAAAGGTCCTGTTCCCAGATGAAAAACTACAGGCACTAAGTGATTATTGAGAGTACAAGCAATTTGTCTCCTCCAGGAATGAGCTCCCTGACAGGTGATCCAACTCCAACTGTAAGACTTAAACACATATATAAATTAGTGACACTAAATGACTTCTGCAGATGTTTGTATTTTTGTGTGTAATACATAGTAATTACATTTAAAGAATAAAATCCATGACTTTGAGGAAGAGTGGGAGTGCATTGAAGGAGTTGGATGGGAAGGAGAATGATATAAATACAGTACTCATTTATGAATTTCTAATATGTATATATAGTAAGTTATATATTACATATGTTAATACAAAACAACAACAAAAACCAGGTAAAAACACTTGAAAATCAAATACTTAATGGCAAACCCATTCTTTCAGAATTGACTTTAAAATTAACAACCTGGTTTTCAATACACATCACGATAATACAGGCACATCTGTGATTTGGATATTGCTCCTCTCTGCTTATATCAATGCAAACATCTTTTACATTATATAGGAATGTTGTCTAAGTTTAGGTAAAGCAGTGTTACATAATTCTATGGAATAATGTGGCCTTTGATTTTCTTAACTTTTTATTTTCATATGTTCCTAAGACATGGAAGCAATAAGCATATTGAATATTTCAAATATGATGAGTCTTTGCAAAATTTCATTTGCTGAATATTAACTCCTTTCTATTTAGTAACTACAGCAACATGAAAGTAGCCCAAAGATGTTATACATAATACAGAAGTCATGCATATTTGAGTAGAATCTTCTTGTTAGTCATGCTTACCAATATCCTAGATTCAATTATGCAACCCAGTATTATTCAACTTGTCCTTCAGGGATTGTGAACACAACACCAATGAAAAACAGAGATGATATCAGAGTTAAAGCAAAGGTTACCTTAAAATATTTTATTGGAGAACCCAACAACTGCACCCAAATACCAGCTCTTCTGCCTTGAACCTTCAGTTACTATGAGAGCCAATCGCTGGCTTCCAAATAATTTAAGGATTGATTTCTATAAGTGATATGGCCCAGGTATGTGGGAGTCTTTGGCAATAGCATATTCCTTGAGAGTAAGGCAATCAAGGACAACTGTTTTAATGAAACTTTGAGCTTTAAAAGAGCAATTGCACGTTATTCAGCAAGTAGTCAAAACAGCCCTATAGCTCAGATCACTTCAGGTAGGAATAGGATAATGGAAGTACACGGAAGAATGCACCTTAAGATCAAGGGCTGTGAGACCATGGAGACACTTGGATAGAGTTACAGTTGTAATAAGAAGTGATGTCTAAGTAGCATCATAATTGGGAGAGGGTGGGACAGTGTGGAAGATGATTCTATAATAAAATTGATAAATATGCAGGTAGGATAACAAGAGATCTTCACTAGTCCTTTCATTCCTCTAAGTCTAATCCCCTGGTTTCATCCACAGGTCTCAATCAAAACTTCTGCTATGCACTATTCTCATTCCCTGACCTCATAAACAGATTCTGGTGAAACACCCACTTTTCTGCCCCCTTGTTAAGTCACTCCACTATCCCAACCCATCCCCATTCCTAAGCCTCAAGTCCCAATGCCAAGAAACGCATTTTTTTTGAAACTTGAGTGGCAACAGCTATCATGTCTAAAGAAAATTTCCTACCAGGCAACACACAGTCATTACACTCTCCTAAAATCTAGAGAGTAAACAGAAACCAAATAATAGAATACCCACACAACATAGACCGGATATCAAGTGCCTAGAATTACATCCTTCCCCATCCTAGATGCGAAGAAACCTCAGTAAAACCATAATAACACTCAGGATAATATATCTCCACTAGAGCCCAGCAACCGTACCACAACAGGCCTTGAATATTCAAACCTTTGTGAAGCACCAATAAAATATCTTAAAACAGCCCTTATGAGTATGATAATGTTCTTCAAAGACTAAAAATGAGTAAATCTCTTAAAGACATATTAACCCCCACACAACAAGAGTTGGGGACTCTCATACCCAAAGCTTTCCAATAGACAGGTCATCCAGACAACTAAACAGAGAAATGGGGGAGCTAATTGAATCTATAAACCAAATGAACATAACAGATGTCCACAAAATCTTTCACCTAAACATAAAAGAATACACCTTGTTTTTAGTGCCTCATGGAACTGTCTTCAAAATTGACCACCCACTGGGAAACAAAACAAGTATCAACAGATTTAAGAATATTGAAATAACACTCTGCATCCAAGATGTCCACCACAGATTAAAGTTGAATATCAAAAATAACAACCAGAAAGCTTATAAACTGATAGAAACTGAACAACTCTCTACTGAGTAAAATATGGGTCAAGACACAAATTACGAAAAATCAGTCTTTCTAGAATTGAATGAAAATGATTATACAACAAACCCAAACCTATGGTAATATAGTGCAGGCTTTTCTAAGAGGCAAGATCATAGCACACATTTCCTCCATTGCAAAAGAGAAAAAAGTCAGATCTCATACTAGCAAATTAATAGGACACCTGAAATCTCTAGAACCAAAAGAAGAATCACACCTAAAAGTAGTAGATGGCAAGAAATAATGAAACTCAGGACTGAAATCAATAAAATTGAAACAAAAGAAGAATAAAGAGAATGAATGAAACAAACAGTCCATTCTTTGGGAAAAATCAATAAAATTAACAAACCCCTAGCCAAATAAACTTAAAAGGCATACAGAAGATACAAATTAACAAAATTAGAAATGCAAAGGGGTCACAACCACAGACAACAAGGATATCCAGAACATCATAAAGATAACGTTTTAAGAAAATGTATCCATCCAATGAAAATCTAAAAGAAGTAGATATTTTTCTTGATGCATACTGTTTACCAAAGTTAGATAAAGATCAGATAAGCAATTTAATCAGATTTATAATCCCCAGTGAAATAGTCATTAAATTCTCTAAGCCAAAATAAGAATTCTGGGCCAGGTGATATTAGTGTAAGTTAACAACAGACCTTCTAATAACAGTGCCAATAATCCTCAAATTATTCCACAAAATAGAAACAGAAGGGGTATTGCCCAGTTTACTTTACAAAGACACAGTTAACCCAGATAACCAAACCACATTCAGAACCTATAAAAAAAGTATCCCAGAGATGCAAGGAGATTTTAATTTGCATACAAAACAAACTGAAAGAAAAAAATCAGACTATCATTTCATTAGATGCAGAAAAGGCCTTTGACAAAATCCAACACCTCTTCATGATAAAAGTCCTAAATATTACTAATACATGGGCTATCCATCATAGTCAACATCAACTTAAATGAAGAGAAACTCAAAGCAATCCTACTCAAATCGGTGACAAGATAACATTGTTCACTTTCTCCATAACTATACAATATAGTACTTGAGGTCCACCTATAGCAATAGGGCATCTTAAGGACATCAAAGGTATACAAATTGGAATGGAACCCTCTGTATATATTATAGATTTGTAGCTTGTATTCTTGTGGGACTCCTAACAGTAGGAGGAAGAGCTGTCTCTAATTCTTTTGCTGGCTTTTGAAATCCTATTTTTCATACTCCATTGCCTTGTCCAGCCTTAATATGAGGGAAATTGCCAAGTCTTCCTGCAACTTGATATGCCCTGCTTGGTTGGTGTCCATGAGAGGCATGCCCTTTTCTGAATAAAAATGGTGAAGTCATGAAAAAAATCTATCAATCACTTGTGATTCAGAAAAAGTAATTCATCATCTAATAAATTAATTTTGAATTATTAATAGAAGGGAATGCCTGCATCTTCTGCTTATGAGACTGCACAGCTTTTCCCATGTACTCAGAGCCTGTGCAAAATTATTCACATGCACATGGAGACACAGTAATAAAAGTTCATGGTCACACATTTTTACATCATGGTTATCTCACAGACAGAAGTTCATATACACATATAGAGGAACATTGACAATGGATATCCCACTACTAAGGATGATTGTCTAAATGAGACTGTGGGTAAAGAAAGGACATACCAATGGGCAGAAGATGAGTGGATGCAGTCTGATTGGAGATACGTTTGGTGACTCTAAAACATTCCTACACTTGATTTTTAGATCTTCCCTCTTAGAAGATGTACAGAATGTAGTTTTATTCCATTTAACTGTGAGTGGCCCTTATATACCTTGTAAAAAGTAAAATTCAAGGGAAATGTATGTCAATGTCCTAATTCCAAGTTCTGTTGATCATCAGTTATACATCTTCTGCAGGTCTCTGGGCTTGTCCTTGGAACCTCATGTGTATGCTGTCAGGAAGCCGAAGCCATATGAATATACCATTGGTAGAAGTGTTGGCTGAAAACTTCTGCTGATCTTCTAGCTGACGGTCATCATCTATCTCCAGAAATGTAAATAAGAATGGTGTCAGAAGAACCCCAGCCCCACTCTCTAACCAAGCCTCATGAGAGTTGCTGAGTGATAACTACCTAGATGAGTTATATCAACTCCCTGAACCATGAGCAACAGGAATAATAAATGATCATGACTTTTTGTACCACAAAATTTCAGACTGCTTGTTATGTAGCATTAGATAACCACAGCATTCAGTAAAACAATCAAGATATGACAGGTGCATTAGCTGTATGGGAAGAAATCAGCAGACCAGAAATGAAGGTTCATTCTATTTTCCAAGAAATGAAAAGAAGAAAAGAAGGCTTGAGAATTATTATTGACTTTTTTTCCTGTGGCAATGATTGAGAAGGAGGAATTTCAAATGAATATAAATTTTAACATTTCTACACAGAAGAGACAGATGATGACTTTTTTATAAAGCATCATGGAAGGACTTTATGTTCTGCTATTACTCTTTTGTTATAGGGTATAGTTCCTCTCTTTGGAACAAGATTCTCATTTGTCACTTACATTAATAAGCATATCTCATGTCTCATAACTAAGCCCGTGTATTTTTGCACAGTCATTTAGATGTTTGTTATACACTTATTAATTAATAGGTATTTTCTGGAGATAGTAGTTAATAATACTTAAGCCTTATCTCAATATATTTATAAGAAAACCTATGGGGAAGTCAAAGAAGTAAACATCAGTAATGATACAGTATGTCAAACTCCCTTAGATAATTACAAGGTATAGGATGTCAAAAGGGTCATGTCTTTCGCTGTTGAGAAAAGGCTCAGGTGGTGGTTGTCAGTGACAGATCCTTAGACTGAGTTCAGATTATACTCACTCCTGATGGGAAGGGGCTGAGAGCTCATTCAGTGGGCTCTAGGGTAGATGAAACTTGTGGTAAAGAGGAGAAAGTTTGGGCAAAGTATAGAATGTGCACAGATATGGAGGCAAAATTACAAAGAATGCATTCTGGAAACTGTGTCAATATTGCTGAAGCAGAGATCACAAGGCAGAGGACAAGGCAGAAAACCACTATTGCCTTAGCCATGCTAATAATTGTATGCTTTATCCCCAGGGATTTGGGAAACCATTGAGTTCCTTTCATGACAAGAGATCACACTGACAAGATGTGACCGTAATGTGGAGAATATATCTGAGAGAAACAGACCCAATTAGCTTTAGGAAGAACAGGTCCAGTGTATGTATGTCAGAGTACAAAGCCGATGGTGATACCCATGTGGCATTTTGGATCAAATGTCCTCTATTTTGTAAAAGCAGAGGGTGCTTTGATAAGCTTGCCACACATTTCAACCACAAATGCTCTCCTTTAATGAGAAATGTCTGCCACAGCAGTAACTTATGTGAAAACAAAGCTTGGTATGTATGTATCTGTGTCAAATGAATATTCATGCTTCATGAGTCATTCTAACATTTTTATAGTATAACCTTGAATGAAGAGGTCTGGGCACTACTGATTTGAAAATGACAATCCTTGGCATATGATCCAATGTTGCATTGCAAATTGGAATTTGTTCAGACCTTTTTGGGAGTGGTTCCTTCAATTAGAACAGCATGTATGTGTGACAATGCCAGTGTGATTTGTACTAAATTACTATTAAAAAATAGTAATTTACTTTTAAGCATCATTGATATGCAAGTGTGTGGACATAAATGTAAGCGTATGAATATATATGTAACTGTATGGACACATAACATTGTATGATATTGATGATTTACATGCACACTTATTGATGCATAAATATGGGAAATATCTAAACTGAGACACTCAATAAAATCTGCTTCTAATGCATTCTATGTACATTCAATGAGTAATTAAAATAATTCTTTGCCAAAAGAGTAGCTGATTTGATGGGACAACTGCTTTTTTTCTGCTAGGAGCAGAACAAATTAACATCACTGTGGGGAATGAAAAGAAGCGGTTTGCAGCAATTCATATAATAAATAACCATAGTAGCAGTAGCTATTGTCATTGAGCCAAAATGCTTTAATTTAAATCATTTATACTAATTACTGAAATTGCTAGGGAATCGTTATGAATAAGTATTTATAGAAGCTGAGAGAGAAATTCAGTGTTGCTATAGACTTCACATTCATATTCTTCATTTCACTTTATTTTTAAATGTTGTTATAAAGAGAGACCCAAGATTTGAAAAGGAAGGTCAGGGCAATGACAAACAGGACATTCTTCCATCAGGCTTAGCGATAACTATTTGTTTTAAACTAAGAGAGTAGAAACTTACTACTTTACAAGTCACTTGTCTTTCAATCTTCAAGATCCAAAATGCTTCGCATGTGGTTCCAAGTTGAATATAAATCTGGCAAGAAATGAGTGGGGGTTTCCTCTGCCAGATACTCTGCTTCAGTTCATCCTTTGCAAGCTGCTTTCAATTCACATCATTCCTAAGTGAGTTTATTCAGGCTTCTAAAGGTTGCACAAAAGATTGTCAGCGAGGATACCTGACGGTAGAGTGGAGACAAAACTGCATCCAGCTGTGGCAATATCGGACAGCCTTCAGAAGATCTCCTAGCTATCTCAGGAGGCTGAAGATATCACCTTTCTAGTAAACGGCATAAATTCAATATGAGGTCGATATGATCAGAATCTGAATTTTATGGTCCCCCAATGATATTGTTTTTGAATTGGAGAGAACTGGGGACTTGTGTACTCTCATAACTCTCTTAAGAGAGGAAACATTTAAAACAGAGAAACAAAGTCTTAGTGTTATCTCTTTATTATTCAGGCAGTTAAAACTAGAATTCACAGTTTTTTAGTCAAGCTGGAAATCCATTTGTGTGACATGAGTCACATTCACAAATGAAATGTGTATAGAAATCAAATATGTCCCATTGTGTCATGGTTGAATTTTTAGATTCACTTGTCAGAATATAAAGTTTTGAATACATTCCTTTGTGTTTTATGCTTTGATTTTTGAGATTTGTTATTTTTGCTGTGTTTTCATTATTTTACTATAGCAGGAATGCAAATGACAAAATGAACCAGTATTGTAACTGAAATGCAAAAAAGCACAGTGCAATATATAATATATGCCCAACGTAAAATTAGTTTATTTTGCAAGAATTTATTTTTCTGTATCAGAGATTTACTAAACTTTTATAATCTATTCTTAGATATATTTCTTTTCTAATATGCGAGTATTCTGTCAGCTATGTTTAAACCAAGATTCTCAAATTAGGGCCAACATACATTCTTATTTAAATAGAAACTGTCATTTAAATTTTCTGTTTGATTTAGTTTCAGAATATAATTGACCTCAATCTTCAGAATTTCTATGAATTAATGTATTATACATATAACCTTGGTAGTTTTACTCTTTTCCCATTGACCAGCATCTTTTCAGTTTTAGTGCAAAGCTCATGTCAAGTTCCTTTCTTAGAGGCACAACAAATTTAAAACGAGTTTTATTCAATCAGGGGAATGTATACATGTGACATGTGTATGAGTATATGTGCAGGCCAGATGTTGCCACGTGAAATTCTGTCTCAATTCTTTATACCTTATGTTTTGAGGTTGAATCTCTTAGTGAACTGGGGAGTCTAGGTATAGGGTGGACTAGGTATGCCATGAGCTCTCAGATCCTCTTCTTTTTCCTTCTTGGAACTGGGATTAGAGGTATGTATCATGATATCTGGCTTTTTATGTGTGTCTTGGGGATCTGAATTCAGCTCCACAATAAAGCTTATGCATCAAGTACTATTTGGGCTGAGTAAACCCATTAGTTTCGAAACAGCTTTTAATAATGTATTTCACATAGTTATTTTCAGTTTTATAACAAGTCTAGGGCTCAGAAAGATGAAAGTCTTTGTCATAGTTCCACAAATTATTTTTATAATTACCTGTATTATGATTATACAGTTTTAAAAATCCTGTTTATTTTTTCATTAATTTTTATTTAATTAAAAGCAATCTTATTTTACTTATCAATCCCAGTTCCCTCTCCCTCCTGTTCTCTCACTTCCCCCACCAACCTCTCATCCCAACTCCCATCCACTCCTCAGGGAGGCTCAGGCCTCCCGAGGGAGGGAGTCATCAAAGTCTGTCACATCATTTGCGACAGGACCTAGACCCTTACCCTGTGTATCTAGGCTGAGAGAAAATCCCTCTAAAGGGAATGGGCTTCCAAAGTCCATTCGTTTACTAGGAATAGATACTGGTTCCACTGCCAGAGGCCCCAAAGACTGTCCAGGTCCCCCAAATGACATGCGTGTTAATCAAGTCTGGATTGGGCCTATGCTGGTCTCCCAACTGTCAGTCTGGGATTGTTGAGCTCCCCTTTCTCAGGTCAGATGTTTCCATGGGTGTCTCCAGCATGAACTTGACCCCTTTGCTCATCACTCCTTCCTCTCTACAACTGGATTCCAGGAGTCTGCTCAGTACTTAGCTGCAAGTCTCTACTTCTGCTTTCTGGAAAAAGGCTCTAGGGTGGCATTTAAGGTAGTCACCAATCTCTTTATGGAAGGACATTTAAGGGATCCTTTCTACTATTGCTTAGATTCTTAGTTGGGGTCATCCTTGTGGATTCCTGGAGATTTCTCTAGTGCCAGATTTCCTGTTGAGTCCATGATGGCTCCCTCTATTAAGTTACCTCTTTCTTTGCTCTCCTCTGTTCTTAACCCACCTTGAACTTCTGATTCCACAAGTTCTTCCCCCAATTCCCTTCTATCCTCCTCTTCCTCCTACCTCTCTACTCTCACCCCCCGTACTCCCAATTTACTCAGGAGATCTTGTCCCTTCTCACTTCTCACAAATCAAAACAACTCTGAGATACTATCTTAGACCTGTCAGAATAGCTAAAATCAAAAACACCAGTGACTATTTATTTTGGAGAGGATGTGGAGAAAGGGGAACACTCCTCCATTGCTGGTGGGAATTCAGGGACTGCATACTTGTACAGTCTCTTTGGAATTCATTGTGGTAATTTCTCAGAAAAATGGGTATCAGCCTACCACAAGACCCAGAAATTTCACTCTAAGTATATACCCACAGGACACACATTCATACTACAAGGATATCTGCTCACCTGTATGCATAGCAGCATTATTTGTAATAGTCAGAAACTGGAGGCAACCTGAATGCCCCTCAACCAAAGAATGGATAAAGAAAATGTGGTACATTTACACAATGGAGTACTACTCAGGGGGAAAATAAGAAATCTTGAAATTATCAGAAAATGGAATGAACTAGAAGAAAATATCCTGAGTGAGGTAACCCAGACACAGAAAAACATGGTATGTACTAACTCATAAGTGGATGTTATACATAGAGCAAAGGATAACCAGCATGCATTCCACAACCCCAGAGAAGCTAGAAAACAAGGAGGAACCTAAGGGAGAAATCCTCAGTTTTATAATTAATTGTGTTAAGATTAAGAAAATATTTAAGAATATTACTTTCATTTTAATAACAGTTTAAAAATTACACTTGGCAGAATAAATGGCTCTATTTGTCTCATGATTGTACACCATGTTGTTCCCTATGTAACTGGGACATTAAACAGGATTCACTATGCTAAAAACATATTTTACCAAACGCTATAAATTATGTTACATGTATGTCACTGAACATGCATGACTTATTGTGAGAATCTTTGGATTCATTTAGAAACCCTCATTCTTTCATACAGTAGTCCTGTAGCATATAATATTGTGAAGGTTTATTTCACTTTAGTGTGTTACATGTGTGTGGTCTGTCCTGAAATAACTGCTGCCATTCAATAAGTTGGACCACAACTGAAAGCCTTTCTCCCTTCTCCCTCCCCATTGTCCTCTTTTTTCTCTTCTATTGTTTGAATTGATATGAATTGAGAAACCTTTAGTCACAAGTTAGCAATTCTTATATAGAGATCCATGAATGTGCATGAGCATGAAAACATACATAGGTGGAAACAGTTGATAGGAAATTAAATTTTAACTGTGCTTCCCTTGTTGATTCCAAAATGTTCTGAATTACCTGATGAGCTCACACTGAGAATGGATTAGGGAGTAATGATCCAAGAGTCAATGTACAAACTGAAGCTTACTCAGAAATACAGTCGGGAGCACACTGTATAACCAGAGCCCGACTTCACAAGAATACACCCTCCACTGATACATACACACTTTGCAAGTCATGTTTTAATTTTTATATACAGATTTTAACTATAAGGCTTTATGTAAAAAATCAGCCATTGGACTTAAGGGAGGTAAAAATGAAGGTCACAACCTCTCTATTTTTTCTACTATCACTCCCAACCTAAGACTGGCTCCTATTTCTATTTCTGTAAGGAATCTTTCACTGATTTTTTTCCTTGTGCCTCCTTTAACAGGAAGCTCTGGAGCGCATATAAGTGCTCACCATGCATGCACAGGGCTGCTCTGGTGAGGGTGGGACTCTTTCTGAGGCCCCTGCTGCCATTTGACACCAGAAACTCTGAAGTACTCATTGAAGGAAACTCTCTCCATCACTAGTACTCCTTGTAGGTGGTGAGTAGCAGCTCTCTGCACATGCAGTGTTAGGTATAAAACATATTTAAGAAACAAGCTTAATAAATATCTTTGTCATTCCTCAGAAGAATCGTTTTAGACTCATGCCTTCTCTCCACCTTCCATTCTTAGTGTTTCTATGTGGCTCCACACAGTCACTACTCACTGAGGAGTTCAGTGTCTCTATTTGCAATTAGGAAAGTCTTGAAAGTGTCATGTTTATGTATAGTTCTGCTCAGCCAAAACCTATCTCTTTCTTTTTGAATATCATATTTCAGTTATGCATATAGGCATTGGACAGGTGTTCTGCTTGACCAATGAACTATCTGCTAACCTGATTCTCCTAATTACATTCTCATCTCACTTCATCTTCTGTAATATCTCTCTTTGTGCCTCTTATTTCTCTGTAGAATTGTACAAAACCTACTGTGATTTGAAATAACTTCTGAGAATGTCCCAAGAGTTTCTTATTCCTTGTTGGCTGTGGTGTTTAAAATCAAGCCAAATATTTGTTCATTGCTCTGTAACTACATCCTATGAAATACTTGTAATGAATTCTACATCATAAAAAACAACACAATATATTGTTTCATGAGCACAAAATGAAATAACTTAGTGAAGAATGAATTTTTTCAAGGTTTTATGAAATAGTACTTTAAAATCAAAACTATGTTATCTGAGTATAGGCAACTTATAAATAAAATTGTAAACAGTTAGATAATCAATAACATCAGTTTTTCAACAATTATTTACTATGTGTGTATATGTATGTGTCTATGTTCAAGCTTGCAATGGAAGCCATATGCAAGACAAAGGACAAGTGTCATTAATGGGTCCTGTCCTTCTACTCACATTGTCAGGTTTGGAAGAAATCACCTCAACCTGATGAATGACCTAGCTGTCACGCATATGAAATGTGTTTTAGCAGACTATGACCATTGTTTTTTTTTCATTGTAGCTCATTTAACTTCTATGTCTTCTTCTATTCATGAGCTTGTATGTGTCAATACTGTTTATTTATTTATTTATTTAGTTAGATAGTTATTCTTCTTTCATATATGACATCTGGACCACATAATGGCTTCTTAAATTAGGGAAATCTGTTGTAGTCATTGATTTTGTAGTAACTTTAGTCAGGAAAGTTATATTGTTGTTGTCTTCACAAAGTACAGTGAGCTAAAAAAGAGAGAACTCAAAACAAGTAAGAGCTGTTTCCTTAAAGCCCATGAACTCTGTTTACTCTGGAGTAGCTGTATGCTTATTCTTTTTATTGTTTGTATTCTTTAGTTTTAACATATTTTTTATCTTTTGAGAATTTCATATATGAGTACGGTATTTCTATCATTTCTTTTCTCCCCCAATCCATCCCATGTGAATTAAACTCCTCTTATTCTTCAATTACTATTATTTTATACACACACACACACACACACACACACTCAAGAGATGCAAGTTTACTTAGTATTGTTCATATGTGTGTTTACGACTGATCACTTGGGACTGAACCATCTATTAGAGAACTTATTCTTGGAGTAGATGGGTTTTCCTCTTAATAGTAGCTAATATCCTATAACTCTTCATCTACTGGTGGGACCTTGTGAGAATTCCTTCATCCACATTGTCATGTCAACAGGTATTATCATTTTCAGGTCATGTTTATGTAACCATTTTTTTGAGATTTTAAGGGTTAAACTTTTCCCCAGTATCTAGAAGACATAGTTTATAATAGAAGCTCTGACATTCTGGCTCTTAAAATACATAAATACATGGGTTTAGCTTTTCTGTGATCTCTAGAGGATACAACTTGAACTAAATTCTCTGATCTTCTGATGCTTAAAATATTTCTGCACCTGTCCTGCAATGTTCCCTGAGCCTACATGCAGGACTTGTATTGTAGCTGTGTCAATTGAGGTTTAGTACCATATGGTCATTTGTTCTCTATGTTTTCACCAGTTGTATATGTCTGCAATGATCTTCATTCATGACAAAAAGAATCAATGTTTTGAAGGTAAGTTCTACCCACAGTTAAACTTTTCTAGTAAATGCAGACTCATTTGCACTAATGGCAGAAAAAAAGACCTCAAGTAGCAAGTCACCAAAACACCAAATAATGTAATTGAAAAATGGGAGTACAGAAGTAAATAGAGAATTCTCAAGAGGAATCTAAAATGGCTGAGAGGCACATAAGCCAGTGTTCAACATCCTTAGCCATCAGGGAAACGCAAATCAAAACAACTCTGAGATACCATCTTACTCCTGCCAGATGGCTAAAATCAAAAACACCAATGACAGTTTATGTTGGAGAGGATGTGGAGAAAGGGGAACACTCCTCCATTGCTGATGGGAGTGCAAACTCATAGAACCACTTTGGAAATCTGTATGGCGGTTTCTCAGGAAAATAGGAATCAGTCTACCACAAGATCCAACTGGGGGAAATCCTTCTGTGTATAGGTTTGTCCTATTGGTTGATAAAGCACTGTGGGCCAATAGGGAAGCAAGATAGGTAGGACTAGGAGAAGTGGAGGATTCTAGGATATGGAGGCACAGTCAGTCACCATGTAGAAAACAAGAGAAGTAAGAGGTCCAGACCCTTTCTCCCATAAGAGAAAACCATGTGGGATATTCAGATTAGCAGTTATGGGTTACTAATTAATTCACAGTTAGTTGACAGCAAATGGCCAACAGCTGCATAATTAATATAGCATCTTGCCTGCTTATTTGGTTCTAATGTGACTCTTGGACCAGGCTGGAGGGAAGAAACACATTACATATAACAATCCCATTCTTTAAGTTTTCTTAAAGCAAAAAAAAAAATGGTAGAATGCTAAGGCCCAGATCGGGGGATGGGCAGGTGACAGAGAGGCGCTATGTCAGTGGGGGTCCTAGGAATGGTAACAGTGGCAGTAGGCATTCTGGCTTCATGCTGAGTTCAAAGTGCCTTAGCCCATGGCAATCCCGATAGCCATAAAGCCTTATTACAAATGATTTTAAGGTTGGGGCACTCTTTTGACGGGCAACCTGTGGGGAAGACCCACTCCCATCTAAGATAGGGGTTCAAGGTCCCCCAAAGACGGGCCAGGGAGGGTGACCCTACTTGACCTAAGACAGGAGTGCCTCATTTAAAAATAAAAAGGGGTGAATTGTGGGGACACCAGACCTTGAGCAGAAACCCACTTCCCCTTCGGCCTGGGAGCAGGCATCTGTGTAATGTTTACTGAAAACAATTCAGTGCTTTAAAGCTCTTGATAGGGCTCAGATAAGGGCTCGCTCACTGAGATACCATGACTTTCACACCCCCTATGGCTAGATGCCTCTTCCTGTCCCCACCCCCTGCGGTGTCTCCCCTGATTCTGGGGCCTGAGATTAAACCACCAGCCAGGAGGGTGAGAAGTGGAAAGAATGGTATGTAAATGGATGGCAAAAGTCCTTAAAAAGGGAAGCTCTTTTTTCTTGGAGAGACTTCTCCTGAGACTTCTCTCTCCTAAGCGGACTTGGAATCTCCTCCTAAGCTGACTTGGAAAGCATAAAGTTTTCTTGAAGCAACCGACAGGTCTCTGTGTCATCTATCCCGACCACCTCGCTACATTCTCGGATGCAGGCCGCACAGCAGGTGCGACATGTCTCCTTACTTTCCCATCTTTATTTAGTCATTACCATTTATCTTATTAGGGCCATAAACACTTGCTTAGAATTCTAGAGGCAGACGTAAAGATAGAAGTGAAAATTGGGACCAGCCTTACTACATATTGAGTCCAAGCCTGACTAACGTTTAAGGAAATCTTGTCTCATAAAATTCATAACCAGTGTAAGGAAAACAGAATAAAGCTTTACCAGTAGCTATAAATGTTGAACAACAAAAGATGCTTAAATTATATATTTGGAAAAATATGCATTTCAGGGACCTGGGAAATGGCTCAGTGGATACATTTCCTTGCTGTCAAACCTGACCATCTGAGTTGCCTTCTCCAATTCTACTTGATGGGAATAAGGAACTAGCTCTCCAAAACTATGCTGTAGCCTCCACACAGTCCTTTAGCATTTAGAAACATACATATGTGCACACAAAAGAAATTGTGGGGTAGAATAGGGGGAAGAAGGAATCATAGGATTGAATACAGATCAGGCACCAGAGCGACCTCGAGTGATCTAAAGGGATAACACCAATTGGCAAGCTAAGCAATAGTGGAGAGACCACCTCGAATGCACATTCCTGATAACCATCCGGGAGCCTTCATCCTGTGACTGATGGAAGCAGAGGCAAACACACAATTAATCACTGAACTGAACCCAAGGAACCCAGTGACAGAGAGAGAGGAGTGATGAGCAAATTGGAAAAGAATGGGCTGGCAAAACTAGCAGAGACAGCTGATCTGAACAGGGGAGAGCTCTTGGATCCCAGACTGACAGTGAGGAGGCCAGTATGGGACTGATCTGGACCCCCCAAATGTGAGTGTCAGCAAGAAGGCCTGGGCAACATATGGGGCCCTGAGCTGTGGATCAGTGTCTATCCCTGATATACAAACAGTCTTCGTGTGCCTATAGCACAAAGAGGGATGCTCTCTCAGCCTGGACTCTTAGGGGAGTGCCTGGACCCTACCCAGAGTAAAATGACAGACTCTGATATCCCCTATGTGGAAGGATTTGGCAATAGGGTGGGAGGGTGGGGGGAAAGGGGAGTGGGGGAGGAGGGGAGGGAGAGGGAACTGGGATTGACATGTAAAACAAGCTATTTAAAATAAAAAAAATTGAAAAAAATTGAGAAATCAAATTTTAAAAATACACTTTTTAGGTAGACAAGCACTAATTAACAGCACAAAGGAATGTATTCCTGCATTTCTGTTATGAGAGTCTGTCAGATAAAGTATATCTAATGACCAGACATTATTTCATTGTACTTCACACATTTAAAACCAGAGCAATGGCACATTCCTGGGAAGCGATCAAGTGATACTGGATGAGACTTTCTATATATCTAGCTTTTCTTTTCATTAAATTAAGCTTAAGATATATCGTTTTTGTTTTGCTTGCCATCAGAATAATATCAAAAGCTATCATTGTTAGAATCACATACATATTTCTTTCAAATATTTTGAGTGATTAGAGAGCTAAAACTATATTATTCACCAAAAACTCCCAAAATTAACTTATATATTGACTGTAAAGAAGCTATTGTTCTATAAAGAAAATTTGATGTGTAAAAAGCACGATATTTAATTCATGGACTCACTCTGTCTCGTAATTCTTGATGCTCTGGAGCAGTGCTTCCCAACTGCCCCAATTCCTGGACACTTAAATAAAGTTCCTCATGTTGTGGTGACCTCCAACCATAAAATTAAGTCATAACTGTAATTTTGTTACTGTAATGAATTACAGTATTGTAAATATCTGTTATGCAAGAAAGCAGATAATTCAACTCCTATGAAAGGGTTGTTCAACCCAAAGTGGTCATGTCCTTCAGGTTGAGAAGCATTGCTCTAGACTATTACGCAATAAATGAAGAGAGGATTGAAAGTAAAATATAGCATACAGCCATTGCAGAAAAAAAATAGGTAGATAGACAGACAGATATACAGATAAGAATAAATAGAGAGATAAAAGTATTAAGGAATAGATAAGAAGATACAGACAGACGAATGTACCATTTGTTCTTCAGAGGTCCTTGCCTTCTGTGTCATGCAACTGTGATTGACTTCATATTGAATGTATAGGATTCATGAATTAGTGAATAAAATCTATGGTCAATCTGTAAAAATATTTTTCTGCTAACAGAGTTGTAATATTTTCTTGAAATTTGCTTTTGAATTTTAAGAGAAATGGAAGAGGAGTGGATGATGGTGCAGAGGGGAGGTTGAGGAAGAGAGTGAATTAACTTTACTTGAATGTAAAAATTTCAGCATAAACTTTACAAATATAACAATAATAAAGATTTGTTTTCATGGGTATAAAAATAAAAACAGGACACTTGACTTTTAAAAATGTTTTCAATTGGTATCTCTATATGTTAAGTTAACAAAAAGGACTATTTACACAATTTTAGAGTTAGATTGCACTTAACTTCCATGGTGAATGAGCTTTCCAGTGTTCTGTCACCCCTTTACCTATGGTCTTCCCATGACTGCCCTGGTAAGAGCAGGCTGACTCATGTAGATCACTAGTCACAACAGAACAGTGATATAGTAATAAAACACTCATTTTGTTTTAAATTTTCACTCATCTATTTTTCACGCAAAAGCTATTTGACTCTAGAAATTATAATCTGCTCTTATTACTAGTTATGCCTAGGGTTTCTTCACAAATGCACAAATTACTGAGTCCATAGAATATGAACTGGATTGTTGTTAAATATGTTTTAAAGTAACAGATATGCACATTATAGCCTGTATTAGATCACATCATCCCATGTGTGATCGCTCTGAAAATTTTTGAGGTAGATATCTTATATTTAAGGAAGCATAAGGGCTTGAAGTATTTTACCATTCCTTGCTTCCTCAGGTCCCTAGACATTAGAATAAATTCCAGTTGGTTCACGCACATTTCTATCAGACCTATTTAAACTTACCTCTGAATGCGATGTAGATAAATATTTGATTTGAAAGATAGACTTAAAAGTTATACTACACTATTTAAATACTTATTCATTTTAAGTAAATCTGCTACCTCTATGCGGAAGGAAATGAATTTCTGACTGCAAGTAGAAGCTTATGAAACAGGATCCAAGGATCCACATGAACCACAGGGACAATACTGATGTGTGCTTGGTTTCTTCAGTGAATTCTCTAGTACTCTGCTCTCCTCTTTTCCTTTAGCCGTCCCATGACTGACTTGGTAAGAATACATAGCTTTTTGTAGAATACTGCTCACTATGTATATGCCTCATGCCATCATGAGCATGTGGACCAAATATTGCCACCAGACAGGTCTGCACTAAGGAGGTCAGTGAGAACAATGTGTACTCTGTGTTGAGCCAGGTTTCTACCAAGTAGCAATCTTGTGGCAAGCTTAGGGAAACTGTTTTCAGATTTATTTTACATTCTTATTCAAAAGTGTTTTCAAATCAAACATCCTTCAGACGTCCTTTAACTATTTTTCTGGAGCTTAGGAAAAGTGCAGAGTAATATACTTTCAGGTGTACACTGTAGAGTGTAATTTGCATACAAATGCATTTTTACTGAAAAAGATCAGGGCAGGGTTTTAAATATGCTTCTACATTGAACTTTTAAGCATCTTATAAAATTGAATATAATACAAAGTTTAGAATTCTCTCATCCTACTCATTCTATATATAATATGTTTCTGTTTTCAGGGGTGTGGTGGTCATGTCATTGAAGATTCTGCAGTCACACATATTAAACAACATTAACAAATCAGAGCATCTAATCACTTTTCATGCTTGGGCCTAATCAAGGACTTTCAAGTCCAATAAATTGTGATGAAACTTTAAACCTGGTGATCTTGATGAGACGGCAGGACTACCCCAATGTCATGCAGAATATGATGGCAAACATAAGGTCAGGTAGTGAGAAACCATGTCTCAAATGATAATTTGGAGAGGAAGGACAGGCAGGTCAGCAGGTTAAGAGTCTTTAATGATTTTCTGGGAGACTAGATTTAGTTTTCAGCTCCTACACTAGGTAGTTCACAAACTCTAGCTCTGTTGGATCCATAGCTCTCTTTTGGCCTTGGCAGGAAGACATATAAAAGTGGCATTCACTCACGCAGACACAATCATATACACATAAATGAAAAATAAAAATATATCTATAAAAATAAAATAAGTAAGGTGAAGATTCAGTAGTGGAATACATCTTAATGCCATTTTTGTCTTAGACATGTGCATGTACATACACACATATGCTAATGAGAAGGAGAAGAAGAAGAAGAAGAAGAAGAAGAAGAAGAAGAAGAAGAAGAAGAAGAAGAAGAAGAAGAAGAATGCTTTTTTTTTTACTAAGAGCATCTTAGGATCCCATAAAGCTGATAAGGGAAAGACAATTATAAAATATTTTTTCTAATCTGCCTTTTCCTAAGCAATGACAGAAAGAAACACTATGTGGATTACTACATACTCCTCCATAAGAATTGTCTGGGTACTAGCAAATTTTTAAGATTTTAAAACAATTTATAAGCTTTCATTTCTTATTTCAAGTGTCTTCTTGTAACTCTTACAATTCAGTAGTTTCTTGCCCATATTGCATCCTCCAAAGGCCCTATCCAATGCACTGGGAAGCATGCGCATGATGGTTGCAGGCAGCAGATCCATAGTCCCCCAAAAGAACCCAGAACCTTCAAATATGGGTAGTAGGCTAGATGCAGAATTAGAGTTCCAGGTACAGAGAGTTCCACAATGGGAGGCAAAATATGATGACCCAGGGAGGAAGCCAAAGGCTCATCCAGGTGAAGATGTCCAGGACCATGAAGTAGAACAATAGGCATGAGAGGCTGCAGGAGCATGGAACAGGTAAGAAATGGATTAAAGCAGGATATACAGGTGTAGAGAGCCACACCAGACAGCAGCAGAAATGGGACTAGTCAGGGCTATATGGAACTCTAGATTGTGACTGTTACTGAAGATAGTAGTGAACCCAGGTAGGAAGAATATGGATACATCCTGAACCACTAAGGAAAATGACAATTCAGGCTTCCTAAAATGTAGGCTTCCTATGAACACTGTAAACTCTTCAACTGAGCAACACAAGATACCTACAAAACCAACAGCACACATGCATATCCCCATGCAGAAACAGCGACAATATGTGTAAGAAAGACAACATATCTCCTCCAAAAATTTCTGATCCCTTGATATGAGCTTCAATCAGAATTTGGGAGAATGTCCACCTGATTCTAAAAACTATATCCAATCAGCTCAAGGAAGGATGAAAGTCACTCCAATGGAAGTAAAGCCAAGAACTGACTGAAGTAAGACCTTTCAGGGCATGAATAAAGAGAGAGAATTGCTGAAGGAAGATCCAAGTGAAACGATGCTGGAAATGAAAACTCAGTAAGCTTAATTAAACATTAGGTGTAAAGTCTCACCAAAACAAAGGAACATTTGGAAATGTAGTATTAGGGCTGAAAGACAAAGCAGAATAATTAGTCATTCAATAAAGGTCAATGACAATTTGTAAAAGATACGTGTGGAGCATACAACATCTTCAAGGCACTGAGACAATACCTTACCTCTGAATTACGGCCATAGAAGAAGGCAAACACATTGTTTTTTGTAAATCCACAGATAAAAATTTCACAAAGCAAGAGAAAGACATGCTCATCTAGGTATAACAAGACCACCAGACACCAAAAAGGCATCAGAAGTAAAACTTCTCAGGACCTTTTGCATTTAAAATACAAAAAAATACAGAAAAAAAGCAAATGGTGGTAAAAGCTAAGAGAGACAAGGGTTAGTACACTTAAGATAGACCTATCAGAATAGCACCAGGTTACTTAATAGAAACAATTTAAGCTTGGACAGAATGATGTCCCAAGCTTCAAAAGAAATATGTCATGTGACACATTTCCTGGGTAGATATACAGAAGCCCCTACTCATCCGAGATAGAAAGCCAGTGATAGACCCAACAAAATCCAACTTGGAGAACCAATGGCTTCTTTGGAGTTACTCACAGAAGCAGCAATGTCCCCCAAGGCTGCTGCATCAGTCAAAGCCCTCCTCAGCATGAGTGACAGGCCAGGAAAACTGGATCCCTGGAGAACACTGCAAACTGATGGACAGAGCTCAGAGTATCTCTTCCTCTCAGTTCATCTGTTCTGAGTATGTCTGAGGTAACTCTGTTCTTCTGTGTTTCTTTCAGGAATCCAAGATTTTTTAGTATCTTCAGCATCCTTACTGATACTAAAAGCTTAGAGGATGAGGGACCTGGTGCATCTGGTGAGTTCCAGGGATCTTGATGATTCTGAGTTGTTTACTACCTGGTATTTAATGATCCATCTTTAGAATACTGAACAAAACACATCTATCCAGCAGGCTATGAAATTTTCTACAAAATTATTCACATATTAGTAAATAAATGCTACTATATAAACTATGATCACAAACTCATATAAATAATATCTAACTTAAAGTCTTGGGAACACAAGAGCAAACAAATTTCCAAAAAGTATATAGGGAGGAATTATTAAAGTCAGGAGAGACATTAATGAGCTAAGTACAAAAAAGTATTAAGATTCAATAACATTTAGTGCATTCATTGGCAATAGAAATAAAATTGACAGTACCTCCACAAAATTCACCAAAATGACGTGAGAGGATAAGTATGTAGAGAAGACCTTACAAATGATACCAATTACTTTCAGAAAGTTGTGAATATATACTTTAAAAATCTTGAATAAGGCAAACATTATTTAAAAAATGGGTGCATTTCTAGATACAAATGACATACTAAAGCTAACCAAGAAAAAATAAATATTTTTGCTTATAAGCAATATTAAGATTGAAGCAGTATTGAAATTCTCCTGGTCTAGAAGGCTTTGGACTAAGGAAACATTTCAAATTTTAATCAGAACTCCAAAGGACAACTAATGCCAGTATTTACCACATTATGTCATAAAGCAGTAAATTAAGGAATGATTCCAAGCTCTCTTTATAAACTTAGAATACCCTAATACCAAAAAATAAAGACACCCTCCCAAAAAAGGAGAAGAAAAACTACGGACTAATTTCCTCAATGAATGTAATTACAAAACTTTAAAAAATTCACAAATCACATTTAATGTCACTCCCATATGATCATTTATTATAAGAAAGTTAGGTTTGATCCAATGATTTAAGAGTGGCTCAAAATATGTAAAACGATAAGTGTAATTTGTTAAATATATGGATTAAAAGGTAAAAATTCATGTGATAATCTAAGTAGAATGCAAAAATATTATATGATAAAATTCAAAATTCTTTCAAGATGAAAGTCATGAGAGAATAGGGATAGAGGAATATAAATATGTATGCATATATATGTATATATTAGTAAAGGCTGTGTATATGACAAATCTATAGCCAACAACATACTGAAAGGAGAAAACAGAAAGGTCCCCAAATTAAGATCAGGAGCAAGACAAGTGTAGCCACTCTCTAAACTTCTATTCATTATAGTCCTTGAAGTCTTGTCTAGAGCAATAGACATGAAAAATAAATAGACAAAGAGGAGAAAAAGACGTAAAATACCCCTCTCATAGATGATGTGATTCTATACACAGAGACACTAAAAATCTACCAGAAATTCTTATAGCTGACAAACATATCCAGCAAAGTAGCAGGCTGAAAAATTAACATACAAAAATGAATAATCTTTGTCTATGATAATAGCAAACACTGAAAAAGAAATTAAGTAAATAATCATTCAAAATAGGCATACAAATAAAATAAAATATAATGTATTAGTTATAATCAAGTACACAAAATACCTCTACAGGGAAAATTTTAAAACATTGAATTATGTGAGTATTGCTGTGGAAGAAGGAAGTATATTTCTTGTTTATAGATTATAAGAATTAATCTTGTGAAAATGACCATTCTACCAAAACTATAGATTTAATGTAATACAATAAAAATCCCATTGTGTTTCTTCATGGGCAGAAAAAATATCCAAGGATTTATATGAAGATACAAAAGACAATGGTTAAATAACTAAAGCAATCTTAGGTCAAAAAGACTACTGTAGCAGCTATTATCATATTTGGTTCAAATTGTACTATAGATTTGTAATAATAAAAGAGTATGGTGCTGGCACCAAACAGACAGATAGATAAATGGGATATATTTGAGTATTCAGATATAAGTCTACCTAAAAAGAGTCATTTGATACTTGTCACTGATGCCAAAGAAGCAATACAAGAAACAAACAACAAAACAAAATGCTATGAAGAAAAGACAGCATCTTCACAAATGTCCCAGTAAAACTAGATTTAAACACACAGAAAACTGAAATTAAATCCTTCCTTTTCACTTTGCTGGAAACCCAACTCCAAACAAATCATGGACCTCAATATATTATATGGTGATCTGAATCAGAGAGAAGAAAACATCAGAAATACACTTCAACTTACATGTTTGCACCAGTAAATCCTTCATTAATAGGATTTCTATACAAGTAAATGACATCTCACAAAATTAAGATATTTGTACAGCAGACTAAACTATGAAGTAAGGGAATAAACAGTTCACAGGATGAAAGAAAATTGTTGCCAGCTATTCACATATTTAGAATATACTGTGGAATTCTTGTCTACAAAGTTGAAAACAACAAAAATGTTTAAGCAACAAGGAAACAACTCAATTGAAAAACAGGTTATGATCATGGGACTGATCCAGACCCCCTGAATGTGAGAGTCACTGAGGAGGCCTGGGCAACCTATGGGGTCCTGAGCAGTGGATCAGTGTTTATCCCTGGCATACAAACAGACATCGTGTGTCCATAACACAAAGAGGGATGCTCTCTCAGCCTGGACTCTTAGGGGAGTGCCTGGACCCTACCCTGAGTGAAATGACAGACTCTAGATATCCCCTATGTGGAAGGAAATGGAGATAGGGTGGGAGGCTGAGGGGGATGGTGGGGGGATGCGGGAGGAGGGGAAGGAGAGGCAACTGGTATTGACATGTAAAACAAGCTATTTAAAATTAAAATAATAAAAAATAAATAAAATAAAAAATAAAAAAGAATAATATGGCAGGCAAAGTAAGATCTCAGCAGTCAGTCAGCCAAACTTTACTGGCGAGAAATTGGCTGGTTTTATGTCAAATTGACTCAAGTTAGAGTAATCACAGAGGAAGCAAGCCAGAAAAAAAAAAGAAAAACAGGTTATGAAACTGAACTTAAAATTATCAAAATGAAAAATACAAGTCCCTAGGACACTCTTTATAGAGTATTTAACATTCTTAATCACAAGGGAAATACAGATTGACACTACTTTACAATACCCTCTCACCCTGGTAATGACAAACTGGGTATCACGAGGTTGTTAAAGGAAGCTCATACACATTTGTTGGGTGTGTAAACTAAGGCGACCACATTGGAAATCAGTAGCAATTCCTTTGGAAACTAGAAATAGAACTGTCACATTTCCCAGCGAAACTTCTCTGTGTGATATGCTTAAAGGACGTTGCCAATGAAATCTAACTAAATGCCCATCAATAAATGAATGGATAAGGAAGAAACATGAAACATATATACAATGGAACAATATTCAGTTGTAAAGGATAATGAAATAATGAAATTTGTAACTACATGGATGGAGCTGGAAAACGTTGTATGGAATGGTTATCTCACTTAGTGCCAAGAAAGACAAGCTCAACATTTCTTTCTCATATGTGGGTCCTAGCTCCAAATATGTTGATGTGTGTGTTCAGATTAGAGCCAAATAGAAGGCAGGAAGCTAGAATAGGGCCAACTGAGGTGGGGACAACACACAAAGAAAGTTGGATATCAGATTGTAGATAAAGCAAAAGACAGAGAATATTCAAAGTGGAAAACTTAAGCAGGGAGCAGTGACAGGGTTTTTGAGACAACAGAGAGGAAGGAAGGGATAACACAAAGAAAGGGTTATGAGAAGCATTTGGAAGCCTATACTATCTCACAACCCAGTTAGAAATATACTAAGACAGGTTTTCAAACACATTTGATAACAAAAGGTAGGATATTGAGTGATAAAATATTTAGCAGGAACAGGTGCAAGAGGTTGGGGTAAAGCAAGGGCTAGTGAGTCCATTGGCTAACTGAAGATGAGGATATGAAACTGCTTTATGAAAATCCACTAGTTAGAAGGATAACTTCAAAATACAACTGAAGAGTTTATCTGTGGTCCCTGCTGTTGCCAGAAACCACATGGAAGTCATGATCCCTCCTGCTTCACCTGACTGTAAAGGACATGGAAGGCATGTTTTTAAATAGTGGTATCAATGACTGTAGACTCACAGTGGAGAATGAGGGATATAGAAGCATAGAAGGCTTTTGTGATAACCTCTCCCTGTATACCCCAGTCGAGAGACAGATAGATAGACAGAGAGAGAGAGAGAGAGAGAGAGAGAGAGAGAGAGAGAGAGAGAGAGAGAGAGAGAGAGAGAGAGAGAGAGAGAGAGAGAGAGAGAGACTAGATACTAGACAGGAAGCCATTGAAGAGAACTCTTAACAATCATCTTAGGGGTGCTGAAATGCAGCCCTTCACAGTTGATAACTTTTGGCAGGAGTGGGTGTGGGGAAGAACTTTTTATTTAAGCACTGGTCACTGAGGGTTTGACCATGCTCCAGTGAGTATATGGGCAATATAAAAAAAATCGCGTTATTTTATTTTCTTTTTTTTTGTGGAAAAAGAGGACACAGGGGTAGATGGTGGAGATGGAAGGACTGGAGAAGTGAGCATGATTAGGGTGCATTATGTGAAATTCCAAAATAATCAATAAAAATATTAAGTTGGATTAAAAAGAGTTTGAACAGAATGAGACAGCATGGGAGAGCATTTTTCTGTCAGAAGACATAGGCTTCTAATAAAAATTTCAGTTCAAATCGTTGGGCATTTTAGTCAGCGAGTCCCCAAAGTCTTCAAAATAATGTACTTTATTGCTATTGACCTCAGTAGACTCTCTATAGCTTCTTTGTAAGACCCAATTGCTGAAGATTTCCAATCATTTTGCTTTGAGAGATAGAAAACTCATTCTCAACTCAAATTGGATGTTTCTTCCTTGCTGGCAAGCTTCCCTAGTGCCAGATGATACTACCCTGGCTTCTGTGGGGAAAGAAAAGACAGTTATAGTCTTGTCCATCTCTGGAATCTGCATGCTGACCCGTTACTGACCTGTTATGCAAGATGTGCTCACTGTGTAGTAGTGGCACTACTCTATGACATAACTGACTGCTTTCAGGTAGGACTTGAGACTTGATCTCCAGAAGGAAATGTTAATTCTGGTACTATAGTCTCAGTTGACAGAGTCTGGCAGGTGATGTCATAGGCAATAGAGTAGAATCTGCTGTTGTTCATTGTTAAATGCTCATGGTTTCATATCTCTCTCTAAATTTTTATGCTTATATCCATGGACATAGGCTTGCCCTCAGTCTTGGTTAAAGAAGCTTTGTTTTAGCTTTAGGCAGAGCTCAGTATCAAGAAAGATTACTGGTCAAGTGCTGGGATAGAACTTTGCACGAGAGGAGACAGAATGCACCATTGCAGAGGAATGCTGTGTGAAATGTTTTTTTTATGAACCTGTCACAGCCATGGCACTAAAAAACTCACACAACCTGTTGGTATGTGCACAAGATCCAGCCAGCCAAAATTCTGACACAAAGGCAAGGAGTACTCAGGAGCATTTGTCATAGTCATAAAAAAGGATTGAGAGGAAAGGAGGGGAGAGACAGGATGTGAACTTGAGAGGGGAGAGTGTTGGGGGAAGTTGAAGGAGAGAAATAAATCGGATGTATGATCCTGTTTCCTTATACATATGTTTGAAATACTCAAGGAAAAAATAAGGTATTAAAAAAACTAAAGCACACAGAATACATGCATTACAACGTCATTAACATAAAAAAACACATAAGTGTAAACTTATTTATACATTCACATGTTGTCCATGGTACAAAATCAGAAATCTGGGGAATGGTCAGTTTGTATGTGGCTCAGTGGGCACTCTCTAGGCAGAGGGTGGATATTACTGAGAAATATTATAGAACAAACTAGCTACTGCTCATTACCCTTGTTATTTTAATCTCTTTGTATATTGTCTATAGTCTGTAACAGAAATAATATTTTTAATTTTTAAAAAGAGTGTCACACAGGACTAGTGAGAGGGCTCAGTGGTTGAATACTCACTATTTTTGTAAAGGCTATAGTTTGGTTCCTAGCATCCATGTGGCAGTTCAGGACTTTCTGTCATGCATGGATCCAAGAGTTCCAATACCTTCTTGGGATCCCACGGGTACCAGGTGTATAAATGGTATACATACATAGATGCAGACAAAATACTCACACACATAAATAAAAATAAATAAATGTTTGTAAAAAGTATATTTCAGACAAATAGTAGACAGTTTGTCCTATCAATGGGTAAAGTAAAATATTTGATACATACCTAAGTGTGTAAAGGTCTATCTTGATACCACATTTTAATGACCAGTAACTTCTTTTCATATCTTCTATTACAGCTCAAAACACTACCTGACCCTATGCGGACCCTAACACATGTCCATAGTCACTAACACACTTTTAATATCTGAGAACTTTGATATGGCTCTCAACTTCTGGATTCTACATAGGATTTGTTGAAAAGAATTAAAACAAATACTAATGTATGCCTTTTGCAGTTCTTTGTTTTTCAGAGTCACATTGGAAAATGTGCTGTATCCATTAACCTTTTTCCAAAGAGCAGGAGGTAAGCTCGTTAACATATGACAGCTTTGCAGTCTATGGACATGTAATGAAAAATGCTGCCCCTCCAATCTCTGCATACCTGTCAGTTGCAGGGCTTATTACAAAGAAGAATCATTATCATTGCTGCTTTACTTCTCCAGTCCCCCATATTCTGCCAGTAAATATAAATTAAGAGGGAGCTTGACTTATTACTGTATGAACTTTAATTTTCTCACCCAATAATTCTTATATTGAACAATTGTTAGTTAATGGTTTATTCCATGCATAATTAATGAATTTCCAAGTTCTCCTCAGTGGACATTAATAAGTACCCTATAGAATGACCATGGTTAAACACTAAGCAAGGAGGAATCAACACATTATTGTCTGACCTGAGAAATGATCCCACATGTTCCTATAATCACAGTATGATTAAAAACTGATGATGGTATCATGGAATATTTGTGTAGGAGACAACAAAGTTGCACATGGAGTAACAATAATTCAAGACAAAAATCCCCAAAGGAAAAAGGTGAGAACAGTTTTCAACCGACAGTAGAATCAATCAGTAACAGGACATCCTCCCCAGCATGTAATTAATGGCCTGGGATTTCACTCGGTAATTGGTTATTACATAAGCTTTAACCATTTGCTGATGAGTAATGCAGAACTCTCTGGAGTAGCCTGCCAATCCTCCACAAATGAAGACAACAGAGCATGCACCATTTTCCAATTCCTCTTAAGCTATCCCTATCCAGATAATCCTTTAGCTTGTATCAAGTGTGAAGTGATGAAATCCTCACTCTGTGTGAATTTGACCTCAGGTAGTATTCACTGATATGGCCTTCATTTTCTTGTGTTTTCCAGAGATTTAATTTTCTACAAGCTAAATTTTATGGGAACTCTGTTCTCAGCAACCTGTCAGTGCCATTTCTCACACAGGACGTATTCATTTCCTGTCACTCTGCCACATTGTGATAATTTAAGGAATATTTCAATCTCTTTCATGGTTATCATATGTTACTGTGTTCTATTATCAGGGACATTTGATGTTACCGTTGTCTTTGTAGTTGAGACATCACAGACTTGTCCATAAGCAACAGCAAATAACAGCTGTATGTGTTCTTCTTGCTCCATTGTAGGTGGCAGCATGATAGGGATCTCCACTCAGCTTTTGATAAATAGCCATTTTAAAATTATAGTAATCACTAATTCTCCAACACACTTTGCTGTTTGAGAGGAAGGAAGCTTCACATATTTGTTGTAAGAGCTAGAAAGAGTTAATCAGTAAGGAGATACATAAAAAACCAAGCTGGGCCAATAGCTGGCCTCTTGTTCCAAATATGCAAACTATGATGGTATTCAAAAAGATCTTGGTAATAAATTTACTACAGGGAAAACAAGCACTATATGGAAGACAGAGAACCTCTTTCCTAAAATGAAGAAAGGTTTCATGGGCTAAGTGGAAGATCAATGCAGTCACCACAATCCTTATAGCCAAGTCTCAATTATCTTTGGGTCTACAAAAGCAAATAAGGTGAGCAAATGAAGTATAAAAGCTTGATACACATTATATGATCCCCTCAAAGTAGAATGAGTGGACTATTAAAACGAGAGGAAAGTCATGAAGTTGAGGGGGGGTAGACCTTAGAGGAGTTAAGAAGAGCAGTTGGGAGGTGAATATGATCAAAATACAATGTATAAAATAAATAAAAAGTTAATGCAGTTACAATATTTGAAAAGTATGAAGTTGACAGAAGTTAGTATCTCTTCTGTAACTAATGAGTGCAGTTAAACCTTCGTATGAAGGCAGGTTAGCCACAAGAAACAATCCCAAAGTGCTAGCTCAGAAGACTGCTGGGTGTCCTGCACTAAACTGATTCTATATTGACTGATGCTGATTACCCAGAGAGATAGAAGTCCCTTTTTGCTTTCCAAGATTCTAAGGATAGTTTGGTGATTGTGGCATTTGAATTTAATTGGTCCCCATAAGCTCATAGGGAGTGGTGCTACTAGGAGATGTGGCTTGAAGCAGGTGTGGCCTTATTGAAGCAAGTGAAGCCTGTGGGGGCAGGCTTTGAGGTCTCCTATGCTGAATATATGCCCAATGACTCAGATCCCTTCCTACCACCTGTGGATCAAGATGTAGGTTCTTTGCACTTAGCTGCACTGCGGCTTGTCTACCTGCATATCACCATGTCCATCCATGATGATAATGGAATAAACCTCTGAAACTATTAGCCACCCAGCTATTAGCCACTCATGGGGTCTGTGCACAGCAATAGAAACCCCAAGATAGTGATACAGTTTAATTTCTATTTCTGTGATAAATACCATAACCAAAAGCAATTATGGGAGACAAACGTATATTTGGATTATATATTTCAATCACAGATCATTGCAAAGGGAACTCAGGGCAGGATATCAAGGTATGGTCTTGGAGGCAGAAACTGAAGCAGTTATCATGGAGGTGAACTGCTTACTGGATAGCTTCTTATGGCTTGCTTATACTGCTTGTTTATATACCCAAGCACAGTCTGCACAGGGAAGGCACCACCTACAGTGGTCTGGGATTTTGCACACTAATCATCAATCATAATACGCCCCAAATCCTTGCACACAGAACAATCTCTTGGGGGCGTTTTCTCGGTTGAAGTTCTGCTTTTAAGTTGACACTAGCTGTGACCAGTTGACAAACCATAAATCAACATATCTGGCTCTGTTACTAGTAGCTAATATAGATGTTTACTTTAAAGTTGAGGTCAGTGCTCAGTTATCATTCTGAGAATCCCTAGGAGCTTATGGAAACTTCTAAGTCTGTGTGCTCAATACAACAACAAAGCTTGGATGATAACACACCTATTTTCAGTGTGTGTTGTGGAATGTTTTAAGCCTGCTGTGGACACACACCGCTGAGAAGAAGAAGCTCCTTCTAAATATTCCTTCTCACTTACTATGCACCTAGTAAACCACAGAATGTAATAGAGATGCTTGACATCATCTTGCTTCTATAACTGACCAAACACCATTCATTCTGAAGGGCAAGGGTCAAGGAGCAATTCTCACAGACAAGTTTTGTTTCAGAAAAAAAACTTATTTTGTGAAAACTTTTACTACATAGTGATTCTGTGGAAAGAACTGGGCAAAATGAAATCTTTTGGAGAGGATTCTTCCTTCCAAATACTTTATGAGCAGTAAGTGCTACATGGGAGGGGGTAAAAATATCAATATTATGAGAGTTTTGGATGAGAGTGACTCCAACCATCAACTTTGAAAGGTTCCAGACTTGATGGAGCAATAAACTATAGTAAAAACAGCAAGACAAGTGGAAAAGTGAATGAATTGACATGATAATATACAGCTTTGAAGGATTAAGTGTTGTTTCTTGTACACAGATTTTAAAGTGATTAATTTTGTCTGGAGAGATGGCTCAGTGATTAAGAGGATTTGATGCTCTTCCAGAGGACAAAGATCAGCTACAAAACCCAACATCAAGTGGCTTACAATCACCTGTAACCCCAGCTACAGGAAATCTGATGAGCTTTTCTGGCCTCACAAATAAATGGAGTATGTACAGACATACACACATATTAATTTTTTTAATTAGAAAAGATTTCTTGTGATTGGAACCTGATCCTGATGACAGCTATAAAGCCTATTAAAATAGCAAAAAGTTTTAGGATATTTTGTATACTTAGTTGATAAGCCAGTGTATTTTGATAGAGTTGACTTTATTTCTCATGGACTTTTATTGTGCGTAAAAGGCACACAGCATCTCTTCTTACTAAGGAATCTTCATTCATCATTGTGTTGTTTAAAGGAATTTCCACAGCTCCACAGTGAACTTTCAGAAACTACTGCCTTGATCAGTCAGCAAAAATGTTCATTTGGATCTGAAGTGTGTTCCCCAGAGGCTAGTGGGTGGAAATTTTGCCCTTCGCTAGTAGTACATTTGGAAAGTTGTAAACACTTTCAATGAGCTGTCTATGTGGAGGAAGGGATGTTTTCAGACATGTCAAAGAGTCGGATCTCATAACCTATCCTTTCCTCATTTTCTACTTCATGTTCCCTTGAAATGAATACCTAGCTGCCTTTGCCACAGGCTCCTGTTGCCATGCTGTCCTGCCACTCTAGAGCCCAGGAGACAACAGACAAAGCGATTATAAGTTGGAACCTCTGAAACAATGAGAAAAATCAGTCTTTGCCCTTAAGCTTATTTTCTGAGCTCCCTTACACATTGACAGTGAACTACCCTGACATGAACAGCAAGGCAAGACACACTATCAACTAAAATCTGATTTTACTGAAGATTTGGATTGTTTTAGCACATTTAGCTATGATGTATTTTTAATTAAGGTATTTACATTTATGGACAGAATACTATTTTGTACTTGGTAGAAATGTAGAGTAAATATAACTTTGTATGAATTGATATGATCATTTGCCTTTATTATCATCTATTGAAAACAACTGAATGGCTAGTGAAGTACAATTCTCTGTGTGTATGTCTCAATTGTGAGATCAGATTATGAAGTGACATAGTGAATGGTTAAACACACTGATAGAGTCATATTTTAACTGTTGGTTGAGTTGTGGTGGAACTGTGGAACATGGAGACTGGTTGGATAATTGATGTCACTATGGTCATGTTCTTCAAGACTAACTTGCTCTGGTCTTGTACTGTCCTAGTTCCAGTTTGCTTCCTATCTGGCATGGTATAAGCAGAGACTATGTCTCCTTACCCTGCATCCTGAAACTCTGCAACCATGAACTGAAATCAATCTTGTCTACATTGTTTCTGCCATGCAATGTGTCACAATAACCAGAAGCATAGCCAACATTGTTGAGAAATTGACAGACATGTCTCTTATTTTATTTTGATGATTTTGACGAAGTGATCATGATTACAGTAGTTTGGATCCAAACTGCAATAACTCTATTGAATGCTTGTATGTGCCTTCACAGAGCAACAAGTCCCATAGTGAGTTTTCAGGTGTTTTCCTTTTCAGATGAGCAGTCTTTGAGAAGCCTTGAGCTGTCACCTTTCTAATTATTCTACAATAAGAAGGCAGTTGACATTTATTTGCAGGTCTTGCCACTTTTAGCTATGATCTCTGATAATTTACATGCAACTGTAAAGCAAGTAACAAACTCATTCTTTGTATGTATTCATTAAAGCACACACACAGAAACAATTCTCCCTTCCTGTGAATCATTGTGTGCCCATACAGAATCTCATTCCTTATCTGTCAGAACTTCACTTGATCCATTCTTCTCCCAATCACCAGAAAGATAAATGGATTGACTTAGTCAAAAAGTTTGCTTCATGACTTGCTATCAGCTGAACAGGGATGGAATCTTCACTGAAATACAGAAGTGATGGACCACAGAAACAAGTGCAGCATCCTGCTGGGAAATGGCTAGTACCTGAACTACCAAGTATATCTGCTGAAAAAGTAAAATGAAAAAGTCTTCTATAACTTCCTAAACTAGAGCCTCAATTATCTCTGCTTATTTATTATATGTAATCTTTTCTTAACACTTGTGAAAAATTTCTATAAATTTTGTTATATGTGCTCTATTTTCCAAGTTTGTCAGTAAATGTTATTTTTTCTAGTATCTTACATTTATACATAAAGTATTATGTTTTAGATTATGGGTTGCTTATACAATATCTAAAGAAGCTGAGTGTCATGATCCATTCCTGTAACCACAGCACCTGGTGAGGTGAGGTCAATAGTGTGCTGAGTTTACAGTTGGCCTAAAGTTGGCTTTTAGGCCAACTTCAGCTACATGGCTGTTCTAACACTAAGAAAAGACTGGGCTATGTGATATCCTCTCTCAGACAACTAAACCCAAAAGGAGATGAAACGTTATCAGAATATCAGAACAAAAGCAAAATAGCCAATATCTACTCACTTTGCAATATTTCTTGAAACTAATTTTATGTTTTCCTTGGAAGAATATGAGATAGAGATAATAATTTCAACTTATTAAAAATTCCAGCATTTAGATCAAGGGAGCACCAACATGAAGTGTTGGATAAAAGATGAATAACTTACCTTCCATCTACTCTTCATTCTATCCTTGTTATAGTCTTAAATGGAAATATGTACTCTGATGTTACTATGGGATTTCAAGGTGGGGGAAATGTGTGATAAAGGACCATTAACTTCTTAGAAATAGATTTCCTGTGTTTGCACATAGTTTTAGGAACCATTAAATCTCTAAGTAGCTCCAACATGAGAGATGAGAAAAGTAAATATGCATGGAATACAGGAACAGAAGAATCAACGCTGGGGATTTTACAGACTCTTACAATGTCTTCAGCATAATAGACTCAATGATACTCATGATTACCGCCATATTTCCTGCAGAGAAACTGATGATCAGATACATCCTCTGAATTGCCCCTCAGTTGGTCAGGTACATCCTTTGATTTGCCCCTCTGATCGAGTGCGTATGTGTGACAAAATTGAGACTCAAAAGCTTTAGGCACACTCCAAAACAATCACAGAACAAAAATGATCCCAGACATGGTTTAAACTTGTATACTATAAAAGTTATAACCAGGAAAATGTCAATAGAAATACTATATTTTAGACATAAAAAATTAGTTCAGTCTATGCATTAAGTAATGGAAGCAATGGAAAAGTAGCAAATTCTAAAGGGTTTTGTGGAGGAAGACTTTAAACAGAGTCTGTAGAATCAAACTTCAGTTTTTCTGATTTTTGTAATGAAATAATGTGAACACAAATTGCAAGAATATGTTACTAACATAAAAAGAAAAAGAAAATTCCTGATTTAAATAGCATCTGTTTATATATCTATAGTTACAAAGTATACTTTTGAAAATAGAGCATATGGCTTTTGACCCATGTTTCAAAAGAGAAATTTAAAAGTGAAGGAAGGTTTCCATTATAAGCTACAAAGACTATGGAGAATAGAGTAAGTGGCAAGGTTGTCAGGTCACAGAAATAATGGAGAAACACTGTAAAGGTTGACTGCATCAGCACTATTCCCACAAGTTTCACATCAGAGCTCAGTGTGAGCACCAGGCTGCGCAGATCACCACACAGTGGGAAGTGTGAATCTGAGCATCAGTGTGGGGGTTTAATTTTTCTCTATGGTTCACAATTACCCAAACACCTGCACTTCAAAATGCCCTTGTTCAGAAAACGGTATTTAAATGTGCTTTGACTTCACAGGTTCACAGAGTTTGCCTTTGTAACATGTACAAAGAATACATAGAATAAAAATATTCATAATTTAAAATATTATAGATTATTGGAAATCAGATCAAATACACCAACTTGAATTCATCTGCTTCCTATAGTTTTTTTGTTTGTTTTCTTCTTTCTCTGATACAGTGAATATATTGGAATCTTTAATGTTTGCACAAAACTTCAATGCATTGATTTCAATATGTGATCAAGAAAGAAATAAAACATCCATGGAAAATAGTGCATATATTAGAGAATATAAAAGCTAAAATGTTGAATAATTTGAAATTTTCTCTATGAACATTAAGTTCTAATATATCAAAGCAGGTAGGCAACATTTATTGTGGCATACAATTATATATTGACCATGCTCAAAGCTGTCCTCTGTAGGAATTTCTTGTCATCATGAGAGTAATTATATGTTATCAAACATTAATGAGAAGACTAACTAGAAATCCATTTGTCCTATTTTATTTTCATGTCACTCTTGACTTCAAAATTCTTGTCTACAGAGAGAGTAGTATAGGAAGAGTGGTATTAGAAAAAATATTTCTATATTTTATTACCTGAAAGACCTATCAGTGCATTATTTACGTTTGAAAGTTCTGAAACAAGTTCTTGTGAGGCAATCCTTTTGACCTTTTCCATGTCCCTTGTTTCATTAAGAATTATTTTGCAGTATTATATGCATATGGCACCTAGCATGTAAATTTTACTGGAGACAAGGTCTTTGTCAATTTGATCTAATCCATACATATTTGTTGAGCATATGGTAAATGTTAGAAGGGCATAAAGGTTACTAAATCAGGATTTATTAAAGGGAAAAAGTGGGAAAGACAATAGTGATTGCAACATTGGGAAGGAAGCAGACAATACCTGCCATATAAAGTATATATTCTATCATCCCAGAAACCGACAAACATACAAGAGACAGAAATAACACTGCTTAGGGGTTATAGACAACTTCATAGTTGGAGATATACTTACGAAGAGACTTAAAGATAGACCTCCATGAAGGAAAAGATTGTCAGAAATAAATGGCTTTGGTGATCACGCTATGCCATGCAAATTATGAGTTTGTCAATATAACTGGCAGAAAGGCAGTAAGTGTAGAATATAGGGTTCTAGAAAGTTTTATTTAATCTCAAAACCACCAGAGAATTTTTTCCTGTGAGAAACTGCAAATATTTCAGTAAGAACATGAATTATGACTACAGTTACTTCTATAGTAACAGTGAAACACATGAATTAATCAGATAAAGTTAGTGTACAACCTATTTCAACAAGCAGAAAAATTAGTGTAATATTATGTTTAGCATAAGCTGAATAATTAGCTCATAGCCAGTGATAAAGTGGTCCTTGTGTGTGTTTAGTGACATTTTAAACTCATTTCTCCCTGAATTCTTACTCTGCCCCTCTTTCCTCAGCCTGGCTTTTCTTCATGGAAAAAGACAGGTGCTATCAGACAGGGGAAATACATTTGTATTCTTCATGTTTTTGCAGAAAGAACATTCTCCTGAATTAAATAATTCAAAGTTCTATCTTTATTGGCTCACTGAACATTGCTGCACAAGGAGAGTAGCTTTGAAGGCTAGTCAGAGGCAAGAGGAGGAGCTGAGAATCACACCTTTCACAGGCAGAGCTGAGAGTCACATCGATCCTTATTATATTTGGAAGAAGCAATAATGTGGAGAGAAATCAAGGAAGCTGTAAAAGAAAAATGGCATGAACAGGAAGCATGGCTGCTACAGAGGCAGCCAGAAAATGCATGGAAAGGAAACATGCTTGTCACTCTCCAGACAAGAATCAGAAAGAATTTGAATTTCTTCACTGAATGCAGAAACAGGGTGCTGAGGACAGTTTTGAGAAAGTGTCAACTGATTTAATATGACAGGTGTGTAAAGGGTAAAAATGAAAAATATCTTTAGATTCTGTAAGTTAGGTTAATGGAAATTTGGTATTGGCATAAGATAAGGTAGAGAAAACAAAGATTAAAATAAGAAAACAAAGAAAGGAGGCACATACTGTGTTTAAGGTGCTTGCATGTCTCTAAATTTGAATGCGTCATATGTAATTGATTCTATGGGTATGATTTTTTACATATTAATCTGGTCTAAAGCCAAACGGGCATAAAATTCTTAGGTAGGTATATAGGCATTAGCAGGCATGGAAAGCCACTGTGGATTGAGCTTTCCCTTCCCTCGATATGACCCATGGCCCCACCTCCTGTTGAGCTGGTAACACATTGATTGTCCATTCACACTTTCTTTGAAAAGTAAAGGGAGCTCAACAATCTCCCCTCCATATGAAAAGGTACAGGTGTCAGGGCTGTGCTGAGGACCACAGGTACTGACAAGGGATTCTGACCTACCGGAAACAAGATTACAGAAATACTTTTGCCCACTTCCTTAACAATTATTCTAGCTGAATATGACAGTACCCAATCAAGAAGACCATCCCTCAGAAAGCTGATGGATCTTAGAACATGATAGAGGGAAAGAATAGCAATGTCCATAATGAGAATGCTATGTAAAGGTGATAGACCTGAGAACATGGTAGAGGGAGGGACTAGCGATGTCCATAATGAGGTTGGTATGTATAGACCCAAGAAACTCCTTTCATGTGTTTATTTAAAGACTCTCTGCTAAGAATGCATACTATTCTGAGTTCGAAGTTTAAAAATGTAACTTTATTTTCTCCCTTCTTATTTCTTCTTAGGATTCCGAAAAAATCTAAGCATGACTTTCCTATGACTGCGTGCTCTCCCTCTTTCACTGAAATCTCCTATACAGCACAGCTGCTTGCAGATCTCTACTGCTGAACCTGCCCTTGTTGAAATCTATTTGAAAAATCCCAGGTTTTTTTTCTTTTCCTTTAATCCAGTTCGTTCTTCCCAGTATCTGTCAATATGTACAATTTGTCTGATCTGTTGTTTTCCCTCTTAGAATCTAATAAAACAATCTTTGAGCTTTGTGGTGTTTAACATTGATTGTCAATTTTGCAGGACTGAGAATTCATTAGGAGACAATCCATTAGGCATGTCTGTGAGGGAGATTCTAGATTGTGGTAACAGAAGTAGAAAAGCCCATCCTAAATATGGGTGGCGCTATTCGATATCTGTGGCTTTAGACTGCATAAGAATGAGAAAGTAAGATGAACATCAACAAGCATTCTGCTGTTTTCTGCTTCCTAATTGCAGATACAAGGTGACCAGCTTCTTTAAGCTCCTGACATTATGACTTCTCTACCATAATACACTGTATCCTGGAACTGTGAACTACAACAAATGCTTTTTTTAGGTTGACTTTGTTAATTGTTTTCTTAATCCTACGCAGAGCACTTGAAATATCCCTTTAGACTCCGAGGAAAGACTTCCCTCCATTTGATACATCTTTGCCTATGCAGACCCTGATTTGTTATCTTGCCGTATTACATTACAGTCATGAACATAAATGACTGTGAACCCTAGGAGTACTTCTGACTATTCACAGATGTGTGGTTTACCATAGACCTTTAAAACAAAAAAGTCCAAGCCTGTGGTGCTCATAAATGACTGGCTCCATCGACCACTCCATGAGCAAGAACCTGCCTGTGCAAGGCCAGTCCCTACAGCCTCATAAATTCACAATACTTGAAAGAAGCATAACCGATCATATCATATAACCTTTTAGCCTATGTCTTCCTTGAAGTCTAAGACTGTGCTCTAAAGGCTGAGAATATGTGCAAGAGTTCTGCATGGTGAGAAGTTTACTATTGAAAAACAAACAGCAAAATCAGAAAACTATTAGTGAAAGTGAATGACTTCATGTTACAAAAGATAATGTTTGCTTACAGAGTAGCCATGACTGAGGCCCATAGCTGTAGAGAAGCCATGCTCATTAAATACTTATTCTGTGGCTTCTTCATCCAACTTGGTGACAAGTTACAATGTGGATTGGGTTGATCCCAAAGTGGATTGGGGAGGCTATTCAAGGCAAGTCTATGCAGCATGAAACCATCATTCAAAAAAGAAAGAAAAAGAAAGATGGAAACAAAATATCTCCAGAACTATTTTTTCTCTGTCTTAGATTTAAGAAAAGTCTTTATTATTTGCAGGTTGCACTATGTTTTTGTTTTTGTTTTAACAACTTGATGTAAGTTAGAGTTATCTGAGAATTAGTAACCACTGTTAAGAAAATAATAATAGAAGATTGACCTGTAGGCAGGCGTGTCATTTTAAATTAGTGATTGATGTTGGAAGGCCCAGTCTATTTTGGGTGGTGCTAATCCTAAAATGGGGCCCGAGATATCTAAGAAAGCAGCAAGATGAGCAAGTAATGGAGAGCAAACTAGTAATCAGCACTCTTCCATGGCCTATGCATTAGTGCCTGCCCCCAGTTCCTGCCTCCAGTTCATGACCTGAATTCCTTGAATGGGACAGAGGGGAGGCCAGCATGGGACTGATCTGGACCCCCCAAATGTGAGTGTCAGTGAGAATGCCTGGGCAACCTATGGGGCCCTGAGCAGTGGATCAGTGTCTATCCCTGGAATACAAACAGTCATCGTGTGCCCATAGCACAAAGAGAGATGCTCTCTCAGCCTGAACTCTTGGGGAGTGCCTGGACCATACCAAGAGTGAAATGACAGACTTTAGATATCCCCTATGTGGAAGGAATTGGCAATAGGGTGGGAGGCTGTGGGGGAAGGGGAGTGTGGGAGGAGGGGAGGGAGAGGAAACTGGGATTGCATGTAAAACAAGCTATTTAAAATTAAAATAAAAAATGATAAAAAATAAACTGTGATGTGAAAGTATAAAGTGAAAAAACCCTTTTCTCTTCCAGCCCTCCGAAAAGAATAGCAATGTACTGTCATAATAGTTGGCACGTTCCCTGCTAACATGAAGTTAATTCTTCCTTTACATTCCAAAATGTTGAAGATATGTGACTACATGTACTGAGGAAAAAAAGTTAGACAAAGTCAGCAAAAAACACAGGGCCAAGAGAAAAATTAAAATCATTATCAGAACACAGGATTTGCATAGGTAGAGAGGAGGGAGAAAGATGTCCACTAGAAATACAGGTAAAGTGGAGGAATGCTGTTTTTTAGTGTGTAAGTTTCCAAGAACAGCACAACTATTCAATTCGTGTTTTCTTTGTTGATTACAAGATTAAATGATATCAGGAGTTGGTCTTCAAAGACCTGAGATAGTACAGTTTTAAAAATAGTTGCCTTGGAAAATGAGAAAGTGAAATGTGAGGATAATGAAGGAGGAGGAGGAGGAGGAGAAAAAGAAGAAGAAGAAGAAGAAGAAGAAGAAGAAGAAGAAGAAGAAGAAGAAGAAGAAGAAGAAGAAGAAGAAGATCAGAAATGTTTGAGATGCTGTATATTCTGTAGTAAATTATGAGGTATTATACTTTCAGAGTGGAAGTTTCAAGAAACACTTGAAATGTAATAGAAAGGGATGGATCATCCCTAATAATGGTGGGATTTAGACAATTGCCCTATGAAGTAGTTACTGAAATATGAGAAAAGGCATTAAGCAACAAGGAGTTGGTGAGCTGAAAGTCTTATTTATGTGTTTTCATTTTACTGAAAGTAGATTTTTTTGTATAATGTATCAGATTTCTGTTTCCCTTTCTTCCTGCTTCTACTTCTCCCATTTCCTCCCCACCTTTCTTCCCATCAGGATCCATCTCTTTCTGTTTACCATTAGAAAAGAAACAGGTTTCAAAGAACATAAATAAAATAGAAGTAACTCACTGGAATAAACAAAACAAAGGAAAGCAAAGCCATCTAACCAACCAAACAAACAAACAACAAAAGAAACAAACAGAAATATAAGAGTCCAAGTGAGGACACAAAAAAAATGGAGACCCACTTGTTCACACACTAAAAAACCCCATAAAAATGCTGAACTAGAAGCCATAATATATGCAAAACAGACCTATTGAGTACAAAAACATATATGAGGGCGTCATGACAAGACACTATATGGATGCTGTTCAGTTAATTTCCTATTGAACATCTACCATTGGGCATGCCTACCTGCCCTTAAAAATAACTTGTTTCCTCAGTGAGACTACCTTCGAAGAAACAAAACTTTCATTTGCAAGTGGTATTTGTTGGGGATTTATTTTGAGTTAGGGATCGGGTCATGTTTCCACTTCTTTCAGCTTGAGGACCCCATCTGGTACAGTAGCATGCAGGCCTCGGTCTCTAAGTGTAGCCACAAGTTTCTCTCCCACTAGTCAGTTCACTAATAATTACTCAGAGGCTTAACAATGCTAATAAATGCTTGATCAACAACTCAGGTTTGTTACTAGCTAACACTTACACTGAAATTAACTCATATTTCTTATTTGCCCTGTACCATGTGGCTCATGACTTGTTACCTCATTTTCTACACATTCTGCTCCCTCTGCGACTGACTGGCAGCTTGCTGGCATCTCCTGTGACTCCACATTTCTTCCTTCCAGAGTTCTCTGTATCTGACTGTCCTGCCTATTCTTCCTGTCTGACTACCACCTTGTCAGTATTTTATTAATCAGTGAGAGTAATACATATTTACAGTGTCCAGAAGGATAATTCTACAGCATTTGAGATTATAATTACATTGATTCTCTTGCATTATAGGACCTTGTTCACTTGCTGTCCATGACCTTTGGTTCTTAAACTTTTTCCATATCCTCTTCCAGAGTCTTCCCTCATCTCTGAGGAGAGGAATTTTATGGAAACATCTTGTTAGAGTTATGTGTTCCATGGTCTCTTACTTCGTTCATAATAACTGATTATACGTCTCTGTTTCTGTTCACATTTCTGATGATGACTGAGTAAGGCACTGGTATACGAGAATAGTAGAATATCATTAGGAGTCATTTTATTGCTATTATATTTCCTTTTGAAAAATAACATTTGATTTTACTCTAGGTTCCTGGGATATCTAGTCTCAGGTTTTGGTCGCCCAAGCAGTATCATGTAAGGTTTTTTTTCTTTATCATGGAATAGGTCTTAATTCAAGCTAGATGTTTGTTGCTTACTTCTACAAGATTTTTGTCACCCTGCGACATGAATATCTTACAGGCAGGATACTATTGTCAACCCAAGGGTTTGCAGCTGTGTTGGCATTCATGTTTCTTCTTTGGCAGTGTGCAGAATACCTTCATGTACCAAACATAAGAGCACATAGGGCAAAAGCTCTAGGTAGGTAGCAGTTTGACTTCTCCATCTTCAGTGAGTTATATAGGTCTTGTCAGAAGAAATGAGTACTTGCCATATTTTCTTGAAAGCAACCAATACCTTGGTATCAGAATGGGTTTTTGGTGGTTCATATTGGATACCTTTGGGGAACTCAATTTGATATAAATTAATCCCAGTATCAGATGCTTCATTTAGAGCTGAAAGATGGTCAGTTGGGGCTCTGTCTCCCATTATTTGTCTATTTCATTACACCACTTTCATGTATGGATTTATGAGGCTTCAACTCTATTGATATTTATTGCCTTTCAGTTGACCCTTAATTATACCTTTCTCTGTATTTCCTCCTTTTTCCCTTCTTCCTTTCCCCTTTCCCTTGATTCTCTCATTCCAGTGCCCCTCATCCAGACATAACTATCTGTTATATTTTACTCTCTGAACTAGATCTTTCTGACTGTTCTCCTTGTCACTTACTCTATACCTAACCTATGCGGAATCCTGCATCGTTCTTTGGTTACCAGTGACTTAACAGTTAATATCCACATTAAAGAAATACATATGATGTTTGATTTGGGGGTCTGTGATAACTCACTCAGTATGATTTTTTGAAGGTACATTCATTTACCTTTGAATTTCATTTTTAAATGGCTCAATAATACCCCATTATGTAAATGTACCACACTTACAAAAATCCATTTCTGTGTTGAGGGATACCTAGGTTGCTATAGCTTCCCTCTATTATGAAAAGAGCAGCAATGAACATGGTTATGCAGGTGTCTAGATGGCAGGATGAAATATCCTTTATATATTTTACAAACTAGATGAAGACCTGAAAGTGGAAATAGAATCAATTAAAAAAACAAATGTTTAAGAGTAGTGTAGCAAGATCTTGAAGTAGAGAAGGAACACATTTATTTCCATAGAGGATATATGAATTTTATTCCCACCAGCAATGGATCAGTGTTCCCTTATGTGGTGGTTTGAAACAAAATAGCACCCAATGGGAAGTGTGGCTCCTATTACAAAGTGTGTCCCCATTGGAGGAAGTGTGTCACTATTGTGGAGGGCTTTGAGGTCTCTTTTGCTCAAGTTTCTCTGTGTGACTCTGCAGATTATTTGTCTAGGTCCTCTTGGCTCTTAAATTCTCCATTGTTATTCTAATAAGTCTGCCTTTATATGTTATTTCATTTTTCTTCCTTGAAAATTTCAATATTTTTCTTTGTTTTGTACATTTAATGTTTTGATTAGTATATACTGAGGGTACTTGCTTTTCTGGTCCAGTCTATTTGGTGTTCTATATGGTTCTTATAACTTGAGTGACATCTTCCTTTTCTAGTAAGGGGAATTTTCTTCTATAATTTTGTTGAAAATTTTTCCCTTTGAACTATGTCCTCTCCTTTCTCTATTCTTATTATTCTTAGATGTGAAATTTCATAGTGCCCCAGATTTCCTGGATGCTTTGTGCCAGGGTTTTCTAGAGTTAACAACTTCTTTGACTTCATTATCCATTCCTAGTGCCTGAGATTATTTTTCTATTCAGTCTATTGTCTTCTGCTGGTGAGGACTGTCTGAGTTCCTAAAGATTTTCATGTACAGATTTCTCTGCATTTGTTTTTTTTAATTGATTCTATTTCCACTTTCAGGTCTTCATCTGATTTGTGTAAGTACATTCTACTGTTTGAGTTTCACAGATTTCTTTAAGGGATTTATTGATTTCTTCTTTAAGGATATCTAATATATTCATAAAGGATATTTTAAAGACTTTGTCTTGTGTATCATCTCATAAGGTTGCTAGGCTCTGGTGGAAATGTATTGTCCTGGCAGTTACTCGTTGTAGTTTTACCCTGGCATCTAAGGATTTGAGACTGTGAAACTGGATTCTAGGTGCAGATGGATGGTCTTGTCTTTATTGTGTTTGTGCTTTGTTCCTTTGTTTCTGTTTCCTCTCTGGTTCTTTACAAAAGGGTGGCTGCTCTGTGTTGCTTGGTATGAAATTCTTCTGTAATCTTGATAGTTGTGGTCGCATAGGTCTACAGGTAAAATGTGTTTCTAGGTATTAGCACCTTATACTGAACAATGGAGATGAGCTACAAGAGGGCAGATGAAGTCTACAGGAGGGAATAAATCTGGCTGTTCCACTAGGATTATTTAGTCTTGGGGGCAGATTATGAGGAGATGCTACAAATGATAGTTTGCTACCCAGCTAGGGATGTGACTGGAACGTGGAGTAGGGGAGGTGGTGTCCTTATCTGGAGCATGCTTTCCTGATTTGTTGGCCTAATTGCTGACAGAATTTGTAAGCACGTTTCCAGAGAATACCTCCTGGAGTTGGGCACAGTCATAAGAAGATGAATTGGAAGGAAGATTGGAGAAGATTTAAGTGATCTTTGGAGGTCGTTACAGGGAGGGAGGCAAGGCTTCAGTAGACATTCTGCACAGAAGTGGGGATGAAACTGGAGGACTGACTTTGTAAGAGAGGGGGGAGAGGTGAAGATCTGCAGTTAGTCTATCGGCTTCCATAGAAGTAGTGGCATGAGGTTTCCCGGAGAACATATGTTGGAATTGATGTGGATAAAGCAAGCCTAGGAAGGTAGGAGGAGAAAGTCTATATAATACACTTGAGATGGGGGCAGACACACTGGAGTGTTCTCAGCAGTCTGATCTGCTGTTGAGGTGAGGATAAGACAAGGTAATTGGATTTGTAGGAGAGGAGGAAAAGATGAAGGTATGCACTTAGCCTGCCTGCTTCAATGGCAGGTGTTGAGTTTTATTATTTTTATTATTTGATGGATTATTCACAGTGACTTTATTTTTAGCCAGTGGCACTACCATGGCAATATATCCGCCATTTATGTCACCTGACTAATAAGTAGCTTCAAAAATTGTTTAAATTTCTATTTCTGAGATTCACTCATGAGGTTCTCTCCTAGATTAGACAGATACTTATAATTGTAGCACTATTTAAAATAATATACTTGAGAGAGTGACATGCAAATATTTCAAGGAGATTATGTGATGAGAGTGACGATAAATAACACTGGATTCTGAAAATGGTATGCTGTCGTTTGAATAAGAGTGGCTCCTTTAGGCTCATATACTTGAATGATTAGTTACCAGGGAGCAGGGCTGATTAGGAGATGTGGTCTTGTTGGAGTAGGTGTGGCCTTGTTAGAGAAAAATTCACTGGAGATGTTTTCAAACGCCCAAGGCAGGCCGGGTCCCTCTCTGCCTACAAATTAGGATGTAGAAGCCTCTGCTGTAGTGTCTGCTTGCTGCCATATTGATAATGAACTAGCCTTCTGAAACTGTAACCAAGCCCCTGATTAAATATTTTGTCTTATAAGAATTGCCTTCACAGCAATATAACAGTAACTAAGATATGGGATCTTTCTTAGATAGGTTGTTTTCAAACAGGCAGTGCTGTGTGTAATGAAGATATTTACACAGCTATGTGAGCAGGTAGCACGGAATTGAGTCTCACTTCCAAAGTCATTACTGACCCTTCTTCACAGGAACAATCCAACAGGATGGCATCTGTAGCACTAACTGACTTTGTCACATGCATTAGTTCAGTGGGTCTGAAATGTGGTTAACATGTTATTTGTTTCTATACCCTGATGTCGGATATACTAGATACATTAACATAAATTATTGGAATAACTAAATATGCTGATATTTAACACAATGTAGGATGTTCTTTTCTCATACGTCTCATATATCTGTTATACCTGGTTTTAAGTTATTCAAAGTACAAGCTGTGCCAAAGCTGTTACATGAAGCACACCTGAGTTGAGGATTCTTCTAGTTATGGTGGTGTGTTGGTACACTTGTCTCAAATGATGACTCAGAGTTGAGTTTACATATTGAAACCTGAATGGCTTTTTGAGGTGACCTTAGAAATTATGGCAGCACATACAATATAGGAAGAAATCACTCAGACTACAATATAAAGAATGTTCAGAATGTATGACTGTGTATAAATATACCTGAAACACAAGAGGTTGGGGTGGGCCAATCCCTTCTCTCATACATTAAGGCTGAACATAACATCCTACAATAGGGAATGGGCTCGAACAAGCTAGCTCATGAACAGAATTATATTGTGGCCCTACTGCCATTGAACATTGCAACCCACCATAGGGAATTGGCTCTAACAAGCTAGCTCATGTACCAGGTTTGTATCATGATCCTAGTGCCAGGGGCCTCTCAGGTAGTCCAAGCTTCACAACTGTCTCCCAAATATAAAGGGTCTAGTTCAATCCCCTGCAGTCTCCAAGAGCTTGGTTCAGCTAACTCTGTAGATGTCTCCATCCTGATCTTGACCTCTGTTTCCATATAATCCATCCTCCCTCTCTTCAACTGGATTCTCAGAGTTTGGCCTGGTTCTTGGTTGTGAATCTCTGTGCCTGGTTTCATCAGTTACTGAATGAAGGTTCTATGATGATAGTTGATGTATTAATCAATCTGATTACAGGCCAGTGTAGGCATCCTCTCCACTATTGTTAGGGGTCTTAGCTGGGGCCATCCTAGTGGATTCTTGAGAATTTTTCTATTGCTATTTCTCCCTAACCCTCATGGTGGCTCTCTCTATTGAGGTGACTCCTTCCTTGCTGTCTCTCTCCATTCCTCCCCAACCTTACCATCCCATTTCCTCATGATCTCATCCCCTACTCCTTTCCCTTTACCCACACCTTTACCCCCAGTTTGCTCTGGAGGCCTAATTCCACTTCTCAAGGCAAACTAGTTCTTTGGAGCCCATTCCCTATGACAGAATTCCATGCGAAGCCTTAGTGCAGCATGTAGGGGCTTGGTCTTTCCCCAGGTTAATATGCCAGACACTGTGACTCCCCAAGGGAGCCTTTGCTTGTTGGGAGGAGTAGATAGAGGACAGAGGAGTAGAAGGTAGGTAAGGTGGGGCAGGAGGAGGGGTGGGAGAGAGAACTTTGATTGGAATGTAAAATGAAATGTTTTGAAAAAAGAACAAGAATTGTCAAGGGACTCAGCATTTTTTGTAATTATTGTTACTATTTAACACTCTTTTCTGTACAGAATAGCAGCATACTTTCCTAAGAACATGCAAATGTATATGATATATTTTTCATGACATCTTATAGGGGTAACAAAATCATTTTTGAAAAATTAAAGCATAAGAAAGTATATAAATAAGTAAATACATTTTCACATGAATTAGGAAAATGTGTGGGAGAATACGTGATATGTAAATTAATAGTATATGAGTTATCAAGCAGGATGTAAAGACAGATATTTAACCTAGACATACTGTGTTAGAATTTCTTAGAACTGAGCATATAGATTCAATTTGTGGTCCTCAAAGTCTCTGTGGTTCCAGAATGCATGGTAAAATAAAGAAATCATTCATGGTTCCTGAAGTAAAGAACAGTTAAGAGAAATCCATAGATCCTAAGAAATAAAGAACCTTTTGGAACAGGTGATAGTTGTGTTGAGCACTGAAATGAGACCAAGATTCAGATTCTAAGTAATCCCCTGAATTCTTTCTTAGTATATAATCTACCACTTATGAGCAAGGTAAAGTAACACAGAGAAGATATGTCCTCTCAAATGAAACAAAAATAAAAAAGCTATATGAAATAGTGATTTTGAGCATATGGATTTGGGGAGTAATAAAGGGAAGTGAGCAAGAAGAGTCAGAGTATAGAATTAGATAAACAGTTCCCTATTTTACTCCTATGAGAGAGTTCGAGTCTGTACCACAAAACAGAAGAAATTGAAGTTGGTGAATCCCTTGAGTTAGGATAAAGTGAGAAGCATAGGAATTAAAAGGATGTTCTATTATAATTCTATAAAGGAAAATATAGACCTACAAAATGTTTTCATGTATTCTGCAAGTACTTGAGAAATTTCACTTAATAATGTAGCAGCCACGCAAATGGATTGGAATGCAAATTAACCAGAATACTTCCAAGCACATTGTATTAGGGAGAACTAGTAAAAGTATAATGGACACAAAGAAACAGGTAGAGAAGCCATACTAAAGACAAACAACTGATGAGTCAAAACAAGTCTAAATTTACTCAGATTCAGAATTAGCAGACAGAGACATTAAGTAGACATTACAACTATATTCCATTTTGTTAAAAATTTTAATAGAGAAACAAGAAAAGGAAAACATACAGAAAGTCTGAAAACTAGGGTAGTGGAGATGAAAGAACCACTGGAGTTTAACATTAGACTACAGGCCTGGAGAAAGGGCTCATTGTTCTTGTAGAATATGGGTTCTATTCCCAAGGCAACCATCCATAACTCATTTCCAAGGAATCTGACACCTTTTGATTGCAGTGGGCACTCACAAGTGATGCAATAAATCATATATGTAAAACAGTGTTACACATACAATTTCTAAAAGTGTAAAATATCATCAGACAAGACAAAGTAGAGCAAGTGATGTGTACTTTTATCAACTTTCCTAAATTTTATGAGTTTCAGTATAGACTGCCTCTATTATGGTATTTTCAAGTTATTTATTTTACTTTGTGTTTTATGATATAATCTCTAAAACGCTATCAGAATAATAAAAGATGGGGATATTTCACAAGTTTTATTTGTATGTGTGTGTGTGTGTGTGTGTGTGTGTGTGTGTGTGTGTGTGTGTGTGATTTCCTATAGAGGCTAGGAGAGCCCATCAGAATTACAGCAATTGTAAGCCACTAGATGCTGGTGTTGGAAACTGAACTTGCATCTGCTACAAGAGTATGAAGAAATGTTAATTACTGATTCATTGCTCAAACCCCCACAGATAACTGATAATCAATATGATGAAAATGGAGTACTACACATGAAATAATTTCATATAAAACAGAAAAATTCAAAAGAATGAGAAAAATTAATATAGTAAGATTGTAAATCTACTAATACTGCTAAAATTTAAAAATGGTAGCTAGTCTCAATATTCATGTAATCTACAGTCATAATCAATGTAAAATAAAATCATGAAGAAAACCTATTTTTCTAACATGAATATGAAGAAAGGTGAATGTGAAGAAACACTCATGTTAGTAAACGTTTTATCAATAAAATAATAATATTTATAGCACACAATGCCATTTCCTCGTTCTGAAGGGGCTAGTTCATCATGGTGCTAAAAGAAATTTGGCTGAACTGAAAAAAAAAGTGGGCAGTTACCTGATTAGAGTTTCAATGCCCACTATTTAAAAATTCATAACACACGTTAGAATATTTACTGGACATATATTAAGGAAATGAACGATAGCATCCATGAAATTGACCTACTGACAATGTTAGTACACACTATCCAACAGCAACCGAATGTGCTTTTGTAGAAACAAGACTCAATAGATTAAAATTTTTTAAAGCACATAAAGTACGTATGGTTTCTCATCACATTGAAAATAAATTAAAAAGTAAAAGCATAAAGCTATCTTGAATGTCTGTGCCACAGAAAATTCAACAGCATATTTCTAAATCAACTGAGAAGCCAAGAGTGAACTAAAAGTGAAATCTGAAACTTTGAACTGGCTGAAATCAAACTTATGGCACATCATGATTTTCAGAGTTTACTTACAGCCCACAGGGAGCAATTTATAGTGCTAAATTGTGTTTTAGGAAATATGGAAGGATGAAGTAAATTATGTCTGCATCTGTCTTAGGGAAGTGGGATAAAGTGGTCATTTAAATCCAATGTTAGACAGAAATAATGAAGCCCAGAATTAAAATAAATGATGAAGAAAACAAAAGAAATCCACACTCCCCAAATCAGTAAGATAAAAGCTGCACCATCACAATGTGTTCAAGGTGTTCATTCTTTGTTTTTTCTATGTAAAGGGAAAACTGGCATATGCTCTATCATCTATGCAGACACTTACAACTCATAGTTTTAGCCAAGAGAAATCAAAACATTTGTCATAGGCAAAGACAACTTATACACAATTATTCATATCAGCTCATGCAAAAAATGGAAGCAATGAGCTATTCTTAAATAAGTGAATTTGTAGAGAAATTATGGTGTATCTACATAGGAAAAGATGCTTTACTATACAGGTAAACCACCAATACATAGTATGGGAACATAATCATACCCAGTTAAAGAAGAAACAGCACATGACGATTCCATTCACACAGAAGTCCAAAGAAAGATCACTAAACTGTGGTATTATAGCAATGTTTCCCTGGAGACAAGAATGGTTTAGTGAGAGGCCATGGACACAGTTGCCCAGAGACCTACATAGTTGCATGTAACGCACTTCAGTTGTGATAAAGGCTTAAGGCACAGAAACTATTTGATGTTCCTTTAATGCCCATGGTCATCACTCTGCTAAGAGCTACTAACTTCTTTTGAAGGACATGGTTGATCACTTTTCACATCTAAAATGAGAAAAAATTATAGCTAAATCACTAACTGTTTTTTTTGTTGTTGTTGTTTTTCATATTTAGAAAATAAAATTGTATGGTGGTTTAGGTCTTTAATCCCATCGTGTGGGAGGCAGAGATAGGTAGATTTCTGAGTTCAAAGCCAGCCTAGACTACAAAGTGAGTTCCTGGATAGTCAGGCCTATGCAGATAACTTCCTCCCCCATACACACACACACACACACACGCACACACACACACACACACACACGTATGTATATATATTGTTCAGTGCAGTTTCTTTCATTTTTATTAAATGTTGATCATGCTTCAGATAATAGATGGATGATTAAAAGAATACTTTGCTAGTTATGTTATTAAATTTATTGTTTGTATGTGTGTTGAATGTGAATGACACTGTGCTTCTGTGGAGAGCAGAGGACAGCTTTTAGGGGCTGAACTTGCCTCTACCTGTAAAAGCACTGGGGATAGAAAGACACTAACGCATTTAGGTTTAGATGCGCTCTGGATGTTTGAACCCAGGTCCTAATGATAGCTCAGTAAGTGCTTTAAACCAAACCATTTCCCCTACCATACTTAGAAATATATACTAATGATGAAGTTACACAGCATACCTTCTATGAATAAAACATATCAGAAGAAGTAATAGAATTTTTAACATTAAAAGCTAATAAAATATAAGTTAAAATATGCCTCATTAAGAATATATAATGAGTGCTATTCACTTTGTGGATGATTTTTTTGGTTTTATTTTTAGGTAATATAAGAAGCATTTACTTGATTATTTTAATCTCTTTGACATTTGGAGATAATGTTATCATATAACTGCTTTTGAAGCTGTTGAATATTCTGACCTAATACACTGTACACACGAGGATGTGTCAGATGCTAAGAAACATGAAAAATTTTAAAGTACCTATATTTTTGCCTTGGTTATATATAGAAGGAATACAATAATTGAAAATGTTAGAATAATACTTTATCTTGTGTTAATAATAATTATTAACAGTTGAATTACTGAGGATTGAGCCTAGAGTCTCACACAGCTAGGCAAGTATTCTACCACTTAGCAAAAGTCCAAGACATACATTCTTATTTAAATAGAAAGCCTGCTTCACATATTTATGAAGCTGATTGGGCAATTAAAGTCAATAGTGATTTGTAGCAATTTTGTGAAGCCCAAAAGATACCCTGTATTCAAGTATCCTGGTGTTCTGCTTATAAGGCTCCACTTTCAGCAAATCACTGTGTAGAGTTAAACACAATGGGCAAGATGCTTGATATGCCCTAACAAAGATTCTCAGCATCTCTGGCTTCTGAGACCTCCTTCTTTTGTATGTAAACAAGGTAAAACATAGATGTTTTAAGTTTTGCTGCTTTTAAATCCTCAAAATAATTTAACAAAATATTTTTTGCAATCAACTTAGCTACTTCCATTTATCAAATCATCCCTAACAACATTATGTGTAGGATCAAGTTAATCATAAGTATTTATTAGAGCTTACTAAGTGTCAGGCACTGTCCCTAGTATTCACATGAAATACTTTGTTTGATATTGTCAAACTTTGAGTGAATTTCAATTATTTTCTTTAAAGAAATTGTGATTTACAAACCTTCATATGACAAATGTCAGAAACCTAGGCAGGAATGGAACAAGATAAGAATGTAAATGTGCTAAGCTGCAAATCCCTTCTTTCTGCACATTTCTCTGTGTACATTGTTCTTTTTCGCCAGTCAGTGTATTCCAAATGGATCCTTTAATATTCTCGGAAATATATACCAGAAAGCTGTTATTGCAATACTCATGCCAACAAAAGGTATAACTAATGGTTTGGTATCTTTGGTTCTTAAAATATTTTATGTACCAATTGCATTTTATTCTCCATACATTAGAAATAATATGGATGTTGAGTTGTAACAGAAGGCCAAATTCTCTTAGTTTAAACAATGACACGACTATTGATATGACAGTTCATTTTTGGGAGAGACCATGAATCAGTTCAATCCTGGAGTATAGTTTGAATATGGCATTGTTTTCTTTCATCATAATAGAAGCTTTTGCAACTCTGAAATGGATACATGGATTCTTTTCAAGCAACAATAAAAAGAAATCAGTGCACAACACCTTTCAGTGGGAGATGAATTTTGCATTTTTCTTAAGCATATGCTTTAAATCCATTTACATTTTCTTCTTCAGTGATGGTCATGGTGTGTATTACTTCTCATTGTCCATCATCTAATTATTTTACTATCTCTAATTAGTCTTCCATCTTAGCTTCCCTTCAGTATTCATTATGCATGGCACCAGCAAGAAATTTTAAAAGTTCTTAAAGTTCTTAGTATACCACAGTTTCTCCCTAATCTTGTATTAGTCCTTATTACCTCTTTCTGGGTGGCTAAAAGGCATTTAGATTTGTTTCTCAATATAAAATAACACTCCTTGCTTGTTCTTGTACATGCACATTTTTCAAAGAGCAAATGAATGAAGCACATGTAGACTAAAAATGATATATATATACATATATATATATATAATCTACATGTTTTGACATGTTCTTTTGCATTCTAAAACACTATTTCATTTGAGGGAATAAAAAATCCCACTAATGAATGAAAATTTATATATATTCTCACATATAGTGGAAACAATTAGGGAAATTTTTAATAATGGTCACATATTTTTAATGTGTCTCTTCAAAAGCTGTGTAGTATAATTCTTCTTCATGATGAATGGATTGTAGTCAATGATTTGTGTCTATTTTAGCTGCTAGAATAGGATGCAAGTGATGGATAGTGGCATCTATGTCTCATTTATAGGTTATTGTGTAGTCCTCCTTGCTGTGTTGGTTTACCTACTCAGGCAAAGCCAGAAGCCATGTCAGTTAAGATGTAAGGAAACTTAGGCCTCTCACAGATTGGTCTACATGGTAAGAGAACAGTACTTCTAGGAAATGGCTTGTGTGGGATCCAGGCCATTTGATATTGCTGTGTAAGCTTGGAGAGATTTTGCAGACACAGACAGTCCTTATCTGACTACATAACCAGTCAATGCATTCATTCAAACTTCACTACAGACCTGTAAACAGAGCTCTCAAATCCACAAAAAAATGGATTTTTAAGTCATTGCATTTTAAAGTCAGTATACAGCCATAGGTAACTAAGTGATCTACCCGGCTGATCTATTTTATTTTGAAATGTTAGGAGAATGTAAAAATAGTGGCATGAATGAATATCATTGGAGTAACCTCGAAATATATGATTGGATTTAAAACCCATAATTGTAGTTAAACCCTTAACTAGTACTTTTATCCAGAACAAGAATGTAAAAGGTCATAGGCATTGGGAAAAAGCACTTTTGAAAAGAGAAGTAAGCCTTTATTCCATGTTTCTCAAATTAAACTAGGTGAGTTGCTTGCTTTGAGGGGATTAGTCAAAGAGACCACATCCCATATCTTGATCTGGAACTGATTGTGTCCACTCTTCTTTGACTTCAGACTTGACTTGAGCTGCAGCCACAGCAGGAGCAGCAGTGGAGGCTGAACCACAGGGGCAGTAGCCACAAATGCAGATGGATCCACCAAGAAGGCCTTGACATTTTCAGCCACTGGGAAGGTGGACTCAGTCTCCACAGACAAAACCAGAACCTGCTTGCACCCGCTGATAACAGAGTGTAGCACTGAGGCTACTGTCAGGTAATTAGTCTGCAGACAAACACTGGCAACATTTGGACACCCCCTAGGAAGCCAGAACGCAGAGTCAGTCCTACAACACCAAGCACTTCAGGGCTGTTAATGCTGTCCCTGTTAATAACCAGATGAATGACAGCTCAGGAGAGAATTTTTCCTTTTTTTTCTTTTTTCTTTTTGGTTGGAGTAGATGTTGATGAACACAGAGAACCACAATTGACTAAAGTGTAAATAATAAAAAAATTATGGAGTTCTCAACCGTAGATAGAACACATATATCACACACTTATTCTCCCAAAGCTTAGGCATAATTTCAGAAGTTGAAGCAGAGAACATAAGAACAAGAGGCTGTGGATGACCACAGCAAAGCAGTTACTTCCACATTCAGTAGGGCAGCTGAACATAGGACTCCCAGAAGTTATGACAGCATGCAAAGAACTGTGGGAGCTCTTTATGCCAGACAAAATTCCAGAATAGATGGATAAGCAGTCACCCTTAGCTGAAGAGCTATTGAGATTTGATGGTTGCTAGATGAGGGAGAGTCAGTTTCTCAAGGGTGTGTTTTCTGATTGTTGAACACACTCTATGGATGGCCATGTGTCACGACCACCTTGACCAGCAAGGAAGAGGCAACTCAGGAATCCTTCTCACAAGCAGTTTATTCAGGACCTTGATGAACAATGCAGAGGCAGCCCCCAAGCGATCCCCTCCGGCCCTTAAGTAGCCGAAGCCAGCCAACCCTAAACAGCCATGTGTGCGCAAACCATAGGCTCCGTAGCATGCTTAAGCAGTCTGATGATCATGGTGTGATGCTGGCGGAATGGGAGCAGGCCAAATAAGGAGTTGTTTATCACTGAGAGCACTCACTGGAGGGATGGTGGAAGGGAGAAGCTGGCGCCATCTTTAGGGCAAGGCACGTCGCAGCTCTCCACAGCCATGTACCCAAGAATATGTAGTGAGACAGGTTAAAAAAAAATAAGAACACAAGGTTAGGTTGGTGTGGAGTGAGTTAGGGTGGGGTGGGGTTTGAGAAAGTGAATGTGATCAAAATAAATGTGTAAAGTTCTCAAAATATCAAAAAAATATATATGCATGTAAACACAGATCTAAATATGTAGACACAACTCCCAGCTGCTTCACTACTGTTCACTAATGGTAAGAATATGCCTATGTCATTTTTTTTTAAATTACAGAGATCTGAGGTATGGTTAGTGATCCTTTCTCCCAACACTCAGGAGGCAGAGGTAGGCAGATGTCTGTGTGTTTGTTGTCACCTTAGTCTACAAAGTAAGTTCCAGGCTGGGTTTACATACTGAGGCCCCCAAGTCGTCAGAAATAATTAATTGTGTTTTCTCTATATTTTTAGTACTTCCAAATTAATAAACAATATTTGAAGTTACAATGGCATCTTTGGTCTCTCAAGTTGAAAATGAAGGTCTCTCAAGTTGAAAATGAAGTTCAGATCTCACCATCAGCCTTATCATCCATACCAGGTCATATTAAATAAAATCTATGTTTGAGGAATATTCCTTTAATACCATGACAAGTATATCATGGCAACTTTATATTACAAATGTGTTCTTTAGCCAACAGTATTCATGTGAAAGTTTTACCTCTTTGTTCCCTTATTGTAAAATAAACAGTGTATTCCAAATTATTTATGTATAGTGAATTATAGTTTTTCAAATGCTATTTGTTTGTTGTTGTACATGAACTCATATAGGATAGCTGTATGATTAATATTAGAGTTAGTTTACAAAATGTATATTTAAGCTGAAATGGCACACATTTTCTCCCATCATGTCTTTTTAAAATTTCGCTCAACGATTATATTTATAGTATGCTACGCCAGGTAGTGACAAAATCATTTCTTGAATATGAAATGCTTTTATAATTAGAACCATAGCTTTGTAAAGAGTGAGTGGAGCTATAAAATATGCTGGACTCTTTAGTCCCGGCATGCTGTTTTATGTGTTTATTTATAGAAATGGGTATCAGTAGAATTCTTCTATTTCAAATACTTCTTGCCAAAGCAATAAACCAAAATAACTAAGCCCCTTTAAATGAAAGAATGCAAATAAAGAGGTTTAGTATCTTTTTCACAGCCTATTAAATAGTGCACTGATGATTTTCTTTTCGTTCTTAGTTTAGACAATTGCATTTGTTCACCCTTGGCTTATGGAAATGTGATTCTAACAAATAATATTCAAAAGAGAAATCCATCAGCCTTATGGAGAAAGACAGATTGTCATTCTTTGCTTTTCCTAGCTATACTAATCTAGTTTCATTTAATGTGGTCCTCTGCAATCTCAAGGAAGGCAGCTTAGCTTTCCTTTGCTTGTGAAGGAACTGTAAATATGTCCACATGACAAATAATAAAGCCACAAGTTGTACACAAGAATGTTCTCAGATACAGGAAATTCACCAATTGTGCTGCAGGGTGACAATATATGTTTTTATTATTGTTAATTTGCATATCTTCTGTCTGTCCTTAAATTAGATGCAGGATTTTAATAATGCCACTTGAAACTCATGAACATATTTTGCTGTGTGAGGAAGTTTCTGAATAAGACATCAAGTTTCTAGCCATCAGAGGATAATTTATTGATACTTGTCAAAAGGAAGTATCAGTCTAACAGAAATCAAGACAAAAGGAATGCCTGATGAATTTTCTTTGAAGTGCCTTTTATAAAAGTCCTTGGTAATACATATTGATGAACTCCAAATTGTCTTGCCTGGAGGGAAAAGAAAGTAGACTGCTTTACACTGTCTTATAAATATTCATCAAAAGAACAAGACTTATGTTTCCAGGCGTGAGGTGAATGATTACGGCTGTATGATTGCCTCAGAATCTGGATAATTAGTAAAACAGCCGTTGACAGAGAATTTAAGCTTGGTATCTTGCCTGCACTCCATTTGGAGTCAGAGATATAGCTTTCTCTACCAAAAAAAGTTACATTAGGCAGTGATGTATGGATATCCCACATTGTAATCATCAGTTGTTTCCATGGTCTATGAGCATTTGGTGCTCAAAATGAAAACAAAGTATTTTCTTTTATGTTTTTATTTATTTACTATTTGATATTTAATGTGGTGTGATGAAGCATATCCACTCTTACTAAGAATGATTGCCAGTAATCTGTGTCTTGGTGGATTCACAAAAGTTGTGAGTGACAGAGTGGCACCATACAAACTCCCAGTTTTGTGATTTATTGTCATTTTGTTTACAAATTTGGACAGGGATGTAAACATGTGGGTCTTTTGCTCATTGAATCCATGCATAAATATTTAATGTGAGTGAATTGTCATTGAATATTTGATATTAGAAGATAGATGTGATTCATATCAACAATCAGAAGTGATCCTTGTCAAGCCAGCTATAAAAGTTTTTCTGATTCAGGCTTCATAAGACATCCTCAGCTTCTTAAAAGAGAAATAACCCAATCCCAGGAAACATTTTCCTTTACCAATTTTGGTACTTAAACACAATTAAGCAAATAAAATGTCCACTTTAAAAGGAATACTTGTTGAACTTAAATAAGGGAAATAAATTTTCCCTTTTGAGTGTAAGACATATTTAGCAATTATTTGAAGAATGGTTTCTTCATGTTGGACAAACATCAGTGTTACTTTTGCTAACAAAGGAACTGCTATTTCCCACATCTACCAGCTGATGCTCATTTTTGGACCCATACATAAAAAAGTGTGTGTCTAGAAGTAAAATGCAATTGTACAAATGAAATGTATAAAAGAATAAACGGCTAGAGAGATGGCTCAATGGTTAAGAATAATTTCTGCTCTTTCAGAGGACCCCAGTTCTATCATCAGCACCCATAGCTGGAAGCTGAGAATCCCCTGTACCTCCACTTTGGACATACAAACATACACTCACACACACACACACACACACACACACACACACGGGAGGGAAGGAGGGAGGTCAAGAGATGAAGAAACACACACACACACACACAGAGTCTTTAAAAGACAAAGAATAAGACAAGCCAGATGAAAAGGGAGAAGCACCACTTCAAAAAGCATGAATAGAAACACATTGCATTTTGACTTCTGCAGCATATCAGTGCCTAGCACCGTACTTTATCGAGGAGAACAGTGATGATAATGAGGGCAATAACTTTCTTCAAAATGCCATTGACTGGTTTTATCTGAATTTTATCAAACATAAAGGACTAATCTTGTTCTGTTTTCTTTCAATCTTATATTTTGTTTATTGTGCTTTATAATTAATCTCATTCAGAATACATGAGAAATAGTTTGAGAAAAGACTCATATAAAGCATATGGTGTTAGTGGTCTGGAACATTTAAATTGATTGCACAGAACACCTAAATGAATTCAGTATAGAGTAGAAAGAACCAACACCAGCCTGTGGACTGGTATCTGTGTTCCCAAGGAGAATTACTATTTTTTTATTTCTGAAAAACCCTTCATGAGAAACTGACCAAGTATCTATGATTGTAATCATATAATGTTTATGATTTATTAAAGCCACTGGAGATCAAAATAGCAAAGCAACCATACTAGTTAGCCATAGAAGCCAGACACACACCTTTAATCCCAGGACTCAGGACTAAGAGGTGGACAGATGTCTGTTAGTTTAAGGCCACACTGACTACATGAAATTGATCCAGTCCTAAAAGATACAGCTCACACAAAGGTAATCTCAGCACTTGGGATCACAAGCCTTTAATCCCAGCAGTAGGGAGGTTGAGAGAAGAGGATATGGCTGAGTGGAGAAAAGAATAAAAGGAGGAGGAGACAGGATTAGAAAACCTTTGGCCTCTGAGGATTTGTGGAGACAGATTTGACATGCAGCTGGTTAGAGATAAGATCTGCTATTTGGCTGCATTGTTTCTCTGAAATTCACCCTGATGCTTACACCCCAATATCTGTCTCTGGGTGTTTTTTTATCCTGCTACATATGATAGCACTTCTGGACCATTTTTAAGCTTCAAGAACAAAACCGTATATTTAAAATATAAATGAAGGATTCGGGTTAATGAATAGAACAAATATGAAGAAATAAGGGTAAATTATTGTAAAATGACCATGTTTTAATCTGTCAGGAGACAGTGTTCATAATAGTAGCTCAGAGAATTAATATAGGTATTTATACCTGAATTTGTGTTTTTAGTTATCTGTACTTATGACATAATAATATACTTTCATAACAATTTAAAATTAAGAAATGAAAATTTTAAAAGGTTACCTGAAAATCACTGATAATAGGGTGGGAGGGTGGGGGGGAAGGGGAGTGCGGGAGGAGGGAGGAGAGGGAACTGGGATTGACATGTAAAACAAGCTATTTAAAATTAAAATTTAAAAAAATCATAAAAAATAGCAATTATATTAAAATTTATAAAGAAGTACATTCTATCCAGTTGCCCACATGAAATATCCACCAAGAGGTATCTTTTGTATTTTTCTCTAACACTGTAATTTCTTTTTTTATCCTTTTTTCTGGATCTATTTTCATTATTATTTTAATTTTAAATATCCATTTCACATGTCAATCCCAGTTCCCTCTCCCTCCCCTCCTCCCAAATCCCCCCACTATCCCCCCCAGCCTCCCACCCTATTGCCACTTCCTTCCACATAGAGGATATCTAGAGTCTGTCATTTTACTCAGGGCAGGGTCCAGGCACTCCTCTAAGAGTCCAGTCTGAGACAGCATCCGTCTTTGTGTTATGGACACATGAGGTTCATTTGTATGCCAGGGATAAACACTGATCCACTGCCCAGGGCCCCATAGGTTGCCCAGGCCTCCTCACTGACTCTCACACTCAGGGGGTCTGGATCAGTCCCATGCTGGCCTCCCAGCTGTCGGTCTGGGGTCCGAGAGATCTCCCCTGTTCATATCAGTTGTTGTCTCTGCTGGTTTTGCCAGCCCATTCTTTGCCAATTTACTCATTGCTCCTCTCTCTCTATCACTGGGTTCCTTGGGTTCAGTTCAGTGTTTAACTGAGGGTGTTTGCCTCTGCTTCCATCAGTCACTGGATGAAGGTTAAAGGATGGTTATAGACATCAAGTTCATTATCAGGAATGGGCATTCGAGGTGGTCTCTCCACTATTGCTTAGCTTGCCAGCTGGTGTCTTCCCTTTAGATTACTAGAGTTCTCACTGGTGCCTGATCTGTCTTCTAAACTTTGATTCCCTCTTCCTCCTATTCTATCCCCCACATAACTTTCTTGTTCCCCCATGACCTACTTTCTCTTCCTCTTTCTTCTTGCTAGCTCCCACTCCCCCCGCCCCTGCCAATGTTCACAATCTTTTCAGAATATCTTGCCTCATTCCTCTTCTCTGGGGTACCATGCATATCTCTCTTAGGTTTTTTCCTGTTTCCCAGACTCTGTCAGTGGAAGTGCAGACTGGCACTATCCTGATCCACGTCTATGTGGCACACTTACACAATGGAGTATTACTCAGCAGAAAAAAACAATGGAATTTTGAAATTCACAGGTAAATGGATGGCACTAGAAGAAACCATCCTGAATGAGGTAACCCAGTCTCAAAAAGACAAACATGGTGTGTACTCACTGTAATTTCTTTTTTATTTTAATAAAATCAACTTCCACAACTCCAAAAGTTTTAATAATTTCAACCACTAGCTTGAAAAATAAGTGGATAAAATTTTTATCACAAAGACCATTTTTTTTTGTCAGTTGAGGCCCTTTGTTCTAGAACTCACTACTCCTCATAGATTGTTGCAGAGTCCTAGACATGAAGTAATCCTTTGTAAATAATGTCTTATTGATTTGTTTTTAAATGAGAGTAAATAATTACTTCCTGATAATTCACTCTAGTCCTCTTCTGGCTGATGTTTGTGTGTGTCTTGCACAACACAATTACATATATAGAAAATTCCAGGTCCTTGCTGTAGTAAGATATCTTTTAAAACAGATTTAGGGTTATCAAAATTTTTACCTTGAGCATAAATAAAACCAGAATATACTAAGTCAGAAAAATTTCTTTTAAATGTTCCCAAACAGGTTTTGTCACTATACATTTTGATGTCTTGTGACTTTCTCTTATGGGTTACAACTGAGGAAAAGAGAAGTTTCCTTAATGGGGATAAGGACTGCAGTTTTATTTGAGTATATGGATAAATACTTATAGTTTAGTTGGGGATTATAGCCACGTAGATACCTCAGGGGTCATTGCAGAAGAGGTAGCAGACATGCTAACAATCCAGAGTATCTGGGAGTTTGCTGTGAAATTATGCCTCCCACTAATGTCAAAGCTACACCCATGAAGCTTCACCAACATGACTACCCAAGCATGAGTCAGACAAGGATGTCCTAATAAACATAGGAAAATGTGTGTTAGAAAGCTCTTGAAGCCTTGACCCTACATTTAGAAATAGAATAAAAAAAAACCTCTGGGCAAGAAAAAATGCTTAGATTGGGAGAAATAGTCTTCCCCAGGGAGAAACACAACAATACAATACAATAGTAAGCGGTAAGCCCTAGAATCCTACTTCTAAGTAACATAATTCAGACTGAGCAGGTTATATTTAGAAATATATATATATATATGTAACAACAATTAAAGAAAGAAGATTTCATAAATTTGAAAGAGAGCAAGGGCAGGGTTCATGGGAGGAATTGGAAGGTGGAAAAGGAGGGAGGAACTGATGGAATTATGTTATAATCTGTATTAGTCAAGGTTATATAGAGGAACAGAATTTATATAATGAATCTATATATAGTAAAATATGGAATAAATATAAAATCCGTATATATATATTTAATCATCCATCCATATACACACAGACACATAAATACACACACACAAAAACACACACCTATGGAATTTATTAGAACAACTTACAGGATGTGATCCAATTATTCTAACAATGACTGTCTATCAATGGAAAATGCGATAATCCAGTTGTTCCATGAGGCTGGATATCTCAGTTAGTCATCAGTATAGACCAGAGGTAGGATCCCTGAGAGGTAGTAGGCATGGTAGTAAAAGTATGTGCTTGTCCATGAATACAAGAACAAGCAGGCAAAGAGTGAGCACGCCCTTCTACCATCTCCTTTATGGAGGCTTCCACCAGCGGGTATGGCCCAGATTAAAGCTGCATCAACCCACCTTAAAAGATCTAGGTTAAAAATGGGTTTTCTCACTTCAAGGGATTATGTTCAGAAAAAAATCCCTTATGAGAGTACCAGCTGATAAGTTTGAGTTAATTCGTGAATCCAATTGTTAATCACAAATACCTGTCATTAGCTGCTAGGTGTTAGCACAAACTTTTAATCTCAGCACAAGGAAGGCAGAGGCAGGAGGATCTCTATGAGTTTGAGGCCAACCTGGTCTACAAACTTACACAGAGAAACCCTGTCTTAAAAACCAAAAGTCAAAAAAAACTGTCACATAATCTCCTAAAATAAAAATTGAATAAAAATATTTTTATAAAACAGAATTGGATCTCTAGAGAAGAGAACACTGAATTGCCAATCAGCTTTAAATCAGCAGACCACTTAACAGTTTGGATTGCTTTGTGTTCTGATTCTGTGGACGAATTAGAAATAATCTCCCCTTGTCACTTCAACTTATTCTCCAAAATCTCTTTACACATTTAAATATTTTAAAGTGATGCAGCTTTATTTATAGAGGATGAAACTGTACATATGTTTCAGATGTTAAATATAAAAATTCAGTACATGCACCATTAAAGGCTTTATTTCCAGAAATATTTCATATTTGTCAAGCAAAATAACTTTATTGATATTTACTGATTTGGTCTTTTTCAAGATTTTTGATAACACTGTATTAACATTTAGAAACTCTTTGTTTTCTTCATGGATATTATGTAACTGCATTAGTTAATAGTATAGAGTATGACTTCAATTAAAAATGTGTATACATTCACATGCAAAACTCTGGGAAAGTTCATTTTTAGAAAAATGTAATATAATTTGTCTTCTCTATATCATGGGGAAGGGATTTCTCTCTTAGGAATCCAATCAAGTGTCTTTATCAATGAATGATGAACAGTGAAACTTGCTTGAGGAAAACTTCAGGAAGGATATATCAAATGCCACAAGTTTCACCACAGGTAAACTCACATCAACTAAACCATTTTCTCCCAGCAGAGGGAGAGGGCCATGTCTTTTGCATAACCTTATAATCTCCCTCCTGAATTCACCTGGATGTACATCATCAGTCAATTGGTAACCACCAGCTAGAGCTGAGCATCCTCTACATGGATCAGCAGTTTTACTTTATAAGCATGCTATTACTTTCTTCGACTCACTCAACTTCACATACTTTAAGTCACACAGAAATCTAAAATCTTCAGAATTCATAAAATGTGTGGAGATTTTGTCATAAGTGCTAATAGAATGTAAACTATAACAACCTGTTTGAAGAAGAATTACAAAGCTTTGGCTCCATCAGTGAGACATCAGAACACTTACTGCATTATGTAGTTTATTATGTATGATTTATTAAAGCCTGACTGAGGAGTCAGAAATCAAAGTCAGTCACAAACCATTGAAGCCATGCCCATACCTTTAATCCCAGCAGCTAGAAACTGGGAGGTGGTGGTAGGTACCTTTAATCCTAGGAGTCAGGATTAAGAGGTTGACAGCTCTCTCTGAGTTCAAGGCCACCCAGGGATACATAAGATTGAATCTGTCTAAAAGGGTAACAGATCACATGTGTTTAATCCCAGCACTACAGCTGTATAAAGAATAGAATCAGAGTCTTCAGTATTCAGTAGGAGGTATTCATTCTCCAGCCACATTGAACATAGAGGAATTCATCACCAGTCACACTGAAGAGAGGCAGCAGTTCGAGACTTGAAGAGCTTATGTGTAGATCAGCCCATTCAGCCTGAACTTGAGGTGAGAGCTAGTGGCTGGCTGCTTTGCTTTTCTGATACTCAGGCTGAATCCCAATATTTGTCTCTGGGTCACATTTTTTCGTGTTATACTACATCACATTGTTGCAGGAGCTAGGATATAAGGGGAGCTGTATGGAGTTCAAATGCACAAGATCTGAAGCTAATATAAAAGTTTATAAGTGTTGTGATAGGTTATTTATGATTTATTAAAGCTTGTCCGAAGATCAGAAAAGCAAAACAGCCAGCCACTAGCTCTTACTGCTACCTTAAGCTCAAAGGCGATGCTGACTCTACCAAACCTCAGACAAAAATTCCAGAGTGTCCTCAACGTGGTTGGAGAATCCTGAGACTGAGCCTTGCTGTCTTTAGTGTGACTGGAGAATGTATCCCTCCTATTCTCAGTGTGTCTGGATAATGAATTTCAGCTCTGAGGCCTTGCTCCTATTTCATATACATCTCTAATGCTTGGATTAAAGACATGGGATCCCAGGTGTTGATATCAAAGGCATGAGCTCTGTTACTCTTCACTCTTGTACAGGCCGTGATGGCCTTGAACTAACAGAGATCCATCTAACCTTTAATCCTAAATCTCAGGATTAAAGGTGTGTATCACCACTGCCTAATCCCTGTAGCTTGAGTCTGACTTTGCTTTATAAATTCTCTGGCATGCTTTAATACATCATAAATAATATATCACCTCATTTCCCCTTTTTGTCTATTACATAATGAAGGCTACAACTGACATAGGACTAAGCATAAATATTTAAGTTTAATGAGAAGTGATTGGGTTTTATTATTTTTAAACAATAATTACCTATTTTGAGAATTAATTTAAATTTCACAGTGTTGCTTAAGTTTTTTGGAGGGTAAGTGTCTATGGGGTGATTAATCAAATTGATTCATCTGCAAGCAACTCCTACAATTAAGACTGAGGAAACTAGAGGGAAGAGGGGGCAGATACATGAATCCTGTACCTAAATCACTCTTGCCCTTCCTCCCCACCTCCAAGTAACTACTCCCATACTTATTTATGAATTCTCTAATTATTACTGTTACATATGAACACACACACACACACACACACACATACACACACGGCATATGGAATACTGAGTCCATTTAGCCTCAGTAATCTATACATGAATCAGGGCCTTGCAACTTGTGATTGGACAAGCTATGTGGTAACTCATGTATGGTGGGAACTAATTACCCATTTGAGCAGCCAATGACCACATTCTGTGGTAGCTTGTCAACTAATGTGCCACTTTTGTTCAGGCAGACATATCTTTGAGAGTTCATGATTGCAGCTTCCTTTTCACGTCTAGGGATCAATATATAGCAGCTGTCAACCTGGTGCACTGACTCTTGCAATCCATCCATCCATCCATCCATCCATCATCCATCCATCCGTCTGTCTGTCCGTCCATCTGTCTGTCCATCTGTCTGTCTGACCATCCATCCATTCATCTATCCATCTATTATCTATCTATCTATCTACTTATTTATCTGTCTATCATTTATTCACATATCCATGTTTGTACACACACTGTATTTTTAAAGTAAGCTTATGAAATTATTTGTTTCCTTATGAATTTCCAAACATCCTTAGTGTCACTATCTTTCCTTTCTCCCTGTCTCACTATATTACATTCTCCCACCATCCCCAGTTAAATTAACCTCCACATTTCCCCCATTGTTCCGTTTGTAGCCCTTGTCTCCTATTTTTCACACCTTGGAGCTCCATTTTAAATGATTCTTTTATATTTGAATTTAATCACTCTATTTGAAGATGACAAGAATTACAATAAAAATTTAAATTAAAATATTTTATTCAAAATTTAAGATCTAAAAATGTATAATAATTACACTCCATTAAACTTTCAAATGAGATTTTAAAATAATTTTGCACTGTTATATTTTTGAATTTATTAAGGTGCACAATTACGCTAAGATGATAGACTTTAGTCCTGAAAATTCTTCATTAAAACAGTTATGTAAAAACTTAAACATGGTACTAAAATGATGGCTCAGCACTTAAGAGATCTTCCAAGAGTCCTGGGTTTGGTAGCTAATTCAACACACAACTGACTGTAACTCCAGCTCCAAGCTATAGAATGTCATGCATACCCACAGATTATATACAATCAAAAAGTAATAATAACATTTCTTTAAGAAATTCAAACAAAAACTGTGGATATAGTATAATTTTTCTATCTACTATGTTACTCTATCCTTCAAATTTTGCAAAACAGTGTTTCTGATGCTATCATGCAGATACAGGATGCTTCTAATTTTCCAAGGAAGGGTCTTGATTCACTAAGGAGCTTCATAAAACACAGAATTCCTTGGATGCCATTCTATTTATGCTCTCACAAGCAACATTGTGTAAAGCTAACAAGAAATATAGTGTCCATGTCTCCATCAGATGTCTGGTTTATCTTTGAACAATGTTGTCCAGGCTGGGAACAGCTGCTTGGACCAAAAGCATTAGGGAATTCCCTTGGTCTGCAGAGAAGGTAGATACTAAGCACTAGAAGTACAGCTCTTGAGACCTTCTCTGACTTTTCCCTGCTGTGCTGCTTGCTCCTACCCCAAACATCCGACTGGCACTCAACACAAAGCAGGTCACTGAGAAGTGTTCACTTGGGAAGGAAAGTAACTACTCATTTTACTTGGTGGACTGTGTATGCACAAAGAGATTTATTGTAGCTCTGATCAAAAGGTATTAGTATTTTTGACATTCATATTTGAATTTTTCCTGGACTTTTGCTCTGAAAATGTTAGGCTGTCGTCATAACTGAGCGGTTAAGGCAATGGACTAGAAAATATTAGGTGCCATGTCCATTTCCCACAGATATTTCCCACACTCAGTGACCTTTCTCAAGTTTTCATAAACTTTATCCTCCTATGCTTATACAATTTTACAAACCCCATACTCTGCTACCTTTTATCTTTTTTGGAGAGAAAAGAAGAAACACAACCCTTACCTTTGGAAAAGAGTAGAATGGATTTTTCTGTAATAGTTGAGAACCATAGATGGCCACCAGTAATATTTTGAGAGAGGAGTGCTACAGATAGGTATGGATAAGACTAAAGCATGAGTATATGTTAGGTGTAAAGGGTAGGCTATTCACATGAAGAGTATACCTGGAAACATGGTTTTGTTAGTTCACTGTAGAACATATTAAAATTGCAAAACTCAATATTGATAAATTATGAGAAGTCCCTGAGAGCTTATTTGCATAAGTCATTTTGTTTTTCCCCTAATTTCTGAGTTCAGCTGTGCCATTAAGTATTCCTTGAAATACACTTCCATGGAAGTATTGAGGACTTCAGTCTGCCAGAATTCTGGAACTGAACTGGAAATGTTGAACCTAAATAAATGGTGCAACCATGCATTGAACAGAGAAGGGCAAAAGGATTGTACTCACCTTAGGAAAGGAATTGTTTGGAGGAAGCTGGTCTCTGCAGAATGTTATGTAGAAATTAGAAATGAGCAAGAAAAACATAAGTGGTAGGTCACTAAATGTCCATCGAAGGAATGCTCATCTATTTCTGTGACTATTAACACAAATCTTTGTGTCTAGATTTGAAGGTTTGGAGTGATGTGACTCACTTTTACATCACTTTAACCGCCAGATTCAACCCTGTGAGCTCTGTGACCTTTCATTTGGAGGAAGGGCACCATGCCATACACCTCTGTGCCGGGTAAGGACTAACAATCTTTGGTCATGTCTGCAAAACTTTTGCTTCTTTTCCTGTCCTATGCACAGAAATTTTTTCCAAGAGACATTTTATTTTCAGAAGTCTATTAATGAAAATAGGTTCAAATATGCTCATTGCTTATGTGAACGAAAGTCTTGAATGAAACTATCTTTCTTACAAACTGTAGAGGAATTGTTGTCTATCACGCCAAGCCCTATTCAGAATAAATCTCGTACATGGCCATCTGTTTTAAAGCCACAATGATTTGAATTTAAGCACTGGCAATATACTTCGCTGCTGCATGATTACTGACTTTGAGAAACCTAGACGATTATTCACTCCTGGACAACTAGCAGCTATTTGCTTTTGACCTAAAATAGTTACAGAATAGTGTTTGCCATTAGCCGGGTATAAAATGCTGCAAGGAAATTAAGTTGAGATTTATATCAATTCTTGGCATATGGAGGCAATGGTGTAACGAGATTAAAGAAGATCCAAGAACTGACGAAGAGTAGAGACTTTTTCTTTATAAATAGTAGGAAAGTGATAGATATGGTTATTTTAGAGTTTTGTTTCTTAAGAAATATACCTCCACCTAATTTTCAGAGCATCATGCATATGCCTATTAGGTCCACAGGAATCTGCTAGATTTCTGGAACTGGACTTGAAGTTATGTATAAAATAAAATGGCATTAACAGTACATTATGTAAGACAGTACGGAAATCACAGGGAAGGATGAGAGAGTTGCATATACCATATGAGAGAAACTGGGGTAGGTTTGTCTGTGCCTCTGCAGGATGTTATGTAGAAATTAGCAAAAAGGTAGGAAATATGAAGTGGAATGGCATTAAATGTCACACCTAGATATGAACCTATATATGAACCTGTGAAGTGTAGTAATGGAAAGTATAGCAAGATATACTCATTGGTGAAATAGTGGCACAAATACTATAGGTGTAATCACCCATGTCCTTAATGAATTGAAATTTTGTTTCACAAAGAAAACACAAGACTGGTGTTGCAAATATGGCTAAGAAGCCATGGTTAGGATACTCAAAAGCCTCAGGGATGAATCTAATAATATTATTTTGAAAAATGAACATAATGTCAAACTGTTCTCTAAATTTCTATCTCTCTATCTGTACTATAGTTCAGCCTTCAGACATCATTACAGATTACATCATTAAGTTTCTGTATGAAATGGATGGTGGTTAGTATAGAGATGTACAACTTAACAAGGTTCAGAAAATAAGTGACTGAAAAGTGCTGAGCCACAAATGGAACATGTATATCATACCCCATCCCACAGGTTAAGGTCCATGGAGGAAAAGATCAATAAATGTTTTTAATAACCACAGACTGGAAAGAATTGGAGCAAATTAATATATTCTGGACACGACAGGATCACTGCACCCATAAACTTCCAGCTGCACTGGTTGCACATATAATGCCAAGCCAGTCAATATTCTAGCAGAGAACAGGAAGGGTTACATGTGTCCCACATATAACTCAGAAGGCAGGAAGAATTGATAGCATTTGGAGGAGGGAATTCCAGTTTCTTTTAAGAGTACAACTCTTGGTATATCAAACACACTCTTGTGGATGACCCCCCCAACCGGAATTACATGGACAGCACAAATTAGAGTTCATGAGTTATTAAATAAAAATGGTGATAAAGGTGGTATGTAGGGAGATAAAAGAGGATCTGGAAGGAATTACAGAGAGAAGTTGTGGATGAGTATTACCAAAATTGATTGTATAAAACATCAATTGATTAATACATTATTTTAAAAGGTGGAGTTGTAAACTTAATCCATATGGGTTATAGTCGTCTTGATAATTTATCCGAATAAATAAGTAGCAAGCTGGTATTGTGCCTCACATCTTTCATCCCACTAATTGAGGAATGAACCAGGAGAAACAAAAGTTGGAGGCATCAGCTTGGTGATATACAAAATCCTCTCTCCAACAGCAAACAAGCTAAAGGAAAACCCACAAAAACAAGAGCCACCAGCAGCATCAACAACAAAATAAAATCACTAAATGGCATAAATGAAAGAGAAAAAATGATGCAAGAAATTTGAAAAGTAATATTGAAAAATGAAGTGTTCAAAATTACAATAACTTGAAAAAGAAATAAGAAACTTCCAAAAAGGAAGTATCTATCCCTAAGGTAAAATGAGCAATTGTAACAATAATAAAACTAAAGCATATATTTAATTATTAAATGCATATATGATTTAATTTAATGAAATGATATGCTAAAGTTTTACATCCAATTCAGTAAAAGCTAAATATTTCAATAAATATGCTCTTCATTAACTCTGCATTTGAAGTCATTATAAAAATAGATCTGAGCTTCCACTAGTTGGGAATAAGGCAACCTACACGAGAGGAGTAAGTTAAAGGCATAAGAGAGTGAGGGAAGGAAAGAGTGGTAAAGTGAGGGAGGGAATTCAGTGTAAATGAGTGTGTGGGGACAGAAGGATGGCAATAAAAATCTCCTGTGACACAAAATAACCAGGGATGTGGGCTTCATTTGCACAAAGACTTTTAGTGACTCACCTCTGCTCTTTCTTCTTTCAGTATCTCAGGTCTGCACTCTACAGGATCCTCATTTTAAATGAGTTTTTTAAATTATAAAACAAACTAGCCAAGTTCCGCATTTCTCATTTCCAGGAAAACATTACCTCTACATCAATTCTTCTTTTATAGCAAAACTGTGGGAAGAGTTTTCTGTTTGTACCCCCTCATTCTATATGCTTAGTTAAGTTTTCATGGCTGTTTTCAAACACCATGAACAAAGGCAACTTAGGAAAGAAAGGGTTTATTTCTTCTTAATACTATTATTCAAACTCTTTTTTGAGGGAAGTCAGGGCAAGAATATAAGGCATTTGGGACCTGGAGGCAGAAACAGAAACAGAAGCCATAGATGAATACTGCTTACTGGCTTGCTCCTCATGGCTTGATAAGTCTACTGTATTATGCAATCTTGAACCACTAGCCCAAGGGTGGTGACTTACACAGGGAGGTAGGCCTTCCCACAGCAATCATCAATCAAGAAAAAGCCAGGACATGCTTGCAAACAGGTCGGTCTGGTGGGGATGTTGTCTCAGTTGAGTTTTCCTCTTCCCAAATTAAGCTATTTTATATCAAGTTGACATCTTAAAGCCATTGTAAAAGATTTGTACCCATGTCAACATGTGCAGGAAAATGCCCTTAAATAGTGGGATGCCACTTCTCTATGCCTGATCTTACTTCTCAGTCCTTATTGAGTTGCTAGGCTCCAAGAGAGTGTCCTTGAGACATTTGAAACTCATTCTCTATTTCTGGCTCTATCTTACTTTTCTCTTCTTCATTTTATCCATTTTCTTAACCTTTCATGAAGAAGAACTTTATGCTCTTCTCTACAATTGATTTTCATTCACTTCAGGCAATTTTACTTATGGACTGTGTCCAAAGGCTCCCAAACACAGCTGAGAATGTTCCCATGAACAAATCTTTCACTTCCATAATCCACCCAACACCATTCTGTCCATAACTTACTTGGATCACAAATATTAAGACTGAGTTTCTATAATCCTCCTTCCTTGTATCTGGATGGTCAGAAATCTTCCTTTGTCTTTTAGTTGTTCATATTAAAGTAGTTGGAGTCATTTTTGATTACTTGTCTTGAATCCATTCCAGCTTCTAGCCTGATATATTTTGTCTTTGACTCCTATCTAGAACCAGAACACTTGTCCCCATAGCACTGATACCATTTCTTAGTAAGCCAGTCTCTTATTTCCTAGAACTGCATGTGACACTCTAGTTTCCTAGGTCTTCTATTTCATTGGTTGTATTATTCCCAAAACAATATGTAGTGTAATTATGGGAAATTTAGATTTCATAGCCCTTAATAACAGCCTTCCAACTGTTCTTGCCACTCAGAATAAAACAAAACTCTTCTATGCTCTATTAAATTCACCATTTGTTTTACTTCTACAAGCTGCTAACTGTTGAAATCTGTTACTCAAATTGTTGCCTACTCTGATACTACCATTTTAGTCTTTTCAGGAACCCCAGCCATAAGATTTATATTAGAACCTCTGCTCTCATTATTCTCATTTTATGGAATAATATTGCCCCCAAATCTATAAAATCAGCTCTGCATGTCCCTTAAATCTAACTCAACATCATCTTTTCAGTGACAACATCCCTAGTCACCCTCCATAGATGTTCATATTCTCACACACAGGAAGATGTATGAACAGACACAATTATTTTCTTTAAAGACTGACCTGTAAGATGAGACAATATCCCTCACAATGGCTGACACTTGGTGGTGTGTAGGAGGTGATGTAGTCTGTTAGTGTTTTGGCTTGTATGTGTTTTGCATAGCAATAATACCTGGCAGAGAAAAACATGTGGATAAGGCTTCTTATATCACAGTAGATTGAAGCAGAGCAGAGTGCAAGTTAAAAGAGATAAAATATGCATTTGATACCTACCTCAATGATATCCCATCTCCATCCTGGTCCCACCTTCTACCATCTCCTAATATTATCACCAAATGATGTCACTCAATCAATGGATTTCATTATGAATTCAAAGCCTTCATGATTCAAACATCTTAAAACTTGGATCCCAAAGATAGGAATGAAGAGATTGATAAGTGAACATTTTAGAATCACCTCCTATTCAAGCCATAATACACACACACACACACACACACACACACACACACACACACACACACACAGGTTGACAAGATCTGATTGTGAGATTTTCTCCAGTGTTTGATCCAGCACAGCAGTATTTCAAAAGTGAATATTATAAACTTACTGGTAATTAATTTAAAAGTTAAAAATAATAAAGTCTGAATTAATAATATTTTACAAATCTCTTAACTTGTACTATTATTTGTAAGTTTTTCTGTCTATGTTCTCTTTATGGTGGAGGGACTGTGTAGGAGAGTATTATTATGCAGAATAATAGTTTTCTATAGAGTCTGATGGAAAATGAATTAATGAACCAGTGCTACTAGAGGAAACTCACAGTTAGGTTCCTTCAAGTATTTAATCAATACCTTTTCATCAAGTGATCAATACCACTTCTTTTATGTGTGTTTCAGCTTAAATACATTCATTTAATATACATTGTTGATTCGTTAACATTGAACTCATGGCCAATAACACCATAACTCATGCATAATGGAGGCTTATCTAACACTTGTAATCCTTCCATAAGGCACACCCTAGATTTATTGTTCTGGGAACATTAGAAAGTCTTTTAGAATTTTGCCATACAATAGATATCTCTGAATGGCCATGGAAGGGCTCTAAACATCAATGTTGGGGTGAGGTGGTTCTAAACTAAGGAATCCATGAACAACAAAGATTACGTGTACAATGATGACTGACAAAACAATGTAAAATGCCTCTTAACTCTGCATTCACCAGTGGAATAATGGCAGTTAGGAAATGGTGATGATGGAATATTCATAGCAAGGGTTCAGGCATGTAGTATAAATGAAAGCTTTACTTTTTTGTTTTTCTTTTTTTTTTGTTTTGTTTTTTGTTTTGTTTTTTTCGAGACATGGTTTCTCTGTGGCTTTGGAGGCTGTCCTGGAACTCGCTTGGTAGTCCAGGCTGGTCTCGAACTCACAGAGATCCGCCTGCCTCTGCCTCCCGAGTGCTGGGATTAAAGGCGTGCGCCACCAACGCCCGGCTGAAAGCTTTACTTTTTGATTTTATTAATTTTATGAACTTAAAAAAAGTAATAGAAACGATTAACAATAGAGAGCACAGTGTATTGTAGCTTTATGTCATTGTACTATGAGTAAGAGCTAATTAGCAAATTTTATAATATGTAATCAAAGAGTGAAGCTCCAATTTAGTGTCTTTATTTGTAAAATAAGTCAATATTGATAATGGATATACATTATTTATCCACTCAATTGTTGGCTAACTAGAAATGAAAAAAATAAAAGGAGAAATCAGTGAAAAAAAGAATACTGGAGAATTATTTTGTTTTGTTTTCTTTGTTTTGTTTAAGATAGATCTTTTATTTTGTTTTATTGGTTATCTGGAGGCCTTGTCCTGCTCATCCTACTTATCAGTAGGTTGAATATTATGTGTACATGTGAATAGACAGTAGTTTTTCCCTTAGAAAGCTGAATATTATACTCCATTTATCACCAGAGCACTCCTGACAAGTCCTGTCAGTTTAGAGAGCTTGTGCACAGCACTGTCTTTTGAGTTGACTCACCTTGTCAAGAAGTCCTCTTGGAGTCTCTCTTTTGAAATCAGCACACTGTCTCTATCCCATGTGTCTCATTCATAGACCATGGATAGACATTGCAATTCCATTTCTGGTTTCAGTGCAGTCTCTCCTCAAAGCAAGTGTCCAGGCTTACAGGCCAGCTGCTCACCCGTGTATTCAACAGGCCTGAGTCAGTTATGAGTTAAATATGCTTAGAATATATTGTAGACAATTTCAAGTCTGTCACGCATAGCCCAGGTGAATAACTGGCACCTTTCTTTCCTTTCCTACAGAATAAAAAGGAGAAAATAAATTTATCTGTGTTATTCAATAGCAAATACAGATAACACAGAGTTGATATAAACACAATGCAATTCTAAACAGAAGGACTAGATGCAATAGATATTTTTGTTTAAATTATAAAAGAGAGACTTGTTTGAGAAGCTGCACACAGCTTTAATCAGTAAATCATGACATCACTCACTTTCAAAATGGCTTCGGGGCTACAGTGTTTTACTTTTGATCTATTTCACCTTCAAAATAATTGCTGTTACAAATATATATACAGAGCATAGAAAATGATAGCAAATTGGTTGATGCTTTACAAAACTCAAAAAGTTTAATATTAAACTTATGAAAACTCAATAAGTTAAATTATGGGATGGTGGCACTAATGAATACAGGTGCAAGATCCCTAAAAAATATATCATACTAATTTAACAATTTAAATAAAATATGCCATATCAATTATTAGATAATTTCTTTAATAGTCTCATCAGGAATAAGTTTATTTTAGTATGAAAACAGTATTTAAAGTGAGTCATGTGTTATTTTAAGAACTTTTCATACATTAAGTCATATAGCTATTTCCACTATTTTATAGATGAAAGGATTGAGTCTAAGAGACATAGAATAACCTGACCAAGCAGGCACATTTAGTAAGTTTGAATTGGGGTTTTAATTCAGGCTCCTAACCTGAATTTTTTTGTCACACTAGAGAAAGAGAAGCACATACAAGAAAAATTAAGTCATCTATTAATAAAAGTACATTTATAAGTATTTTAACAATATTTGAAAAGGCTTTGTAAATCATAAATCTTAAAATTAGACAAATATAAATCTACTTAGAATAGCAAAAATATTGCAGCATGAAAGGAAAATATAATGGTAAATTCAGAAGAAATTTGACAGATGTTATGCCATTTCTAAGTTCTGTCACAGTAATATGGCATAAAAGCAAAAGCAAATTATTAATTTGGGGGGCATTTTCGAGACAGGGGTTCTTTGTTTTGCTTTGGAGTCTGTCCTGGAACTCGCTCTGGAGATCAGACTGGCTCTGTACTCACAGAGATCCACTTGCCTCTGCCTCCCAAATGCTGGGATTAAAGGCATGAGCCACCAATGTCTGTCTGCAAAAGCAAATTATAAATATTTGAAAGAAAGGATAAAATTCTATCGTTTAAAAGCATTCTTACCATATAGCTTGATAACATGAAGTAACTTCCCATAACAGATGTGTGCATATAATCACCCTGTATTATCTATAGCAGCAATGATACATTACTTCAATCACACACTTAACCTTAGTGTTTAGAAGTCATAGATCATAGTAAACCTAGATGAAACATGCATAAAGAAAGCTGTGGTAATGTTTTAAATTAAAGTTAAAAAAAGGGAGAGAAGGGGATTATGAAGTCAGTTTTGGGTTCAAAGATAATGCATAAAGACATCTTGCTTCTGGCAAAAAGCAATGAATGGTGAAAACAGGTGGATTCCATAGAAATTGAAGAGAACAGATAATGTGGTATGAAGAGATAATTTCCTCTGGTAAACATTCTTATTTTGGGTGGGAGGTTGAGTTGAGTCTTTTATTTCTCTCTCCTTTTTTAAATTTAAATTAGAAACAAGCTTCTTTTACATGTGAATCCCAGTTCCTTCTCCCTCCCCTCCTCTGCTATCTCCTACCCACCCCCCCTATCTCATTCCCTTTTTGCTCTCCAGGGAGGGTGAGGCCTTCCATGGGGTAATCTTCAAAGTCTTTCATATCATTTGGAGCATGGCCTAGACCCTCCTCCCCATGTGTCTAGGCTGAGACTGTATCCCTCTATGTGGATTGAGCTCCCAAAGTCCATTCATATACTAGGGATAAATACTGATATACTACCAGAGGCCCCATAGATTAACCAGATCTTCAAACTGATATCCTTGTTCAGGGGTCTGGAACAGTCCTATGATGGTTCCCCAGCTATCAGTCTGGGATCCATGAGCAACCCCTTGTTCCGGTCAGCTGTTACTGTGGGTTTCTCCAGCCTGGTCTGGACCCCTTTGCTCATCATTCCTTCCTCTTTGCAACTGCATTCCAGAGCTGTGGGTGTTTGATTCTTCTTCCATCAGCTACTGGATGAAAGATCTATGATGGCATATAAGGTAGTCATCAATCTCTTTATCAGAGAAGGCCATTTAAGGTAACCTCTCCATTATTGCTTAGATTATTTGTTGGGGTCAACCTTGTAGATATCTCAACATTTCCCTAGTGTTAGGTTTCTATTTAAACCTATAATGGCTCGCCGGGCAGTGGTGGCGCACGCCTTTAATCCCAGCACTCGGGAGGCAGAGGCAGGCTGATCTCTGTGAGTTCGAGGCCGGGCTGGACCGACAGCCCCAAAAACAATACAGAGAAACCCTGTCTCGTAAAAAAAACACAAAAACTATAATGGCTCCCTCTATTATGGTATCTCTTTTCTTCTCCTGACTCAATCTTCCTGCTCCCTCATGTCATCTTCTCCCCTCTTCTTCCTCCCTTCTCTTTTTTCTAACTCCCTCTCCCCTCACCCCATGTATCAGGCATACCTATGATACACTTCAGCCAATTCATAGAGCCATCATAATGTATCTTAGTGCTTAAAGGAAAATACTAAGGCAACACTAAGGATAAAATTAACTTTTCTGTAACTATAACTTAATATCATGTTATTTCATGTAGCATAAAATATACTAGGTATCTTGGTTTTATGTATAATCTATATACATCTAATTCCATAATTTTAAAAACATTCTTTGGATTACTTATAATATCAATTATGCACAATTTTCATGTATCACTTATTGAGTGAATTGAAAGTAAAACTAGTGCACATGTTCAGTACAGGGGTGGTTTATATATTTTCCATTCATGTCTATTGAATTTGCAAATGGCAAGTCCATAATTGAAAGGAAAATTTAATTAAGTTTCTCAAGCTAATGGCTTAATTTTGGTAGTTATTAGAACAACCCAAGTAGCAAAATTCAGCAGAAGTCTATAGGCAATGAATGTGACAATTGTTATTTGTTTATTTTATTGTATTTGTTTGAGTTAGCTTCATTCTTTTTTAAATATTTTTTGAGACAGGGTTTCTCTGTGTAGCTTTTGACTGTTCTGGAACTGTCTCTGTAGACAAGGCTGGCCTCAAACTCACAGAGATCTGCCTGCTTCTGCCTCACAAATGCTGGAATTAAAGGTGTGTGCTACCACCATCTATCTGAGTTAACTTTATTCTTAAAGATTTATCATGTGCCTCATGTTGAAAATAGATTTTTTTCTCACAATATTTCCTTATTATAGATTCTTATCCCTTCACTCATCTTTGGTACCCCCTACTTTTCCTTCCATTCCAATCTGCTTTGCTTCTTGCCTCTCATTAGAAAACAAGCAAACTTGTGATAATTAAAATAAAATAAAAACAAGAGCAGTGAGATTAGACAAAACAAACAAACATAAGGAAAAGAGCCCAAGAAAAAAGACAAAAAACAGAAACCTACTCATGTGCAAATTCATGAGTCCCATAAAAAGAGAACGTTGGAATTCACACAAGCAGAGGACCTGGTGCAGACCTGTAACATCCCTAGATAGGATGCCTCGTTCTCTTTGAATTAAAATGAGCTTTGATTATGTATTTCCTGAGAGTCTTGCTATCTTTTTGTTCTCTATCCCCTTTAGCTCTGACATTCTCTCTGTTTCCTCTTCTACAGGGTTTTATATGCCCTGAATGGAAGGATTTGATGGCAACTTCCCATTTAGAACTGAGTGTTAAATAGGCTCTAATTCTCTGCACGGTGTATAGCTGTGCATCTCTGTGTTTGTTCCAATTTGCTGTAGGAGGAAGCTTCTCTGATGATGCCTGAACAAGTCACTCATCTATGAATATATCAGAATGCCTTTAGGAGTCATTTTATTGCCACATTTATTTTACACCAGTATTTTTTTATTTTACCCTACGTCCCAGAGCTATCTACTCTTGGATTCTTGCTCATCCAAGTAGCGTTGATATTGGTTGGTTGTTCCCACAAGCTTTGTGCTACCATTGTCTTAGCCTAACTTGGAGGAAGCATATCACAGATCTCAAGGTTTGAGGGTGGGTTAGTGTTTACTGTTCTCATTTGGTAGCATGGAGAGTATCTGCCTATACCACAGATGCTAGATGTAGAGGTGAATGCTTTATTTAGGCACCAATACAGCATGTCTATGTTCAATTAGTTGTACAGTTGTCTTTAGCAATGGGGCCTTGCCATCAATTTGTAAAGAGCAACCTAGTGTCTTGGCAAAAGCCCGGGTTATTGGGGATTTTTCTGGATCCCTTTGGCCAACAAGTCAGTTAGATGTAAGCCAGTCCCAGTGCTGGAAATTTTGTTTGGAGACCAGAAATGTCTACTGAAGCTTTGTCTTCCCACCATTTGGCAATTTCATCTATATTTCCATTACACACATAAACATACACACACATTCATACACACACACCCACATACACACACACACACAAGCACACACTCACACAGTCACACACACTTTTAAGTATATGTAAATATATATATTTAATATATATATGTATATAATTTTAGGAAATTTCCAATATTTTAGGTACATATACTACTTCTCAAATAGCCCTTAATTTTAATAATATATACATATATATGATAAGTTGTTGAAAACTAGTCATTGAAAAAGGAGTTAAATCCATTACTAGAAATATCACAAGTGATGTCCTTTAAATATTTAATATAAAACATAAATTCTACTAGCAATAGGAAATTTGAATTTAAGTGACATCAATATCAGAGAATTCACCTCTGTGACTTCACCCACTGCATAGCACACATCTGTATTTTAATTCAGTCATACACAAGTATCTATCTGAAGCAAACATTCTACTTCTTTCACTTGTAAATGATTACAAATATACATCTCCAAAATATATGGAGTGAATATGAGTGTCAGATTAAGTTGGCTCTTAGATGCTACACAGATTCAGCCTGGTCTCCAGTGCAAATTATTATTGGCTATGTATGCCTGCAATGCATCTCCACATTAAGATAGGCTTTCCCATGTACTTTCATGAGTAGGACTACGATAGACATAGTCTTCTAGCAAACACTTTGAGGCATCACCACTGAGATCTTTATACTGATTCACCGTCAAACATAATTTTTGAGAATATTTCCAAGAAAGAGGATCAGAATGACAGTAAAAGAATTAATTTCAGAAGTTTTATCTTAACTATTTTTTCTTTGGTTTTATTTATTTATTTTATATTTAAATTAGAAACAAGCTTGTTTCACATGTCATCCCACCTCCCACTCTCTCCCCTCCTCGCCTGTCCCCCAAACCAGCCCCCAACCCCTTACCCAATCCCCACTCTGTTCCCAAGGGAGGGTAAGGCCCTCCATAGGGGATCTCCAGAGTCCAACATTTCATTCAGGGCAGGGCCTAGGCCCTCCCACAAGTATACAGTTGAGAGAGCATTGTGGGATGGGCATGCAAAGTCCATTTGTATGCCAGGGATATATACTGATCTACTACTCTTAACCCCACAGATTGCCTAGGCCTTCTCACTGACACCCACATTCAGGGGATCTGGATCAGTCCCATGCTGGTCTCTCAGTCATCAGTCTGGGATCCAAGATCTCCCTGTTGTTCAGCTCAGCTGTTTCACTGGTTTCACCAGCCGAGTCTTGACCCCTTTGCAAATCACTCCTCCCTTTTTGTCACTGGATTCCAGGAGTTCAATTCAGTGTTTACCTAGGGGTGTCTGCCTCTGTTTCTATCTGGATGGAGGTTCTAGGATGGTATGGAAGTTAGTCGTCAAACTCATTATCAGGGAGGGGCATTTAAGGTATTCTCTTCACTATTGCGTAGTTTGCCAGTTGGTGTCATCCTTGTAGATCTCTGGAAATCTCACTAGTGCCTGATCTCCCCTCAAACCTATAATGACTCCCTCTATTATGGTATCTCTAATTCTGCTCTATTCTTCCCCTGACTCAATATTGCTGATTCCCCATGTCCTCCTCTTCCCTTCTTTTCTCCCCCTCTCTTTTCCAGGCTCTCTCTCCCCTCCCTCCCACGTTCCCAATCTGCTCAGGAGATCTTGCCTCATTTCACCTTCTCTGGCATATCTCTTTCAGGATCCTTCCTGTTTCCCAGAGTCTCTGGCATTGGGATTGTAGATTGGCACTCCCCGATACATGTCTAATATCCATATATTAGTGAGTACATACAATGATTGTCTTTTTGTGACTGGATTACTTCACTCAAAATGGTTTCTTCTAGTGCCATCCATTTACCGGCCAATTTCAGATTTCCATTGTTTTTATGCTGAGGAGTACTTCATTGTGTAAATGTAGTACATTTTCTCTATCCATTCTTCAGTTGAGGGTCATCTAGGTTGCTTCCAGTTTCTGGCTATTACAAATAATGCTGCTATAACCACAGTGGAACAGACATCCTTGTTGTATAAATGTGCATCTTTTGGGTACATGCCTAAGAGTGGAATTGCTGGATCTTATGGAAGACTGATCCCCATTTTCCTGAGGATTCTCCATTCTGATTTCCATAGTAGCTGTATGAGTTGGCACTCCCACTAGCGGTGGAGGAGTATTCCTGTCCCTTTCTCCACATTCTCTCCAGTATAAACTATCATTGGTGTTTTTGATTCTAGCCATTCTGACAAGAGTAAGATGGTATCTCAGAGTTATTTTGATTTGTATTTCCCTGATGGCTAGGACCACTTTTTAATTGGATCCTTTTGTGCTTTGTAGACTTGCTTCTTTGTAAATTTTGGAGATCAGCCCTCTGTCAGATGTGGGGTTAATGAACAACTTTTCCCATTCTTTGGGCTGCCTTTTTGTCTTGTTAACTGTGTCATTTACCTTGCAGAAGCTTGTCAGTTTCAGGAGGTCTCATTTATTAATTGTCAATTTCAGTTTCTGTGCTATTGGTGTTACTTTCAGGAAGCAGTCTCCTGTATCAATTCATTCAAGGGTAACTCCCACTTTCTCTTCTAAGAATTCCAGTGTGGCTGGATTTATGTTGAGGTCTTTGATACCATTTGATCTTAAGTTTTGTGCATTGCAATAGACATGGGTCTGTTTGCAATCTTCTACATGCCAGCATCCAGTTATGCCAGCACTATTTGTTGGAAAGGCTTTCTATTTTTCCATTGTATACTTTTACCTTCTTTGTCAAAGATCAGTTGTTCATACATGTATGGGCTAATGTTGGGTTGTTCAAATCGATTCCTGTTCGTCTACCTGTGTATTTTTGTGCCAATACTAAGCTGTTTTCATCAAGGTCTTTGAAGAACTGTGCTGGGATTTTAATGGGGTTTGCATTGAATCTGTAGATTGCTTTTGGCAAGATTGCCAATTTTACTATGTTGATCCTACCTATCCAAGAGCATGGGAGATCTTTTTCTGGTGTCTTCTTTCATTTCTTTCTTTAAAGACTCAAAGTTCTTGCAATACAGGTCTTTCACTTGTCTGGTTAGCTTTACCCCAAGGTATTTTATGTTTTTTGTGGCAATTGTAAAGGGCAATGTTTCTCTAATTTCTTTCTCAGTCCTCTTATGGTCTGTATATAGTAGGGATACTGATTTTCTTGAGTTGATCTTGTACCCTGCCACTTTGCTGAATTCCTCCTGCTCACCTTCTCTCAGATTTCCTGGCCTAGGGACTGCAGCCAGGGTGACTTGCCCCTGGATTACCAAGTGACCAGGAGCCTGCTGAAAGAGTCAGTCTACTCCCACTCCTAATCTGGGCATAGGGCAGTGGTGAGCTCTGAGCCGCCATTTTGAACCTGAATTCCTCCTGCCCATACTCTCTTGAGTCTCCTGGCATGGGGATTGCAGCCAGTGCTACTAACCTTAACTATTAATTAGAAATTTGTGAGAACAAATTGTTGAAAGCATTTTAGATAAACAAATGTAGCATTTTCCCTCAACCATCATAAAGGCCATGCTGACACTCTGAAAATATGAGAAAGTTTCAGAAGGAGTATAGCAATTCTATTTAATCAAAGTTTATCCTGTCAAAATCATGTGACACAGGATCATTCAGAAATGAAGATCCAGAAAGATGTCTCAACAAGTAAGGATACCTGCTGCCATGTCTGATAATGTAAGTTCAATTATTGGAAATGACAAGGTGAAATTAGCTAATGCTATCCTGTGACCTCTATACATGCATGTGTACACACACCTATACACAGATGCATGTAATCCAAAAATTTAAAAGAAGAGTAAGTGTATGTAACATATGAAATCACATAATTGTTAACTGTGGTCAACTTTGGGAAAAAGGATCAGTAGTACAGTTTAGAAGATTATCAAAGAGAAATTGATGGTATTCTAATTCTTTTTTATTATCATTTTTATTTTAATTTTAAATAGCTTGTTTTACATGTCAATCCCAGTTCCCTCTCCCTCCGCTCCTCCCACACTCCACTTCCCCCCCACCCTCCCTACCCTATTGCCAAATCCTTCCACATAGGGGATATCTAGAGTCTGTCATTTCACTCTGGGTAGGGTCCAGGCACTCCCCTAAGAGTCCAGGCTGAGAGAGCATCCCTCTTTGTGCTATAGGCACACGATGACTGTTTGTATTCCAGGGATAGACACTGATCCACAGCTCAGGGCCCCATAGGTTGCCCAGGCCTTCTCGCTGACACTCACATTTGGGGGGGTCCAGATCAGTCCCATGCTGGCCTCCCCACTGTCACTCTGGGGTCCAAGAGCTTTTCCCTGTTCAGATCAGCTGTCTCTGCTGGTTTTGCCAGCCCAGTCTTTGCCAATTTGCTCATTACTCCTCTCTCTCTGTCACTGGGTTCCTTAGGTTCAGTTCAGTGATTAATTGTGTGTTTGCCTCTGCTTCCATCAGTCACAGGATGAAGGCTCCCGGGTGGTTATAGACATCAAGTTCATTATCAGGAATGGACATTCGAGGTGGTCTCTCCACTATTGCTTAGCTTGCCAATTGGTGTTATCCCTTTAGATCACTCGAGGTCACTCTGGTGCCTGATCTGTCTTCTATCCTATGATTCCCTCTTCCCCCTATTCTACCACCACCCACTCAACTTCCTGTTCCCCCATGACCAACTCTCTTCCTCTTCACCCCCTCTCTTCTTCCCAGATCCCACTCCCTCCCACCCCTTGCCGTGTTCCCCATCCATTCAGAGGATCTTGTCTCCATCCTCTTCTCTTGGGTACTATGCATATATGCATATCTTTTAGGTTCTTTCCTGTTTCCCAAACTCTCTATCAGTGGAAGTGCAGACTGGAACTATCCTGATCCATGTCTAAAATCCATATATTAGTGAGTACATACCATGTTTGTCTTTTTGTGACTGGGTTACCTCACTCAGCATGGTTTCTTCCAGTGCTATCCATTTACCTGTCTATGCCACTGGTGTTATGTTCAGGAAGTTGTCTCCTGTACCAACTCATTGAAGAGTATCTCCCACTTTCTCTTCTAAAAGTTTCAGTGTGGCTAGATTTGTGTTGAGATCTTTGATCCTTTTGGACTTAAGTTTTGTACAAGGTGATAAACATGGATCTATCTGCAGTCTTATGCATAACAATACCCAGTTATGCCAACACCATTTGTTGAAGACGCTTTCTTTTTTCCATTGTATAGTTTTAGCTTCTTTGTCGAAAATCAAGTGTTCATAGGTGTGCTTTTTCTAAACTATTCTACTGTCAAGTTAGATTGTAAGAACTTTCTGTTACTCTAAGAATTACAATTTTTTAGAAAGGATTTCTTATTAATAAGAAAACACTGCAAACTTATACAATTTCCTAAAGCAATTCACATTGGAGTCCTGGTTTTGGAAATTATAGCTATTTCTTTGACTTATTATTTACTTAAAAATGACATTTTAAGGGCTCATTTGTCTTGTTTCTTTTCATTTCTCTTTTGTGTTTGGTGGTTTAGTAAACAACTGATCTTTAAATTGATGGTCTGTGTCTAAAATGTTTCCAATAAATTTCTATAGCTTAAACTCCAAAGACTATCTTAAAGAAACTCTTTGGACATGGAACCTGTTTTACAAAAATGAACCCTAATCACACTATTTCTTGGTTCATTTTCTTATAGAATTAGCTGATTCTACCATTTTGTTTGCTTTTGTGGTTGTTTGTAGATATCTCTGTAGACTTTTATTGATACCAAGATCCTCGTTGTTTGTAACTAAGACTGAGGGGGATGTTACAAAAATAAAATCAAGAACAAAATAAAAATGCAACAGTGATAGGGCACATTTTACATGTGCTGAATTTTAAATATGAAGACCATAGTCTAGAGCAGAGAGAGTCACAAAGTTCTTTAAAACAGTACTCATAAAACAATGCTTTAATTTTTAATACTTTCCTAATTTTCCCCCCTGAATCTAAGAAAAGCACTCATCAGAATAGTCTTTTCACTAGGGAAAATTTTCAGTAGACTTCTGGGAAAATTTTCAACACTATTATGTTCCCTTAGCTCCCTCGTGCTTCCTGGTATGAAGAGGTAGGGATAAAATTAAAATACTTCACAGTGAATAGGAATTATACATTCTAATAACTAAAAATGTGGTTTGGAAGACTAGTGTCTATTTATTTTCATGAATATTAGTAATCATACCTGAAATTTCAGTTTTAAAAAATTCTACAACCCATTGCTATTACTAAGAAATCAATAAGTTCATTTTGTTAGATTTTTATCATAATAGTACATAAGTCATTTTCTGAAAAATTATTTTCTGTGTAGTCAAATGTGTTATTGCTTAGATGATTAACTACAAGAATTTTTGCTAACTGAAATAATTATGTTCCCGGAATTTACAAAAGACAAATATTCTCTACAGAAGCCATGTAATATGCTTAACATACATATTATTGAAATAACATTGTCTTTTATATAAGAAGATTACACAGAAAAATTACAATGCTACTTTTGACAGATAAAACTGATGAACTGCATTGTAAACAGTGAAGATGACTTTACCTTTAGAAGTAATATGGAGTTTGAGATTCTAAAAAGAAACCCTCACAAATGTATAGATTTATGCAGTTGATAGCATATTTTAGATTCATCTACGGTTTTGTTTCTAGCTGCCTGGTTTGGTTAACTTCTGTTTTTCAACTATCCGTGTACCTCAGTGGACCATGGTGCATGCTAGCCTGTGTCTAACCACTTACTGCAGCTGTGGCATGAATGCAGAGCAGCAAGGGGAAGGCTCAGTGATCCCTGGGCTTGCTTAGGAAGGAGCTATGCAGATTTTTGCTTTGGCCTTTTAGAACACTTATACTTGTGTAAACTGATTCTCATATGTGATGTTTAATTATGAATGGTATTGGGGGTCATCTAGGTCATAAACCTCTGGGTGCATCACGGTGTTTCCAGAGCAATGTAGATGACATGAGAAGACCTATTCTGAATACGAGTGGCAAATTCATATGTGCTGGGGTCTCTGAATGAGAAGGAAGAATCAAGTTGAGCACTAGCTTTTATTTCTCTCTGCTTTCTCACTCTGCATTCCATGTGACCTGCCATGCTATGACTCTGAATTCCATGTGACCTGCCATGCTATGCTCTTGTCATGCTTTCACCACTATGATTAATCGTGCCTTCAAGCTGGAAGCCAAATAAATTCTTTTATTCTACATTGTTTTCTGTCATGTTGTCACGGCAGTGGAGAAATGGCCAATACAGCATGGAAGAATTCCAGTTACCCTGAGGCTGACATCCTAAGAACAGGCCCGAACTACCCAAGTTTGACAGGTCATGTAGAAAACGAGGGAGAAATAAACAGGAAGTTGAAGTAACTGGAGCCCAATGCTGGGAAGAGGGCCCAAGGTTCACAGACTCACAGAAAATCCCAACCCATGGGAGCTGTGCATGTTGGCCATGCAGTTTGAACAATCTCACTGGAAAAGAAGAGTGTGTTCCCACCAAGCCCACAGGCAACTCCAGGCTTTGCCATCATTTCACTCTTGCCAATTGAGAAGCACCATATCAACAGCATCTAACTTAGGCCTTTGCACCCATTAATCATTAAAGGCAATGATTAATTGCTTCAGCCATTGTTTGTGGTTTTGTGGTCACGTAAATATGGTAACAACGAATAATAATTTTTCATCAGGTTGAAAACGCAATATTTTCCTTATTCAAACTTGGCCAACATGAAAATGTAGTTGGTCAAGGTATGACTGTTTGTTTTCTTGGTCACAATTCCTGTCTAGAGAGTTCTAAGGAAGAATTTTAATAGATTTAATATTTATAAACTGCTTTCAAAATATTCATTTTGATTTGAAGATGGCACTTCTATAACAAAGGTATAATATTATTATAACCAATGCTACTCTCTTGTCAGTGACAGATCACAGATAACTATTCATGCATATTTGTTTATGTATGGAAATACAGACTTTAATGTAGTCATTTATCAGCAAAAACATTATCCTGCATCCCAGAGAGATTCTAACTCAGACCAGAAAATTGGAATCAGGAGATTCAATTAAGTGTAGCCTCTTTGTGAGGAGGGAAACCAAGGTTTTACTTTAAAACAAAAAGAATATTGCATTTTATATCAGAACACAGAATTGAATTCATTTCTCTCAGAGGACAAGTTCAGATTTAATAAAAATAAATGTGGCTGCTCACTCATTCAGTGAAACACACTCATGTTCCTACAGATGCTTTGGTAAAGAGAACACTAAACTAATTATAATATTTAAAAAATAAATTTACTTTGTGCTTTGTAAAAAATAAACAACCCAGCTGCAGTGTCTGCAGAGTCTCTCTTATTAAAGAAGAGCCCTCTGATGGTTAAGGGAGGCAGAAAACAAGAATGCTCTCACAAGAGTCTCCTGGATGGAAAAGAATTTCAAAAGGCCAGATTACAGTCAATGGGGAAAATGTGTAACTTTGGCTTCCTTCCATTTGCAGAAGTGATAATGGTAAAGGTTTGAATATAGAAAAGAATAAATGAAGGAAGAATATTTGTTTCCCCTAAAAAGGAAATACAAATATTGCTTTTGGGTACAGAACTTATATACTTACTTCCTTAAGGATATAATGACTTAGTCCGTGACAACTCTGAAGAGATGCTTCCTAAATTTGGCTTTTCCCTAAGGAGAGGTACCTCTTTGCCTGATTCACCATTGTGGCATTATTAGTACAGTCATGACAAGGAAATTGCCTAAGGCTTCAGTTGTTTTGCTGTTGTTTTTATTTATTTTTTATTGCTACAACACTGTAGTTTGAAGATTGGCCTCCATAGAGTCTTACAGATGAGTGATTAGTCAACTTGGAATTATGAGGTGTGGTCTTGTTGGAGGAAGTGTGTCAATGGTGTGAGCTTTGAGCTTAAGCTAAACCCAGTTTTACCCTCTTCTGCTGCCCGTGCAGCAGAACACTCAGCTACTGCTTCGGCACTATGTCTGCCTGGCACCATGCTTCTCACCAGGACGACAATAAACTAACCCTCTGAAACGATAAGCCAGCCCCACTTAAACGCTTTCCTTTATTAAAGTTTATAAGAGTTGCTGTCGTCCTAGTGACTCTTCACGTCAACAGAAAGCTGACTAAGACAGACATCATCCCTGATATAGAGGAGAAAAGATTGTTTTTATTCAATGTTTCAAATGTTCAAGACCACAGTCAGCTACCTCCACCGAGTTTAAGCTATTGTACAACATAAACATGATGGGATGACCAACATGGTCCAGCACAGCTGCTTTGCTTCTACAGCACAAAACTGAAAAGACAGTGACAGGGAGCAAATGTCATTTCAAAGATGCTTGCAGGAAGATACACTTCCTGTAAACATTCCCACTTCCTAATACCCCATTCAACCAAGTATTATTTATCTAATGAGATTGTTGCCTTCACAATCCAATCACATCTCACTGCCACTTCCAGCTGGAGATTAATCACTCAATATATAATATAAGCCTTTATAGAAGAAATTTCTCATCCAATGCAAATTATCATTTGTCACAAAATTTGTTTGTATACAGTTCATGCTGAAGCATTTTGAAAATGAACGGACAGTATTAATGACAATTATGGTGTAACAACGAATAAATTGTTATTTTGGTATAACTGGAATATCTGTTCAACCAAATACAGAAAATGTTAGCGATTTTATTTATCCCTGTGTATAACAGTGTAGGCCCAGGTGAATAAACAGTGAAGTTGCTTGGTATGAAGCTTCAGATTACTCATGAGAGAATAAAACCAAAACATACATTTTTGCCTTTTACAAAATATCTGAAGAGAAAGAAAATAAAAAATCCTTTCCAGCAAATAATATTGAATTTTTCTGGGCAGTTGTTGGTTAAACCTTTAATCCCAGAACTCAGGAAGCAGAGGCAGGTGCATCTCTGTGAGTTAGAGGCAAGCCTGTATTACAGAGCAAGTTCCAGGGCAAGTAAAACTACACAGAGAAACCCTGTCTCAAAACCCCTCCATAATAATAATAATAATAATAACAATAAAGTTTTCATAGTATATAAAATTAATTAAAGAAACAAAGCAGGAAAACAGACGCTGCTTCTACTACAAGAATAGTGGCTTTAAATGATGCTCTCAGACACAGCTTTAAAAACTTTCTGAAGGAACATTCACTGTACAGGCAACTATGAAAATACAGTAGGGAGTCCATACTGCTATGTCTCCCAAGAACCTGGAAAAAGATGTGCAACGCAGGCATATCAAACAAATTCCAGGAAAGGCCCCAGGCTCAGATTAGTTAGTTAACACAAATAAGATGCCACGATTGTAGCTTTCTTCTTTCTCCCTTTCATGTTCTTTGTTTTCTTTCCTTCCTTCCACAAATAACATGAAGTTGGGGGGGGGGAAGATCTGACAAGAATTGGAGGACTGGAAAAAATCTGATAAAAATATACAGCATGGAATTATCAAAGAATAAATAAAAAAAGGAAGAAAGCCGGCTAGGGTGAGGCAGCCAGTGGGCTCTGTTCTGCCGTGGCCTCTGCTTTAGTTCCTGCCTCCATGTTCCTGTCTTGAGTTCTTGCGCTGAATTTCTTTCATGATATACTTTAAAGTATAAGGCAAAATTAACACTTTCCTTCTCAAGTTGATTTTGCTCAGGTCTTTATCACAGTAATAGAAAACAAATTAAAACATAAATACTCATTTTGGCTATCCTTACAGGACAAGACAGATTTGATTTAAAAATGGCTTGGAGTAAGGATACACATACCTAGTCTTAAGAGAATGGGACAGGAGCATCACTGGAGCTTATGGATTTAAGACCAGTCTAGGAGCTGTAGTAAGATGCCATTGTAAGCAATGATAATAATAATAATGATAATAATAATAATACTGTATGTCATCAAAAACTGAACCATGCAACTTTGTAAGCCCAGACTGCTTACTTAACTCTAGTATTAGTGATTATTTACAAACTATATTCATCACTGACTTTCAAAATTATCCAATTTAGTAAAAATAATTTCTTTCTTTGCAATTCTATATGTAAGATATCAGCCTTTTAATTGCTGGAGTGAAAGGAGAACATGTTTGCCAAACATGGACTAACAGAAGTATCATTCAGTTCCATAAATTGATGAACATGGGAGTCCTGATGCTGTACATTGAACCACACAGCCCCAAATCAGCTTGGCACCCTAAGCACCAACCATTTTATTTGGAAGTAAAGGTCTTAAGGAGGGAGTAAAGATTTCCTTGTGGTGTTTGTCCTGGATCCCAGCAAAGAATGTTTTCTACCACTTAATTAAGTCCCTAGGCTTCAAGTAAAAGTGAGGCCGTGTGACTAGGGTCCTGATCAGACAGAACTAGAATACACAGAAAAAGCAGAGATGAAACACTAGTGTTCCATCTTCCTGTTGTCTAGGGACACAGAAAGAAGGTAACCCTTCTCAAACAAGAGTTCAAGCCTTAACCAGAGACTCAGAATCTGTTGGTACCTATTGAATTGGGTCTTGAGGCTGCAAAACTAGGTAAAAATGAGAATCTGATATTTTAACCACTCAGTCTATTTTATTACAGTACCCAAAGCTATTACTCCTGGAGCTATGATATAACAAACAGAAGAATTAGGCAATGAGTGAATATTGTTGATAAACATATACTTATTCAATGCAAGGTCAAAATGAAATTTGGTATATAAATTCCTATAATGCTGTGTCATGTATGTAATCTGATATTTTAACTTTTATTAGAACTATTGAGAATTTTCATTTATCAGCCATTCTGAATGAAACCAGTTATTTGAAGATCAAAAATCAATAAGACAGCAGAAGGCAATGGTTGTAAGAAGAATGTACCATGTGACCATCTCTCAAATATTCTGAATTGTAAATACTTGGCAAGTATATAAAAATGTCACTCATGAACTTTCTTGAACTGTCATATTTTTACTGCCAGATATATTAATTTTCAATTGCATTTCAAATGGGGCATTAGTGATAACCAGTTAAACAAATCTGACATCCTAATGGATATATACCACCGACATCTTCTCCATAGAGTTAAAGGTAATACTAAGTTTATGCACATTGTTCAGGAATTCAGTTATTTATTTTCTTACTTTATGGGTGTTGTGATGCCTCATAAAATTTCATATTAGCAGTGTCTCCTGCTAGGAAAATAGCACGGCAGTTAAGCAAATTTGCATTTTTCTACTGTAGATATTTAGCTTTGCATATTTGTGTCACTATGTATATTTCCATCTGTTTTATGGAACAGCCTCCTGGACATTAATGAATTGGAGTGGAGAAGCAGGTTGTGACCTGATATTTAAATATGATTTGCATACTGTTAAAGAAAATGTAGGAAGTTTATGGCTGTTTTAGAAGTATTAGGAACAAAGCTGTGTAGTAAGGCATGGCAATTACACAGAGGAACTTGTACTGCTGTTTTCCTTTCTGGCCTCCTTGACCAGAGCTACCAAGAAGCCAGAGGTCAGTGCACAGGAGACAGAATCACACTGACCTGATCCTACGCTTGCTTGAATCTGTAAGATTTATGAGAGAAGATACCTTGTTGGTTTTGCTTACCACAGAACCTGACACATATATTAACAATTAAAAAATATTTGTTAACTAGACTAAAATGCAATGCAGTGCTCTTTCTACTGCTTTAGGGAACAAAGAGAAAGGGGATGAATTGCTTTGTTGAGAATTTTGCCTTCCATAGTTCAGTTCTGTTTGTACTTGGAACAATCCTTGCAAAGGGTCACACACCTGGTAGTCACCCTCAGTGGTTTGGATACATAAAAGTAAGTGTGCATCTGTTGTATTTATTTGTTTACTTATTCTACCAATTAGGAAAAGGAAGTGGATAGAGTCAAAAGGCAGACAAATCTTTGTAAGCTAATTGTGACAGAAGGCCCTTGTGTTGAGTAAAGAATAGAGCTAGACTCTGTATGAAATTTAGAACACCATGAAACCATGACACTGTGTGGCAAAGGGGAGGGCTGGAGAGGAAATGTTTCTCATGTGCTATCTAGACATTCTTCTGAGGAACACAGTGAGATAGAGGAAGTATAGAACTAGAACTCAGACTGTATCTGTCTGAGGGGCTTCATGTCTTGGGACTAATGACAACTTTAAGAAGATGAGAAGTTTCAACAAAAGGGCAATTTACATGGCATGGTGACAATGCTAATTCAAGTAGCTTCATGTCAGACATGCCACAATGGTGATAACAATTCATATGCCACTACTAGAAATTTTATGTTAGAAGGGTTTTAGACAATTAAGTATGAAGAGAAGGGGCTAACTTGAAACTGTGTTTGGAAAATAATAAAATGACAATAAACTTAATAAAACAACAATAATAATGCTGACTGCAATTTTACTATGTGTGATCTATGCCCATTAGTGTGTGGTTATAGGTTGTGTGGACTTTCCCCTGATATAAATCTTCCATCTTGCAGTGGAGCTTGTTAAGTCACAGGATATTCTAAAGGGAGGACAAACAGCCCATCCTGCTTGAGGAATATTAAGTTTCTGATTAAACACCTCAAAGTCTGCAGGGAGTCCCTTAAACTTACAAGATCCATAATGTTGCTCACTCTCCAGGTGTATATAACATGAAAGGATTCCTTAGAGACACTCAAAATGAGCCAAGCCACTAGATTATCTGGGACACATAAAGACTCTTAGACCAGCCAAGCCACCTGACACAGCCTGGAAGAAGCTCAGACCCACTGACATCCTCTAACCTACATAGATTACTTCAAATTGTGTAGTGCCAGCCAGGATTTCAGACTTCAGAATCTGTCACCCATAGTGGGGTGGGATTTTGGTACTGCACTTGTCGTTTAGTCTTTTCTAGACCTGTAAGTAACCCATTGCTCATAATTTTGTAAGTGACCCCAATAAAAATCATGGTTCAAATATTTGGACTCCAGTGGTATCCTTAGTTTAATCTGTTCCTAGTTGCCTATCTAGGAAGAGGAAATGTTTGCTTTTATCTCCCCAAGAATAGTGTCACAATGCAATGTGTGAGACCCTAGATGTATGCATAGAAGAGCAGAATGCCTGCTATTTTCCCATTACTCTCCATGTTTTAGTCTTATGAGAGGCTTTTACTGAAACAGCTGCTTGCCATGTGGGTTAGTGTGTCTGGCCATCAAGTTCTGAGGAATATGCCTGTCCATTCCCATCAATACTATAGTTATAGGCACATGAAGCCATATGCAGCTTTTTAAGAAGGTTCTGGGGATATGAACTTTGATATTCATGTTTGTAGAGCAAATACTCTTACTCACTGTGATACCTCCCCTGCCCATCAATTATACTTTGTAGATATGGTTTCAATAAAAATAGCTTTTTTTTAACAATGCAGATTCCACCTTTAAGGCCGGGTTTAAATGAGTCCATCAGGCATAAGATAAAAAATAAATAGGTATTTATTAGGGAAACCCTTATACAGATAAGAGTAAATAACCACTGTGGACTTCCTGCTCCAGAAGAAGCAGTCTCTGTGCTTCCAATTATCTCCACAACACAAGAAATCATAATCCAGACCCTCCTCTACCATATAATGTGTCATGTCCGCACCTGAAACCCTGCCTAAAGGGTGTGGCAGTCACTAGTTTACTGGCAAGGTGAGAGGCCAATATACCTCTTTGTTGGGAATATTATTTTATCTCTTTGCAAATGATCTTTAACTGAAACTGATGGTTATGTTTACACAATGAGATTGATGCTGAATGTAGAAAGGTTTGAGGAGGAGAGCCAGGCTTTCTTTTCCTTCTCACTATATAATGCCTTGTGTAGTTATATGAAGCACTGCAAAGAATCCCAACAGGGACAACTTCCTCATGATCTCACTGGCCTCCCTGGCCTCACGGGCCTCTAAAATGGTAAGAAATTCATCTTCCTTCTTTGAAAACCACTGTCCACAATGAGTGGAATCATACTATAGAAGGAAGAGATAGACCAAGATAGTGTCACAGATGCAGGGGTGAGTGTGAGAAAACCATTCAATTTACACACTTCTTTCTCAGGAAATATGCACTGTATACACTGAACTAAAATGCCAAGAAAATTATTTTCGATGCCAAAGGCTATCTTTGGATACTTTACATCTTTGGATAAGTTATAGCTTATTAATGGCCAATTTGTATATATTTTAGGATTGTAATTACCCCTGTCCTTAAGCTATACCAATCATTTCTTTCTATCAGCATGTGTTAATCAAATAATTTTCTCCTTTTAAGCCTTTGTTTCTAATTTTTGCTGTGTGATAATCTTTTTTTACACAGTGAAGATGTGTCTCTGTTTTAACTCATCTACCTAAGCACGTTCTGACTGGTTTCATAAATAACTGGATGGGCAATAGGTAGGAAGGAGAGGACAGGCAGGACATCTGGAGTGAGAGGTGTAAAGAGAAACCTTCCCGCCAGCCTGGTTCCAGAGCTGCATCAGTCCCTAATGACACACAGGAGGCTAGATTAATTATGAAGCTGTTGGCCTTACTTGTTTCTTATTGGCTAGCTCTGACTAATCTAAGTATTTCTCTTACCGGAGAGGTTTCCAGGCTTCCTACTCCATGGCGTTCCATCTCGACTCCTTGTGTTTCTCCTTCCCAGAGTCCTCCTGGACACCCAGTCCCAACTATCTTGGTTCCCTATTGGCCAACAGTGCTTTATTGACATATACACAGGACTTCCCCCATAATGTCCCTAGCCATGCCCAAAAGTGGGCCTGGCTAGTGACGTAGTTCACCGCCTACATCCGTAAAAGTCTTTACGTCTGTCCGTATACGTCTTTAGCCATACCTAAAGTGGGTGTGGTTAGTGGTGTGGTAAACTGCTCTTTTATTACCTCATCTGTATGCGCCTCTAGTAAGTCACATGGTTAATGGCGGCATTGTTTTCCTCCTACAATTCCCCTTTTAGTCTAAAATGGATATTTAAACTTAAAACAACTAACTTGTGTCAATGATCAAAATGTATCAAACATCTATCCCATCTAAACCTAAACTTATCTGAAAGAAACACCCAAGTCTGAACACCTCCTTCCAATCCCAACTCTAAAATAATTGAAAACTAACAGTAACAGGTGTAAACTATCCTATAATATCAATAGTAGGGAGAGGGGATGTGGAATTTTCAAAAATAATTCCTGCTGAGATGGGACGATGATAATCTCATGGGGACCTGTGAGAAGAAAAATATTAGTGTAACAAAATCTTCAGTAGATCAGACAGTCTCTGTTTGGCAGGAGATGCTTGATTGAAGTTCCTGACTGGGATTCCAGTGTTGATTGAAGCTCTCATCTGAAGCTCTGGCCAGATTGTAGAAGATGTGCTATTTCAGTTCCTTGGTCTGTAGTTGTGTTGAGTGATGTAGTTTCAAGCCAATATAGTGCTTGTCAGGTGGAGTCAATGATGTTATAAGAGATAATTGACAACAAGCCTAAGCTAAGACCAAGCTTTCATAATTATAAGTCTCTTTGTCATAATTTGGGAGCTGGTGGTACAAAGAAAGACACACTGTTCTTCTCTGAATCAGAACAAATGTATTCTTGGGTTTTGTTTTAATTAACATTTTTAAAATTTAAATTAGAAACAAGCTTCCTTCACATGTCAATCCCAGCTCCCTCTCCCTCCCCTCATCCCTGGCACCCCTTCAATCCTCCCCCAACCCTCCACCCAATCCCCACTGCACCCTCCAAGGAAGTTGAGGCCCTTTCTGGGAATCTACAAAGTCTGTCATGTTCTCAGGGGCAGGGTGTAGGACCTCTCCCATGGCTGAGAGAGGATCCCTCTATGTGGAATGGGTTCCCAACGTCCATGTGGATGCCAGGGATAAATGATTATCTATTGCTTGAATCCCCAAAGAATGCCAAGGCCTCCTCACTGACATCCACATTCAGGGTGTCTGAATCAATCCCATACTGGCCTCTCAACTATCAGTTTGGCATCCATGAGCTTCCCCTTGTTCAGGTCAGCTGATTCTCTGGGTTTCACCTGCCAAGTCTTAACCCCTTTGCTCATCATGCCTCCCTCTCTGCAACTGGGTTCCAGGAGTTCAGTTCAGTGTTTAGCTGTGAGTAGCTGCCCCTTCTTCCATCAGCCACTGGATGAAAGCTAAGCTCAAGGGAGGCATACAAGGAAGTCGTCAATCACAATATCAAAGCAGGGCATTTAAGGTAGCCTCTCCACTATTGGTTAGATTTCCAGTTGGTGTCATCCTTGTAGGTCTCTCAATCTCTCAACCTTCCTTCTCCTCCATGTCCATCTTAACCCTTGTCTTCACCCCTGGTTGCTTCCAGGTTCTGGTTATTATAAATAATGCTGCTATGAACATAGTGGAACAGATGTTCTTTATGAATGTGCCTCTTTTGGGTATATGCCTAAGGATGGAATTGCTGGTTCTGGTAGTAGACTATTTCCCATTTTCCTGAGGAATCTCCATACTGATTTCTAAAGTGGCTATACTAGTTGGAACTCCAACCAGCCGTGGAGGAGTGTTCCCCTCTCTCCACATCCTCTCCAGCATAAATTGTTACTGGTGTTTTGATTTTAGCCATTTTGACAGGAGTTAGATGGAGTTGTTTTAATTTGCATTTCCCTGATGGCTAAGAATGTTATGCACTTTCTCAAGTGTCTCTCAGCCATTTTAGACTCCTCTATTGAGAAATCTGTATTTAGTTGTGTAGTCCACTTTTTAATTGGATCCTTTGGTGCTTTGGATACTTGATTCTTGAGTTCTCTGTACATTTTTGGAGATCAGCCCTCTGTCAGATGTGGGGTTAATGAATATCTTTTCCCATTCTGTGGCCTGCCTTTTTTATTGTTGACTGTGTTCTTTGTCTTACAGATGATTCTCAGTTTCAGGTGGTCCCATTTGTTAATTGTCAATCTCAGTGTCTGTACCACTGGTGTTATGTTAAGGAAGCAGGCTCCTGTACCAATTCGTTCTAGAGTACCTCCTACTTTCTCCTCTAAGAGCTTCAATGTGGATGGATTTATGTTGAAATCTTTGATCCATTTGGACTTAAGTTTTGTGCATGGTGATAGATATAGATCTATCTGTGATTTTTCTACATGCCAATATCCAGTTATGCCAGCACCATTTGTTGAAGATACTTTCTTTTTTCCATTGTATAACTTTAGCTTCTTTGTCAAAAATCAAGTGTTTGTAGGTGAGTAGGATAATATCAGGGTTTTCAATTTGATTCCACTGGCCTACCTTATGATTCCAAGCTGTTTTCAGGACAATAGCTCTAAAATAGTTCCTGAAGTTAGGCATGGTGATGCTTCAGGAAGATCCTGTATTATACAGGGTTGTTTTGCCTATCAGTAAATTTCATAGCATTATGTGCTCATATGAAGAAACTGGAGAATAGTCACTCTAGAAAATAAACATCACAACTGAAAGCTCTAGAATAAAAAGAAGCAAACTCACCCCAGAGGAGTAGACATCAGGAAATAATCAAATTGAAGGCTGATATCAACAAAGCTAAAACAAAGAAAACAAAGAATCAATGTAATCAAAGAGTTGGTTATTTGAAAAAATCAATAATATATACAAACCTCTATCCAAACTAACCAAAAGGCAGAAATACAACATGCAAATTAACAAAATCAGGAATGAAAAGGGGGCTATAACAACTGACAATGAAGAAATCCAGAGACTCTTCAATTCCTACTTTGAAAACCTGTACTCCAAAAACATTGTAAATTTAAAGGAAATGGACAATTTTCTGGATAGATATCAGTTACCAAAATTTAAATCAAGAGAAGATTAGCAGTCTAAACAGACCTATAAACCCTAATGAAATAGAAGCAGTCATCAAAAGTCTCCCAACCAAAAATGCCGAAGTGCAGATGGATTCAGTGCAGAATTCTCCCAAAAATTTAAAGAAGAGCTAATTCCAATACTCCTCAAATTGTTACAGACAATAGACGCAAGACGTTAGCTGTCAAACTCTTTTTAGGGGCTACAATTACCTTGATACCCAAGCCACGCAAAGTACAACTAAGAACAAGAACTGCAGATCACTCTTCCTTATGAACTTTGTTTGAAATACTCAATAAAATCAGATGAAAAACACATCAGAAAAATCATCCAGGGATGCGGGGTTGGTTCAAAAATCAATGGTGCTGGCATAATTGGAGACTGGCATGTAGAAGAATGCGGATCGATCCATGTTTATCGCCATGCACAAAACTTAAGTCCAAATGGATCAAAGACCTCAACATAAATCCAGCCACACTGAACCTCTTAGAAGAGAAAGTGGGTGGTACCCTTGAACGAATTGGTACAGGAGACAGCTTCCTGAATATAACACCAGTAGCACAGACAGCAAGATCAACAATTAATAAATGGGACCTACTGAAACTGAGAAGCTTCTGTAAGGCAAAGGACACAGTCAGCAAGACAAAAAGGCAGCCCACAGAATGGGAAAAAATATTCACTAATCCCACATCTGACAGAGGGTTGATCTCCAAAATTTACAAAGAACTCAAGAAGCAAGTCTCCAAAACAGCAAAGGACCCAATTAAGAAGTGGGCTGCAGAACTAAATAGAGAGTTTTCAATAGAGGAGTCTAAAATGGCTGAGAGGCACTTGAGAAAGTGCTCAACATCCTTAGCCATCCGGGAAATGCAAATCAAAGCAACTCTGAGATACCATCTCACTCCTGTCAGAATAGCTAAAATCAAAAACACCAATGACAATTTATGCTGGAGAGGATGTGGTGAAAGGGGGACACTCCTCCATTGCTGGTGGGAGTGCCAACTGGTTCAGCCACTTTGGAAAGCAGTATGGAGATTCCTCAGAAAAATGGGAATAAACCTACCACAAGACCCAGCAACTGCACTCTTAGGCATATATCCAAAAGATGCCCATTCATATAACAAAGATGTCTGTTCCACTATGTTCATAGCAGCTTTATTTGTAATAGCCAGAACTTGGAAGCAACCTAGATGTCCCTCACCCGAAGAGTGGATAGAGAAAATGTGGTACATCTACACAATGGAGTACTATTCAGCAGAAAAAAATAATGGAATCATGAGATTCGCAGGCAAATGGATGACACTAGAAGAAACCATCCTGAGTGAGGTAACCCAGTCACAAAAAGAGAAACATGGCATGTACTCTCTCATATATGGATTTTAGTCATAGATCTGGGGAGTGCCAGCCTACAATCCTATGGCCAGAGAGTCTGGGAAACAGTAACTTCATTTACTGGCTGGTTAAGTACTGAGCTGAACTCAAGAAAGCCAGTATCAGAGAGGGAGGACTGATGATCAAAGGGATTAAGACTGGGCTGGTTGAACCCCCAGAAACAGCTGACCAGACAAAGGTTAACTCTTGAATCCCAGGCATCAGCCTGGGAATCCAGCATGGGACTGATCAAGACCCCCCCGAATCTGGGTGTCAGTGAGGAGGCCTAGGTAATCTATTGAGCCTTGGACAGCAGATCAGTACCCATCCCAAGTATACACATGGTCTCTGGACTCCCATATAACAATGTGAGGTGCACTCTCACCCTGAACTCTTGGGGAAGGGTCTAGGCCCTGCCCTATATGAAATGACAGACTATGGACACCCCCATGGAGGGCCTCACCCTCCCTGGGGGAATGAGGGGATAACGGGGGGGGGATGGGGGGAGGGCACGGGAGGAGGGGAGGGAAAGGGAGAGGGACCTCGTACTGACTTGTGAAGCAACCTTGTTTCTTATCTAAATTTAAAATGGAAAAAAATATTAATAAAAAGAAAAAAAATCAATCATATAAACAAACCACAAATGAAAAACCACATGATTATCTCACTTGATGTGGAAAAAGTCTTTGACAAAATCCTACACCCCTTCATGATAAAGGTCCTGCAGAGATGAGGGTTAACAGGAACATGCCTGAACATAATAAAAGCAATATACAGTAAACCAACAGCTATCATAAAACTAAATGGAGAGAAACTCATCCCAATTCCTCTAAAATCAGGAGCAAGACAAGGCTGACCACATTCTCCATATCTCTTCAATATTGTACTTGAATTTCTAGCTAGAGCAATAAGACAAAAAAAAAGGATATCAAGGGTTTATAAATTGTAAAGGAAAAGGTAAAACTTTCACTATTTGCAGATGATAGGGTAGTTTGCATAAGTGACCTGAAAAACCCCAAGCAGGAACTTCTACATCTGACAAACACCTTCAGCATAGTGGCAGGATACAAGATTAAGTAAAAAAAAAAAACAGTATCCCGATTATATACAGATGATAAATAGGCTGAGAAGGAAATCAGAGAAGCATCACCCTTTACAATATTCCCAAACAACATAAAATATCTGGGGATAATGCTAACCAAACAAGTAAAAGATCTGTATAGCAAGAACTTTGAGTCTTTACAGAAAAAAATTGAAGAAGATATCAGAAAATCAAAAGATCTCCCATGGTCTTGGTTTGGTAGGATCAACAAAGTAAAAATGCCAATATTGTGAAAAGCAATCTACAGATTCAACACAATGCCCATCAAAATAGTGGCACAATTTTTCAGACTCTAAAGAACAATACTCAATTTTGTATTCTAGGGGTTTTAACACAAATCAGTGTCAATATGTTTAGTGACATTTATTTTTACCATGTTTATTCAGGCTGATGGAGATATGAATATATTTTGTTTTGCAGTTATCATTCTTATTGTCAGTTTACCTTATTCTAAAATACTAGTATTAATGAATTTATTTTTCCCATGTCAAGGTTTAAAATCTGAATTCTGGATTCATGCCAACATTTCTTAATAAACCATAATATTACCATGACCCTGATGTTTCATATTCTTAATACACTCTACTAACTGATGAAATCAGGATATATCTTATGTAGCCTGATCTTTTGTGCAGCCACTAAAATAGCAAATGGAAACATATCACTGGCTCTCACATTCTGTTCTATTTTGGACTGCTGACACTTTTAGATTCGGCAAGGACAGGCTAAGTTTAGGAGAAAGAGAATGTTAAAAATCAGAATAGATGTAGTGCATGAGAAGGCCACTGAATATTTGTAGTGTTGAAGAGCATGATGCTTCTGAATCACATAGGGAAGTAATGATACACAGTAAGATGGTAGAGGTCTGGGTAACACAGAGTGAAGGAAGCAGGACTTCACTCAAAAGAAAAATTAGTTGTAACATAGAAGTGCTGCAAGAAATCACATTCGTGAGGTTAATCTCTGCAAGGAGAGACCCTGCATTAGTTGAGGAAAGCAAATACTGCAAGTAATTATGACAAAATGATTGTCCAGGCAACAAGTAAACTTAAAGGATAAAAATGAGTAGAGAGAAGGGAGATTCGCAAAGCCTTTACTGACAAAGAAACGCTCCCACGCTTGTGTCTGGGGAGATCAGCAATAGCATGTGATATTTAGAAGGCTGGGAATTCAAGAGTAGAGAAGACTGTCTCTCCAGAGTGAGACAGTAATATTTGTTGTACAAGTGGAGACCTCTTGGTGGCATATTAGAGGGATGTGTGGTCTAGAAATACTGTGACAATTCAAACAAGAAAGAGAATTTAAAAATGCAATAGGAGGGATGGAAAAATGGATTAAACATAATGACATTAAAATTATATTTAGAACTACTTATTCCTAGCTAACTTCATGGAAATTCATTATTTTTATTATCGTCAAGAGCTATTGATTCTAAAAGTGTGGTGTGTGTGTGTATGTGTGTATGTGTGTGTGTATGTCTTAACAGAACATAATTAAGTTTTGTGGAATATTTTTCTCTATTGAGTGGTTTAATTTAAATTGTAGGTGAATGCATCTGTCATCAATTTTATTATTTTGAAGCACTTGCTGTTATGTATATATTAGTATACATTCTGTAAATTAAATTGAAATATCTGTGATGTAACTGTTATGTTATCACCCATTTCTTCAGAAAACATTTAGTGAACATATAGTTACTGCTAAAGATATAAAGATAAATATATTCAAATATTCGCAACACTGGTTGTGTTATAAAGAGAAAGGAAGGTGTATAAAATGACACTTGGTAAGTAAGAAGGTAGCATAAGATAAAATGGCATCACAAAAGAGGACTAAATTACCAACATGTAGTATGGGATTGGAGTCCCATAGATGATGACTTTGCAAATCCAGCATGGGCTAGGTAGCCAGGAACACTGCTGAGCAGTGGAGCTCAGAGTCATCTTATATGAGTATGGCAGAAGTCATTGAGGAACTGAGTCTTTGGTGAGATGCGGGAAATGGACTGAGCATGGGAGGGGAGAACAGGTGGAAAAATGTATCTCTGTGCCATGCTTTGGTATGTGAAGAGAACACAGGAGGAAAGCAGTTTTGTATGAATTCAGCACTGAGATGGATATTTCTAATAGGATGTGTCAACTCTTGTGATAAACAGCCATTTAAGTTACTTAACAAAATGAAAGTTTGTGTTTCCATTGACATCAGAATATATTGATTAATATGTGGTGAATACATATTCAAGAGCCATAGGTCTATCCATCACTTTTCCCTTTCCTCTGAATCACTTTAAGAATTTTTTCATTGGGAATGGTGAGTCAAAAAACAGATGGAGGATAGAGCTAAGAGATTTTTCTAGTGAGAGGATTAAGGTACAGGATGTCTCTGGGCAGATCTGAGAACCATATATCACTGCACCTATCTTCTTTAGGAAACATGACAGGCATGCAGGCATTCCTGGCTCTGAAGAGACTTAGAAATTGAGAGTTCTTAGTGTTCTTCAAAGGAAAGGAAAAGAAAATTAGTGAACAACTCTGTGTCTACAAAATGAGCAAGTACAAATAAAATTCAGAGCTATGTTTGCAATATATCAAAAATATTAAATGTTATAAATGCATACATAGTAATAATTTAGATTACTGAAATAAAGGAAATTCGTAAGATAATGACATGACAATTTTAAACTGCAGAATTTCGAGTCTACAGAAAAATAAGCTGGAGTGGGTGGCAGATAAAAACTTGAGCAATCATTTAATATAAACAGCCATGGAAGAAGGGAGACAAGGAAAAACAAGGGAGACAAGGTTCAGTTAAAGGGGGAGAAAAACAAGAACAGTGAAGGCAGTGTAGAGTCCAGGGTAACAAGTAAGGAAGAAATCACCATCTGTGTTCTAAGGCTTCAGTTTGTTACTCATTCATCTGGCTGTGGTTGAGTAACCTGTGGCAAGTGAATGTGATTATATCTAGAACAATGAATTGCCTTGATTTAAGATACAGTGTCTATTTCAACTGCTGTTAAATTTAATGTTGTAAGATCTATATAACCTATTTGCTAGATTTCAAATTAACTTTATCAAAATTCTTATAAAATATATTGGGAGTTACTTTTGTCTGATAAGCTTACCCCATAGTCAAAAAAATCAATAAAAGCATTATAATTCAGCTTGACTTTTATGTTTATAGTCTCTCTGTTAAACACATTGTTCAGATAGCTGGTCCCTTGTGTTTGATCCAGAATGTACTGTATAATATGTTTGCATATGCACTTTATATATGCCTAACTACATGACTCCATTTGGAGCTGTATAATTATTGTCAAAATAGTGACAATAAACACATTTTATAAAAATGTTTTGGGGAATAGCTCAAAACTGTGTTTTCAATAATGATTTTTTCGTTAGGTGCTACTATTTGGAAATTCTGTTTCTTAAAAAATGGAAAAATAGCTGGGCGTTGGTGGCCCATGCCTTTAATCTCTGTACCCAGTAGGCAAAGGCAGGTGGATTTCTGTGAGTTCAAAGCCAGCCTGGTCTACAGAGCAAGTTCCAGGACAAGCTCCAAAGTAGAGAAACCCTGCCTCGAAATAACAAAAAGAAAAAGTAAAAATATAGATAAAAGAAAGATTCATTATATGTTTTAATATCAAGACAAAAGCTTAAGTACAAACTGCTTGACATTAAAAATCCTGGAAAGAATTAGTTCACAGGTATTTGTTTGTCACTGGTGTTTCTCAGAAAAAAATAAAAACATGAGACCAAGCCAGGCAGTGGTGGTGCACGCCTTTAATGCCAGCACTGGGGAGGCAGAGGCAGGTGGATGTTCTGTGAGTTCGAGGCTGGGCTGGACCGACAGCCTCCAAAACAATACAGAGAAATCCTGTCTCGTAAAAACCAAAAAACAAAAGAATGGGACCAAGAAAAAATCCAAGTGTGTGAAACCAGAAAAACTGAGAATTGGAAACTAAGAAACTGAAGCGAGCCAAGACCTCACTAATAAAACAGCTTGTGGAGGTAGTTGCAGCAGGACATCTCAAGCCCAGGGAACAGCATGAGAGAGAAAACCTCTGCCATTGGCCTGTAGCAACATGAGAGTAAAAGTACCCAAGGGAGACAAAATAGACAAATGGTAAATGATTGAAGCACAGTTAAATGGCATTTAACAGCAGTTAATGGACAGCATGGTGAAGGGAAGGACTTGTTTGCTACTTAATCCCATGCAGCATGCCAGTAACTCTAGCCCTTGGGAGGTACAGGCTGGATGATAAGGAGATTAATTCTAGCCTGGGCTACGTAGATGATAGTTCAAGGCCATCCTGGGTTACATAAAATCCTGTCTCGAACAACAAGACTACAACATAGTATAATAAAATGTGTCCATCTTCAATTCAATTTTATTCCCATCTACTCATTCAAAATGCATTAGTTGTCTGTGGGCTGGGGTCTCAGCTAGGCCCTAATAATAAAAAAATTAAAACAAATCATAATATACAAATGACTTCCAGCAAAGAGCTATAATCCTCATAGAAGACCTGTGAGTGAATAAAAGTAATGGAGGAGTAGAGACATGTTGAATTAGTCAGGGTTCACTGGAAAAAGAAAATGGGTAAAATAAATATACCTAAGGTGAATTTATTAGAATGTCTTACAGACTGTGGTCCAGCTAGTTCAAACAGTGCCTGTCTACCAATGGGAAGTCCAAGAATCCAGTGGTGTTTCAGCCCACAATGCTGGATGTCTCATTCGGTCTTCAGTATATCCTGAACAAGCAGTCTCTAATTCCAGGGAAGGAATGAGCTTACCAGTGATTGAGGACAAGCAGGCATAGAGTAAAATCTTTCTTCTTCCATGTCCTTTATCTAGGCTGCCTCCAGAACATGGGACTCAGGTTAAAGGTGGATCCTCCTACTTCAAAAGGTCCAAATTAAGTGTGATTCTTCCCACTTCAAATGGTTTAAGGAAGAAATCCTTTGAATCTTTAAAGAAAGAAATTAAAGAAGCCCTCAGAAAATGGAAAGATCTCCCATGCTCTTGGATAGGTAGGATCAATGTAGTAAAAATGGCAATCCTGCCAAAAGCAATCTACAGATTCAATGCAATCCCCATTAAAATCCCACCACAGTTCTTCACAGACCTTGAAGGAACAATAATCAATTTTGTATGGAAAAACAAAAGACCCAGGATAGCCAAAACAACCCTGTTCAACAAGGCAACGTCCGGAGGCATCACCATCCCTGACCTCAAGCTCTATTATAGAGCTATAGTCCTGAAAACAGCTTGGGATTGGCACAAAAATAGACAGGTAGACCAATGGAATCGAATTGAAAACCCCGATATTAACCCACACACGTACGAACATCTGATCTTTGACAAAGAAGCTAAAAATATACAATGGAATAAAGAAAGCATCTTCAACAAATGGTGCTGGCATAACTGGAGACTGGCATGTAGAAGAATGCAGATCGATCCATGTCTATCGCCATGCACAAAACTTAAGTCCAAATGGATCAAAGACCTCAACATAAATCCAGCCACACTGAACCTCTTAGAAGAGAAAGTGGGTGGTACCCTTGAACGAATTGGTACAGGAGACAGCTTCCTGAACATAACACCAGTAGCACAGGCAGTAAGATCAACAATTAATAAATGGGACCTACTGAAACTGAGAAGCTTCTGTAAGGCAAAGGACACAGTCAGCAAGACAAAAAGGCAGCCCACAGAATGGGAAAAAATATTCACTAATCCCACATCTGACAGAGGGTTGATCTCCAAAATTTACAAAGAACTCAAGAAGCAAGTCTCCAAAACACCAAAGGACCCTATTAAAAAGTGGGCTGCAGAACTAAATAGAGAGTTTTCAATAGAGGAGTCTAAAATGGCTGAGAGGCACTTGAGAAAGTGCTCAACATCCTTAGCCATCCGGGAAATGCAAATCAAAGCAACTCTGAGATACCATCTCACTCCTGTCAGAATGGCTAAAATCAAAAACACCAATGACAATTTATGCTGGAGAGGGTGTGGCGAAAGGGGGACACTCCTCCATTGCTGGTGGGAGTGCCAACTGGTTCAGCCACTTTGGAAAGCAGTATGGAGATTCCTCAGAAAAATGGGAATAAACCTACCACAAGACCCAGCAACTGCACTCTTAGGCATATATCCAAAAGATGCCCATTCATATAACAAAGATGTCTGTTCCACTATGTTCATAGCAGCTTTATTTGTAATAGCCAGAACTTGGAAGCAATCTAGATGTCCCTCACCCGAAGAGTGGATAGAGAAAATGTGGTACATCTACACAATGGAGGACTATTCAGCAGAAAAAATAACGGAATCATGAGATTCGCAGGCAAATGGATGACACTAGAAGAAACCATCCTGAGTGAGGTAACCCAGTCACAAAAAGAGAAACATGGCATGTACTCTCTCATATATGGATTTTAGACATAGATCTGGGGAGTGCCAGCCTACAATCCTATGGCCAGAGAGTCTGGGAAACAGAAACTACATTTAGTGGCTGGTTAAGTACTGAGCTGAACTCAAGAAAGCCAGTATCAGAGAGGGAGGACTGATGATCAAAGGGATTAAGACTGGGCTGGTTTAACCCCCAGAAACAGCTGACCAGACAAAGGTTAACTCCTAGAATCCCAGGCATCAGCCTGGGAATCCAGCATGGGACTGATCAAGACCCCCTGAATCTGGGTGTCAGTGAGGAGGCCTAGGTAATCTATTGAGCCTTGGGCAGCAGATCAGTACCCATACCAAGTATACACACGGACTTTGGACTCCCATAGAACAATGTGAGGTGCACTCTCACCCTGAACTCTTGGGAAAAGGTCTAGGCCCTGCCCTATATGAAATGACAGACTATGGACACCCCCATGGAGGGCCTCACCCTCCCTGGGGGAATGAGGGGATAACGGGGGGGGATGCGGGGAGGGCACGGGAGGAGGGGAGGGAAAGGGAGAGGGACCTCGTACTGACTTGTGAAGCAACCTTGTTTCTTATCTAAATTTAAAATGGAAAATAAAAAATATTAATAAAAAAAAAAGAAAAAAAAAGGAAGAAATCCTCAGAGGTGTACCCAGATGCTTGCATTTCAGTTAACTCCAGATGAAGTCAAGTTGACACCAAGACACACGTGTCATTTGAATACAGTGATTCTCAACCTTCCTAATGCCACAGCCCATTAAGAGTTCCTCATGTTGTGGTGACTGCCATCCATACAATTATCTTACTGCTACATTATAACTGTTATTTTGCTACTATTATGAATTGTAATGTAAATATTTTTGGAGCTAGAGATTTGCCAATGTGGTCAAGAATCACAGATTGAGAACCACTGTCCTAATGCTACATAAAAATGGGATTTTGTGGGCTAAAAACCTATGTCTGGATGAGAGGATCCTTTAACTAGCTTAGTGGTAGGCTATCAATGGTTACTTAGGAAGATTAAACTTCTACAATAGTCATATCAAAAATGACACAAAATAACAAAGTATATGGACCCAAAATTACATACACTGATCCATCAGTATATGCAAGACATGATAATACATGGCTCATTTAGATTCTCATTGAACATATACAAGTAGCATTTAAACTCTAAACTCAACACCATAATTGTACTTTATATATAGGAATGATATTAAATCTGTTGGGTATCTTGTTTAATACATAAAAGTGTTCTGGTGTCAAAGAAAGCAAGAACATAGGTTTGGGATGTTGTTGTGCACAAATTTTCTCCAAGATAAGGTTTTCCATCCAGCATGGAAGTTCCTTAAGCACCAGAAGTCAACAGCTCACAAGTATTAGGAGAACCCTGAAAGTAACCACATACTCTAGGTTCCTCCTCCACAAGATTATATAAACAGTGAAACTGCTGAGTGACAGTTCCAGACAAGCTGAGCTTCCTAGAAGAGGCTCAGACCAACTGAGCCCCCTGGAAAGGGCACTCACCAGCCTGTTGAGCTGCCTGCAGGCTGTGCAGTGTACTTCAGCCTTCTAGAAGAGGCACTCCACCCTCACCTGCCCTCCAGAGCTAGGTTGAAAACAAATTAGTGTGGTATTCATACTTCTAGTGAGGTCTGTCTCTTTTTGGTGCTCTAGACTCCATCTTCTCTTGCCTATCAATGGGTGTTTTCTTAATGTTTATCACATTGCTGCCATCACTGGATTTTTCTTCTCTTCTGATTAATCATGGGAATATAGATGTCTTTATTTTATCCTTTCTTAAAATTTTGTCTCATTATGACATTTTAAGGTAGCAGTATGATTGTACTAGCATCATTGTTCTCTTTCCTCCCCCTGGAGCCCTTCCTCCCTGTAAATAATCTTTATTTCATTGCATATATGTACATATGCATATGTTTATATATATACATCACTTCCATATATGAAAGATAATGTGCTACATTTAATCTTTCCTCCATTATCACTCTTATTTCTCCCTACTTCCTCTTCAAATATATTCCTCTCTTACATGGTCTACCTATACTTAAATGTCTCCTAACTTGTCAAAATCAAGAGTAATATATATATATATAATATATAATATTTTTGATTATCACAACTACAAAAATGAATAAAACTGGTATGTATTTATGCTCAACTTTTTAGGATTTAATATATGTATATAATAAATCAAATAATCTCCTGTATTACCCTCCAACTACACCCACAAAGCCCCCTTCTAACTGCATGTGTTCTTTTTCTGCCTCTTCTTTTTTCCTTTTCTTCCTTCCTTTCCTTCTTGCTTCTTTCCTTCTTTTCTTCTTTCCCCTCTTCTTCTTTCTTCCTTCTCCTTCTCTTCTCCGTCCTCTATGTCCTTTTTCATATTCTTCAACAATTCACTAAATCCAATTGGTACTATCTATATGTTTATGAATGTGTGGCCTTCTACTTGAGCATATGAAACCTACCAAAGACACATCCTCAATGAAGAATGATTCTTCCTACCCAATAGATGTCAACTTCTAATAGTTCATCAGTAAGGACTCCTCTTCTTACTGATGCCCTTCCCTCCCTGAGTAGTCACAGGTTTTTTGTGGCATACATATGTACATAGATGTATGCATATAAACATAATATCCACATATGAGAGATAACATGCTAAATTAATCTTGCTTCCATTATTCTCTCATCTTTATTTGCTTCATCTGCTTAAAACTGTTCTTCCCTAATTTTGTGTCCTTATTTTTAACATCTCATAGTTTTTAAGTCAAGAATAATATGTATAGTCTTTTAATTTTATTTCTAATATATTTCATGTAAAAATATATGTATTATATAGCATACAAATTATAAATTTTATAATATAGGAAATGAACATATACCTGTGTAAATATATATTTAAAACATAAAATAGATATTCTTATATTTCTGATGACCTAGTGATTGTCTTTCCCATTTATGCTGGACTTTTTTCTAGCTTAGTTGTATAGGTCTTGTTCAGATGTACCAGGCTTGGCATATCCAGAACCATGCACTTCTAAGCACTCCATTCTCTGACACTTACTTCTGCCTCCTCTTGTGAGATGTTTCCTATCTTGTATACTAATATTATTAAAAATAAAAAGTAAGAATTTAATTTGGAAAAAAGAATACATACATCCTGGAACCTTAAAATACCATAAAATCAAAGTGAAAAAATTAGTAATGGTGATATTTAGATTCAGATTGAGATGATGTATAAATTTATTATTTCAAAAATATGTTGGTTGTTATTATTAGCTGAGAGGAATTAATGCTACGCAAGAAGAATAAAGGCAATTCCAAAAGCAACAGGAAAAAAAACGGTCTCTTAGAAAACTTAAGTGAAGCTGAGTAATACTCTTTTACTACTCTTTTTGTGTGGTTTTTACGAGACAGGGTTTCTCTGTATTGTTTTGGAGGCTTTCGGTCCAGCCTGGCCTCAAACTCACAGAGATCCGCCTGCCTCTGTCTCCCTAGTGCTTGGATTAAAGGCATGCGCCACCACCACCTGGCTCTTTTTATTACTCTTAATTGGAACCTGCTACATCAAGGATTTTGTCAAGTTCATTATGGGAAGCAACTTTGTCAGCGTTACTAAATTTCTTCTCACCATAAAACCAATATCAATATATATGTGACTTCTTCTACCAGCACTGTTCAAGAGGGATGCTCACTTTGTGTCTGACACAGCGTCTACTCTTGGATACTCTAAGGTCACACCTACAGGTTGTCTTCCATATCCTCAACTCCCAGGACTGAGTATCTTTTCTGTATCCTGTTACATTGAAGGGGATGTGGCACTGCTGTGCAGCATCATATCATCTCTCATTATTATGCCTGTATGAAATTTGTTGAGGCTTTTCCTTCTGAATGCTGTGCTAGAGCTAATGGCTCTATTTTATATGTTCAGTCATAGACTGCCCCAATTTTTGCATCTAATTGCCCTCTTTTTATATCAAATAAAACATCTAGTAAGGGTTTCACATATGCAAAACTTAGTTTCTCATTTCCATTTTTTCATACCACAAGCTCACTTTTATTTCAATAAAGGCCAGTTGTAATTTTAGTCACTCCAAACCAGCTCAAAAGAAAACCAAAATGACAAAATTTTTGAAAACTTGCCCTCAGTTTCTTCTATCCCTTTCACTACTCTAATAAGTTCCTTAGAAAAGTATTCAGCCTAGTTCCAAACTAGATATTCTCAACTTCTCCACACCCTTATGGTCACTGCAGTTCCCCAAATGACCATCTTCTGTCATCTGAGCTATTTAGTCCTCTCTCACTCAGCCTTAGAGTATCCTTGAAATAATAAACAAGATTAATCTCAAAAAGCATACAGACCATCTCTTGTACCTCAATACAGCATCCATATATATTTTCTAATATCTCCTAATCTAATACTCAAAGCATGGTCTGTGAGCTTGTACAATCATCTCAAACTGTGCCTAACCAGAATCTGTTCTTTAACAAACGGCAGGGGTCACTCGAATGTTGAAGAACACTGCTGAGCAGATACACAGTTCATCTTTCCCACAATCATTCTGACTACAGACCCAACTAGTGTACACATTTATGATCTCTTTTAGAGTATGAAGCATAGCAGCCTCACCTCGCTTCATGATGCTTACCTTGGTCTTCATTCTGATAGTTATTTCCTAGGCAAAAGTGTGGCTAATCCTGCACCCAGTAGTTACTTTCTTTCTCAGTTTTTCCTAACTCTCTCCTCTTACTCATCTTTTCAAATCTTTTATAACATGGGCCCCTCCTCACCATGGTGTTAACCACCCCTTTCCACAGCACATATTTTATTCAGGTATCTTATGTACTGCCCATAGATAGTCTCGAAACACTTGGTCTTTTCCTAGCTTCTATTTCTGTTTTTCATTTGTTTGTTTGTTTGGTTGATTGAGTTGGTTTGGTGTCTCAGAATACTTTTATTTCACATGAGTAGTTCTTATAAACTGTGTGTTGAATAACAACACACTGATTCATTGTCTCATGTTCTTCACCTTCTTAAGCTTTCCAATAGTCTAATTGTCAGTTTTGTTCATAGGTGTTAGCACAGGCACACTTCTACCCCTTTCTCTTCTGTGGGAAAAATGACCACATGCCTGAAGCCTTAGACAGGCTCTGCTAGTCTGCTGTCATGATGGGCAACACAGAGGACTGTTGATGTGGCCTAGTGCTCTCAGCAGGAGACTGAATATACAGATAATAGCTGATCCAGAGCTCTGATTGGGTCTTCAGTATCCAAGAAGGATATCTGCAGTCACTCTGCAAGGTAAGCATGGAACAAAATCACAATTAGAAATTTAAGAATTTTTTAAAATTTCCTAAATAATATAAAATTTTAGTTTCTTAGCTTGTACAGTAACAACATGATGATAAATTGAGGGGAATATTATTTGACCAGTATAGTTCTCCCTCTTCCTGAAAATCCCCTGAACCACCTGCAACCAGGTAAAGACAGAGGTAAAATAAGTGCACAAATATAAGGAGTTCTGACTTAATGCCTTTTCTCACATGTTCTGCAACTAAAACAAATGCTATTGACATTCTGTGCTTTCTTATCCTTAAGGTCTAAAACTGGAGAGAATATTTTGCGATTGAGAACACACTGCTCTTCCAGAGGGCCGGTTGATTTCCAACATCCATATGAGAACTTATAGTCCTCTGTGATTCTAGTTGCAGGAGGTCTGATATTCCCTTCTGACCTCCTCAGACACTGCACACAAACTGTACATATTCATACATGCATGCAAAACATCAAACACATAAATAATAAAATAATTTTTGTAAAAATAATTTCTGTAATGTCTGGAAGGACGTAAGTTCATTTTTCACAAAGAGGGCACAGGAGTTCCTTTAATTTTTAAGGAGACCAGTCATAGGAAGAGATTCTTACTGTTTTTGTTAGAGTCGTCTATTGACTCCATTAAAAATAGTCACCATGAAAGGAGTCTCTAAATGAGCAAGGTTTTCATATAAAAAGAGGGAAAATTCCTCTACAGTCACATGGTTAATATTGTAGCAAGAAACTTCTAGATACATGTGTGAAAATGTAGAGCACGTTTGGTGAATTTCTGCAGAGGACAGACACAACAGCAGATGTTTAAGCTATTTGTTTTACATCTTTCTGCTACTTAACTGGAGACCATTGTCCTATGAGCTTCATTCTACTCCATTTCTTCAGAGCAGCAAAAGACATCCATAACTTTAAGGTGGTAAATAGGACAGTTTATTCCTAGAAAGGTAAACTTGGTTAAGTTCTTAGAGAATCCCATTTCTTGAAGTGACTTAATTGTATTATAAATCTTTTTAGAGACCAGGAGGTTTGTGATAGTACATTCTAGCATGAAAATTAAGGTGCACACATTTCTATCAGGACTTTCTCATTTGTTTAAAAAAACTTTAAAAACTATAATAGCTAAAAGAAGAATCTGCCACAAAAATGTAAGTAAACAGACAAGGTGAAAACGTCATTTCCAGTGAGCTATGTATGTACCCTCATTTCTACTATGAAGCTATGGGAAGTGTTTATTTTATGACACTATGTAGTAAACTATGTCTGCAGGACTTTCAGATGTCTAGGTAGGTATGTCTGGAAATAATGAACTGAATTACACAACCAACAAATTTAATTAAGAAAGTAAGCAGAAGATTTGTGTTTCCTGACATAGTTCTGGAAATTGCACTGCTCCTCAGTTTTATCACAGATCGTTCTAATTGTGCTATTAATAATTAATTTTGTTCAAGGGAAGTGCAGAGTTGTAGAGGTGCTGCCACTGCCCTGTATGTCATGGGATACACAGTGAGGTGACCCATGGCATGGTAAGCCCCACAGCCTGAAGACTTTGGAACTGTTCTAGTCACAACTCGTCCTTGACACTCAAGGCAGAGCCTTGCTCGCAGATAAAGAAGAGTGGATACTTTTAAGTAAATTAACTAATTATTATCATATTGTAAGTATGGAATATTTCCTTTTGATCATCATTATATACAATTTATCTATATATTAACCTGTCATTTAAATGTGGATAAGACCAGGTCACACAGGCAAATGATAATAAAAATGAAAGGAATTAAAACTCAGCTATCTTTTGATATTACTTCCATATAATGTTTCTGAGGAATCATGATGTAAAAAAGCCACAATGTGATTTTAAAAAATGGAAAGAAACTTCTGTAATTTTATGTCATTGAAGTATAAGTTCAGATAGGTAATATCTTCAGAGAGTGTAAAGTCCAATCGCATGCATTCTGGATGCAACTTGTCAAACACCCAGATGACCTGAGTAAAGACAGCACCGTTTCCATTCTTTGTGTGTGTATTGTTTGCATCTGAGAAGAATTTGCATTCTGTGGGGACATTTTGGAATACAAAAAAAGATAGCACCATCTATAAAATGGGCAATTGTGTTTGCCAGAGAGAACTTCCATGGGAAGACAATCTTGGAGCACCTGTGATGCTTGGCAGAAAATCTGTTTGGCTGCTTTCTTGAAAGAAAGGCTACATGGGTCATTATGACTCATGGCTTTGATGCAGGAGTACAGTGTCAGAAGACACAGTGCCAAAAATTCTGAATGGAGCTTCATCTACCATCATGGAACAGCAATCTATCAGAGCCAAGATAGAAATCACTCTTCAATACTGAAATAGAGTATATTCTCGTTTAGTAAACACCATACAAATGAAATCTAAATGCTTGATAGCTTAATTTGGGAAAATGGTTTTACCTTTTTTCTTTCTCTTCTCTTCTCTTTCCCAGTTCTATGCTTTGCAGGATAAATAAAAGCCTACTTGACAAATTTCTAGGCTAAGGGATTTAAATGTTATAATTAAGACAAATCTTTGAATTGCAGACATTGCTAAAAACAAAACAAGTCAACACATCCTTGAAACTCTCAGCATACCAAGCCAGAAGCAGCACAGTCAAGTTATCAGCAAAGTAAACTTTGAACACTGCCACCAGTTTACCAACACAAGAAACCAGGAGCATCACAATCAAGTTATCAACACAATAAACACAGAGCATGTGAGCCCAGTTACCAAGACAATAAACTAGGAGCATCATAACCAAGTTACCAACAAAATAAACCAGGAGCATCTGAGCCCAGTAACCAATGATAATAAACCAGTAGCATCACAATCCAGTCATCAGCACAATAAACTATGAGCATCAACACCCATTTATCAGCGGGATAAATCTTGTGCATCACAGCCTATTTACTAGAACAATGAGCCCTGACTACAACACCAAGTTACAAGTTTGAACCAATAGTTGAAATCTGACACCTACTAGAAGTATGCAAATAGTCCCAGAATCTTGCTTCCAAATCTGTACTGAATGTGATAGTCTTACCAATCACCCTGTAGGGAACAACCTACAAACCCCCAAAAATAAGTTTTTCAGGAACCATAGTTCTGATCATTTTAAATGTGAAATCTGACTTTGTGATAATTTCTCTTTGATGTCACAGAAAGCATGGGAGACTTTGGCATAAATGAAATCACAACAATTTATTTTCTTGTGAAGATCTCAAGGCAAGCATTTCCTGAGACTTCCCTTGACAATGCAGATGGACTTGTGTTACTTGACAATGCTCATGTAACTTTGCAGTGGTTAGTCTTAGTTATAACGTGTTATAAAAGAACAAGAAAGCTAGACATTCATAAATGTGTTGTTTCTGTGGCTCTCCCTCTACCACTCCTTGCTGGGCCTGGAAAATCTTTTCCCTTTTGCTCTTAAACACCAGACCTCATGAGCCTCTGGCCTTTGGTTCTGGCTTCCATCAACTTTATATGTGAGATTTGGAGGTACAGCATCTATTTTCCTGGTTCTGATGCTGTTAGATTTGGAATCAGCCATGCCACCAACATCCTTGGGTTTCCACATATTATCAGACACATCAATGAATTCCTTACCTTTTTTAACACAAGATTCCATTTTTATTTGTAATATACCTTCTCTCTGTCTTCAAGCAATCATCTATTTATTGCCTATCTATCTCCATTTACATGACATACTGTGACTGATTTGGGAACTAAAATAAATTCCTTGTCTGTTAATTCATTCTTGTCACGTTGTTTTATCACAGCAATAGCAAACAAAACAACATAAAAGTTTTAATATTCCTAATTGACTGGTCACTCTAGGATGACTCTCAGTCCTGATCACTGGCTTCCTCCAGAAAAATAATCTTGAGCCTCCACAGAAAAAAGCCAGGTTTCTCCCCACATGTGATTTATAATCTATACACCTGTAGATCTCATATGGCTTTGATTTATTCTTTGCAGATAGAAGTTATCTTAATTCTACTACAAATCCATGAAGTAACATGTATTTGTAGAACTAATCTTTCTCCCTTTTGTCCAGCTGACTCACAGTCAAAATGACTGGTGTCGTGGAGGCAACCCTGAAGGTTCTCCTATACTAACCAGAGGGAGGTCATACCACTCACACACCAGTGTCCCTAAGAGCCCAAGAGTAGGTATGTCATGTTAGCCTCATCACATTAGGATGGATATAGCAATGAAAACTGAACACTGTCCTGAAGTTCCAGGTGATTGATGTAACCAATTAGCAGGTGCCCTAATTAACCCACTGACCTTTTCTCAGTAATGGTATACAGTAAAAATATATTGTACAATTTTTCTTGAATTAATTTTACTTCATTTGATTTGGAAAGCCTCACAGCATTCATTGATTATCATAAATATCCTTTACCCCTCAAATACAGAATGATTTCTTTTCTCACATATCTATACAAATTTTTCATTGCTTTTCTTCCACAATCCACCTTAATAATGGCTAGAAGTACTCTCACCTCTCCCCAATATTGTTTTAGGGACTTGTTCTGTAGTTATGGATATAGAAATTAGCAAGAAAAGCATGAAGGTTTTTAAGTACCTGTTGTTAAAAAAAAACAAAAAAATGAGAGGTTGGAAGACATCCTGGAAAATAAAAATGGTATTTTTGTCTTAAATATTTAAAAATATGCTAGTTTTAAATCATTTTCTTTTTCATTTTCTTTTTTCCAAGACAGAGTTTCTCTGTATTGTTTTGGAGGCTGTCCTGGAACTAGCTCTGTAGATCAGGCTGGCCTTGAACTCATAGAGATCTGTCTGCCTCTACCTCCTGAGTGCTGGGATTAAAGGCATGTGCCACTAATGCCTGGCTTCCTATTATTTTTCAATGGATCCAAAAATGTTATGAAAAGACTAGACTTTCATTTATCAAGCACTCAATTTCCCAATTGTTAGTACTTTACCAAACTAAAGCAAGGAATGAATTACTTTTTATTAATTTTCCTCATGTAAATTCTTCATTTCCATGACTGATTCTCATACTTTCAGTATGTGCAATTGCCTTAATTTAAAAGTTCGTTGGATGCCATTATTTGGAAGTACAGTTAATATTTGTCATTGAGTGACTTAAAAATGCTAGTGATCTAGAGGAATGACACCAACTAGCAAGCTAAGTAATAGTGGAGAGACCACCTTGAATGCCCATTCCTGATAATGAACTTGATGTCTATAGCCATCCTAGAACCTTCATCCAGTGACTGATGGAAGCAGAAGCAAACACCCACAGTTAGACACTGAACTGAACCCATGGAACCCAGTGACAGAGAGAGAGGAGCAACAAGCAAATTGGCAAAGATTGGGCTGACCAAACCAGCAGAGACAGCTGATCTGAACAAGGGGGAGCTCTTGGACCCCAAACCGACAGCTGGGAGGCCAGCATGGGACTGATCCAGACCCCCTGAGTGTGAGAGTCATTGAGGAGGCCTGGGCAACTATGGGGCCCTGGGCAGTAGATCAGTGTTTAACCCTCGCATACAAACGGACTTTGTGTGTCCATGGCACAAGGAGGGATGCTCTCTCAGCCTGGACTCCTGGGGAGTGCCTGGACCCTACCCTGAGTGAAACGTCAGACTCTGGATATCCCCTGTGTGGAGGGAAGTGGGGATGGGGTGGGAGGCTGGGGGGAATGGTGGGGGGCTACGGGAGGAAGGGAGGGCGAGGCAACTGGGATTGATATGAGGAGCGAGCTATTTAAAATTAAATTAATAAAAAAACCTTTAAAAATGCTAATTTTTCAGACCATTTATTGGAGTACATTGTTACCAGTTTTTATAGATGGTGACACTGAGGCTCCATAGATAAGTTGAACATTATACTAAAGTCCACATAAAAATACCAGGGGCAGGCTTGTGATAGTAGATCTCAGCCCTAACACTCAGATGTTGGACTGCCTCCAAAAATGCCTTCCATCTCTGGAAGAATTAAGAATTGATTGAGTGCCTCTCTGGAATTACATTAAATTGCATGCATGCGTCCTTGCATTCTTTTGAAACCTATCATCTAAAATCAACTCCCCAGAGGAAAAGAGAGAAGTCCAGGAAGAAAGATGATTCTGTTTAACAATTATGAGTGGACATAAAGAACATCAGGCAGAAGGAACAGTAGAAGTTGAGGCATTTTTCCATTGTTCCTAATGGTCCCAAGTGGAGGCAAGAATGTGATAGTATTCCTTAGGCTTAAAAACTGCTTAACAATATTTTGTCAGGCTGGTTCTGGATCCAGGATGGATTCCATACTTGTCACCCTGCTTTTATGAATTGTAATGCTCCTAATTAGGATCCAGACTCAAGACAGGCTGTGAGAATTTAATCATCCATTTCTGATGTTCTGGGTCAACTGTAATTCTTAAATAGAAACATCCCGAGGAGTTGTACATTGCTGCAACTTATAGCCATGCCTTACTTTTTACATGAGGTGATTTCACAGGAAGTCTAACCAATGTTCCATGTGTCTATCAAGTTACATAAAAGCCAGACTGTTTAGACTGAGTTCATATTTCATATTTTTTCTAAACTTAACAATATCTGTCACAGTGTTACTTTTCTGTGAAAGAAAGAAAACCTTGAAATATTAACAACTGCATTTTGTTCCAGGATTCAAATTGTCCAGAAGGCAAGACTGCCTCAAATACCATCTCCATAGAGCAGTTTATGGCAAAGAGAAAGGCTTTGCCCTTTCTAGGATGGGGTATCATGCACACCAGTCATTTCTCCCTTGCTGTTCCTTGGCAAATATCTTAATGACTATTTCACTCATATTAATGAAAGGCTATCTGTACAGACTCTGTAAAACATCCACACTAAAGTTAAAGACCCTCTGAGCATTTGCAAAGCTGGAATGGCATTTACAGAACAAAGCAGAGATGAGCCACAGGCATCCTTAATAAAGATGTTGCTTGTATCTGCTGAATGGTTTTGCTTACACAGCTTTATAGATGGTTCTTGTCTTGAGGGTACTAAACCCATTCAAACGGTCTATTTTTCTTCTAATTGGTTTTCTGCCACTGGCTTATTAGCAGGCTTCACCCCCCACACACACACAAACTCTCCTCCTTCCTTTTGGTATTTACCTCTATCCCTGCATGTCCATCTGCCTCAGGATGTAGGCAAGTCAGGTTTGCTAAAAACTAGGCAGAAATGTGCTCATCTTACCTCCTTGAAATATTCATAAGCTTTATCATGTTTCACCTTCCATTTTCTTTGATACTCAGCACTTTCTACAAAGAATGTAATGGGGGACAGAGGGGTGAAGATCAAAGGGGGTGCTTATCTCCAGCGACATGTCCAAACAGGCACTTGCCCCTCTCTAATATGCTCATATAATTTGTTCCAAAGCCCAAGCCTGGAAGGAAAGCATCTTGAGGAAGTTTCTTTTCATGGGCTGAGCCATCTGCTAATGCAAGGCTGTACCAGCAATTTACAAGTAATGGTTTACAGCTGTGAACCCTGGCTTCTGCACTGTTTTGGTCATTTAGTAATTACAACAGTTTCATTAACATTTAAAGGGAATAGTGTGCTCAATATCAATTAGGGGCTATCTGCAACTGCGTAGCACCATTTTCATATTTGCATGTGACATTTAATATTCTGCACATAAATTCTTGGTCCTGGAAATGCATTGCCACAGAAGGTCAAAATTAATCCAGAGCCTATTTCTACCTAACTCTACTAAGCTTTGGGAAATATTTCTGCAGAGAACCGGATCATAAAAGGTTATGCTGGGGACATTTCTACACATCTGAACATTTAGGGACTTTTTCTCACCACTAAAGTTAAGGTTAAAGAGTTTTCCCAGTGCTCTACTGTGTTCTGGGTGGCTCCAATCTCATCTCATTCAGATCTGAATACATTAAGTAGAATGATTACACATATTAGTTGCCAACCTTACACACCCACTGTCAGACTTGAATGCCTAATATTTTGAGGAGACTGTGGATTTGAACACTTAATAAATAGAACCAGAATATGCAAAAAAAATCTAAAACCATTTTCATCTGAAAGTAAGTCTTGGGACCCATGTAAATGTTTGGGCAAGGTTGGTATCCCAGATGTAACCAAAGTCTTTGCTGATGACCTGGACACCACGGGCTGAGAATTTTTCAAGAATTTGGTGGGAAACTTTGGTAAAGAACTGAATAAGAAAGGTGAACTGTCCTGATGGTAGGGATTCAGGAGCTCATGTCGGGAGAGAACAGGCTCAAAAGGGCAAGTTGCAAAAGGTTCAATAGGAATGGGCTGAGAACAGAAGCATGGGACTTTTCACTGCTGACCCTGAGGGGCTGACCCTGACAGGAGGTAAGTTAGACACAACACCCCTCTATCCTGAAGGCAGAAGGAGGGAAAATATCACCAAGTATAGAAAGACTGAAGAGGGCATTGAAAGGGATGTTTCTGGCTCAGTGCAACTGGATTTCGTGAAGATGTGAAACTATGACTTACCTGCTATGGCAGAGTCCAAACATTGATGTGTTCTAACAGGTATTCTGTTTGAAATTAGTCACAATGCTGTGTAGACCAAGTAGATGGTTACTTAATGTGTTAGGATAAAGTAAAAAATTAGCTGAAAATTTCTGCATGACCTATGGCATTGTTTTCTGAAAAGAAGATACACACACGCGTGCACACACACACACACACACACACACACACACATGATCAAGGTGGGGGGATAGAAAGGGAGGGAGGGAGAGTGCTAAGGGAACAAATGGCAGCATGGCATGTAAAACTCTATCATTAATTTTATCTCAGTTGGTATGGTGTACACTGAAAATTTTGAAGGAGTGATTGTCCACAAATTAACTCAGGGTCCATTCCTTGAGCTATCCTGAGTTGTTCAATAGGGAAATGTTCTAAACAGATCATTTTAACTTTATTTGATAAGGTGCCCATCATCTAGTAAAAATGGTGGTACAGCATGGCTTTAATTCCAGCACTTGGTGCCTCACTACTCACTTCCTCTAAGCAGATATTACTTTCTAACTTTTCCACCTTTCTTTGTAGTCTATTAGGTTCTTAATCCAAAAATGGATTAATTCACTGATAAGGTTTAGGATTTCAAAATCCTATCCTTCATAAAGATCCCAACTCTGTATAGTGCTTCAATAGGGACAAAACGTTTGTCACATGAACCTTTGGTAACATTCAAGATGCAAACAATAACACCAAACAGAAAGGAAAAGGAAAAATAAAAAGAAAAGAATGATGACAAATGTTCCTTGTGAAGTTTACTTTCTATCATACAGGATCTCTGATGAACTATATTGTGGCCTAATGGCCCATTTCTCAGTTTACCCACTAGTACCTTACCCAATAGAAGGTCAATGGTTGGTTCCCCTCTGGAAAGATGAAGATGGAGTGCCTTTATGGGTATGAGAAAGGATTCTATTTTCATAATACGTCAGAATGGGCACATTTTAAAGAAGAAAGAGTGCTTGTGCTTTGCAGTTCTGGGGATGAAGGTTATGATACCTTGTGGTGATGGCATTCATGATGCTGGTGCAGGGCATCATGTGCTAAGTGGCACGGGGTGTGCATGTTTCGCCTTTGCTCTTTTATGAGATTTAACTCAGATGTCTCACATTATATAGATAAATTTATTCTGAGAATAATGCCCTCAGTGGCCTAAGAACCACTCAGTGGGTTATAGCTTTTAAAGATACACACTACCTGAGGACACTAGTGTCCAGCATATCAAACCTTGGGGCACAAACAACATCTTAATCTTAGTCAGATGTTTGTTTTGTTTTGTCAGATATTAAATTATTTTTTAAAATGGCAAAATGACACTATATAATATTTGTACTATTAATAAATGGGTCAGGATGGGCTTGACTTAGTTGTGATGACAATTCTGCAAATTTCAGGGACACACACAGTAAATGTACTGTGTGTGATTATCAAAGCTCTTTGTTCATCCTGGACAGTCACTTCCAATAGTTACTGTGGATTCACTAACCATTTGACTCCTACATCTCATCTGAAAGCTCTTTCCATAGTCAACAACAAAGGGGAAGAAAGATCCAGAGTTCCAACAGTAATATCTAAGGATTTTAGATCCAAGTGTTGACGTTTACTAATATAAAAACCAAACAAATCCAATGGTCAAGCTTGAGAGGGACCATCTTCCAAGACTGATAACTTTTAAACTCACCTTCAGATGTATAGAGTTCTGGAAATATTAACAAATAGCTGTAATCCGGACAGAAACTTGTTGAACATGTTTGTGGATGTCTACTGTCAGACAAGTAGGAAAGTAAAGCTTCACAGTAGAAATGTCTATTCAAATCCACATGCCCTTTTACTAAAATCGGAGACTCCTCATGGAAAAGGCAAATTTTCATTTTACTTTTTACAACCTTGAAGACACAGGCATTTATTTTTTTAGAGGCAGCTGAGAAATGGAATGAACACTTAATCTAGTTCTCACAATATTGATGAGGGTGGCTGATTGTTTCCTCGTGATTATAAGAGTTAGCAGTTACATTTGTCTTGATGCAGATCAATTTTGATAACACTTGGGGCCAAGTTTTCATTAAATAAAGTCAATAATGGTGATACAGGTCTATATGAAATAGAAAACAAGAGTTGTTGCACATTATGTTGGGTCACACAATACTTTCAAGCAGTATTTATGAGAAAACAGATAATCAAAATGGCTAGAAATAGCAAAACTTAAAAAAACATCTCAAGGGTGAAACCTTTTCTTATCTAATACTTCTGCTTCTAGTTCATTGTTATCCTTTGTTGCCTACAACCTTTGGGGAAAGCAACATCTGATGATTTAGGCAGTTCATCCCTGATTTGTCCTACAATTTGTTAGATAAGCAGAACTCAACCAGAATGTCTTTCTAAAATATGAGCATCGGGTACCAGTGTGATACTTGGATTTAAAACAGCCTTAAAGAGTCAGAGATGGTGGGAATGCAACTCATGTGTGACACAAGCAGGAAGAGGACATAGGTAAGAAGCAAAGTGAAAGAAGCAAATCCCTGTGATTCAAGGAAGCTACAACCATAGGGACAGCACAATAATCCAAACCTTCTCCCTGAGGGTGAATAATAAGTTACTGTTTTTTGCTTATAGAGCTACCTGCAGCATCTCCTTCTGTGTATAATTTGTGGTTTGGCATGTCCTTGTAGATAGAGGCATGAAAATAATCATGCTTAGGCATGCATTGGACATAAGTGCAGTGAAAGGAAATCTATCAATATAAAAGAAAAATATTATTTTGCATCTCTTGAATGATGATGCATAAAAATGCTTAAAATTATGGGCTGCATGGCTCTTTCATGCACAAAGTCATCTAACACCTCATTATCTATTAGGGTAACAATCTTCCTCATAGCCATCCCTGGGGATCAGCCTCTCTTTCTTCATTGACTCAGGATTCAGGAGTCACATGTTGACTCCAGCCTGCTCTCATGCTGTTGAATTTACTTTGCATTTCTCTCACTTTTAATCAATCCATAATTTTCCTTCTGTTTCTCTGTCTTGTGCAGTCAGGTACCTAGAAATCATGTCACAGACGAATCCCAACACCAGCCCTGGTGACAAAGAAACAAGTGGAAATGGTAGAGACTGCAGTGTGTAACAGGGTTGGCATTTCCTCAGCCATGGAAATAAGCTGCATGGTGTTTCTTGAGCTTTGATACTTGTGAGAATTACAAAAATACCTTTTTTAAAAAAAACTTGAAAACAGGTTTCTGCTGCTATTGTTATACTAAAAGGAATGCTACATCAAGTTCAAATTGAAGATCAGTTAGCATGTAATAATTTATAGCAAATGTGCTCAAAGCCTGCTTATAAAAAGCAACTTTATGAATCTCTTTATATTTGCTCACTTCTGTGCATATACAGTGACTCCTGTGGTGAATGTAGGGTACCTCTTGCCTAGTCACAGCTGTATTAGTGATAATAGACAAAAATATGTTGATCACTTACTCTAAGTGTTGGAAATGTTACTTGAACTATCTCATTTTACCTTTTCTCAAATTTGAGAAGCAGAAACTCTTCTCAGTTTGCCCTTTGCATGTAGAATCTAGGCACCTAGACAGTGTAAACACATACAGGTTCATGCAGGTTACAAGTGGTGGAAGTAAGAACTGAAAACACAAGCAGACATAGGTGTCTCCACTCATCATTAGATCGTGGAGAACCTGCTGGTGAAGTGTAAGCCTTCTAACCACATCAGCTTTTTCAGCTCTTTGGTGTTTCCAGGGCTGCACTGGAAAGCACTGTTTTGTGAATCATAATGTTTGTCACTAAATTGTAACATTCATTCTATATCATATTTTATCAATAAAATTCATTTATAAGCAGAAGCTTCTTTCTCTTTAAGCAATGCAATATGGGTTGAATGTATATCACCTAGTTTTATGAGGACAACCCAGAATTAGGCCTATTATAATAAGAAATAACAAATTGTATTATTTAGTAAATATTTTAAACTCTCACTTATAAAGTAATTTATTCTTTTGTATATTACTATAATAATATTTGAACTGCTCTTCTATAAATGTTTACATTGAGGGAGACTGAAACAAAATATGGAGGGTAATGCTGTATCTTTCACTTAACACTTAATTTGCTGGTGATTTTGGCATATGATTACAGTTGCTCCCATAAAGCAACAACATGTCATCCCACATGCCAACACCATCAATTCCTCCTGTTAGCAGTTGATTACCCTAGTATGGACTTTAAAATTTATGTTTAAACAAATGTGTGGATGTTATAACTCCTGAGAATACTGTCAATTATGCATACTGAGGAATTCCCTTAGAACTAAGATCAGGGCAAGGACCAGGCTTGCATACTTGTCTTCTGGGATAATCAGCTGGGGAAGTCACGAACAATGGTGGAAGAAGGAAAAAAGAAGGGTTTGAAGGAATTTCTATAAACTTTCTTATTTCATTGACATTTTTGTTCTCAATAATCATGCCTGTATTATTGAGAGTGTGTTGTTAGGATTAAAGTTTGGTGATTTAAAAGATTCCTAGCTGTAAAGAGAAGCCACAATCAGGTGCATACAATTGGATCAGGTAGCTGTTTATGTGAGTTAATTTCCCATTACTATCATGAAGTAATTACTTTATGAAGAAGCAAACTGATTATTGGCTCATAGCTCAGGCATTTCTAGTCCAAGACCACAGCCACACTGTTATACTCAGCTGGGCTGAATGGATGCTCATTGTGAGAGGTGTGTCAAAACAAATTCTTCACCTTCTTCTGGGAAGCAGAGGAATAAGAGGCAGAGATGAGGCTTAATGATCTGTTAAGAGAATTTCCCAGCTGACTGAGGACTTCCCAAAAGATCGTAATAGTTAAAGGCTCTATGTGTCTCCAATAGTGCCATCTTTCCTATAGACTGTGGCTATCCTTGTATCTGTGCAGGGCATCATCTGTTTTTAAATCAAATCACTCTGCCATGACCTCTAACGTTCACTCACATTTCTAGGTAAAGAACACATTAATTCTTTCACAAAACTCTTTAAAATACTTACTGGTCCAACATTTCTCAAATGTATAAGTCCAAGTCTTCTCAGACACTAACATGAAACACACTCATACAGCACTGCCCCCAAAATGAGAAAGAAGTAACATATTTCCAAAATACAATGGTGATGAAGGCATGGGATATACACTCCAAAAGAAGAAATAAGAAAATAGGAAATGGGTTAACCCCAAAGCAAGATCAAAACTCTGGAACAGCCATGAAATCCTGAAGTTCGGCATAGCACACTAGGGACACTGTGGTAGAAGGGAGGCTCTCGTTGGCGTTGGGTGGCCTTGGCCATGCAATTCTGTGTGGCACAGCATTGCCTGGAATTTCTTTGTCCCTGAAATCTGTTCCAGATCTTCCTATCTTCTTTACAGCTTTGCCTACACTCCCACAGCACTGGTGTGTAATACCCTGGAGGCCAACTTACACAAACTCAATCCTTACAATATACATTTGTTTGTTTGCTTATTTGTTTTTGAAATCACAATAAATGGGGCTATGGACCTATAGCTTTTGTATTCTTCATGTTTGTCAAACAAACATCAGATGGAATATGAAATCTACCATTGATGTGACAGATCTGAATTGACTTGAGTCACATCTTCATAGGCCTTTGAATGCCCTGTTGCTGAAAAGATGGGAACAAAGCAACACAATCTTTAATACATGACATTTTTCATGAACTATTCATTTCTTGGAAAGTTTAGAAACTAATTTCTGCTAGGACTTTGTTGATTCTCCATGGGAGCCCTCACCCTCTCTGAGGAGTGGATGGGGGGTGAGGTGGAGAAATGGGAGATTGGTAGGGAGAGGAAACTGGGATTGCTATGTAAAATAAGATTGTTTTAAGCATAAAAATTGAAAAAAGATATACAATAGAAAAAAGAAACTAATTTGCATTTCTCCACCTTTGATTGTGTAATGGGCGTGCGGTTGCCCTGCAAATATGATATCTTTCCTATTTTCCCAGTGCAAAGCTTTTATCTCCTTTATTTTGGCAACTAACAGACATATTTTCTGGCCAAGAAGCAAATTTCCCAAATCATTTACTCCGCTGTCCACCTAATTCTTACGTAAATTTCACTATCAGTAGCTCATGGCATCCATACTGCATCTTGTGTATGTTATAGCTTTAAAATCTCCTATATGAAATAAGCAACTACTCACTTAAGCTTTGCCTCCCACACTGAGTATCAAGGCATACACATTCTTACCACAATGTGAAGAAGATGACCTTTCTTCAGTTCACAGAACAGAAATAGACTTGTCATTTCATCTGAAACCTCACAGAATGACCATTGCTCTCACCATTTCTACCAACATGGTTGCCTTTTCTTTTCCCATCAAAGTGACCTCTTAACCTTCCTTGTAATATTTTAGGCTCTCTCTAGCTTGTTTCTCCAAACTTCCCAAGTCCTTCTGTAAACAGACTCTGAAGTACCCTCCATATTCTCAAGTACAGTCATACATAAAAGCTCCCCATTGGTAGCAATTTTCCCTATTTGTTTTAAGTTCCTACAAAAACTACCTGAGACAGTTAATTTTTAAATATAAAGGATTTATTTTACCTCTTTGCTCTGGACATTATAGTCTAATATTGAGTGGTCTTACTGCTTCTTTAAAGGACAAATTCGCAGTAATGTAAGGGCCTCCCAGAAGGTTCCATTCACCTCCTATGGTCTACAGCACTTCACAATAGCGGTGGCCTGGTTAGCAAACCTTTCATGCACGATTTTTGCAGGATGTTGTCCACATTTAAACAACCGCACTGTGAGGGATGAAGCTACTATAATCTATTTCTACACTTGCCTAAAAGGAGGACTGTTAAAATGGATTGGAACAAATGAAGTTCAGGTCGTGTTGTTTGCTCTGAACACCACAGGCGTTTCTGGGCAGTTTGAGAGACAGAAGGGCACTGAGTCCCTTTCATGGATAGTTCAGTTCTGCTAATTTCCTTTGTAAGGCTGAACACTTATGCTGCTTTGTCTTCAATGTATTAATGCAGGGTAGCCAAGTGGCAGATACTTTAGCCAAGAATAATACCTGGATTCCAAAATTTGAGCAGCAATTATCTGGAGGTTCGAAACACTGATTTATCAGAGTCCCTGCTTTCCCTCAAGCTGTACACAGGCTCTAATGATGAGCAATTGAGCAGCAGCGTCTTTCTTGTGTTCATTACTCTCCAACAAGATCTTAACTTGATAAGGCCACCCTGAAAAGGCTAGATCAGCTCTAGACAGGGTAGCAGGTGCATTTATCAACTGCTTGTGCTTGCTGAGTCAGGGATTGCTGTGCCTTTTAACTTCTTTTTCCTCTAGTAAAGAAGTTACTTTTTGTTTTTTATATTTAGAGGGGTTGCTCTCTGTTCCTGACAGTGTTTTCCACTATGGTTCCTGAAGAAAGGGTTTAACCTTTTCTTTCTTTCTATTATCATGTCTTTTCAATAAATTGTATGTGTTATACAACAAAATGCTGTAGACGTGACTTATCATTTCAGCCTTCAAAAGACTAGCATATGCTTAATTAGTACATGAATATGCCATAAATCTTAGGTGCTCAGGAAAAAAAAACACGCGACTGGGGAAAAATATAGAAAATATCAGTCAGATGCTGGTACCTGTCATTTAAGTAGAACACGATTCTCTCAAGAATTGCTGTTTTCTCTCAGAAACAGCTGCAGCTTTCAAACTCCTTGTGCCTCTGGTCCTCAGAATAAATGAATTCCAGTTCACTATCATTGTTGCGGTTCCTGGAACAAGGGAGGGTGGTTTTATTTTTATAATGTCTTGCAAGTCAACTGAGTAACCGAAAGGAAAGGAACTACTCGGGCAGGATGGGGGGGCAGATCAATGCAAGTTCCTGGTTTGGTAGCACTCATTTTGGCTAATTATAGGGTACAGGTAGGAAACATGGCTAATGGGGCTTAGCAACAGATGTGGAGCCAGCACAAAGCTGTAGATTCTTCCTCTGCCTCAGCTGTGACTTCCTGCCAGGCTGAACAAGTCACTCAACCTGGTTTTGATTCACTTCCTTTCACTAAATTATGGATACGAATGCCTACTAGCTATGTCATACATTGTTGAGAAGAATAGCTCATAGGAAGATCACAATGCTCCTTCAAAGCTTCAGCTGCTCTCTGGGCACAGGTTCCGCTGAATCAAACTGAACAGGAGGAGATGCCCTTTCAGTTGGGGCCTCCATTCTCCATTTAAAACTGAAATGAATGCAAATGTGAAAGTGACTTTGCACTTGCCAAGCTTCTCCTCTGCCTCTCAGGCATTCACTCCCTGGCTGATTGTAACTATGCAAATGATAGCCTTATCTGTGGCACACAATGCCATTTGTGCTGCAGCACCAGCACTTTAAAAGGCTTGATGAATTCCTAGGCTGATTGGCACTTCCAAACTTATCTGTGACCTAATTTGTGGTCAAGAAGCACATGCAGGTTTGGATAAGGACAGATCCAGTGATGGTGGCAGAATTTTCTTGAAGTTTTCAAAGACATGGAGCTTGGTTGCTAGGGGGTACAATGATGATGATGATGATGATGATGATGATGATGATAACAATAGTAAAGGTCTGCACACAGAATCTGGATTGGAAGCAACATCACCAAGAATTTTGAAACTCTGGAGAACTTCACAGAGAAAAAGCAATCCCAGATGAAGACTGGAGACAATCTTTGTAGTGAAGGATTGGAACTGTTTCTGGATTGACTGAAATGATTAGAACAGGATGGTGTGTGTGTGGGGGGGTGTTGCTTCTCTATTATTGCAGAGAAAGGAAACTGGTTCCTGTGGCAAACAACAACAACAACAAAACCCAAAAGGAATAAAAAAACAACCACACAAACAAGCAGCAACAAAACAGATTTCCCTGAGTATTTCCCAGGGCTTTAGGCACCGGTTCTGATGAAATACCCAAGCATATACATGAGCCAAATGTTGGGTGGAATTGGGGAAGGGTTCACAGAAGGGAACTAACGTAAGATATTCTGTCAGTCAGCAACCCAGTGTTTAGAAGACGTGCTTATGAACCACAGAGATCATGTGAGTTGCTCAAGCTCACTGACCTGGTAGGTGGTAGAACCTTGTGAATAAACGCACAGCCTCGGCTTTTTTCCCCACACTTCTAGTTGCCTTTAGGACACGTCTGCAACTATATACCAACCGCAGAGAGAGAGGACTGCTGGACTTGTGCAGTACCCCAGGCCACAGTACAAGGGGAAATCCTTCAGTTGACTTGCCCAGCTTCCTGCTGTTAGGAACTCAACCAATTTGCCTCATAGAATGCTCTGTTGTCTCCCTGCCTCTGAATGGCCTCCTCTCTGACTGGCTCCTGCGGCCCTGCCTGTTTGCTGCTACTACTTCCCAGTGATCAACAGCTGTTTCATGCTTTTCCCATTGTGCCTCACTGCACCTTTGTAGCCCTTCTGCCCACCTACACGCAGCTCACCTTCATGTATTGAAGGGCAGTTGTGTTTGTGGCCGGTTATTATGTTCCTGAACGGCCCTATGAAGTGGGACTAAAGGGGCTGAGCTGGCCAGGAACTTCCATTACCAACCGCCACTTCTCTTCCTTTCTCACTCGGACTGCGGTTTTTATGATTGGCGCATAAGAGAATCGCCTGGTTTAAATTGTAAAAAGAATTCCCTGGTTTATGTCTCACAATGGTTCAGTGAGGTGAGCTCTGGGATTTATTCCCTTTAATAAGTTAAGACACTGAACGTGGTAGAGACTTGTCAGCCCAGTTCCCCAAGCTAGTAACCTGCAGAGTCAGGGCTCCATCTTTGGCTTACAGTCAAGTCCCATTCAACCTGGATTATTAGTCCTGATGATTCTTACCTCTATACATTTGGGGTGTGTCTTTATGTTAATATGATTCTTAGAGCCCTGGTCAGTGTAGTACAATATCCACTATGAACTTGGGTTAAATTAGCAAAATGAGGATCACGATGAGACATATACATACACTCGCCATCCCAAATCTGATACTCATTTGCCTTATAGAATTTGGATCAAATTCTATTTCTTTTTTTCTACTGAAAAATTACTAAGTAATTTGAGTATGTTCTATTACCTCACTGACTCAAATCTTTGCTTCACAGACAGAATACGATGTATGTATCACACTGTGAATTCAGACATAATTCAGACGCATACTACCATGGTACCATGAGTGTACAATGGAGCTTCTGCAGTAAAATAAACATGGGTGAGGCAGACTGTGTTTTGCAGTGCTGAGCTGTCAGACTACTAATCACACATCCAGATGCATGATGGGTACAGCTTTCATGATGCTCCCACGGGTGGGCTAGTGCTAGGCAGAAACCCCTCATAATGACATTTACAGCAGCTGGCAAACATTTGAGTGTTTTATGCAGCAGGACTTGAAGGTCTTTGTTAAGAACTAGTGAATGTTCAAGACAGAACCTCCTCATGTAATTACTCATTACTTGACTATTAAATGTTAATATAGAAAAGCTAAACATTCAAAAATATCAGATTATGCTATTATCTTAAAATGATCTCTTTCTCAACAATTTCTTAAATGCAGTAAGCAATTTGGCACTGACTTTTATGATTTTAATAAACGAAGACAAATCGTCTTATTGAGACCTCTAAGCCCAAGAAATGATCTATCTGTTGCTAAGAACATTGTTGAATAATGTTCTGCATCGTCTAAACATATCTTATTGTTTTGAGCCATTAAATGCTGGTATAGTAGTTGCCTGCAGCATGTTTAAGCAATAAGCCACAACAAGGGACTCTACCATTCTGTACTGCCTGTGGAACATTGTTTGAAAGAGTTTTCTATTTATTCAAAAAGAAGAAACCCTCTTAATACACTGCAGAAACTTGCTGTTCCCGTTCCACGTTACAATAATCACATAGGTTATTTATTATATATCTGTTTAAAAATTTACCATGTGTCTCAAGGCATGCAAAACAACAGCAAATATTTGCAGCCCTGAACAATTAACACCAAGAGCAAGAATTGTGATGTGCATGTTCTGATTTGAGTATTTCAAGCTTTTCTTTTTCTTCTTTTTTTTTTCATTATTTCACACTGTGAGCTCTAGCCCTCCAGGGATGCTGCCCATCCTGTATGAAGACTTCTTTCGCCTCTGCAATAGCACTTTCTTCTTTTATTTTATATTTTTAAAAAGCTATCTCAGGAATTTTGGTGTAGCTCCTGATTCAGCGCTATTGACGGTAATTGAGAGGGGAATACAGAGTGAGCCCAAGTGCAGCTCCACTTAAATTTACTTCCCCTGAGAGAAGAATTTCCCACACAGACAGTCCAAAGGATTCTATAAAGTTTGTGGTTGTAAGTGCAGCCCTTCATTATATTTTATGCTTTTTGAAATGATCTAGAGTTCCATGAAAATTATCACAGCTTCCAGAGGGGGTAGGAGAAGTTTGTCTCTGTTTAAAAGGAAACCCATGGGTTTAGAGAACTTTCCCTTTGTTTAAAAATAAATCCAGATATGTCTGAATAAAATGTTGTGATTGCACTGGCAATAGACTTCTCACACCGGCACAGTATTCTTCATTGAGAGATCTGCAAAGGTCAATGCTTTCCCACTTCAAGATGAGGGGTAGTTCCTGATACTTTTATTCTTATATCTGTAGATCCAGATGAATATCTTGTACTTCTGAAAATAATTCTACACCTTTAGAGATATGAGTGTGAATAAATTCAACAAAATTTGAAGTGGGGCTATGAGGCCAGCCTCAGATATAGTCTTTTGGATAGGATACAATCATTGTAACATAAAATATGTGTCCTTTCGGATAGTGACCATATCTACCATTTCCCAGTCTTGAATAGACCCACAGCATCAACACACCCTGCAACATTGTAGGGTTGTTACTAGGTGAGATGTAAGAACTAAGCTAGAGATGAACAAGGCTATATAATGCAATAAAGCGCATGTGAAAGAAGATGAAGGCAGAATGCAATGTGTTGCTTGCATGCTCAGATTACTTAGGAATACAGGGAGAATCCATGCTTGAAGTACATTTTAATAGCAACTTGAATGAAGGAGAATTCAGTTGAAGTGGGTATGATAATCCCATATGTGATTATCTGAAAGACCAAATTAAAAGTTCTACACAGAAATTATGGGAAAATACTATTTATTTATTTATATTTTTTTACCTCAGAGGTTAAGAGAACTGTGGGTTCTTCCAGAGGTCCTGAGTTCAATTTCCAGCAACCACATGTTAGCTCACAACCATCTATAATGTGATCTGATGACTTTTTCTGGTGTGCAAGCATGTGCACAGATTTAAAAAAACTTTATGCATAATAAATAAATATTAAAATAAAACCAGGTGGTGGTGGTGCATGTCTTTAATCCCAGCACTCAGGAGGCAGGGGCAGGCAGATATCTGTGAGTTTGAGACCAGCCTGGTTTACAAGAGCTAGTTCCAGGACAGGCTCCAAAGCCGCAGAGAAACCCTGTCCTGAAAAACCAAAAACAAATACTCTTTTTAAAGTGTTAAGTTTTAAATGAAACTATTAGCAATAATGTAGCTGGCTGCTTGTGACTTTGGCCACACATGACACTGATGTGAAGCCAGGTAAACTGTGAGAGAACTGGAATGTTCTTTGACATGAATGCTACCTATGATCCTTACTGAGCCCTGAGTAGCAAAGATAATTCAGTCTGCTTCTGTGTATAAGTGCATCCGTGTGTGTGCGTGTTAAATTATTTTAGTGCACAAATGGACATGCACAGCTCCCAGGGAGGCCTGAGTAGGACATTCCGTTTTTTATCTATGGCTCTCTACCCTACTGTCATGAGCAGCATCTCTCCCTGTACGTAAGCTTGTCTTTTTGGCCTGGAACCTTTGCTGAAGTTACGGGCATATCCATTCATGCAAGTTTTTTACTTGGGTGCCAAGCACTTGCAACCACATGCTCCAGAGCAAGTGTTCTTACCTACGGAGTCACCTCCGCAGTCCCTCCTTCCCATATGTAAGGTACATAATATTTCTAAGGAAAGGAGAGCAAGCCCAGGAAATTGAGGGATAACAGGAAAGAATTCAAAGTCATATTAAGATGAGTTAACACCAGATCAAAGAGATACTATCTGGTGAAGAGACTGATGTTTAAAATAATCCAATCTGCCCATGAAATGAGATGACACTAAGATACGACACCTTGACTCCCCCTCAAAAACATGCTATTTATTCTTCAGGTGCCAAAGATAGTCAGCTGCCAGGTGTAGGGAGAGATCTTACTTACCTGTAGCACTGACCACACTCATTTGGGCATGGTCACAAGGGTGTAGAAGGTATAGGGGATAAAAGAGCTGAGGGGAAAGAGACATGCTTGGCGTTCGGGTTGGGGCTCAGAGAGCAGTGAACACTGACCTTAGGTTCTTGACTTCTAATGTAAGTGACTTCTTCCTAGTAAAATATTATATGGCATCCCTATCCTGTCTAGGCCAATCTTCCTATAGCCAGGAACATATTAAACTCCCCTACAGTAATTGCTTTTGGTAAAATAAACAAGTAAATGAATAAAAACTGTATCATTGCCTCTGATTATGCCCACTTTGGCGGAAAGCAGCTCTCATTCAGTTACTAGTGTATCAGAGTTTGTTTTCCAGGCTCTTGAACCCTGTCATGTATGGTACTAAAGGAAGAAGTAATAACATATTACATGTGTATGTTTCAGCTTATGGAAAATCATTTCCACAGTTTGAAACACAAAATTTAGAGAGTGGACACACACAATAAATTAGTCCTCAGAACATTGAATATGAACCTGAACCAGTAATCCCCTGCACTACTGTTATGGTGGAAAACACTATTATCATGTTAACTCGGATTATTACCATATCCCCAAAGCAAGTGAATGTTTATGTGAAGTTCTAGCCCAAAGAAAAGCACAGTTCTTCTGACCAAAAATTGTCTCCATCTTCCCAGGGGGCAAGTTGAGCCCAGTGAAAGCAACACATATTCCAGAAAATGTAACCAGAGTGATTATTTTCGGGGAAGGAATTAGGGGTTCATGGAGCCAATTCACAACAGGTAGGCTTCCAGGAGAAATTGGTATCATCTTTAGAGACTGCTGAGTAGCTACCCCACAGAAGATTGAGAGGAGACACAAAAGAAGAACAATTCTTAGTCTAAAACAGCTGTTAGGTGGTAATGTAGCTGCTTTTGGATCAAGTTTGAAAGCATTAGATTAATTTCTCCTATGCACCAATATCTATATTAAACCAGAATTATTTATAGCAAAAAAGGCACAAAAAATGTCCTCTGTCCTGGCAGATGCTACTGTTGTGTTTGTTGGCAGGGTCATATCATTATGGATAAGACAGCACTGTGGAAAAGAAGAGCTGAGCATGGAAAAAGCAAACATCAAGAACTAGCCTTAAGGACATGACTAAAAGGTTTGCTTAAGAGAGTAGGGATTGTCTCTGAAATAATTAAACCAATCTACATATCTAAATAAGATATATTTTTACCAGTGGAGACAAATTCTTAAAAGAAATACCATGTCAAAACATTAGTTTTACTAACAGAAATACATTTTAAAAAATGCTACAAACTAAATATCAAAGTATATATGTTGTTAAATGTTACAAATTGTTGAAACTGTGATATAAATTCAGAAAATAGGACCATTGATATAGCAGCTACCACACGCTGTCTATGCCAAGCTATTTTAAAGGAATTCCAGGTATCATGTAAACTGATAGTAAGGAATTTTGAACACAAAATACATATTCTTTATCTTAATCATTGTTAATGAGAGGTAATAGTAATTCATTTGGAGAACTATTTGTTAGTTGGTACAAAAGTTGAACATAATTACATCAAAGATTCATAGCCGTTCCTAGGCCCATGCAGAAAAAAAATACATGAGTAACCATGCTTACAGTGGTTTATTTGTAGTGACCTAAAATTTCAAAGAACCCTCAAGTCTATAATTAGTAGCATGGATAAATTGACAATGGTGATGCAGCATAGTTCAATAATAAAAATGGATGAAAAATTGTTGCTATACATAAAACATGGGCAAATCTTTAAAAAAATGATGAATCTGAAGCCACAAAAGAATATAACCATTGAGGATAGACTTGAATTTTGAAGAGTGAGTAACTTGGATAGGAGGAGCTTTGGTAGTTATAAGACAAAGAGAAAACCAGTTACCATTAACAAATGTATTCTTAGTAGGCTATGTTTTGTGTCAGAAGAGGCAAGTTAGAGGAGTAAAGAGGAGCAATGCTACCCACTGTCCTTTACCCAGCTGAACACACTGCTGATGGCTCTTTCAGCTGTGTTAACAAAGAACCAAAATCCATCAGAAAACATAACCCATTCTTTAGAATTTTTTGTATATAGGCATGGTTCTCAGTACAGGATATAAATGAATAAACTTCGATGAACTCTTTGACTGTGGCATCATATAGATTTGAGTATGGGAAACATTAAGCATGTCACATGACACTAAATGTGCCTGTAGAACTCCTGCAATGAACCTCAACTGTAGCTACTGTATCTCAGAGAAAGCTGTCTTACTGAAGATCATTTATTTTAATCTTTTGACATGGAGTATGAAGAAATTTAAAGTAATAGAAAAATGGGGAAGTAACGGCTCAATGAGTTAAGAGAATTCAAAGTATACTTCTTGCTCTCATAGTTATGATAAAATCGGTCAATAAAACAGATGTATCATCTTATCAAATCATCACATATTGATTTGGAAGCATTGTAGTATACTTGATGTGTATTTTATCACCAAATATTACTGACTTAAGAATGTATTGCAGGTTGGAGAAATGTGAAATCAATCTTGAGGATGGTGACATTTGTACAGTGATTGGCCTTTGAACATTATTTTATCTATCAGAGGAAAAAGTTTACTCATAACTAAGAACTGTATAGCTATGAATCTATATAAATACAATTTTCACAAAAAAAGCTATCCTCATAATTTTTAGACAAGGTCCCAAGAGCACATGGAACAAATAAAAAACTGGGCAGTGCTATCACACCAAACTCTACAGAAGAATAAGAAAAGACTAGAGTGAAGCAACCCGGAGAATAGGAGAACGTACTAAAAGCCAAACATCTAGCATGAAGCTAATGTCTAGAATATACGAATGCAGCAATAAAAGAAAAAAAAGTCGCCAGGCGTTGGTGGCGCACGCCTTTAATCCCAGCACTCGGGAGGCAGAGGCAGGCGGATCTCTGTGATTTCGAGGCAAGGCTTGTCTAAAGAGAGAGTTCCAGGACAGGACAGTCTCCAAAACAATACAGAGAAACCCTGTCTCGAAAAAACCAAAAAAAGAAAAAAGAAAAAAAGTCAAACAAATGAATATACATTTCTCAAATGAAAACACACTAGTGGTAAGCAGATGTATTAAAAATGCTCCAGAGATCTACATGGTTGACTCCAAGTAACAATCTAAGCAATTGTCTGAGAGGTTACATTAAAAGCCCAACTCTGATATTGAGATTGATGACTACCTTATATGCCATCCTAGAATTTTTATCCAGTAGCTAATGGAAGCAGAAGCAGACACCCACAGCTAAATACTTAGTTGAACTCTGGAATCCAGTTGCAGAGAGGGAGGAGTGATGAGCAAATGGGTCAAGACCATGCTGGAGAAACACACAGAAGCAGCTGACTTGAACAAGGGGTTGCTCCTGGACCCCAGACTGATAGCTGGGAAACCAGCATAGGACTGTTCCAGAGCCCATGATTGAGGATGTTAATCTATGGGGCCACTGGTACTGGATTAGTATTTATTCCAAGTACACGAATGGACTTTGGGAGCCCATTCCATATGGAAGGATACATGGGGGAGAGTCTAGGCCCTGCTCCAAATGATATGACCAACTGTGAAGATCTCCCATGGAAGGCCTCACAGTCCCTGGGTAGCAGAAAGGGGATAGGATAGGTGGTTGATGGGGGAAGGAGGAGAGGGAGAGGGAACCGGGATTGACATGTAAAAGAAGTTTGTTTCTAATTTAAATTTAAAAGAAAAAGAAAACAAAGAAGACAAAAAAATTAAAAATGCTCAGTATCTCTTATTAAGACAATTACCATGAAATAACACGCCAACCTAGCACGAATATTTGACATACATATTAGCTATTGCTTTCATTTTTATAAAAATTGATTCAAAATTAGTAATTCATTGGAATCAATTTGCCAAGGTCACATAAGCCTGAGAACCAACATATTGAGAAAACTAATGCTCTTTGATTTCAAAGTTCTCTCCTTTTCCATTGATTAAAAGTTTCCCTTGCAGATAAATAATAATACCTATGCTATTCATGTACTGTAATATGTGGTTTCTGTCTCTTCTCTCCTGAAGGGGCTGCCAATACCCTGAGCTGAGCACCTGCTAGGACATTTGACTCCTTTGCTCTGATACTTTAATAATGGAATTCAAAAATCCCAATTAGGAGATTGCAAATGACTCAGTATTTTGGAGCTGTTGCTTAATCCAATGGGCAATTACTCTAGAGTAAATGGTATCAGAAAACAATACATAAATTCTTATGATCCTAATTGAAATTACTGAGTAGTAATTTCTTTGAAAATAATTGTGTGTCCTTACCTTGTCACGAATAAGCTTACCCTTCCATTTCAATGTTAAATTTAAGGATGATTTTAAGAATATATAGGGCGACATAATTTCACCAATGATTGAATATTTTCCAAAACAACTTCATAGTTGTTAGCTTGAACCACAGTCCAAGGTCATAAATTTATGTTGATCTAATACAGGACTGCTTTTCATTAACAAAGAGCAATTTCAACAATTTATTACTAAGTTCCAAAGTCAATGCTCTTATTTAGAGGTCTCTATACACAGGAAGTCAACTCTGTGAAGAATATTTTATACATTTTCTTCTATTTATTGCTTACTTTATTTTTATCTAATTACTTTTGCCGGAAAGATGTAAGAACACCTTAAAAAGACAGGTTCACAGAAAATGAGTGTATGAGAGAAAATTCATTGTGGTCACAGTTGCCTTGGTTTTTCCATAGAACATGTCATTAGATCTCTTTCCTTGCATTCATAGATTTTATCTTTGAGGTGGCCACGAGATAGCAGTATACATATGTTCAGTAGGCAATCATGTGTAATCATAGAATATTGCAGAGTTTTAGATGCTAGTCCAGGGGTTTGTATAAATTTACTTACACATAGACTGCTGGACTAAAGTGCAGTCAGTCTCTTTTAAGTGTTGTTGAGCTCATTTCCACGGCTCCTTTGGATTTCTGTTTGAATTTTCCCTCTGACCTTAAGAAATTCTTGTCTAGGAGAGAGGTAAATTCATTTTTTTTCCTGTAATTCAAAATTCATCCCCCATCAAGTCACTGAGGACATTAACAATTCCAAATTTAAGATTGTAATTTCCAATTAAAATAATTATATTTTGATATTTAGAACAGAGAAGTTTGGAATACCTTTGTATATTTATGAGTGGTTGGAATTCTGTTTCCAGCTTCTTTCATGTCAGGCCAATAGTCAATCCAATCCCCTACCCTTCACTTCCTCTAGTAGGGTAAGTCTTAGTATAGACAAAATGGTTTTCAAAGCACTGTTATAATTGCTAAACAATATTGAGATCTTTCAGTAATTAGAACATTTTCTTTAAAATATATGTTAACTAAGACGGTGTTGATTCTTTGAACACCTGTAAATAACACTTCTCACGTAAAAATAAAAATAAATATTTCTTTGCTAATATGTGGTAAATAATACATTATTTTAGGGAGATATCTCCGGTACCCTTAGCAATGACCCCTCCTGTTTAGATATGGGTATGTGGGGGAGGCAGGGACCGAGGACTGGGAGGAGAGACATTCTGGGCTTTCTTATGGGAATTTCAGTTGTGTCTCAGAATTTGTTGAGACCAACTTGGGTTGCTGGTTTCTCTCGTAAGTACCTTACACAATAAGTAATCATCCTTATCCTTCTAAAGTGGGCTATTCATATTACAGGGACACATTATAGAGAATGACAAAGAACTTATTCTAAATGTCTTTGGGCATAAATACCCTCATGTTTATATTGTGCATCTTTGACAGTCCTTTTCCTTTTCTTTTTCTCTATCTTTCTATTCTTTCCTTCTCTTTCTCTTCTTTTTACCCCTATTCCTAAGTCTTCATTGTAAAAACATTGCTATGTAGCTCATATCTTAAACTCACAAGCCTTTTGGTTCAGTGCTTCTGCACGAAATTACAGGAAAAGCAACAATTCCCAAGTAATCCAAACACTTTATCAGCCACTCCTGTCCCTGCTTTTATAATTTACAGGAATTAGTTGTTCAGATTTACTGATATTTTTCCCCTAAAGCTACAGAGGATTGGTTGACTCTAATAATTTAAATTTTAATTTTAAAATAATTTTATTAACATTAATTTTGAAACTTTCCTATTGTCTATGCTATCTGGATTTTTATGTTGTTTTCCTATTTTCAAAACAAGCTAGGAAATTAGATAACTTTAGAAAACTTTTATAATTTTAAGTTAATCTTGTCCCAAACACACTGACCATCTGCTGGCCACTTTGGATTCATTGGTGACCAATCAGAGGCTACTGACTTATCTTAACCTGCAGCTATGATGATATTTCCTTTTGGAAAATAAGATTCAAGTTACAGGTGTTGTATTTCTTGTTCTCCACTACTTCAATATCCAATTTAATTATTATTGGTTTAAAGGAATGAGTCTGAGAAACTTAAAACTGTATTTGAATGCACATGCATGTGCACACGCGCATGCACACACACATTTTCTTATACATGGATATTATTGAGAACAACAAATATGAAAAATTTGTAGAATATGTTTTCTGTTATTTGGTGTTTTACAGTTTTTATATTTCCATATCACAGTAAATTATCCTTTCCTGTACATACTTCAGAATGAAGCTTACCTGGTGCATAAAACTTTCAGATGTTGTTGAATCCCTTTTGGCACCATTTCTATGCATTTCTCATTACTCACTTCTATTGGAATGTTGTCAAATTCAATATTCACAAATGTTTAATGAGTACTTTTTAAAAAATGTTTCCATGTACATACATTTCCCTATTAGATAAGGAAATATTAAGGGGGGCAGATTAATGGTCTATAAACGTGTGGGCTGTGAAAATAGACTAGGTTAAAGGATAGTTTCAAATGGTTGGGTGCATTGCTAACTGTGATTTTTGAAACAAATGCAACCTGCTCATCTTGTAGGTCTGAGTTCAGGTTGATGGTCAGAAATCTGCACTACTGTCCTAGCTTGGCAGAGACTATGCTAACAATATACATCTCAGTATTCTTCCTTTTATAAATAGAGGATGTAAAATTTATTGTATCTGAGAAATCACATATCCATTAAAATAGCACACACACGCACATACGCATGCACACATGCACACCAGAAAACAAGTCTTAGCACTCCTAGGAGTGTAGAGAAATGAAAAACCCTGTTTGTTATAGGAAAAATGTAACACTATGGTGCTAATGTGAAAAACAATATGGTGGTTCCTTAGTTTTGTTGTTTATGTGTGTGTTTTTTGTTTTGTTTTTTAGAGTTATGAGATACAAACATTCCATCATAAAAAAGTCCCTAATGAAATAAAATGTGAGTCTCAAAGTGATACTTGTATTTCCTTTTATTACCAGAAGTAGAAGCAAGTCAAGTGTCTAGCAATAGCTAAATAAAACTGTTATATACATATTATGCACTGCAAAAAGAAAGAGGACTATGACACCTGCTTCACTGTGAATGAACGTTGTGTACATCTTACCAAATGAGATAAGGCAACCACACAAGAGGCAGAGGCAGGCGGATCTCTGTGAGTTCGAGGCCAGCCTGGTCTACAAGAGCTAGTTCCAGGACAGCCTCCAAAATCACAGAGAAACCCTGTCTTGAAAAACCAAAAAAAAAAAAAAAGATTCCTCTGACATGAGGTACTTAAGTAGTATAATTCATAGAGTCAGAGAATACAATGGTAACTACCCAGTCCTAGCCCATAGGGCAAGGAGTTTTTGCCAGATAGAGGGGATCTAAAGAGAGATGTTTTGACTCTTGTACATGGTAACTCTGAACTATACACTTATCATGCATTTTGGATGCATGTAATTTACCACAAGTAAAAATAGTGTAGAAATGTGTGTGAGGATTCTTTTCTCTAGGATGTTTTTACAATTCTAGAAGCCACTATCATCTTTCAGGATCTTTCCTACCTGAGCAATCTGTCTCCTGGGGGAAAGCTTTGCTCTTGGCAGATTCTCAGTCTCAGTCATCTATGTCCCCTAATTCTGAGTATCAGAAGACACTGTTGATATTGAACTTCTTACAGCATTATTTAATTTTTCCATCAAAGAATTATAAGTAAATCCAAATCTTTACTTCTACTTCTGGGGTTGGGTCTCTTTCTTTTTCTGACTTTGACAGACACATTTCTGGCCTCTGCCAGCTTACCTGACCTGGCAACAGCACGGCAACTTGTACTGGCAGTTACTCTAGCATCTTAAAGTATCAGAATATCCTGCTCCTTTGTTGCTCTCACACATTAGGTTTCCCTGAGCTCTGTTCAGCTGCCAGCTTAGCGATGAGCAGTCCCTATTGCTGGGATTATTAGGGAGCCCCTGGAGCACCTGCCTAGCATTCACTCTGACAGTTGAGCTCACAGGAGCAGCTGGCTCAGTGGGGAAAGAGGAGTCAGGGAGAGCAATTCACTAAGGTGTGTTTATAACTTGGCCCCTGAAAGCAGGGTGACAGTATTCAAATAGGAGAGGCTGCAGACACTTCATCCTAATTAAAAAGGTAATTAAGTAGCACACTGAAGAATTTAAATCAGTGCTCTTAGCTTTTATGACAGGTATGATGGTTTAACTACACAGAAATCTTTTTGGAACAACAAATACTGCTTCTTTAGCTCAGTGAGTGGCCAAATATGAATGGCAAATGGCAGTGGGGTCTTAAGAAAGAGTGCTTGCCGTAAGTAAATATCTTATTTAAAGAAAATGTACATAGGTATACTGTCTTGACCATCCAGGATAAAACTGTGCACATATCATTAGTACCTCCTGATGTTCGTGAATAGTCCTCATGCTGACCGGTCAGACCAACCTTAGCCTCACTCTGCAATAACCCTTTAGAGTTCTGATTCCATTTCTCTTATCTTATCCCAATTCTAATTTCTAATCCTGTCTTGGTTTTCTGTACTCCTCTCTCTCCAAATCAATTATAATCTTATTAAAATTCTATGCATGCAATTATTTTTTCTACATGTGAATATTAAAATGTAGAGGTTACATATACCCAAATTGGTAGCTCATAGACCTAATAGGCTAAAAACAGATTACATAATAGAGACACAAGGCCAGGCCTGCCCTTTAGAGATGACAGGAATTTGTAAACAAATGGTCTTCATCATGCCTGTCACTCTGAATGAACAATTTTCATATCTATTAGGAAATTGTTTTTGAGTGATTATCAGAATTTCTATCTGTCTCTCTGTCTTCTCTCTCTGTACACCTGTATCTCTCTGTCTCTCTGTCCTCTCTCTTGGTGTCTCTGTGTCTTTCTATTATATATCTCTCCATCTGTCTGTCTGTCTGTCTGTCTATCTATCTATCATCTATCTATGAACTTTCTCTTTCACTCTACCCCATAGTTCAATGCCCACTCAGACTGCCTCTAGTATGATTATTGTCCCTCATTCCTACTGTAAAGTGACGATAGTCTTTATCATGGTTAAATGATAATATGCATACATGTTCTTACATGTTTTCAGATAATCAAAGAGAAGTTGGAAGAATATTTATAATTGCTTCAACTATAAACTGGTGTAACAAATGTGTGAAATCTGATTACATAAAAGCCTTAGGTTGTATTTGACTTTGTATCTTATCAAACAAAAGAGTTTGTTTGATACCAGAAGTTCCAGTTTCCTACAGGAATATATATCACACATATACACATGCATATATGTATATATGCATAACTGAATCTTTTTCTCCATGGTATTTATGTTCTGGTCACACTGAAAAAAGAAAATTAGCACATATGGAAACATTGCTCCTAGGTAATGTATCAAGGGATGAATGCCAATCTTGTTTTATGTGTACTTTTATATTTTATTCTATATTTATATTTATAAACATTTATATTTTTATTTATATTTGAAGGCTTTATACAAAGATTTCAACTGTAATCTGTCCCTTCTACTAACTTCATTCAGATCTTCTTCTACTTCCTACCTACCCAAATTCATACTATTTTCTCTTAGAAATAAACAAAGACTCCAAAACAAATAAAAATAACAAACACACTCAAGTCATAGTATCTCATTTGTATTGGCCATGTGCTTATGGGCAGGAGACCTACCCTGGAGAGGCGGTTGATATACCCATTGCCATTCAAACATTCTGTTGTATCGGTATAGTAATATGTACTTAGTTATGTTCATTATGTTTGTGTCACTATTGTACCAGTAGGCATAGCTTTCGTGGAAATAACTACTATAGATTTCCATGTACATAGTTGGGTGAGAATTCTCACTGCTTTCAGTATTGTGTAGAGTACTCCACAGTACTATAAACACACTACTATGTACTAATTTGTATGGGAAAAGATTCCAAGTGAGTAACAGCTCAATTTTTCCTTTTTTTTGGCCAGGAACATGTAGTGTTTTACAAATAGAATCTTGTCATGAGCTTGAGTAAACCAACAGCATTGGCAATAATCTGTAATGTTTGGGGAACAGGCTATATGACTCCATTGATGGAAAGTGATAAAATATAGTCTATTCCTAACTCAGAAATTTTATTTGGTAGCATATAATGTCTAGTTAGTGTTATTTCCTCATTTATATGAAAACCCTATTTATACTTCATCTGTGTATGCATGCATTTTTGGAAGTCTCCATGCATCTTTTCTGAATACTTCAATATTACTTAGTGTTGGTTATCACTTTCTATAATTCCTCCTCTACTTGTAGTCTCATTTTCCTCTGTATCTTATCTTCCTGTTAAAATTTCCAATTATTTAATATAGATTATCAATTTATTAGTGTTACATTCACAACCAAAAGCACAGAATCTCACACCTGAACAAAGTTTATCTCATTAGATAAATGCTCATTTTTTGGAAGGTCTATTAAAGTATTTTTGTACCTAAGAACATTAGATTACTTTAATACCATTTGGGAAGACATTTTGAGTTGCAAAATTACCATGAAACAAGAAATTTCACAAAATATAGTATTAAATGAATGAATAAGAGAATGAAATTTGTTTAGTAATTTTAATTACCAATATGACATAATGTACAATTATCTGAGGATGGAATCTCAGTGACAGATTATGTAGACCAAGAATGTTTTTATGAGGAAATGCTTGATACCTTGAGATGAGAAGAGCTGCCCACTATGGGTGACACTGTTCCCTAGGTAGAGGATACTGGGCTCTGTAAGATTGGAGAAAATGAACTGGACTATGTAAGATTGGAGGAAAGGAGCTGAACACAACCTACACACTCTTATTTTCTCTTCAATTGGGCATGCCAACTTGATTCAAGTTCTTGCCAGTTGGACTTTTCTCATTGTAATCTGTAATCTAGAGCTGTAAGATAAACTAAAGCCTTCTGATCTCAAGTTGCTTCTTTTAGTGTATTTCATCTCAGCAGCAGAACCAACTATGACTTTTGTCATTAGTGTGAAAACTGAATTCAGGTACCAGTTAGTTGCCCTGTATGACCTCAATTGGGACAATAAATAGGGTGTTATTTGCTTTTCTTGTTTTATGTATGAATGCAGATTTCAGTGAACATGCCATGAGTTAATCCTAAAGCTAAAAATAAACTGTGGAATTTGAAAGTGTGGAAAACTGTCTAGTAATTACCAAAGTAAACATGGTTTTGTTAGTGTAGTAACTAGTTTTGTTGATCCATTTGCATTTATTTTGATTTTATTATGACATAACTAAAATGGAAGATTAAAATATATTAGTGGTATATAAATGGAGATTATTGATCTTAATGAGAACTGATTTTCCCTTATATGAAGCAAAGCACACTGAATTAATCCAAACTTGTTTTGCAAAGACTTCATTGATTTTCAGTTTCACATTAGTTGAAAGTCCTTCTGGGAAATATAAATGGGTTTCCTTTCCATTTTGAAAAGTATTTTAGGGTTTTTATTTGTCTAGTTGTGTGTGTGTATGTGTGTGTGTGTGTGCATGCGTGTGTGTGTGTTTCTAGTGCTTGGTTTAGGAGTGTGTGTGTGTATGTGTGTGTGTGTGTATGTGTGTGTATTTCTGGTGCTGGATTCAGAGCTGGGTGTGTATTTCTGGTGCTGGGTTCAGAGGTGTGTGTGTGTGCATATTTCTGGTGCTGGGTTCAGTTGTGTGTGTGTGTGTGTGTGTGTGTGTGTGTGTGTTTGTAGTGCTGGGTTTAGGGGTGTGCTCCACCATGCCTGACTTTTACATATGTGATTGGACAACACTCAGATCCTCATGCTTGTGTATCTGAAACTCTAAGTTTCTTCTTCCAGACCAGGATTCACATTTTTGCTGTAGAAATAAATGCTGAGTGGTGTCAGTGTGTATAATATTGAAATGTTACATTCACAGTGATTCAGAAGGCCGAATCTCCCCATATTTTTAAAACAAACCATTAATAAATGGTCATGTTAATAGAGAATCTTTTATTTTTTTCAAAGAGAAATCAGCAATATCTTCCAAATTCTAGAAGAATTTGTAATAAAACAAGAAATGGTAGAATATTTGTAACTTGAGTGATGACATTAATGTTTGGTGATTATGATATAGGTAGGCATTACAGGGAAAGATGAAATATGTCTTAGTTACAAGATTTACCAATATATCAAATACATTTAAGGTGTATGTTTTCTAAAGTTTATTTGTGCTATGAAATTCACTTCTTATTTTTCCCCCAAACAAATAAACTAGTTACAAAGTTATTTTTATGACTGTGGAATACCCAACTTCAATTGATACACCTAAGCCAACACCTAAGCTTGAGGAAACATCATTGAATAGGGGACAGAAAGGCTGTAAGAGACAGAATATCACAATGCATGATGCTGCTGCTACTGTAAGATAGTGATCTCCTATACATGTCAAGGAAATTAAACCCAGGGAATTTCAATGATATGGAAGCCTAAACAATACAGCAAAAGATGATAACACCAGCTGACATGCTAATGCAGGCAGGGGAAATTTCATAAAGTTACTAGATGAAGAGCTATGATTTCTGAGAGAGGAAGAATATGCTTGGTGCATGGGATGACAACCCTAATAGGGTATTCAATCCAAGGTGGTAACTTCTAAAGACACATATGAACAACACTAAATGAACACAGTAGGATGTTTTTATATATTTATGTGTTGTATGTATTACAGAGTGAGTGAAGGGGCACTAGAGGATTTGGAAGGAGGAGAGGGACTGGGAAATGGTGTAAATACTATACTCATATACAAAATTCTAAAAATAAATAAATAAAAGAATTTTGATCTATTTATTCTTTTTTCCATTTCAACTTTATTGTTTAAATTTTCTTCAAAATTGCTTCACAAATGAGGATAATTAATGGTTTTGCAAAAACAAAGAGTTTTACTTTCAATTTGGAATATGTTTCTCTTTTGTTTACCAGACTTTATAAGAAACAGCAGAGAGGAGACACAAAGAGAGAGACAGAGACAATGATAACAGAGATGACAGAGACAGAGACAGAGAGAAGCATAAAAAGAGAAACACATAGATAGAGACACCAACACATGCATCTCCCCCAACACAAACAGAATGGCAGGTCTGAGAGTTCTTTTGTTTGTCTTTTTTAGGTATCTCAGGGCTAATGAGCCTCAGCATTCATGAATCTAAGTGCGCAGATCCAGTGCACCCCGATGAGCTGTGCTCCGATGCTCAGGTGTTTTGTACATTTGTCAGATGGATAATGTGCATTAAAGATGAAACTGAATATCTTGAAGCAGAGCAATCAAACAAATATGAAGCTTCAATGGCATGTATAATAAGGATGCCAGAGACTACAAACAGCTAACAAATACAAACTCACAAATGTAACATTAGTAAATACTTAAATGCAGCAAAATTTTAGGCTGGTGTAGGAACATGTTCTTGCTTTCCTACTGTGGATTTTTGTAAATGAATAAATGATGAGTAAGACAGCACCGCATGCAACATTATGCAGTAAGGAAACACACAGCATGGGTGTTACCAGAGAGTTAATAGGTAGGAAAGGGGGAAAGAATCAGGTTTAGACACAAATATGCAGAAGGACTCAAGCAGAGATCCAAAGAGGGGTAAAAATGCATCCTGTCATACTCTTCTGTGGGAAAGAAAAGAAGCTCCTGGAAAGCCTCAAAAGAGTCACCCTGGGATTGTAATTGTAATTCCATTGTCCAGTCCAGTTTGCAGCTGACCTCCTTACAGCAATGGACTGTCCTGGGACTGGCTGTCTGCTAGTGACTTGCTTTTTTCTTCATGCCCACTCTCAGGGAGTGCACGTTTCTCTATCTCTACTTCACAGAGAGAAAGAAGGTGCATTCAGCTTTTCAATAGATCTCTGTGGAATTCATAGGCAGCTTTTACATTCTGGTGCCAGTGTTCCTATATATCAGCTGAACATGGTTGCTTCTTTGTCTAATAAGAAATCAGTATGGTATTTATTAGAATTCATGTCTATTTCTATTTTTGTTTCATGCTATACTTTTACCATGAAAATACTGAAAGCTTATAAATATTATTTGTGTTTTCCTTTAATACACTATTTTGTGCAGTATTTTCTGAAAGGTGAGATAGACACAATGATTAATAAAGCCTCTGGTGGGTTCCATGAAATTATACTGTTCTATTATCCTCTTTGAAGAAAAACCTATGTTTACCAGTCATTCATCATTGGATAAATATTTACCAAGTGCCTATTTGACATAAGATGATATAAGTGTGATTTGTAAATTATTCATAGTAAACATTTTTATAGGCTATAAAAAGCCATAAAATAACCACTGTTCACGCAAACATTTATCTTCTTTTGGAAAATCAAATTACTACCCAGCAAATTCAGTGAGGCTTTCACATATAATTGCTTGTGTCTAATGCCTTCTAAACTGTAATAGTGTGTTTTCTATAAATATGATCTCTTTTTTTCTCTTCTCCTTGCCTTTTTCCTTTTCATTGTGATCTTTAGAGATCTTTCTTTCATGAAAACATAGAAAGGTGTTTATAAAAATATTTCTCTGTTTTCTTGATATTGTATGGATTTGGTTTGTACTTTTTGTTTTGTATTTTAACTTTTATCCATGTGCCTGTTTAAGTGTACTCATTATACAAATGCAACTAATTGCAAATTGAAAAGCCAAACCCTTCAAATTCTGCCATAAACTGACCAAAATTACCAGATCTACTAATTAAAGACAATGAGTCTGATTATCAATTTTGTAGTCACTGGAAATCTTAACCAAAAAAAGAAACTGACTAAATATTGTATTACACTGTTCCATATACTTTTAATCACGAAGTCAGTTCAAAATTAACTAACAGCTGCTATTATGTTTTTAGTAAATGAAACTTAGATTCTATTTTGCCCATTATATTTTGCAATAAACAATTTTATTCTAAAATTTTTTCTCTTAGTGAAAACTATTAACTAAGGTTATGATTTTATGGAGATATCAGGATTAAATGTCATCAATTATATATTGCTTTTCTTTGTTATCTTACAATCACTATAACCAGTTAATAGCAAGAATTTACTTCTGATATCCTTAGAAAGAGGTAAGACATGGCCAATGAGGGGGCACATAGAGTCTCTTAAGTTTCACAGTCTGTTGTCAGTTCTTTTTGCCGCCCTCGTAAACCTGATGGTAAGGCCTAGTTACTGAAAACAGCATTTGCTTATGTCATTGAAAATGGAGAAATTGAAATGCCGTACATTTACACAATGGAGTATTACTCAGCAGAAAAAAAGACAATGGAATCTTGAAATTCACAGGTAATTGGATAGCACTGGAAGAAACCATCCTGAGTGAGGTAACCCAGTCACAAAAAGACAAACATGGTATGTACTCACTCATATATGGATTTTTGACATGGATCAGCAGAGTGCCAGTCTGCACTTCCACTGATAGTCTGGGAAATAGGAAAGAACATAAAAGATATGCATGGTACCCAAGAGAAGAGACATGAGGCAAGATCCTCTGAACAGATGGGGAACATGGTGAGGGGTGGGTGGGGAGGGGAAGGTGGGATAATAGAAAGCGGGAGAAGAGGAAGAGAGAGTAGGTCATAGGGGAACAGGAAAGCTGACTGGGGGGGTAGGATAGGATAGGGGGAAGAGGGAATCATAGGTTAGAAGACAGATCAGGCACCATTGTGACCTCTAGTTTTCTAAAGGGATGACACCAATTGGCAAGCTAAGCAATAGTGTATAGACCACCTTGAATGCCCATTCCTGATAATGAACTTGATGTCTATAAACATCCTGGAGCCTTCATCCAGTGACTGATGGAAGCAGAGGCAAACATGCACAGTTAAACACTGAACTGAACCCAAGGAACCCAGCGACACAGAGAGAGGAACGATGAGCAAATTGGCCAAGAATGGGCTGGCAAAACCAGCAGAGACAGCTGATTCGAACAGGGGAGAGCTCTTGGACCCCAGACCGACAGCTGGGAGGCCAGCATGGGACCGATGCAGACCCCCTGAATGTGATAGTCAGTGAGGAGGCCTGGGCATCCTATGGGGTCCTGAGCAGTGGATCAGTGTTTATCCCTCAATTACTAACAGACATCGTGTGTCCATAACACAAAGAGGGATGCTCTCTCAGCCTGGATTCTTAGGGGAGTGCCTGGACCCTACCCTGAGTGAAATGACAGACTCTACATATCCCGTATATGGAAGGAATTGGCAATAGGGTGGGAGGATTGGGGAGGTGGTGGAGGGGTATGGGAGGAGGGGAGGGAGAGGGAACTGGGATTGACATGTGAAACAAGCTATTTAAAATTAAAATAATAAAAAATAAAAAAAGAAAATGGAGAAATTGAGCAAAAACCCAGATAGAAGATTCACCCATACTGAATATCACTGATGGTGCTAGAAGTTGCTATGAAAGAGAAAAGCAATTATCAGTATCACAGCTGAACTCTGTGACCTACAATAAAGACTTGCCTATAAGGTGTACTGGTATAAAAGTGGTAGAGATAAAATGGGAGTTATCAAGCACTTTCAATGGGATTTATATACTATTAAATGAAATGGAACCTATGACTGACAATGCTAAAATGGCCAAGAATCTAAGACTGGAAAGGCCATAGACCCCAAAAAAGACATATTGAAATTTTTCATCAGAATAAAGATAACAATAAAACAACTCCCAATGATATATTGCTGTACTCATAGATTAATGCATCACTCAGTCCTCAGAAAACAAGTTTCTTCTTGAAGTAGAGGGTAATTATGAAATAAACACACAATTATATAATATTAAGAGAATGGAAGACATTGAATGGACCAGTGAACCTATATGGGATGACTCTATCACACACATTTCCTTAAGATTCAGGGATCCACTCAGGATAGGAGTAAGGAAGAGTTTAAGGGACGATGGTGGTGGGTAATTTCAAAGAATCTGTGTCTTTCACACAGGATAGGACTGATGCACACATAGATACATAGAGTCAGTTATAGCCTTCACAAGACCTACATACCTACTACATATGCTCCACACAGACAAAAATCAGAGCATGGAGAAATAGAACAGAGATAAACCAACCAACCAACCAACCAAAGAAACAAATAAATAAGCAAATGTGTCTAAGGCATGCCACGCTATAGTAACCTGGAGCTTTGTTTTGTGATCTTTCTTGACAAAGTTATGCCATTGATAGAAAGAAAGATGACATGAGTCTTGTTTCATTGGGATTGTTACTAATGTCTATTTGTATACATTCAATAATGATTTGAACATTTTTTATTTATAGCTTTCTCATTTAGGCCACATTCTCTTTCAGTCCCCAAAACCTAAAGCACTGTTACTTTTTTTCTCACCCTTGCCACTTGGGTAATGGTAATCCCAATGATCCCACCCTTCCTAGGGCCTTGAGAACTTTCAATAGTTTTGCTGAAATTTCCCAACATCTTCCATCTTCACCATATTTCTAGTAACTTCTTTTCTAGTGATTTCTGTAACTATTCAGTTAATTCTTGTCAGACAAAACCACATCTTAAAACTACTATCATTGAAATGGCTGTTGTTCCAATATCTTGTCTTGAATTTGCTATTATTATCATTATATGAATAAAATAATTAATTATAAGTGTCCCCTGCACTGGAAGAAGGGACAAAGAGACAGCTGGAAAGATATACTTGGATGTATGTCTGAAATGATTTTAGAAGATATTAGTACTCGATTACATTAGGGAACTACATATGCTTCCCCATTGTGGGAGGATATCCGTAAATATCAATATGAATGAAACAAAGTAAGTGAAGAAGAGTGACTATACCTCTCCATTTAAGTTGGACATCTGTGTTCTTCCAGGTATTGGCGTTGTTGCTTCTTAGGTCTATACACCCAGAATGGAGTTGTTTCAATGCTAGCTTCCAAGGATTCAATCAATACAACACTTACTTTTTTCTTTACTCAACTTGTAATCAACAAGTATTGAAATTCAATTTATAGAGATATACTGATGATTCATATAACAAACATTTACTTAATATAAACATGAATGTGTTACATATGTATCATGGTAGTTCTAGAGGTGCCTCATGCTCATCTTTTTACATAGGAGGGAACTTCTGAACAAATATCTGAAAAAAAACTGTAAATGATCTTAGAGCTGACCAATAGGTACAGAGGGAAATAGTTTGTGGTCTATATAAAAAATGCTAAATCTGTATAAAGGGATTGTTAAGGGTGATTCTGATGATATGCCCACTGTGTCTCAGAATGATATTGTTCACTTGACACTAACAGAGGTATATCACAATTTGATTATATCATTAATACTCAGATCAATAGCTACTATCCCCTTTCATCTTTCTTTCCCCCAATACTAGCATCAAAAATACATCTAATAAATCCATTTTCATGGCATTTTATTTATACATTTATTGCATTCAATCTTCATAGGTACATCAGCTTTTTATGGAATAATTGTATTTCCTACATTTAGTCAACTTTTATACTCTTGCTTCAGCTACTCTGTCTCAGAAAGTAAACTGATTCAGTAAAATTTTGAAATGTTTTAATCAGAAGAGAAGTTTCAGCAAAATTCATCAAGGATTATTTTTCTTATTCTGTCTTCAATTTTGTCTTTGTTATTGCATTCTAACAAGTAGAGTGTGATTGGAAATAACTTGTATTTTTTTCCAAACTTTAATGAACACGTGTTCAGATATTTTGTTCCCTTTCCCTTCCTGCAATATTTATACAAATAGTAGTATGTGGTTAAGCGATTATGAGTTTCCATAAAATGACAAAATATCTAAGCTCAAATTCTCTACTTCTACATGATTCGTATGCCTTAAATACTATGAGAGTGAAAATTGTTAATATATTATTATTATATTATTATTTTATAATATTATATATTTGTAATACATTATTATATTATAATACAATATATAATTACATATAGTTATATATAAAATTGTATACTTTGGTTTTGTTTTGACAAATCCCAAGTCATTCCTAATTCATTAGAAATGATTTAGTATAAGAAAATTTATTAGCAAAACTTTTCATGAAATTTTAGTTGCCAAATTTACACATTTTTTGAAAGATTTTCCAAGATTAAGTTTCTGGTCAACAATGTTTATAGATTTACTATAAACATTTTATTTCTAATAAATAATTATAATGGTAGAAATTTAAATTAGAATGAGATAATATTGTGTTTATGAAACTGCATGTAAATCTTTTATGGTAGCATGTTAATAATTGACACAAAACAGTCTAAGGCAAATTCATGTAAGTTCTATTATTTTAGAATAGTTTTGAATGAATAAAAGTGTTACAGCCATGTGAAAAATGATTTATTGCATAATTACTTGTCATGAATTTTAATTATCACAGTCTTATATTTTGGTTGTGAGCCTAGCCTTTAACAGCTGAGCTATCCCTCCAGCACTAATTATCACAGTCCTAAAAATTACCTCCTACTTCTCTCTTTTTGTTTGTTTTCGAAACAGAGTTTCTCTGTGCTTTTGTAGGCTGTCTTGGAACTATCTGTTGTAGAACAGGCTGGTCTCAGACTCACAGAGATCTGCCTGCCTCTGCCTCTCGAGTGCTGGGATTTTAAAATAAACATTTTATTAATTTTTTATTTAACTTTTTATACATGTTACTCTCAGTTCCCTCTCCCTCATCTCCTCCCCGACCCCAGATTCCTCCCAATCCTGCACTCCACTCTACTCCATCCCCTCTCTGCTACTGAGGGACGTTAAGGTCCTTTATGAGGGATTTTCAGAGTCTGTCATATCATCCCGGGCAGGCTGAGAGAGTATCCCTTCATGTGGAATGGGCTCCCAGAGTCCACTTGTATGCCAGGAATAAATACTGCTCTACTCTCCAAGGTCCCACAGAGGCCTTTTATCTGACACTCAGGGGATGGGGAGGTCTTGATCAGTCCCATGCTGGCCTTTCAGTCATCAGTCTGGTGTCCAAGTTTTTCTCCTTGTTTAGGTCATTTGCCTCTGTGGGTTTTGCCAGCCTGATTAATATTCCTTTGATCATTGTAACTGGGTTCCAGGAGTTCAATTCGGTTTTTAGCTGTGGGTGACTGCCTCTACTTCCATTAGCCATTGGATGAGGGTTCTACGATGGCATATAAGGTAGTCATCAATCTCATTATCATGGGAGGGCATTTAAGGTAGCCTTAATGCCAGTTGGTGTCATTTTTGTAGATCTGTGAAGATCTCACTACTGCCAGATCTCTCCTCAAATTTATAGTGGTTCCCTCTATTATGGTATCTCTCATCCTTCCCTCTATTCTTAGCCTGGTTCAACCTTCCTGCTCTCCCATGTCCTACTCCCCCCTCCTCTTTTCCCTGTCTCTTTGTCCCATCTCTCTCTGCTCCCCCTCCAATTAGGAGATCTTGTCCCATAACCCTTCTCAGGGTTACCATGCATATCTCTTTTAAGGTACTCCCTGCTTCCCAGACTTTATGGTGTTGGGATTATAGGCTTGCAGTGCCCTGCTCCATGTCTAAAATCTATATATAAGTGAGTCCACACCATGTTTGTCTTTTTGTGACTGGGTTACTTCACTCAGGATGGTTTCTTCTAGTGTCATCCATTTGCTTGCAAATTTAAAGGTTCCATTTTTTTTTCTGTTGAGTAGTACGCCATTGTGTAAATGTATCCCATTTTCTCTACTCACTCTTCAGTTGAGGGGCATCTAGGTTGCTTCCAGGTCCAGGCTAGTACACATAATGCTACTATGAACACAGTTGAGCAGATGTCCTTATTGTATGAGTATACATCTTTCAGGTATATGCCTAAGGGTGGAATTGCTGGATCTTGTGGTAGACTTATTTCCAATTTCCTGAGGAATCTCCATACTGATTTCCAAAGTAGCTGCACAAATTGTCATTCATACCAGCAGTGGAAGAGTGTTCCCCTTTCTCCACCTATTAATTCTTTGAGAGTATAATACAAAGTATTTTGATCACACACATTTTAAGTTCTCTTTTTAACTCTGACCAGATTAATCTCTCTATCTATCCCAAAAGCAGTGTTTGTTTCTTCAATTTTTAAAATTCAATAGCCTATAGAACACCATTGTGCATACCACATACTTCTGTAAGTGGCAATATACACTCAGTATGTCTGAACTGTCAGGAGACATACCTTCAATGTAAAATGATTTCTCTCCCCCAGAAGCCATTAGCTCCTTGTGGTTACTAAATTAGTGGTAGTAGCTCATGAACTCATTCCCACTCCATGCTAAAATTTTGACTATATTGTTTTACTGCATATTTTATGCAAGTGATTACAGCTGTTATAAATTCATGAGTGCATCCATCTGTTCACATTCAGAAGAAACTTTTTTGTTTTCCCTGACCTTTGGCTTTTGCAATCTTTCCACTTTCTTCAGTTATGGTTTTTGAGCCTTGAGAAGGGATTTTGGCATAGTTGGCCCATTTGTGGTGGCATACTCCACAATCACTGATTTTTATATTAATTAAATTTATTTATTTTACATTCCACCAGCAGTTTCTCTCTCTCTTCTCTTCCCATTCCCTTCTAATAACTTTCCTTGTTAGTCCCCCCACGTATTCTTCCTCTGTTTCTGTTCAGAAAGAGGCGGGTCTCTCATGGGTACAATAAAGCATAACATATCAAGTTGCTGTAGGACTAAGCTCTTCGCCTTGTATTAAGGCTGGGCAACACAACCCAGTATGAAGGCTGGTTGAAGTATTAGGGACAATTCTGTTTCCCACTGGTAGTATTCCCACAAGTAGACCAAGTTACACAAGTGTTACATATATGTAGAGGGTCCAGGTTGGTTAAATGTAGGCTCCATGGTCATTGGTCTAGACTCTGTTTGCTCCTATGAGGCCAGGTTACTTGATTTTCTGGGTTCTCATGTGATGACCGTGACCCCCCTGGCTTGTCCAATACATCCTCCCTCTCTTCAGCAGGATTACCTGAGCTCCTCCTAATGCTCGGCTATGGGTCTTTGCATCTTTTTCTGTCAGTTACTGGATGAAGGTTCTCTTATGACAACTGGGGTAGTTACTAATACTCCTCATACCATAGGCAGGACAAACTCTAGGTCCAAGACTGTATGCCAGGGGCAATTTCTCAGTCCTTCAAATAAAAATCCATCAGAAAGCATTTGTTACCCTTCCAATATTTGTGCCACAATTGCACATATGGATGTATCTTGCCATGCTCTTCATTACTATCAAAATGTTCAGAGCAGGGTAAAGTCATAGGTGACCTTTCTTACTCATGTTTTCATTGTTATGGAAGCTAGATAAAAGGGGGTATGCATTCTGGCCAGTGCCAACATGATTTATGTCCTGTGCCCAATATCCATATGGTCTACAACAATAAGGTATTAGCCTCAGTATTTGGTGGGCAATCAATAAGAAGAGCATTAAATTGTATGGTTTGGAAAATCTGTGGAACACCTTTGAGCAACAATTCAAAGGGAGGATGGTGGTTTGAGTGAGAATGGCAGCTATAGTCTCATATGTTTGAATACTTGATCTTCAGTTGGTGGAAACATTTGGTATGGATTAGGAGGTATGGTCTTCTTTGAGAAGATACGCTGAGAAGCCCAAACTTCCTCCATTTTACAACTTGACCTGAGTTTCAGTTTCTTGACCAAAGGGTCATTTGTCAACAGCACCCCTGACAGCAGGGACGAGGGTTATCTGAGCCAGCCCCATAATATCTCAAGGTCATGACCAAAAAACAGACAGTTCCTATAATCCCCCTGAAACATGACCTCACTTGCCCTAGCATGTCAAAAGATGGAAAAATTCAAACCTCAGCCAAACACTTTTATAATAATGTCACTGCTGTGCTTAACCAATTATGTTTGAGATCACCTACCTGTCCTTGGAATTTCCCTAGCTGTGCGAAGCCTGTTCTTCCCTTGATCACTATTTTGTACAAGTGGTTGACTCTGTATGCTGGTTGTTTCTGCAGAATAAACACTCTTTGGGTGTGCATAGTATTTGAGTCCGAGTCTTCTTCAGCAATTCAAGTGTCCTTACAATGCCACTGGGGAGCAGGCTTTGAAGTAAAAGAAAAATGGATTCACATAATTCCCAGTCTCCCTCTCCCTCTTCCTTTCATTCTCAGTCTCTCACTCTCTCTCTGCATCATTGGTTTGAGTCATGTTGTGAGTTCTCAGCTGCTGCTCTAGTGCCTGCCTGCCTGCTGCAAAGATACCTGACAAAATGTCCACAAATGATACCCTTTGTAATTGTAAGCACCAAATAATCCCTTCCTTCTTGGTCATGGTATCTTAGCACAGCAAGAGGAAAGTAACTGAAACAGAAGTTAGTATTGGGAGTCATTATTGCAATCACAAGCTGGGCCATGCTATTTTTCAGATGAATTGAAAGATTTTGGGACTTTGGAGTAGAAAAGTGGTTGAATTCCCTATGTAATATTTAACAAATTATCCTAATTTAAGCTTGGAGTTGGATGCCCTAGCTCAAGAAGGTTCAAGAGGAATCATATTAACAACTGGTCTAGAGACAATTCTTGGGATACTTTGCCAATTAATATGGAATGCGTTTTGCCCATGTCCTATGTATCTGCCTGAAGATAGATAGGAAAGTAAGGGATTAATTTCACTGGAAGTGGAGATTTCTAGATACACTAATAATCAGCCTGTCAAATGGTTAATAGTAATCACTCATAGGCAGGTCTAAAATGTAAAAGAATGGCAGCGCAAATAGAAATACAGAATATACAATTTAAAATGAAAGTGAGTATCAGGAAGTTTAATATTGGAGACAGGGCTTGTGCTGAGGCAGGGTTTCTCTGTGGCCTTTAGGGGCTATCCTGGAATTAGCTCTTGTAGACCAGGATGGTCTTGAACTCACAGAGATCTGCCTGTGGCGAATGCCACCAATGCCGGGTGGAAGTCCTTTTCTTAAGTGGAAAAAAGCAAGGGTTTCTTTAAGATAAGCTAAGATTCCTACTTACAAAAAGAAAAGGTCTGAGTAATTTCCTGTTCCTATAAGGCCACAAAGGAAAGCTTACACAGATAGGACTCAGATGGCCCAGTGTTTCCCAGTGAGCATAGTTGGAAGATTGGAGCTCTATCAGCCTTCAGACACCAGACAAGAAGTTGCAGGATTTGGATTTTCCCATCCTGTGCTTTGGTCCAGTATTTCCTCACAATGCACCATTCCTCCCTTTTGTAATGGTAATATAAATTATGTGAATTGGAAGTCTGCATTTGCTTTTGTTGTTTGTTTTTGTTGTTATTTTTAAATAGGGGTTACTGAAGTTTTAGTTAATTAGTCTTAATCAATAAAAACCAGGAGCCAGACACCAGGGTAAAATCTAGAAGATCAGTGAACCAGGTACAGTCACATGTTGATTCCTTCCTCTCTCATTCCTTAGTCTGAAAAGGCTGAGGTCATGTCTCTGCCCTGCCTTATCATTTCCTCTCTCCACTTCTGGAGTGCTGGAATTGAAGGCATGAGCCACCACCACCTGACCTCTATGGTTAACTGGTGGATAGCTCTACCCTCTGTTCTCCAGGCAAGCTTTATTTATTAGAGCACAAACAAAATATTATACAACAGGTTACAATTAAAAGATTACTTGGAGACTCAGATGAAATTTTATAAACCGTGTTGATACTGAAATAGTTATGGGGACTTTTTACTTTCTTTTTATGTTATTATTATTGCTTGCTTGTTTGTTTTGGACTTAAGACAAGCTCAACAAGAAGGAGCCCATGTCTGGTCCCAGAAACATTTTACCTGAAATCATATTTATTGGAGGAGACTATACAACTACCCTAACTAAACCAGCATAAGCCTAACAACAATCCAGAAACATATATCAATTGTTGGGAGCTGTGTGGCCTAGCTTCAGATCAGCATATGGACACCTGTCCAATGGGCCTCCACAAGGTGAAGCTTATGGAGATGGTCTCTAACTTGGCAAGAACCAGTGGACTTCAGGAAAGTGCAGAATACTGCTGGCATTTCTTGGCCTGCATGCTCTTTTCTCTCTCATTATATTGACCATTCTCTTGCCAATTTTTAGTTTCACTTTGTCAGTCACACATGGGACAGATGTGATCATTCCTGAAAACCCCATATTTTTCTCCAATATTTTTACCCTAAAATTCTTCTGGGACTGATGCTTTTCAGGTTTTTCATCAGGAAATACCAGATATCACCCCAGACCCTGGAGACATTATTGATTCAGTGCTGACAGTATCAGAGGCAATAAAAGTTAATGGGCACATATGAGAAAGCAACACGTGCGGTATCTACTACATCTCTTAATTCTGGGGAAAAACAGTAAAATGGAAGAATAGTGCCTTATCAAAATTTGGCTTTTATCTGGAGATTTAGGTATGCAGGACCCTTTTGTAGGACCATGGAAATTTTGAAAAATATAATCTAAGTGTATGTGTGCAGGTTATGGCTAATCACGCCTTTTTCTGTTTGTTAAAATTTGAACGATATTATTGTTCTTGAGAATGTGTGCCTATGTGTATTATCTTTTAGTTTTGTAAGGACAGGGTGTATGCACCTGGATCAATATTTAGCCAAGCTAACAAAATGCTTCTCAGAGGTTAATGCTAGAGAGTGGGGGGAAATGCTTGGTTTTAAAGCATAAAGAAAGACAGCTCAAGATGTTTGGGCACAGTAACTTGTGTGAAACTCATCTGTCCCCCTTCCCCATCTCAGGACCTGAATCTGGCTGTAGCAGGACTTAGGCAGTTTATATGCCCACAGATTAAAGCAGTCTTAATCCCTCATCAGGGAAACTTCCTTTTGCAAGAGAATGGGGACTACAGTTGTACCAAATACATTTTACATTATGATATACCTACATGCCTATATGTTCCAGGGGACATAATGTGGTGGTTTGAATAAGAATAGCCTCACAGGCTCATATGTCTTACTATTTGGTCCCCATTTAGTGTAATTGTTTGGTTAATACTAGTAGGAGGTGTGGCCTAGTTCACGGAGACTCACACCATTATCTTTTCTTCTTCTTCTTTTACTTCTTCTTCTTTTACTTCTTCTTCTTCTTCTTCTTCTTCTTCTTCTTCTTCTTCTTCTTCTTCTTCTTCTTCTTCTTCTGCTGCTGCTGCTGCTGCTTCTTCTTCTTCTTCTGCTTCTTCTTCTTCTTCTTCTTCTGCTGCTGCTGCTTCTTCTTCTTCTGCTTCTTCTTCTTCTTCTTCTTCTTCTTCTTCTTCTGCTGCTTCTTCTTCTTCTTCTTCTTCTTCTTCTTCTTCTTCTTCTTCTTCTTCTGTTCTTCTGCTGCTGCTTCTCCTTCTCTTCTTTCTCTTCTGATTCTCCTTCTGCTTCTCTTTCTTCTCTTCTGCTCCCTCCTCCTTCTATTTAATCCTTTTCTTATGGTTTTTCTTTTTTTGATATTTAATTTAAATTAGAAACAATCTTTGTTTTCTAGTTTTGTTTACTTTTATCTTTCTATTTTTCTTCAATTTTCTTTTTCTTTTAAATTAGAAACAAGCTTACTTCACATGTCAATCCCACCTTTCTCTCCCTCCTCCCTGGCCCCACCAATCCCCCTCAACCCCTACCCAATCCCCATGCGACTCCCCAGGGAGGGTGAGGCCCTTCTTCGGGGATCTCAAAAGTCTGTCATATCATCCAGCAGGACCTAGGCCCTCCCCCATGAGTCCAGACTGAGAGAGCATCCCTCCATATGGAATGGGCTCCCAAAGTCCATTCAGATGTTAGGGTTAAATACTGATAATTAGAAACAATCTTATTTTATGTATCAATCTCATTTCCCTATCGTCCCCGTCCTCCCAAGCCTTTAAGCAGCCCCTCCCTGCTGTCACACACCTTATCCAATCCCCAGGGAGAATGAGACCTTCAATGGGTGATCATCATAGTCTGTCACATATTTTGGGGTGGGTTCTAGGCCCTCCATAGTTTATTTCAGGGCCTAGGCCCTTCTCGGTGCATTTAGGGTGAGAGAGTATCCCTCCCCGGAGGATTGACTCCCAAAGTTCATTTGTGCACTAGGAATAAATGCTGGTTCCACTGCAAGAGACCTCATAGACTGCCCAGGCCTTCTAACTTACATCCAGGTCCAGGAGGCCTTGTTCTGTCCTATGCTGGTTCTCCAGCTGTCTGACTGGGGTCTATGAACTCCCACTTGCTAGAGCTCTCAGTTACTCTCTAACAACATTCCTGCCTGGCTGCTACCATCCTAACTGCCATGATAGTCAAAGTCTATAACTCATTTGAACTGTAAGCCCTAAATTAACTTCTTCTTTCAAAAATTGCTTTGGTGATGATGTCATATCATAGAAATAGAAAAGTCATTAAGACACAGAGGCATCTAATACCCACCATTGTGCTTTTTATTAATAATTTATGTTTTCTATTTGTGTAGAATAGCTCAAAACTTATCATGGAAGACTTATACATGACTTTTCTATATATCGTTAGACTTAATTATCCTTCCCCAATGTTCCCTGTCCTACCTTTCTGTACCTTTCTCCTCTTAAGCCTTAGCCTCTCATATTTCCCTTTCTCCTTGAAATCTTTCTCCCCATCCCATCAATGATCCCTTAATAGTTTCCTGAATCATATAACTATTCAATTTAATACAAAATTATCAATATTTGAGGATAATATTCACATATATGTGAGAACATGCCACATTTATCTTTCTTTGTATGTGTTACTACATGTTTTCCTGCTATATCCATTTCCTTATAATTTGATTTTTCTTATAACCAAATAAAATGACACTGTAATAGGTATCACAATTTGACCATCCACTCAGTAAATGATTGAAATCTAGGTTCTAGCTAGTGTGAGTAGAGGCACAATTAACACAGAAAAACACATACCTCTGTAGTAACTTAAAGGTTTCATTGGGAATATAACAGAAATGATATGGTTGGGGAATATGGTAGATTTGTTTCTTGTTTTTGAAGAACTATCACAGTGAATTCCAAAGTGATTGAAATAATCTTCAACCCCACAAACAGTGTATGAGTGTTCCACATTCCCATGCCTTTGATGAGCATTTTTCTTTTCTTAATCTTAGATGTTCTAATTGTAATTGAATATAAAGTTCTTACAAGAAGGAATACAAATTACTAAAAAGTATATTTAAAAGTTTTCACTATCATTAGTCACCATGGAAATGCAAATTAAAACTATTTTGAGATTTCGTTCTACCTTCTGCTCTTCAAATTTATTAGAAAATTATCAATATAAGATTTTCATGGATTGGGAGTTTAGCTAAATGTAGTATCTGTTCATTTATAAATCATGAAATATTGAAAGCATACTATCTTATTTCTATAGGAAGGCACATATGTCTGATTTATAAATAACCTCATATTGTACTTTATTCATTCATTTATTTTTGCTGAATAAATTAACTTGGTATGCATGTCATTAAGAATTAGGTTCATGAGAGGTTAGAAAAGAAATAGCTAACATAAATTAGTAGTTGAAGATAAGGTAGCAAATCATGATGTTTTTAATAATGTGGGATGCAAACCACCTGTGGATGAGTAGCTGTCTATGAAACCTCATCTAATATTTGTAAGTGAATAATAAGCAACACTTCTTTCTATTGTTCATCCTATGTTAATTCACACAGGATTTAAAAAGAGTATTACAACAGTTCGAACAACAGGTGAGTTGCCTGCTTGTTAGCCAAGCTCTACCACCCCTCAGATTCTGTTCCCTGGGGAAACCCCAAGGTCCTCTCCCTCCCACTCTATCTCCAGCACCCCTTCTGGGTCCTGCACCCAACTCAAGCAGAATCCCATTGTTGGAGTTCAGAACTCAGCAGTCTGAGGAGCAGACTTCAGCATCTCAGGTATAGACCACACCAGTTGGAAGAACAGGTACAGATCACAATAGTTAAAAAAAGGGTCACACCAGTCAGAAGAAAAAAGACCATCCTGCTGCACCAAAGACCAAGCTAACCACCAGAAGACCAGCTCCCAACTTGGAGAAAGACTCCCTTCTATATTAGAGATCATGTCAGCTGCCAGATATCCAGACAACAAACACTAGAATACAGAAATGAAAACATAAAACTTGGAACAAAGGCAATATCAGAAATAATGTCATAGAACTATAAAAACCCTAGTACCAGATGCCTAAATGCCTTAAAGAATGTCAAGAAAACCAAGAAAGAAAAAAAAAACAGGTGAAGGAAACGATCAAGACCTGAAAATTAAAATAGAAGCAATAAAGAAAACACAAAGTGAGGAAATTCTGGAAAAGAAAATCTGTGTAAGCAAACAGGAACTACAAATGTGCAAGCATTACCAGCAGAATACAATGAATGGAAGAGAGAATCATAGATGTTGAAGCAACTATAGAAGAAAATGTTTAACCTAAAAAACATCTAACACAAAACATCTTGGAAATATGGGATGTTATAAAAATAAATCAAACCCAAGAAAAATAGGAATAGAAGGAGAAGAATCCTAGCTGAAATATCCAGACAAAATATTTGACAAAATACACAAGAATTCCAAACTAAAGAAAGACATGGAAAGACATATCTATAACATTCAAGAACCTTACAGAACATCAAATACATTGGAACAGAAAAAAATCCCCACTCCTATAATAATCATAAAACAGTAAACTTATAGAACAAAGAAAGATTATTAAAAACAGCAAGGGAAAATGACAAAGTAACATATAAAGACAGACCTATTAGTATCATAATCATACCTGAATTCTCACTGGAAACCATAAATATCAGAAGGGCCTGGACATATATGTTGCAGACTCTAAGAGATTAAGGATTCCATTTGAGACTACTATACCCAGAAAAACGTTAAGTCACTTTAGATGGAGAAAACAAGGTATTTCATGACAAAGTCAAAATTTAAACACTATCTATTCACATATCCAGCCCTACAGAGGTATTAGAAGTTAACTACATCCCTGAAAGCAAAGGTAATAGATAATTTCACAACAGCAAAACTCAAAGAAGAAAACACACACACAAACACACAATCACAAATAATAATAACAACAATAAAAATATGATAAGTATTAACAATCAATGATCATTAATATCCCTCAATTTCAAAGGATTAGTTCACCAATAAGAACATAAATGTTAACAGAATGGATATGCAAATAAGATCCACCCTTCTGCTGCATACATACACCTCAACATCAAAGATAGACATTACCTCAGAATAAAGAGGTGGAAAATATTTTCCAATTAAATGAACCTAAGAAGCAAGCTGGTAAAAGTATCCTCATATCTAACAATGCAGACTTTAAACCAAAATGGAGAAGGGCATTTCATATTCATTACAGGTTCATCCAAAATGACATCTGAATTCTAAACAGCTATGCTGCAATTGTAAGGCCATCAATATTTGTAAAAGAAACATTGTTAAAGCTTAAATAACTACCAAACCCCACACATTAATTGTGGAAAACTTCAACAGCCGACTCTCACCAAAGTACATGTCATTCAGATAGAAACTAAAGAGTAGAAATAGTGGAACTAACAGAAATTATGACACAAATAGACCTAACAGATATCTACAAAACATTTCACACAAACACAAAATAATATACATTCTTCTCAGCACTGCATGAAACCTTGTCCAATCCTTGACCATATACTTACTCACAAATCAGGTTACAATAGATATAAAAAACTGAAATAACCTACTATATCTTAACAGACCAGCATGGATAAAAGCTAGATTTATACAACAGAAATGATAGAAAGTCTATAAAGTCCTGGAGACTGAACAACTCTGCACTGAGTTACCATTGTATCAAAGAAGAGATAAAGAAAAAATAAGACTTCCTAGGATGCAGTGGAAATGAATGTACAATGTACCCAAACTTATGAAACACAATGAAACCAGTGCTGAGAGGAAAGTTCATAGCACAAGTATCTCCATGAAGAATTTAAGTCATACTAGTGACTTAAAAACACAACTGAAAGCATTAACAGAAAAAGATACCAAACACACCCATGAGGAGTAGATGACAGGAAATAATCAAATTGAGGGCTGAAATTAATAAAATAGAAAGAAAAAGATACAAAGAATCTATGAAATAAAGAGTTGGTTCTTTGAGAAAAGCAGTAAGTTAGAAAAATATAATCAAAGTAAATTAAGTAAGTAAAAGACACAGAGAGAATATGGAAATTAATAAAATCAGAAACAATAAAGGTGGACATAACATTATATAAGGAAGAAATCTGAAGACTCATTATGACTACTTCAAAACTCTGTATTCCACAAAATTGTAAAATCTAGAAGAAATGACAAATGACCATTCATCAAAATCAAGTAGGCTGCATCCCAGAACTATGCAGGGATTGTTCTGTATATTAAAATCTGTCAATGTAATTCACCATATAAACAAAGTGGGAAAAAATACATGATCATCTCATTTGATGCTGAAAAAGCCTTTAAGAAAATCCAACATTCCTTCATGATAAAAGTCTTAGAGAAATTAGAAATACAAGGAACATATTTAAATATAATAAAAGCAATATACAGCAAGCCGATAGCCAACATCAAGTTAGATGGAGAGGAACTCAAAGCAATTTCACTCAAATAATAATCAAGACAAGACCGTCAACTCTCTGTATACCTATTCAATATATTACTTGATTTTCTAGCTAGAGCAATAAGAAAACTAAAGGAGATTAAGGGAATACAAACTGGAAAGGAAGAAGTCAAAGTATCACTATTTACATATGTTATGATGGCATAGATAAGCAAATACCAAAAATTGTAAAAGGAAACTCCCACAGCTATTAGAATCTTAACCACGTGACTGGACACAAGAATAATTCACCAAACCAGTAACCCTCTTATATGCAAATGATAACATGGCTGAGAAAGAAATCAGGGAAACAACACCTTTACAATAGACTTAAATAATAAAAAAATCTTGTTGTAACTCTAACCAATCAAGTGAAAGGTCTGGATGACAAGAAAAAAAATAAATAAATTGGAGAAGACATCCAAAGATAGAAAGATTCCCATGCTCATGGATATGTAAGATTATCATAGTAAAAATGGTCATCTTACCAAAAACAATGTACAGATTCAATGCTATCACTATCAAGATTCCAACACAATTCTTTACAGACATTGAAAGAAAAATACTCAACATCATATAGAAAAACAAATATCCCAGGAGAACTAAAACAATCTTGCACAATAAAGGAACCTCCAGACATTTCATCATTCCTAATTTCAAGCTCTAACTCAGAGGTTTAGTAATAAAAAGCACGTGATATTGTTATATAAGCAGACAGGTGATCAATTAAAGCCCCAGATGTAAATCTGCTTGCCTATGGATAACCAATTTTTTACAAAGTCAAAATTATACAATGGAAAAAAGAAAGCATCTACAGTGAATGGTTGTGGATTTTGGCATGTAGAAGAATGCAAATAGATTCTTATCTATTACCTTGCACTAAACTCAGATCCCAGTGAATAAAAGACTTCAACATAAATACAGATCCTCTGAACTTGACAGAATATGAGGTGGGAAATAGCCTTGAACTCATTGGCACAGAAGACAACTTCCAGAATAGAACAGCAATAGTATAGGCACTAAGATTGACAATTAATGAATGGGGCCTTCCAAAACTGAAAATCTTCTATAAGCCACCATCAACAGAACAAGATAGCAGCTTACAGAACAGAAAATACACATATTTTCACCAACTGCCACCCCCAATGGACAAAGGGCTGATTTTCAAAATGTATAACAAACTAAATAAACTAGATATCAACAAACCAAATAATCCAGTTAAAAATGGAGTACAGTTCTAAACAAAGAATGATCAACAGAAGAATGCCAAATGACCAAGAAACACTTAAAGAGTTGATTACATGGGAAGGGCCATTCAGACAAGCTCTACATTATTGTTAGGATTCTTAGCTAGGGTCATCCTATGGATTCCTGAGAATTACTCTAGCACCAGGTTTCCCCTAACCCCATAATGGATCCCTCTATCAAAATATCTCTTTCATTGCTTTCCCTCTTCATGCCTCCCTCAACTTAGTCCCCTTGTCCCTCATGTTCCCAATACCTATGCCTTCCTTTCTAGTCCACTTTCAGTTGGCCGAGAGATCTCAACTAGAACCTATATCCAGTAACTGATGGAGACAGATGCAGCAACCCACAGCCAAACACTGAGATAAGCAAAATGCAAATTAAAATAAATCTGAGATTCCATATTACACCTCTCAGAATGGCTATGTTAAAAAATGCAAGCGACAGCTCATGCTGGAGAGGATGTGGAACAAGGGAAACATTCCTCCATTGTTGGTAGGAGTGCAAACTTGTACAGCTACTCTGGAAAACAATATGGTGATTCCTTAAAAATAAAGGAATTTCCCTCAAGACCTAACTATACCACTCTTTGGTATGCTCCATCATATCACAAGGACATTTGCTCAGCTATGTTCATAGCAGCATTACTTTTAATAACAAGAACATGTTACTCAACAGAAGAATGGATAAAGAAAATGTACATTTGAAAAATGGAGTAGTATTCAGCTGTTAAAAACAATGACATCACGAAATTTGAAGGCTAATTGATGAAACTAGACAAAAAATCAGCCTGAGTGAGGTAATCCATACCTAGAAATACAAACAAGGTATGTACTCATAATTGGATATTAACTGTAAAGTGAAGAATAATCCTATTATAATATACAGATACAGAGATGATAGGTAACAAGGAAGGCTCAAGAGGACACTTGGGTCTTCCTAGGAAGGGGAAATATAATATATTTTGTGAGTTTAGTGAGGGCATATGGGATAGGAACATGAGTGATCCGGTTGAGGGGATGATTGAAGGGATGAGTACTGAAGGAAAGAATTGGAAGACGGAGTCATTTCAGAGTCAGGTAGAAACCTGGCCAAGGAAACTTTCCGGGACTCTACAAAGATGACCTCTTCTAAGACTCCTAGCAATAGTGGATACATAGCTTTAACTGTCCATCTCTTGTGTTCAGGCAATATTTTCAGTGGACAGATTGAGAGACCAACCCCAGCCACTTAACCTATGGTCTATAGTTTGTCCTGCCTATGGGATGTGCAGGTGTAACCTAGAGATTGAGGGAGTGGCCAGCCAATGAATGGTTCAGCCAAAGACCCCATCCTACAGTAGCAAGACCACTCCTGACATAGTCCTCCAGGACCCACAGGCTGGATGACCCAGAGATGTAAGATAGAGACAAACAGGATTAGAGAAAAAAATGGTGTAATGATGCCTATCAATATTGTGCTATACTTATATGACTTCACATAGTAAGAGAGATTGTAAATGACACCTCAAAGGGTTCTGGGCAATGGGGATGGGATGTTAGAAGGTGCTTATCAAACTCTGTTTTATTAAAGAAATCAGCAGATTAGCACTGCACTTGAGATGGGATTACAGGTAATGGTAAAGAACACAGTCCCATCAATGATGGGTTTCAGAGAGTTCCCTCCTGCTTTATCTATATTGATAGAAAGTCAAGCTGCTGTCAACTTCTACTTGACTGCTGTTGATAACAGGAGCATAGAACATCAACTTGATAGTTAAAAGGAGGTAAAGACCCGGGGTCCTGTCACAGCTCACCTTTAATTAATTCTCATTAGGTATACTAGAAGAGCTGAATTTTCTTTTAAGAAATCATGCCATTCTTCCTATGTTTTAAGAACCACTGATATTGATACAATTCTATTTGGTCTGCCAGGTGCCAGGTGTTTCCAAGATGGTAATGAAAGAGGAAATAGGCTATCATGTTCCCATTTGCAGGCTTGCTGAAAGCCTGGTTTCTGCCGTATATTTCATGTGAAGCCCAGGCACAGCCCTGTGCTCTTTGTGCTGCCTAATGTCCCATCTGTGCTCATGAAGTGTGATTTGATAAGGATGCATTAGGTAATGTGTCTGATTTAATGGTATTCCCTCAGAACTGGAGCAATGAACATTAAGGTGCTGTAATTGTATTCTTTACAGTGGGAGCAATAAATGTTAGGGGTCCTATTGTATCCTTTCCCAAAATGTCCCACAAGCACAGTTTGGGGAGTATCTTGATGGCCAGCTCTAATTTCTAATCCTCCCTCCCATTCTATGGGTTTTGAAATTGAGGGTCTAGACAAAAAAAAAAAAAACAAAAAAAACAAAAAACAAAAAAACAAAAACCGAATCCCTAGCATGTAATTCCCATTTCCATGTAACCTATTTCTGGAAAGGTACCATAATTCCTGGAGTTTGCCTGCAAATCAGAATTTCAGCAGAACAAAATAGAGAATGCCAAGTGACCTAAAGTATTTTCCTGTGGTAAAAACTTGATGAACTACAGCTACTAGCCATATAGGCTCAGGGTAAAACCTTTACCTGTTATGTGGAGACAGTCAGAGGGATAGACATGTTCTTTCCTGTTTCCCATACTCTCTGTTATTGGAAGTGCGGACTGGCACTCCTTAAGTTGTTTTGAGGGTTTGAAAGACTGTGTGATTTACATGGATAAAGTATGAGGTGACAATTCCTGACATTCCCGGTGGCATTGCAACTACATATATCTATACTGCATTTTGATGAAACCATAACCTATAAAAACAAAATTTGCATGAAACTACATTAATCTCATATTTTCACTCACATGAGAAAGATATTTTTTAATTATTCTTTCAAATATCCACGTGTAATAGCCATATGAAAGAGTCAAGATATGATAGTGACTTTAATTGAATTACTGGGACACTTTCATTTGTTGTCTAATTTTGTTCTCTCTCCTTTGCCACAATTTTTGGTACCTGAGGTTTAGACCTTATTCATAGCATTTAAAAACATAATACTATCATTTATTCTATGTTGAAGTTTTTCATGTATTTTTACTAATTAACATTCATTAAATTGAATTGCACTTGGAAAAGTTATAGAGCCATCATCCTCCTGGTCAATTATTATGCAGCATAGGGAAGCTTTCTCATTTTTAGTTTAAAATAAGCAAGATAAAATGCACATGCGTTAAAACTGGATGATGTATTATGAAGATCTTAATACTGTGGTGTTTAAATTCTATATCTTAATCCAAGTTGGGAAATTATGGCTTCGTTTTATTTTAACATATTTCTTACTAAAATAAGGAATGCAAATAGACTAGAAAAATAAAGCATGAATGCATTCCTGTTGATTATTTTATTTAACACTGTGGTTTCCACACAAAGACATTTAATTTCAAAACACTTTGACTTGGCCACAGCAATAATTGTGTATAATATCCATTATCTTCTAATTGGGATTATCTTTTATCTTTGGCTATGTTTATCTGAAGATCCCTTCAGAAAGCCCACCAGAAATTCAAATTCTAATTTGTTTTCTCAGCTTGACTAATGATGAAACGTATCAAAAACAGCTATTATGTGTTTATCTATCCCTTCTTTCATCTTGATGTGGCTGTGGGATTTATGCAGCTCAGTGTCAGTCCTCTGTGGAATGTAAATGCAAACGACAACAAGTTCAGCATAAGTGATAACTCCAATAAAAAGGAACAAAGAATCTTTAAGGAGACATCAGGATAGCAAAGTTCAAGAAGAAGAGCACAAAATATTTGTAAAACAGTACAACACAGATGAAAAGAAATCAGGGATTGGAAATTGTCTTAATTTCCCCAGCTTATATGAATTGTATGTGGATTTAAAAAAAGCATAAAATGTGAGGCATGGAAGCAAATATACATTAATTGGGCCACTTTCATCTACCTGTCAATGTTCCTTTTAAATCATATTGAATTTGTCTGATAAAACTTGTTTTTCATTCCCTTGCTATCACCTTAGAATTGATTTCACTTTAAAAAATGAAATATTCTATCCTAGAGCCTTCATCCAGTAGCTGATGAAAGCCTAAGCAGAGATTCATAGATAAGTACTGAGCCGAACTCCTGGAATTCATTTGTAGAGAGGGAAGAGTGGTGAGCAAAGGGGTCGAGATCATGATGGGGAAACCCAGAGAAACTGAGGACCTGAACAAGTGGGAGCTCATGGATCCCAGACTGATAGCTGGGAAACCACCAGAGGACTGAACCAGGCCCACTTAATAAGGGTGTCAGTTGTGGAGCTTGTTCAGTCTATGGTGCCAAAAGCAATGGAACCACTATTTATCCCTAGTGCACAAATGGGGTTTTAGGAGGCCATTTCCTATGGAGGGATATTCTATCAGCCTAGTAATAGGAAGGAAGTCCTTGGTCTTGCCCCAAATGATGTGACAGGCTTTGATGATCCCCCATGGGAGCCCATACCCTCTCTGTGGAGTAGATGGGGGAATAGGACGCGGAGATGGTAGGGGCAATACATGGATGGGAGGGAGAGGTCATCGGGACTGATATGTAAAATAAGACTGATTTTTATTTAAATAAAGAGTTATTAAAAATATGGCCAGTTTAAAATGTTGGAGATATAACACCCCAGAAAGATTGTCAACTTGAAGAGAACCAATACACTCTACTCCTCATTGTGAAATACTACTCTTAGGCCATGGCACGCTATCAAATACCCTCATTTAATTGAATTATTCCTGCACAGTTATTCACTGCACACCTACTGCATACCAGATGATCAGCTGGACTGTCCAGATGAGAAACATGAGTGACTGGTGGCAGCTATCTCTACTCCTGGACTTCATCTATCTCAGCTTCTCATGATTGCCTCTTCTGACCTCTCACACCAATGCCTTTTTAACACAAACTCGCTTATCTCTGACTGACTTAAGAGCTTATATCAACCAGATCTCTCTCTCTCGCACACACACACACTGCCAAAGCCATATCTCCCACAGTATGTAAAGCTAAATTTTAAAACGCTTACTTATAATTGGGGTGTTCAGTATTATTTCTTCTATGTTTTTATTGTAAAGTAGACACAATATCTGATGCTAATAAGGAATGTGGTTATGGATATTCTCAGGTGTAGGTGACACATTCAGTGAAAAATAGGTAAATGTCCATTAACTGAGCCCTTAATTCACAGGCAAGGTCTTCATTGTCTAACCAAAGTCTCCCAGATGAGTGACAGGCCATAGGGAGAACACTGCCATTGTGCAGATGTTGGTAGGCAGGCCCCTGAAGAGTCCAGTCAACTTGATCACCAGGTCTCACTTAGAAGGGACCCTTCTATCCACAGTTACAATACAGTGTCTTTCATGCTTAGCACAGCATAGTTTACTCTCCAGACATATTCTAGATATGTGATACCTAACCACATTTTCTTCAATTTTTTAAAAACCTGCTATTATTTATTCAAAATGTGTATAACATCTTGTCATGTTAATACTTTTTTATCACTGTAACATTGAGGAAAATAAATTGTAAAATAAGAGATATTTTTAGTTTCTGTTGAAAAGACATGAATGACAAGGCACAGCTCTTACAAGGACCCCTGTGCTCTGCATCATGTCACCATGGGTTGCCCTTTCAGTTACACATGGAACAAACCCTGGCATGTTGAATAGGTAAGCAGAGGTTGGTGTTGTTTCTTTCATAATCACCCCCCTATGGTGTCTTACATAAGAAAGAAAACAATTGTCTAAAGAAATCAGACCTCTTTTTTACCTCTTAAAATTTGCACTATTTCCCAACATCATTGCTCTCCAAGGTCGACCCTCAACAACACTTCAGCCCTTCACACTGCTCATATTTTAGAGTTGACATAGTCTGTGTGTGGGGAGTGTTACATTTCATATACTATCTCTAAGATGTTTTATTTTGCCCTTAAATCTTAACCTACTTTCCAATACCACTAAGTACACAGGCTTTAATTCTAACTCCACAATTTCACTTGGGAATCTGTCTAATGCCAGTTTTCCTTCTGTCATCTGAAAATAATCAGGTCAGGCAATGGAGGTCTAACTTATGAATTGAAGGTTCAGTTCGATGAATGTTTGTCTTCTTCCTTCTAAGTGTGACATGTACACAAAAACTTCTCTATGATCTTTGTAGTTCTGTACAAACCACTGTGTAACTGTACCATCTGTAGTAGTAAACAGCTTCAAGTTTACTGACTCTGTGAATGAAGCCCAGTCTTACTTCCATTAAACATCAACTAGCTAGTCTGTCTACTAACTTCCTTTTCAAAGATCTTGTTCTGACTACCAACTCCTTACATATTCATATGTCCTTGATGAAACATTGTCCAAATATCTAAATCACAAGACAGACATCTTTGACCAGCAAGGTATTTATTACATTCTTCATTTACAGTTCGATCTGCTGGGATGTTTTCTTAGGCAAGCAGAATACTTTACTCCAGCAGATGACCTGAAGAAAATATGTCTTTCAGTGTGCTCTCAGTCTTGACATAAAATAGATGGAAGTTTGGCTAATCAGTTTATTTGTCATCAATGTCAATTGAATAGCAAAGAGACGTCTAAATGCCTCTTCTCTATAGGTGTTCCTGTCTTCATGAACTGTGTCTACGTATTTGTAACTTTTTTCAGTTTTTAGGTATCATAATGGCATCAAAAATAAAATACTGTGATATTAGTTCTATTTAATATACATGTATTAATTATTGTTTGAGAATTTCCTACATTTGTATAATATAAGTGTTTTGATAAAACCTGCCCCATTCTTTCCTCTGCAATTCTGCCCTTGTCCTCACCACTTTATTCTATTCACTCTAAATTTCATGGGTTCTCTGTGTGTGTGTAGTGTGTTTTAAATCCACTGAGTCTATTTCTTTTTGTCATCATGTGTTTGTAAGAAGATCTATTGGCCAGAGTTCCAGGCCAGGGGCAGCATCAAGGGAATCTTGAGCCTGAGGCCCGGGAGCAGCCTCAAAGGTAGACTTGAGTTTCAGGCTTGGAGCAGCATTGTCAGAGGGAAGCAGGAGCTTCCGGCCTGGAGCAGCATTAGTGGGAGGCCTGAATCTCAACCAGGAAGCAGCTTCAGAGGCAGGCAAGAGCTTCACATACAGAGACTCAGACACAGAAGCAGCTTAAGAGGCAAGCCTGAACTTCAGGCTCGGAGCAGTAGCTACAGAGGGTGGTTCAAGCTCCAGATCCCTAGGAGCATCAAGGCAACCATGAGCCCCAGACCTGAAAGCAGTGTCAGAGGGAAGCCCCAATCTCAGGCCCAGGAGCAAGGAGTGATCATCAGATGAAATGACAGCAGTGGTTTCTAACAGTAGCTTCCAGAAACTGTTGAAAAGTTTCCTCTGGGAAAGAGCACCTGTGTCCCAACCAACATCCACTGCCATTTCTCGGTTGGAGATACCCCACTATTACATCATTCACTGGACACTCAGCCATACCTATACCTCCAATGGGAGGAGTATCCACTGGAGCTGTACCCCTACCCGCACCTCAAGGAATGACCATCTGAGCAATGAAATGCTCTGCTCTACTTGTGCCTGAAGGAGTAGTGAATAGAGCCACAGCCCCCAACTATACCAACTGGAGAAAGAGAGAATCCCTGAAGCAGAAGCTCCACCAATACCTATCAGAGGAAGAGATATGTAGACAAAAATGTAAGAACACAATCGAAAGTATAAAGAGCTATACAGCACCCCTAGAATCTACTACAATAGTAAGATCTGAACATCTCAACACAGATGAAGGAGAATAAAATAAACCACATGCTCAGTAACAAAGCAACCTCAACAGATAAAAAAATTGAAACAAAGTTATGGGTTAATAATTAAGTTAGATCTAGGCAATAAGAAATCAAAGCAAACGGTCAACAGCTTCATAATTAATATAGTGTTTCTTGTTTTATTTGGGAGCTGAGACAGCAGAAGGACACAAGTGGCTGATGGCAAGACTGATGGGAAGACTGCACGTTATAGGTGGGAGTGAGAACTTGTACTGCCACTGTGGAAATCAGTATAGAGATTTCTCAGAAAATTAGGTATCAACCTAACTCAAGACCCTGCAATACCACTGTTGGGCATACATCTAAAGGTGACGCATTCACTCTACAAGGACATTTATTCAACTATATTCATAGCAACATTATTTGTAATAGCCAGACCCTGGCAACAACCTAGATGTCCCTCAACTGAAGAATGGAAAAAACATATATGGCATATTTACCCAGTGGAGTACAACTCAGGGGTAAGAAATAATGGTGTCATAAAATTCGCAGGCAAATGGACAGAACTAGAAGAAAAAAATCCTGAGTAAGGTAACCCAAAACCAGAAAGACAAATACAGTATGTAATCACTCATAAGTGGATACCAGACACAAAGCAAAAGATACCCTGCCTAGAATCCACAGCCCCAGAGAACCTAGAACCCTCTTCCAGAAACAGATGGAAGACACAGAAATCCACAACTAACCAAATAACCAATTTCCTGAAGTATAATTGAAGTGAGGGAAGAGTGAAAATATGAACAAAGGAGTAGTCAAGACCATGATGAAGAAACTCACAGAAACAGCTGACCCAAGCCTGTGAGAGATCACTGATTCAGGTTTGACAAAAGTGGAACCTGAATAAGAACAAACTATACATCCTTAATATAGGTGACAATGGTGTGACTGGAAAAATATATGAGGGCACTGGCAGTGGGTCCAAGATCTAACACTAATGCACAAACTAACTTACTGGAGCAATTCTATATGGAGAGATACCATGCCCAGCCTAGACACCAGGGTGTGGGGGTGGAGAGGTGCCTTCATACTGCCTCAACCAGATGATGAGACAGACTTAGTAGACTTCCATGGGGAGGCCTTACCCTCTCCATGGAGCAGATGGGAGGAGGGGGCAGTGGGTGGAGCAGGAGGAGAAGAGGGAGTAGAAACTGGGATTGGAATGTACAAAAATGTATTAATAAAAATATAAAGATTCCAATTCTGTTTGAAAACAACAACAACAACAGCAACAAGGAAGATCTATTGGAACATATAAAGTGTTTCAGTCACGGAATCCCTGAAGAAAAGTAATTTTCTCTCTTTTAACATTCAACAGTCGACAGTTACTTCTCAGCTAGGGGTGGAACTTTGTAATCACAACATATGTGAGCTTTAATATGCAACTTCATTGTGTTTGGAAAACACTGTCCAATTGTATCCATCCATTGCCTCTCGTTCTTAAAAACTTTCTGCCCCCACTCCTTCCATAATTACCCCTGAGCCATAGAAGAAGACAACATAATAGGGATGCCCTTTTTAGAGTTTAGTGCTCCTGTGTAGTCTATGTTCTCTGCATATTGTTTAGTTGTGAATATGCTAATGAATCTATTAAAGAAAGATTTTCATTGTTGAAAGTTGGGATATGACAATATGTGGGTATTAGGGCAAAATTTTGGCAGATGTTTTAATACTTTATCAATAGAAAAGAATAAAATAGTAGGTTCTCTCCTAGGGACTATGACCAACATAATTTTGAGATTTGATCTCATTACCAGTATCAGCCATGAGTTTTATCATGTGGAGTGAAGATGTATCAATCAGAAAGTGAAGATTATTCCCATACCTTTGTACTACCATTGCAACAGTGGGTGTATTTTGTATGGCCTGTTCTTAGTCTCTGCCAACGGGTTTACACCTGGCTCAGGTTGATGTTTACTTTTCTCTCTCGGTAGTGAACATTTCTCCTCCTAGCAATATGATAGTTAGTCAGTTCAGATAAACCTTCTAAGTCAGTACTAGTTTGATTTTTCAAGTACTCTATGTCTAAACAAAAGGATTGTGAAATCAAGTTCGAAACATAAACAAACACAATGGCAATGGCTTATAATATTTGGGAACCTGCCAGGCCCTATTGACCAACAACTTATCAAAGAGTGTTTATTTATTATGGCTTTTTATTTAGCAGATTGTGGTTTCTTGCTGATGTGTTCTTTTCCTGTTTTAGGATATAACTCCATTGCATATATTTTTAATCTATGAGGAAAAACTTTCTCACAGAATACTCAGAAAGAGTTGTTGATAAAGGAAATTGAATTGTAGTGACTAGATATGATAGGTCTTAGTTGAGTCAGTAAGTAGATCTGCAGAAGGAACTAGCCTCCTAGAAGAGTTGAGTTGGTATACTAAGGTAAATTTTTATTACCAATAAGGCAAGGAAGTCACAGTTGTTGAGTATGTTATCAATCATATGTTCCATATTTTCTATGCTTCTTTATGCTATAGAGAAGCAAAACTCTTCTGGTTCACTGTCAGAAAGCATAGGCATAGGAACAACCACTCTATCTGAAGCTCATTCTATGGATTGTGTTTGAAATCACTTCATGCCATAAGAGTGGTTCTTCATTCCCAGAACCTTCACGAACTTGGAAATAAAATAGTTCATTATTCTTGATGGGAACATAAAGTGTTTCTGATCTCTTGTAAATTTATTAATGATGGCAGAAGTTTATATATTTTTAAAGTATTTCATATTCATGGTCATAATAAAGGAAAAAAAGGTTTAAAATTATGCTAGAAAACCATATGAGTAAAACAGGCTAAAGGACAACCTGAGAAGTGAGGAAGAAAAGGGATATAAAGGCCAAAATATAATGAATATGTTGCTTAATATTTTGGGTTGATATTCAGCTCAGTACAACTTGATATTGCTAAGTGTTCAATACATGTTTGGTGTAGAAAGATAGGGGGATAATTATTTATTAGGTTATCAAATAAATTTAATCAATTAAGATTTGACAGAAATCTAAGGATTAAAGTTGGGATAGCTGTGTGATTTTAATTCTGAGTACTCTGTTCCATTGGTCTACATGTTTGTTTCTGTGCTTAATTTCAAACAGTATTAATTAATGTACCTCTGTGGTATAATTTGAAGTCTGAGAGTCTGATATTATTAACACTGTTCTTTCTCTTTAAGATTGCCTTGGCTCTTCTGGGTCTTTTGTGATTCTCTATAAATTTAGAATTTATTTCTCTACTTCTGCGAAATGTCATTGGGATTTTAGTAGGACTTCACTGAATATATGTATCAGATTGTTTTTTAATATAACTGTTATTGTTAACTCTGGTATTTTGTGAGTTTGGTGAATGTTTCATTCTTCTTCAATAACTTTGTTTTGTGCCTCAAACTTGAAGACATCTTTGCTTTTTATCTGTGATTGCCCCTACCTTTTTTTAAAAGCAAGTATAAATGGAATTTTTTCTCATTCCTTTTAAGGTATGTTTGTTTTCATCATGTTTGTATATTGTTGAGAGGTTTTCTGGTGGATTCTTTTCAATTATTTTAAGATTATGCATTCTACAAACAGGGATATTGTTATTTCTTTCTTCTTTCTTTATTTCCTTCCCTTATTTGAATCAACTTATTTCTTTTCCTTATATGACTACAGAGATTTAGGTTTTAGTCTGTATATGGAATAAGAGTAGCTTTCCTCATTCCTAATTTTAGTTAACCACTTTTCTTTTTCAGCAACCCGAATTCAGTCTCCAATCCTGCCAAAGAGGAGAAACCAAACTGCTACAACAGAACATTATAAAACTGCACAAGATACTGGCAAACAGAGTAAATTCTGTCTTGTCTAGAGAAAGGGAGAAGATAAAGGCACAAAGAGGGAAATAAAGCAAATTTCTCAACAATAAAAAAATTCTAATCTAAGTTAATGTATGGATGGAAAGAAAAGTATAAAACATTAAAATAAAACTAAAATCAACATTCAAATTGACATGCATTTGCAGAAAAAGGAAACAAAAGAGAGAGAAAAGAAGAAACATTCATGTTGATAATTGTACTGCAAATGGGGGGAGAGTGTGAGACAGTCAAGCACTGCAGTCCACATAGTGCTGGACCTATATGCTTCCCAACTGGACTGTGAGAGATTCTTTGAATCAATGACTCTGTTGGGGGGATAAGCGTCTGAGTTCTTTCTGGTTCTTGGTAGTGATGAGTAGAGATATCCAACTCAGAGATTGATCAACCTGCTGACTTTAGACTCAGGGCTATCAAGTCCTGCAATTCTTCATTCACAAACTTTGTTCCCAACCATCAGTTGTGGAAATACATCTGCCATGCATTTCACTATCTCAACCAAGCCTTCTACTACCCGCGCAATTCAGCTTGCAATTTTTGGCCACACTGCTGGTGACAGCAACCTCTTAAAGGTTTCTCTCAGATTGCCTTTCTCTTTTGCATCCCTGTCCTATTATTCAGCATTTTCATTATTTTTCCCAGCTATATTTGTTTTCCTGAAGTGTAATCACAATATGGATATAGAGTATAAAGTGGGAAATTGTGAGTAGAAATTTGTCCACATACCTTTTTCTGTACAGAGCCTTCAAAAGATTGCATGTTGTCACTGTCTTTGTTGTTGTGGGGGTTGGTGGTGTTGTTGTTGTTGGTGTGTGTGTTTTCTATAAGGCTAGGGGAGATGTGAATACAGTTCTTCAATTATAATAAAGAGCTCATATTGATGCATTTTATTGTTAGAATGATAGCTCTTCTTCAAAGCCCTTCCTCTTTGTTGAAGTAGATATAAACTCTCATTAGTTGGTATACCACTAAATTTTCTGAATCTTTACTCCAACTTTGTCCCTGAAAGTGAACCTTGCTAAGTGAATTTTCATTTTTGAAAAATAGAAAAAGATCATAATGCTGTTGATCGTACTTTATATACATTAACTTTTCAGTTTAATATGAATTGGAAATTGTAGAAAATATTTGATATTTGGCAAGAAAATTAAGTAATTGAATTTAGAATTGTAGTTAAATGCCGTCTAAGATAATTTGTAAATTCATTTAGTCAACAACTGGCCAAAAACCATAAATATGTTATCAATGACATTATTATTCACATTATTATTAGGAGAGACAGCCCAGTATAAAACTATACCACCTGAAACATTTATTTGAAATTCTTTATTAGTACATTCTTCACTGTTTTCTTTATATTAGAGATATTGATGTTAGTGAGTCTTAGAGAAAGGGACCAGTGTTAATGACAATATTTACCAGTGGTCAAAAACCTTGTAACATATACAGAGTTCCACGGTTTGTGAAAGTTTCAGTATTTATGATCAACCTGAAAATGTTTTCACAAAAACAGGCTACAGAAAAGCAGACCATATTGTTTTAATTCCATTGAATTTAGTGTTCCTTATAGGTAAAAATATATAGGTTGTATAAAATGTGTAAAGTGTCACATTTAAAATTAATCAAATGAGTAAAAATGAATACACTGGAACGTAAGTTGTTGGAGTTGCATTGTAGACATGCCAGTTGGGCCTGGGTACATACATACCAACTTATTTGCCTTATTTTGATCGGTTGTGAATTTTTCTGATGGTTTCTATCTGTAGAAAGGAGAACTTCTCAGTAGAGAACTTCAAGTTTACTTATCTGTGGGTAGAAGTTAGAGAATTATATTGACTTAAGGAAATGGCAGTTATAGAACCTCTATGACATCTATAGCAATGGGCTCTTGGCTATACTTAGAGTCTAAGGCATACATATTCTCCTATTAAGTAGATTTTGTGTTCAATTAAATAGATATTAGTTATCCCCAAGATAAAAGCATATTGATTGCTTTATTTACTTGGATGCTTGCCTAGCATCTTCGATATTATGAGAGTGCTCATAAAGGAGTCTTCCAGATTAGACCTAGTCTATTCTGTGAAGTCCTGTGTTTAAAGTGTGATATCTACAGCAGTATGGATTCACAGAAAAGAAGGCAGAAGTATTGCAAGAACCATAGGACCACAATGTCAGGTGCTACATAACATGTTCTAGACATGACAGAAAAGATAAAATGGTGAAATGTCAGCAATGCCTTCACCTAAACAAGACTTGGAAAAATGACACTAGTTGGCATGCTAGTATAGAAAGGACTTATTTCATAAGGTCTCACCCCTAGATAAGGAGATGTAGGCAATCAATGATGACTAAGAGAGGGAGAATTAACCATTTTTCCCATGGACAAGAACCCCGGCCTCAAACACCTGTACATCTGAGCAATCTTAAATGGATTTGGTAGATTGTATGTATTTGTGTGTTTATGTATGTAACGACAACACTCATGATTAAAGTAAAAGTCAGGAATTTGAAGTGAGGAATATGCAAGGAGTAGCAGAGGTAAAAGCAAGGGTAGGAATATTATCAATAAAGTACTAACATATAAACAAGTCAAAAGACCAGTTCTTAGAGAATTAAACAAGTGGTAGTTCTAGGAATTGGCAATCTAGACCACAATTAACTGGTTTTGTCTGTTGATACCAGAGTTTTCAAAAGCCTGTGGAGTTAGACAATTTCTGGAGGCAGGAGGTATTTTTCCTTTTCCACAGAGCCTCCTATCATCCAGCAGGCTAAATGGACTGGAATAGAAAGGCCTCCCTTAAGAAAGTGATCATGACCATGGCACAATGCAGAATCCATGCAGTTTCAATGAGTACAGAAAGACTTTACGTACTAATGGGAAGGGTTTTAAAGAACTATAATATGTTGCAACTCACCACATACTGGAAAATAGTGTGTTATGATACTCTTTAAACAATTGAATTCTTAAAACAAAGTCTTTGTGTTTCAAAATCTAAAAGAAATATACCTACGACTTTCATAGTAGTATTTGCTCTCCAAATCACTCAAACAAACTGATAGTTTACTAACATTTTCAGAAAACCATAGGAAAAGCATATCATAATTATTGAAAATAGTAATTATTTTAATGACATGGTTAAGTATTATACCATCTGCTTTGCTTCTATGTTCATCAAATTTTAGCATTTTTAACCATTTTACTAGCAAAAAGTTTTCTAATATTGAAGAAAAACTTTCCATAACAAAAACGGATTGGGGAATTTATTAACACCAAGACAGCTCTACAGAGGATACTTCAACCTGAAGTAAATAAGAAACATACCCCAAAGGTCCCAAGGAACAAATAAACAATATACCAGGACAGGTAATCAAATAGGTCTGGGAAAATACAATAAACTTAACAGAATACCAGGAATTAATAAAAATCTATCATTAAAAACTTTGAATACAAATGATCTCAATTATGCCAATAAAAAGATCCAAAATACCAGATTGACCTATATAACTGAATGCCTTGTTGGCTACCTCCAAGAAGCACATCTTACCATCCATGATAGGCAGCACCTTAGAGGAAAAGTATGGGAAACAGTATTTCGACTGAGAAACAAGGTGTTGCTGTTCTAACATTTTACAATATGGAATTTAAAAAAGAAAACTTATCAGAAGAGAGAAAAAAGTAGCTGTATACTAATTTAAGAAAATCTACCAAAGAGGATGTTCGATTCTAAAAAATATGCACCCCAAACACAAGAGCACAGAAATACTTAAATGACTTGACTCCAGATCAAAACACAGAACAGCGTAAATATAGTATTTATGAATGATAGAAATACTCCACTCTCATCATTAGATAAGTCACTCAGACGAACTAAAGAGAGGAATCATTGCATTAGATAATAATATAAATCAAGCAGATATAACAAACATCCACAAAGCAATCACCCAAACACTAGACACATTCTCAACAGTTCATGAAACTTTCTGCAATACTGGTCACTTATTAGGAGACAAAGCAAGCCAAAACAAATTTAGAAGAATTGAAGTCATATTCTGAATTATATTGAATCAGAAGGATTAAGCTAGATACTATTGTAATGTAGAAACTACAGATATTACACAAATTCATGAAGACTAAACATCACACTGTTGGATAATTTATAGTTAAAATAAACAATAATTATATTTTAAAAATTCATAGAAATGCATGAAAATGAAAACACAATATTGTAGGTTATGAAATTTAAAATACTAAGTATATACAACAGAAATATGGGAGGTATCAAATTAATTACATAATGATATAACTAAAGGCATTAGCAAAACAAGAACAATTTTCTAAAAGTAGTAGATAAGAAGAGGTAATGAAAATCAGGACTGAAATTAAAGAAGTAGAACATGAAAAGAAATGCAAGATATCAATGAAAGGAAGAATTATAGAGAAACATACTTCTCCACAATTAAACAAAAAGAGATAGAATGTTCAAATTAATAAATTAAGAGAAGAAACGGAAGGTATTACAACAGGTACCAATGAAATCCAGAGAATTGTAATGACATAGTTAAAATTTGATATTCACTGTAGTTTGAAAAAAAGATGCATTTTTAGGGCTATGTGACCTGTCAAAGTTAAATCAAAATGAATTAAATATCTTTAAAGCCCCAATTAATCAATGGGATAAAGGTTATGTTTAAAATTCTCCTGCCCTAAACAATTGCAGGGTTTCATGGATTTGGCACAGATTTCTATCAAACCCTTGAAGAAGTAACACCAATGTGCCTTAAATGGTTCCTTGAAATAGAAAAAGGAAGGTACATTCCACAAATCGTTTATAAAAACACTTTTACCTTAGTACCTAAACAAAAAGATGACTCTTGGGTTATTTTCCTTGAAAACACACAAATGAAAAACTTCTTTTTTTTTAATGAGACACTTGTTATCTGTAAGTACAGCAATTATTTCCTTGCTTTTGGAAAAGAAAGTAACTGTCAATAGCATCTGAGAATCCGGCAAGCTACAAGAAGCTCTTATGCTCTATATTGTAGTATCTTTATTCCCCATGTTTTAATAGACTATGATTTAAAATGAGAGAGATAACATTTACATCATCAGATATTATGAGCATGCCATCTTCATCCCAAAAATGTACAGAGGTTTCCAAATACATAAACAAGTACTTGCGATCTACCACACAAACAGAGTCAAAGCCATAAAAGCCACACAATCGTCTCACTGAATGTAGAAAAGTCCTTCAGAAAAGTCAACATCCACTCAGAATAAATGTTCTGGGAAATCTAGGCATACAAGACACATTTCTCACCACAAGAAGCCCACAGAAAATTGCATGTTAAATGAAGAAAAAGTTGAAGGATTTCTAATAAATCAGGAAGAAGACATGGATATTTTCTCTTTACTCCTGGTCAACTTAGTGCTTTAGATTTTAAGTAGAACAAATAGGAGGAGAGGAGATGGATTTATACGATACAAATGAGAAAGGAAAACATCAAAGAATCTTTATTTGTACATGGTACGAGTCTGTAGAGAAACCACTAAACTTTTCTTTTAGACTTCTTCTAGTCTCTTCTAGAATACTTGTATACTTGATAATTTTCAACAAAATAGCAGGAGGCAGAATTAAAACACAACAACCAGCAGCCCTACCTATGCTGAAATAACAATATACTGAGAAAAATGATCAGAAAAACAATTCAATTAATTCATATAGGCCTCAAAATGTTGTAGTAGATTTGAACAAGGAACCGAAAGACATGTATAATGAAGACTTGATGATGCTGAGGAAAACTGAAGAGGAAACCAGAAGATGGAAGGCCAACTCATTCAAGCATATAGAGCACAGTGCCTTTCATAGTAAATGCAGGTGACTGGTCTTTGTTGTTGTTCGTTTTTTGTTTTTTGGTTTTTTGAAAAGCTTAGACTAAACAGCAATCCAATTTTGATTATTGAAATATTTGTTCTTTTAATTATTTAAAACTTTGTCTCATTTTATATTTCAAAATTATCTGTAAGTATTTTATAAACATGTTTTTTAACATTGACTGTAAACTAATCTGAAACATTAGGGGATGTTAATGGTGTTTGCTGAAGCTTTGGGTGATGTGAAAGGAATCACATAACTCAACAAAGACCATGTGAAGTTTATTAGGGAGGGGGACTGAGGGAAGAAGTTGGTGGCAGACTAACAGGAGTGGAAGTGAAGCAGGGAACAAGTGAGCAGCACTTGCTTAAAAAGGAAAGCTTGTGCATGTGTATAGACTCTTTATGTAGCCTTGCAAAGCATGAAATAGTCATACAACATATAACATAGCATGCTGGCCAAGACCCTTTTATTTATCTAAGTATCTGTCTGAATTTGTGTGCATACCCTGCCAGTTTATAAAGGGCAAAGTCAGCATAATACAAGGATATTAACATTCCCAACTCTTCTTATTATCAAAAGATGGGAGATTAAAAAAGGGGTGTCAGGTAGGGAAGGAAGATGGGGAGGCTGAATCCTCAAGACTACTTCTAGCTGATTAAAGTGGGTATTGACCATCGTTTAAAGGGGACCTGAAAAAGCTGGGGTACAACTAACAATATAAAGCAATAGTGGAGAGGCTATCTTAAATGCCATTTCCTGATAATGAGATTGATGACTACATTATATGCCATCCTAGATCTTTCATCCAGTAGCTGATAGAAGCAGAAGCAGACACCCACAGCTAAACACTGAGATGAACTCTTAGAACCCAATTGCATTGAGGGATTAGTGATGAGCAAAGGGTTCAAGACCAGGCTGGAGAAACGAACAGAAATAGCTGATATAAACAAGCGGGAACTCCTGTACCCCAGACTGATACCTGGGAAACCAGCATAGGACTGATTCAGATCCTCTGAATGTGAGTGTCAGTTATGAGATCTGGGCAATCTATTGGGCCTCTGGTAGTGGATCAGTATTTATCCCTAGAATATGAATGGACTTTGGAATCCCATTACACATATAGGGATACTCTCTCAGTCTAGCCACATATGGCAGGACCTAGGCCCTGCTCCAAATGATATGACAGACTTTAAAGTTCTCCCATGGAAGGCCTCATCCTCCCTGTGGAGTAGAAAGGGGATGGGATAGGTGGTTAGTGCGGGGCAGGGGAGGAGGGGAGGGAGAGGAAACTGGGATTGACATCTAAAACAAGCATGTTTCTAATTTAAACTAAAAAAAGAATAAAAAGTAAAAGCTGGAGTGCTGGCAGCCTGTCGTTTGAGTTCAGTACAGGCTCTATGAAACTTCTATGATGTTGGCAGAGCAGAGGACAAAATTAAGTTTTTTATTTATTTATTTATTTTTTAAATTTTATTTCCAGTTTAAATTTAGATAAGAAACAAGGTTGCTTCACAAGTCAGTTCCAGGTCCCTCTCCCATTCCCTCCCTTCCTCCCGTGCCCTCCCCCCCCGTTATCCCCTCATTTCCCCAGGGAGGGTGAGGCCCTCCATGTGGGTGTGCATAATCTGTCATTTCATATAGGGCAGGGCCTATACCCTTCCCCAAGATTTCAGGGTGAGAGTGCACCTCACATTGTTCTATGGGAGTCCAAAGTCCGTGTGTATACTTGGGATGGGTACTGATCTGCTGCCCAAGGCTCAATAGATTCCCTAGGCCTCTTCACTGACACCCAGATTCAGGGGGTCTTGATCAGTCCCATGCTGGCTTCCCAGGCTGATGCCTGGGATTCAAGAGTTAACCTTTGTCTGGTCAGCTGTTTCTGGGGGTTAAACCAGCCCAGTCTTAATCCCTTTGATCATCAGTCCTCCCTCTCTGTTACTGGCTTTCTTGAGTTCAGCTCAGTACTTAACTAAGGGAGTCTGCCTCTTCTTCGATCAGCCACTAAATAAAGTTTCTGTTTCCCAGACTCTCTGGCCATAGGATTGTAGGCTGGCACTCCCCAGATCTATGTCTAAAATCCATATATGAGAGAGTACATGCCATGTTTCTCTTTTTGTGACTGGGTTACCTCACTCAGGATGGTTTCTTCTAGTGTCATCCATTTGCCTGCGAATCTCATGATTCCATTATTTTTTTCTGCTGAATAGTACTCCATTGTGTAGATGTACCACATTTTCTCTATCCACTCTTCAGGTGAGGGACATCTAGGTTGCTTCCAAGTTCTGGCAATTACAAATAAAGCTGCTATGAACATAGTGGAACAGACATCTTTGTTGTATGAATGGGCATCTTTTGGATATATGCCTAAGAGTGGAGTTGCTGGGTCTTGTGGTAGGTTTATTCCCATTTTTCTGAGGAATCTCCATACTGATTTCCAAAGTGGCTGAACCAGTTGGCACTCCCACCAGCAATGGAGGAGTGTCCCCCTTTCACCACATCCTCTCCAGCATAAATTGTCATTGGTGATTTTGATTTTAGCCATTCTGACAGGAGTGAGATGGTATCTGAGAGTTGTTTTGATTTGCATTTCCCGGATGGCTAAGGATGTTGAGCACTTTCTCAAGTGCCTCTCAGCCATTTTAGACTCCTCTATTGAAAACTCTCTATTTAGTTCTGCAGCCCACTTTTTAATAGGGTCCTTTGGTGTTTTGGAGACTTGCTTCTTGAGTTCTTTGTAAATTTTGGAGATCAACCCTCTGTCAGATGTGCGGATTAGTGAATATTTTTCCCATTCTGTGGGCTGCCTTTTTGTCTTGCTGACTGTGTCCTTTGCCTTACAGAAGCTTCTCAGTTTCAGTAGGTCCCATTTATTAATTGTTGATCTCACTGTCTGTGCTACTGGTGTTATGTTCAGGAAGCTGTCTCCTGTACCAATTCTTTCAAGGGTACCACCCACTTTCTCTTCTAAGAGGTTCAGTGTGGCTGGATTTATGTTGAGGTCTTTGATCCATTTGGACTTAAGTTTTGTGCATGGCGATAAACATGGATCGATTCTGCATTCTTCTACATGCCAGTCTCCAATTATGCCAGCACCATTTGTTGAAGATGCTTTCTTTATTCCATTGTATATTTTTAGCTTCTTTGTCAAAGATCAGATGTTCGTACGTGTGTGGGTTAATACCTGGATTTTCAATTCGATTCCATTGGTCTACCTGTCTATTTTTGTGCCAATACCAAGCTGTTTTCAGGACTATAGCTCTATAATAGAGCTTGAAGTCCGGGATGGTGATGCCTTCTGGACGTTGCTTTGTTGAACAGTGTTGTTTTGGCTATCCTGGGTCTTTTGTTTTTCCATACAAAATTGATTATTGTTCTTTCAAGGTCTGTGAATAATTGTGATGGGATTTTAATGGGGATTGCATTGAATCTGTAGATTGCTTTTGGCAGGATTGCCATTTTTACTACATTGATCCTACCTATCCAAGAGCATGGGAGATCTTTCCATTTTCTGAGGGCTTCTTTAATTTCTTTCTTTAAAGATTCAAAGTTCTTACGATACAGGTCTTTCACTTGTTTGGTTAGCGTTACCCCAAGGTATTTTATGTTGTTTGTGGCAATTGTAAAGGGTGATGTTTCTCTGATTTCTTTTTCAGCCCTTTTATCATCTGTATATAGTAGGGCTACTGATTTTCTTGAGTTGATCTTGTAGCCTGCCACTTTGCTGAAGGTGTTAATCAGCTGTAAGAGTTCCCTGGTAGAGTTCTTTGGGTCATTGATGTAAACTATCATATCGTCTGCAAACAGTGAAAGTTTGACCTCTTCCTTCCCAATTTGTATCCCTTTGATCACCCTTTGTTGTCGTATGGCAATAGCTAGAACTTCAAGTACCATGTTGAAAAGGTATGGAGAGAGTGGACAGCCTTGTTTTGTTCCTGATTTTAGAGGAATTGCGTTGAGTTTCTGTCCATTTAGTTTGATGTTGGCTGTTGGTTTACTGTATATAGCTTTTATTATGTTTAAGTATGTCCCTGTTATCCCAGATCTCTCCAAGACCTTTATCATGAAGTGGTGTTGGATTTTGTCAAAGGCTTTTTCAGCATCTAGTGAGATGATCATGTGATTTTTGTTTTTCAGCTTGTTTATATGGTGGATTACGTTGATGGATTTTCGTATGTTGAACCATCCCTGCATCCCTGGGATGAAACCTACTTGATCGTGGTGAATGATTGTTTTGATGTGTTCTTGGATCCGATTTGCCAGTATTTTATTGAGTATTTTTGCATCAATGTTCATGAGGGATATTGGTCTGAAGTTCTCTTTCTTAGTTGTATCTTTGTGTGGCTTGGGGATCAAGGTTATTGAAGCCTCATAGAAAGAGTTTGGCAAAGACCCTTCTGCTTCTATTGTGTGGAACACTTTGAGAAGAATTGGTATAAGCTGTTCTTTGAATTTCTGGTAGAATTCTGCACTGAGGCCATCTGGACCTGGGCTTTTTTTGGTTGGGAGACTTTTGATGACAGCTTCTATTTCCATAGGCGTTATAGGTCTATTTAAATTGCTTATCTGTTCTTGATTTAGTTTTGGTAATTGATAGCTGTCCAGGAAGTCATCCATTTCCTTTAAATTTTCGAATTTTGTGGAGTACAGGTTTTCAAAGTATGACCTAATGATTCTCTGGATTTCCTCAGAGTCTGTTGTTATGTCCCCCTTTTCATTTCTAATTTTGTTAATTTGCGTGTTCACTCTCTGCTGTTTGGTAAGTTTGGACAAAGGTTTGTCTATCTTGTTGATTTTCTCAAAGAACCAACTCTTCGTTGCATTGATTCTTTGTATTGTTTTCCTGGTTTCTACTTTATTGATTTCAGCCCTCAATTTGATTATTTCCTGGCGTCTACTCCTCCTGGGGAGTGTGCTTCTTTGTGTTCTAGAGCTTTCAGCTGTGATGTTAATTCTCTGGTATAACTGTTCTCCTGTTTCTTCATGTGAGCACTTAGCGCTATGAACTTCCCCCGTAGCACTGCTTTCAAAGTATCCCATAGGTTTGGGTATGTTGTGTCTTCATTCTCATTGAATTCGAGGAAGTCTTTAATTTCTTTTATTTCCTCTTTGACCCAGGGATGGTGCAGTTGAGCATTATTCAATTTCCATGAGTTTGTAGATTTTCTGCAATTTGTGTTGTTGTTGAATTCTAATTTTAAAGCATGGTGGTCTGATAAGATGCATGGAGTTATTCCAATTTTTTTGTAGCTGCTGAGGTTTGATATGTTGCCAAGTATGTGGTCGATTTTTGAGAAGGTTCCATGTGGTGGTGAGAAGAAGGTATATTCTTTTTTATGTGGATGAAATGTTCTATAGATATCTGTTAATCCCAGTTGGCTCATTACTTCTATTAGACCTTTTGCTTCTTTGTTGAGTTTCTGTTTGGAATTCCTGTCTAGTGGTGAGAGTGGTGTGTTGAAATCTCCCACTATAACTGTGTGGGGCTTTAGATGAGGTTTAAGTTCTAATAATGTTTCTTTAACAAATGTGGATGCCTTTGTATTTGGGGCATAGATGTTCAGGATAGACTCTTCATCTTGGTGGGTTTCACCTGTGATGAGTATGTAATGACCTCCTTCATCTCTTTTGATTGATTTTATTTTAAAGTCTAGTTTGTTAGATATTAGGATTGCTACCCCTGTTTGTTTCTTGGGTCCATTTGATTGAAAAATTTTTTCCCAACCTTTAACTCTCAGGTAATGCCTGTCTTTAAGGGTGAGGTGTGTTTCTTGTATGCAGCAGAAGGAAGGGTTCTGTCTTCGAATCCAATCTGCTAGTCTGTGTCTTTTTATGGGTGAGTTAAGGCCATTAATATTGAGGGATATTAATGACCAATGATTGCTCATCCTTCTTCGATTTGCGATGGTTGTTGTTGGTGGAATTATGTGTGGAATTTCACCCCTTTGTTCTTTTGGCTGTTGGTAGAGAGGGTTTCTCTAATGCTTATGTTTTTCTGGTTGTAGTTAGCTTCCTTGGGTTGGAGTTTTCCTTCCAAAATTTTCTGTAGGGCTGGGTTAGTGGACACATATTGCTTGAATCTAGTTTTGTCATGGAATATCTTGTTTTCTCCATCTATAGTGATTGAGAGCTTTGCTGGGTATAGTAGTCTGGGCTGGCATCCATGTTCTCTTAGTGTAGGTAGAATATCTATCCAGGACCTTCTGGCTTTCAGTGTTTCCATGCAGAAATCAGGTGTAATTCTGATAGGCCTGCCTTTATATGTTACTTGACCTTTTTCCTTAGCTGCTCTTAATATTCTTTCTTTATTCTGTATGTTTGGGGTCTTGATTATTATGTGGCGAGGGGATTTTTTTGTGGTCCACTCTATTTGGTGTTCTGTAGGCTTCTTGTACCTTCATTGGCTTGTCTTTCTTAAGGTTGGGAAAGTTTTCTTCTATGATTTTGTTGAATATGCCTTCTGCCCCTTTGAGGTGGATTTCTTCTCCTTCTTCTATACCTATTATTCTTAGGTTTGGTCTTTTCATGGTGTCCCATATTTCCTGGATGTTTTGTGTTAAGGATTTGTTGGATTTAAGGTTTTCTTTTGTTGATAAATCCATTTCTCCTAGCGTATCTTCAACACTTGAGATTCTCTCTTCCATCTCTTCTATTCTGTTGGTAATGCTTGTATTGGTAGTGCCTGACTGTTTGTCCAGCTTTTCTATTTTCTGCCTTTCTTCAGATTGTGTTTTTTAATGACTCTATTTCAGTTTTCAACCCTTGCAGTGTTTGCATTGCTTCTTGCAATTTTCTGTTTATCTGTTCGTCCATTTGTTGCCTTTTATGAATTTTTTGGTTTGGTCTTTCTTCCATTTCTTGCATTTTTTGGTTTGCTTTTTGTTCCATTTCTCGCATTTTGTGCTTTGTTCCTTCTTCCATTTCCTGCCTTTTTTGGTTTGTTTCTTCTTCCATTTTTTTCATTTTTTGCTTTGTTTTTTCTACCATTTCTTGCATTTTTTGCTTTGTTTCTTCTTCCCTTTCCTGCCTTTTTTGGTATGATTCTTCTTCCAATTCTTGCATTTTTTGCTTTGTTTTTTCTTCCATTTCTTGCATTTTTTGCTTCATTTCTTCTTCCATTTCCTGCCTTTTTTGGTTTGTTTTTTCTTCCAATTCTTGCATTTTTTGGTTGTTTTTTTCTTCCATTTCTTGCATTTTTTGGTTTGTTTTTTCTTCCATTTCTTTGAGGGATTTTCCAATATCCTCTTTTAGGGCCTCTATTGTTTTCATGAAAGTGCTTTTAAGGTCGTTCTCTTCTGCTTTGTCCGCATTGGAATGTTGGGGTCTTGCTGGTGTGGAGTCTCTAGAATCTGGCGGTGTCATATTTGTTTTTCTGTTGCTGACTGTGTTTTTGTATTGTCTCTTTCCCATCTCTTCTTCTAGTGGGTGCAGAAAGAGCCCCTTACTGGTCTGGGGAACAGAGTTCCCTTTTGGTGGGTACTAGCAAGTCCAATAATCTGGTGGTTCTTCTATTCCTTTTCCGAATGCTGGTTCCGTGGGTGGAGAAGAAGAACAGGAATCTGGGGCGCTTATCCTCTTACCTGGTCCCCTGGACCCTCTGCTGGGTCCTGTTGTACTTGATCCAGAACAGCTACTCCCCTGGTCTCCCTGGGTCCTCTGGTTTCCTGGTCTCGTTGGTGGGAGAGAAGACCTGGAGTCTGGGGTGCTTGGCTCCCGCCGGGATTGGGAGCTCTGTGCAGGTCCCAGGCGATCTGCAGGCACTGGAGCACAGGCCGGGAAGCCGGCCTGTTTACCTGATGCTGCCCGATGAACTGCTGCTTCCCTGGACTCCCAGCCTCCTCTCCTTTCCTGGTCTCGTTGGTGGGAGCGAAGATCTGGAGTCTGGGGTGCTTGGCTCCCGCCGGGATTGGGAGCTCTGTGCAGGTCCCAGGCGATCTGCAGGCACTGGAGCACAGGCCGGGAAGCCGGCCTGTTTACCTGATGCTGCCCGATGAACTGCTCCAAAATTAAGTTTTAAGAAAAACAATTCTCATAGGTCTTGGACTCTTGAAGGAGGATATCTGGCCTGTTTGCCGTGAATCCTGATGGAGGAAGTCCTTCTGTGCATATGTTGTCTTATTGGTTGATTAAAGAAAGCAATGTTGGCTAACAGAGAAGCAAGGTAGGTGGGACTAGGAGTCGAGGAGGATTCTGGGAAACAGAGGCACAGTCAGTCATGATGTAGGACACCAGACGAGTAAGAGGTCTGGACCCTTTCTCCTGTAAAAGACCACATGGAAATACTCAGGTTAGCAGTTATGGGTTAATAATTAAGTCAGAGCTAGATGATCAGAAACCAAGAAAATGGCCAACAGTTTAATAATTAATATTATGTTTTGTGTGTTATTTGGGGGCTGAGATAGCTGTGGGACTCAGGCAGCTGTCGGGAAGATTACATGTTACAAAATCCAAGTCAACTTTTCTCTTTTATCTTTACATAAGCAAACCTTAAAGCACCTGTTTCTTTCCCATCACCATGGCATTACCTATATATTCACTCATGAGGCACAGGTGGTTGATTTTTGAGGGCACCTGGGCATGCTTGATCTTCTTTGTATCTCCATATCTGTGGAGAATGGCTGGTGGTCCTGTAACAACAGCTAATTGGTTGAATTAGGAGTCTTGAATGCATTATTGGGGATACATAGAGAGGAGATTGATAAACCAAGATGTAGTTAGTAGAAGCAGGAGAACTCAGACCAGCCTGAGGGGAAAGAAGGGAAAGAGATGGAGAGAGAGGGAAAGAGAAAGAGAGAGGAAACTCCTGTCTGGCCTTTCATAGGAACAGCAGGAAACACAATGGACCTTTTAAATGGTCTTTTGTACTTGTGTACAGACTAAGTAGTGACAATGGTTACATAGCAGCCATAGAACCCAAAGCTGACCAGGGTACAGCCTGAGTGCATTCTGCAAAGTGACAGAGAAGGCAAACAGCTATTTCTGAGACTCACTAGAGAAAAAACTGTTTCACTATTTCAGCCAAATTAAAGCAAGTTTTTATTAAAATGTTAAATACTGACCAATTTGTAATTTGGTCATAGGCACCCCTGGAAACTTTCTGGCTGAGTGGCTCACAGACAAGCGATGTTGAGGGCTTATATGGATAAAACTCATATGCCACCATATTTTCCCATGATTCAATGTTGTTACATTTAAAAACTGCAACTCATGTTCTCCTCACCCTTCCCTTTCTCCAGGCCCACTTCTCTTCTCCTTACCTCCTACACCACATGCTCCCAAATTACTTAGGAGATCTTGTCAATTTCCTCTTCCTGGGGGGATCCATGTACGTACCTATTGAAGAAGACCTTTATCAACCTAGGTACAGGGGAGAGGGGCCTTGGTTCTGCCTCAAGGTGACAGTCTTTGTTGACTCTCTATGGAAGACCCATCCATCTCTGAGTCATATGTGGGTGTGGGAGGACATTGGGGTGAGTTCAAGGAGGGGAAGGAGAGGGAACTGGGATTGGTGTGTAAAAAAAATAAAAGATTGTTTTAATAAAAAATAACTGTAACTCCCAGCATTCCGGGAAGTTCCCTAGTTGTTGGGAGGTAGAAATTACAAGTTAATTTCAGGTCTAACATATGTCTTGAGAATATGTTTATACTATGGTGTAAATGACAACTGAAGTGGTTGTTTAAACTCTGGAAATTTCCCATATATCTGGAATATACTTTCAAAAGTATTTCTACCTGATTTCTTGAAGATTTATTATGCTAAGAATATACATTTATTTCCAAGAGAAAAAAATATACTGTACAGCTAGTTCTACATGTTGCTAAGTTATTTGGTGACATATTTTACAAAGGTACAAATAAAAACATATTATTAAGTATTATAAAATTGTGGTTTTGCTTATATCTGTAGACATATGAAAATGTTATCATAAATGAATGTCAAATTCAGCACCATAGCAACTAAAACGAATATGTCAATGTGTGTATTGTTGGATAAAGCACTACTCACTTTGATTTTGTTGTAATAAGACCAATATCTTCCTTGTGTGTGCAACAATCTGAAAGACTGGTAAGGCACTCAATTACACTGTTGTTTTGGATCCAAAGTGAAAAATACATATTATTTCTTAAAGATAAGGTTTCTCTGTATATCAGTCCTGGCTGGAAGTCACTTTGTAGACTAGGCTGGTTTCAAACATACTAAGATCTGACTCTCCCCACTTAACTTACATTTGCTCTCTCTCTCTCTCTCTCTCTCTCTCTCTCTCTCTCTCTCTCTCTCTCTCTCTCTCGTCTCTTTCTGTTAGTGTTAGGGTGATGATTAGGGTTAGGTGTGGGGTTAGAGTTAGAGGTTAGCAGTTACAGTTAGTGTTAAGGTTCCATAATAATTATTTTACTGCCATAGTTACAATAAGAGATTTCCTTCTACATTTTCCCTTTTACTGAAAATAGATGTTTTTCATATAATTTATCCTGATTATGAGTGTCCCTCCCTCTAATCCTCTCTGTTCTTCTCCACCTTCCCAACAACAAGATTTACTACGTTCCTCTCTGTCATTAGGAAAAAAAGCAATCTCCTAAGGGGTAATTAAAATGAAATAAAATAAGATAAAATCACATCAGAATTGGACAAAACAAGCAAACATAAAGAAAAGAAATCAAGAGAAGGGACAATAAAGAGACCCACTCATTTTTATACTCATAATCCCATAAAACCACTAACTGGAAGTCATAATAACAAAGGACCTGGTGCAGACCCATGCAGGCCCTATGCATGTTGTGTCAGTATCGTTGAGTTCATATGAGCTCTGGTCACATGTTTGTTTGTTTATTTGTTTGTCTGGATTTTTTTGGTTTTGTGTAGATTTGGAAGCTGTTCAGGAACTTACTAACTATTGTAGATCTGTCTGGTCTTGAACTCACAGAAATCTGACTGCCTTTGCCTCCCAATTTCTAGGAATACAGGCTTTCACTACCACTGCCAACTTTCATCATGCACTTTTAAAGAGCCTTGTCTTTTTGGTGTCCTTCTCTTCCTCAGAGTTCTGTGTGTTCTGAAGGGAGAAATTTGATGGAGACATCACATTTTTGCCCCATTTGTATTTCTTACCTGATTTTCCTGATTATGACCAGTATATGGAAATGGAAGTATAAGTCAAATAAAGCCTTTCCTCCCAACTTGCTTGTTGGTCATGGTGTTTCAACACAGCAATAGAAACCCTAACTAAGAAACTACTCTTTAAAAAAAGAAAAAAATGTGGAGCTGGGAAGATGGTTTAGTCGTTAAGAGCACTGCGTTTTCTTCCAAAGGTACTGAGTTCAATTTCCATCACCCACCTGCCTGCTCAAAGCTATCTGTAACTCCAGGGGATCTGACACCCTCACTTAGACAAACATGAAGTTAAAACACTAATGAACATAAAATAAAAATAAGCAAATATGAAAAAATGCAGTGATAAGCTGATTTCTTATGACATTCTGCCATAAACATAGATCAGTGCCTTGTCCAACCATCTTCAGAGAAGCTTCTGACTACAGCAGATGGGAACAAATATAGACACACACAAGATATTAAACAGAGACTGAGAGACCTTGGGATACTGCGCCCTAAATGTCGTCAAGAAATTCATCCCATCAGAGCGCAGTCAAACACTTGGATGAGGAAGTGGAAAGAGCTGTAGTGTCAGAAGGGGTGGAGGACACTAAGAAAGCAAAGCTCGAGAGGGACCTGGAATTGACATGTGAAGCAACCTTGTTTCTAATTTAAATTTAAAAATGAAAAATATATATAAAAAAGAAAGCAAAGCTCTCTAAATCATCATGATCAAAGCTCATATAAACTCACAGAGACTGAGGCAGAAAGCACAGGGCTTGTATGACTCTGCACCAGTTCCTCTGCGTTAGTGTTTTAATGGGATTCCTGAGTGTGAGAATGAGGGAATCTCTTATTCTTGTTCCTTCTCTTGGGCTTTTTTTCTTCTGCTGGTTTGTGTTGTCCAAGTCATATTTGATAGTTTTTGTTTTTTATTGTATACTCTATTTTATTTTGCTCTATTTAAAAAGTATGAGTGAATGAGTGAATGAATGAATAAATCCTTGCCATTGAAGTAAAAATTAAAAATTGAACTCTTATTTATGCTTGCTGGGATAGGGAAAATGAGTTTTCACCAATGGAGTAACACTGGGGATATCAACTATTTCAGGGCAGGCCTCATGTTCAGGAGTAGTTAATCAACATATAATGGACTCTAGGTTTTTTGTTTATGCTTTTATTCAGGCATAGCTTTTTAAAATGTATTTCTTTTTTGGGTGATGTTTAATTGTTTGGGGTGGTGTTGCTGTATTGTTGTTTTGTATGTTTGTTTTTTAAGAAAGAACTAAAAGTATTGAAGGGAGGGTGAGATAGCCTAGAAGGACTTGTGATAGGGAAAGAATATGAACAAATACAATTATATTGCTTATATTTGCCTACCATTTCTCCTAATTCCTCCCAGATCTATCTGTAATTCCCCATTGCTTCCCTACTTCATGCCCTCTTCCTTCTTTTATAAATACCAAGTGTGCTTTGTGCTACTCACATAGGACTTAGTCCTAAACTGTGTCCCAGCTTTTCTTGCCAAGGCTTAGAGATCACTAAGGAAGAAGTGACCGATTGTAAAAGACATGGCTTAAAGAGCAAGTGAAACAATGTCATAAGAACCAATAAGCAATTGTGGTTACCTGCACAAGTCCTCAACAAGGTCAATTCATTCAATATGACAGCAGGGAAAGAGAGAAACTCATGAGGTCTTCTCTACTCTCGCTGCCAGCTAAGAAGCTATTAGGAGATAGAGTAACATTCAGTACTCTTAAAGGGTATAGTCCCTGGTAGGTCTCCATGCTCTGGTAAATTCCTGTTTTGAAAACAAAACAATTGTATTTATTCATGAAAAATGCTTCAAAATCATTAATCAGAATGCTGTATCAGATTCAGGATGTGAAAATAAGCAATCAAGCACACATATGGCATCCCAGGAGACCATAGCTGAACTTGCAAGGATCATTTGAACTTTGAGAAAAAATGATGTTAATTTGATGTTTTCCCACTAGAATCTCGAAATATGTTGTAAGTTACTTTGATGGTTTTGTGTTTATTATCATTGTATTATTATTATTATTATTATTGTTTACTTTAATGCATGTAAGTATCGATTTTAGAGAAAATTCTGTAGGCAACTGAGAAGAATTTACTTTCTGTATCTGCCTGATGGAATATTTGGAAATATTGCTTACATTTTTAAAAGTCTGATATATATTTCACTCTGACATTTCATTTTGAATTGTTTAGTTTGGAACACCTACCACAAGATAAGAATAACAGATTTTCTCATTATTATCATCATATCAAGTGTCACTCTGTTGGACAAATCTGATTTTCCTCTTCCCAGCAACTAACATTTGAAAATAGCTTCTTTGTATTAGGGGTAAGATAGCATACCCTTTCCTACTGATTTCCTTTTGTACCCATGTCTGTGATTTGGAGAAGGGTTGTTAGCGTCTTTATTTATACAAGTAGAATCCGTGTCCTTTCTGCCTATATGGAAATTCTACCTTCTACAGTCTCCTAGTCTAACATCTACCAGAGGCAAGTTTCAATTTTCTTGCTGAAATCTGGGATATGTCGTTTAAACATGCTTAGCTTTCTGCAATGGAGGGCTAAGGGAGAGGTGTAAAAAAAATCTGTCTGTCTCTGGTTGTCTTTTAACTGGATGTTCTTTTCTTGGATGTGGCCTGTGGTGAGACTACTCCAAGATCATGATCATCATAACTGTTAGTTACCATGCAGTTCACTCAGACAGTGAATGAGGAAATCCCTTCTGAGAATATTGATTCTGGGGTCTACAAGGGAATATAATCTTTAAGATCCTTCAACATACCTTGGTCTCTACAGCCAGCTTTCCTTGCCATGCAGTGTATCAACTACCATTTAAAACTCCACAGCCCAAAAAGACCTCTCTCCAGATCTTTGCTGTTTCAGCACCAGTGTTAACAATAAGATAAAACCCCCTTGACAGCTGCCAGTGTCCCTGCCATGGACTGAACATCATGGAGGTACTGACTATAATGGGAAGACATCCATTGCTATTTTTTTATTACATTTTAAGATTTATTTTACATACTAACCACAATTTCCCCTCCATCCTCTCCACCTGTACCTTCCCCCACATCCCTTATATTCCATATCCACACGGCTTCCATCTACATTTACAAAGGGGCAAGCCAACCATGGGAGTCAAAAAAGCATGGCATATCAAGTTGAAGCAGGACCAAACTGCTCCCCTGCATCAAGGTTGGGCCAGGCAACCCAGTATGTGGAATGGTTTTCCCATGGCCAGCTCAAGTGCCAGGGACATATCTAGATCCCACTGCCAGGAGCCCCACAAACAGACCATGCTGTGCTGCAGAAAATATCATATTGAGACTTAGGTTTTCATTGGTTCTTATAATAAATAGAATCTATATTCTTATAACTTTTATCTCGAAACAGATAACAAAGAGGTAGGATCTAATCTACTGGGAAGTAGTCTGAAACGTCTTTCCAAAACAATGACTAAAATATTCAAATTATATTATTAAAATAGATATACACATATACACACATACACTCAATTCTCTCAGTCACTCTCTCTTTCTCTCTCTCTCTCTCTCTCTCTGTGTGTGTGTGTGTGTGTGTGTGTGTGTAACCTATTTGTGGCTGTTATATAATGTACAGTCATGCACACACACAATAAAACAGTAAAAGAGAAATATTCAATAATGTCTACAGTTAAAGCATAATTTATAGGTTCAGCACATGAAAAATGATTAACTGATTCTTAGAAACTACTACCATAGCTTTAATGGAAAAGGGAGACAGTAAGAACAGCATGGAGTTATTAAACAGAAGGTCAAGGGCATGAAGGGTACTGCTATAAATGAGTTAATAAATTTAACCTGGAGTTAATATCTTTAAAAATTCTCTCATTCACACTGTACTTTCTTCTTATTATTTTTTTCCTTTTGTGAGTCTATTAAATCTGAGAGCATGTGAAGATCTTTGGGGGAATGGCATTTTTGCCAATATTTGCATGTTCATGTAACATCACAAATAGAAAGTAATAGTTAATATTATACTGGGAAGGCTAAACATTCCAATAGGTGAGCAGGGATTAGCTGCCTTCCGATTATAAACATGGCTCGTAGAGTATAATCCCCAGGAGCGCTTTGCTTCTGTGTTTTTAATGACCCTTAATAGCTTAAGTCTGCACAGAGCACACATGAATGTATTTATATTTGTATTGATATATATTTCATGTATCAATTTCTATTCCCTAGCTGAAATTTATGTGGTGAATTACTATGCAACTCTTTTGTCTAAAATGTAATTATCTAATTATGTGTTCAGGGGTATGACATAGCTAGACTCATAGAGCACCAATTCACAGGCATTTAATTTTTGTTTTTAATAAGAGACTATGAGAAAAGGGATCTTTTTCTTCTGGCTGGGGATGCAGTACTCATGCTTAAGAGGTACTTTCAGAGTTGGAATTTTCTTTGCCAGCTCTGCTGGGCATGTCATTAAATGGTTGTAGCACTACAGAGCAGTTTTGTCCTCAGACATGATCCTTAAGGAAATCCTGTTTTTAAATCACAGGTTAAGAAGTCATGTAATGTTTTCGTAAAGTAACTATGCAACATCAAATAGTGCCAACACATACAGTCTCCATTTTCATTATGGATGATAAAGCCTTCACAAGGTATAGTTTCTTAGACTCACTGATTTCAAACTAGCACAGGCTAGCTGTAGTTTACCCAAATAATTTGGCTGAGTTAAAGATGCTATGGAAGTTTAGAAGGATTGTCCAGTGATCATCAAAAGAAGCCTATGTGGAAATGTGTGAGATCTTCCTGTGCACAGACTTTGGACATTTTTAAATGCAAAGTTATTAGTTCTAAATATATGTTTAAATCTCCCTGGTAAGGTTGGCCCTGTTAAAACTGTCTTGGACTTCTAGTAGATGTACAAGAATATGGTTTAAAAGTTGATCTACCCAATACTATGTCTCATACATTAATAATTTTCCACATATATTACTTCATTTCCTAATACAGTAAACAGCTCATAGCTTAATTTGATCGACAGATGCCTTGGGCACTTCTTAGTGCTCCGGTAGTATAGTGTACTCAGCTAAACTTTCTTGGTTCCGGAAATGGTTTCAACAACAACAATTATAGAAATATTAATTATGGAGTTAATTTAGAAGGAAGAGCCAAATATGAGGACAATAAATTATGGGGATTTCTCTTCTAAGTAACAGGTTTAGCATTTTCTCAAAGTACTGAGATCATTTGATTGAACATCTGCTTTCCAGCTGTGCATATTGACATATTACCAAGTTTGTATTCCATTATATTCTAAATATATCCTAGGTTTGTAGGAGTTTAAGTACCTGCTTTTTTTGACAATGCCTTGATTGTGAAAGATATAAAAATGTCAAAAATTCTATAGGCTAAATTATGCACAGAGTATTATATTTCCTTTGACTCAAAAAACATGCCTCTGGACAATTAAACTGTTCTCCACTCACACCTTGTTCCAGATGGGATCAGAGAATTAAAAGGAAACAAGTTCTCATAATTTACTTATTTCTGGAATTCTTACAGTTCCTGATTTTAAATTAGTTTGTCAGTAAATTATGCTATCAATAGAAAAGTTATTTTGTACTTGTTCAAACTTCTGAAAGTTGGCTCTTAGGTACTCAATTTAGTTTATTTCTTCTTTTGTAATAATTCATGTGTTTAATAATTACTTTCAGAAAAAATATCCCATTAGATGGAGATTAAGTTATTTTAAGATTGTTTTAGAGATTTTAGTTTAAAGTAGCATACTGAAGCAATCTGTAGAGAAAGTAAGGCGTGCTGACCTAAACACATGTAACCCAGAATCTTGTTAATGTGGCAATATGGAATGTATTCTACCATTTTAACTACAATAAAAAATCCCAAATAAGATACTATTTCCTTCAATCAGCCCCTACCGTTGCTGTCACCATAGCAACTAAATAGCTCAAAGTTGCAAGCTAAACAAGGGACCAAATATGATGAGCTTATGAGCTATTGCATTTTCAGTGTTCATAAGCTACCAATTCAAAAGCGCTCTAGTCATACCCACAAAGGAAAATCTTTTATTCTCTATTTCCCTAACCAAAACTATGGCTAATAAAAGCACTCCACCATGTTCTAGGCTTTGTGGATTAAATTGCTTAGGAAGTGGATGATGTAACCTGAAGGGACCATGTACTCATCATTGTCCCAGGACTCACTTCATGTGGCAATCTGCCAGCTTGCAAGGTAATATATAATAGGAGATGAGATTTACTGATTGATTGGTTTAATTTCATTAAATGACACTAAAGAAATGTGGCTTGCTTTCTCCCCCCCTTAACAACATATGTAATTTGGAGGATATCATATACCAGATTTTTCTGTAGGACAGAGTAAGACTGCTCAGGAAAATGAGATCTATAAATAATAAACACTGAGCTTCTTTAGCTTTTCAATTTCCTTAAAGAACACTTCGATTCATGAGATGATTCCAAAATACCTGAGAAATTATTGTACTTCAGTAAGAAATATATTCCTGTTTACCAATATTCTTTAGATAAAAATGAGAATCAATGATAGGAATAAAATGAATAGCATTGACTTCTACGTCACTATAAATTTCCTTATTGTAGAGATGAACATGTGTGTTCATCTGTGAATAAGTCTCTTTCCAAATTTAGGAAGACAAAGATCTCAGATTTGAGAGCAAGCACTCTTAACTCCATACCCCACTATCAAGCATTAAATACTATTTAAAACTTTTAAAATAATTTTTGCCAAGAGTCTCAATAATATTGCTAAAATGAAATTAATGACAAATTCTTATAGCCCTTCTTCATTGTGATTTGGATGCTCCATTTTGTCTACTCTAACTGGCTTCTTTATGTCAAGCCTATCTAACCAAAGCACTGTAAATTTACATTAATTTGTTCACTTTCCATAAGCTACATTTTAAATGGCAGCCTTTGAATGTTAATAGATTATATTTTCTCCACTGTGCTTTCAGTGATAACATGTGCTACCAAACATTGTACTTAGCTCTTCCAAGACAGCTGAAGTTTCTGTTCCTGCAGGAGACGAGATTGCTGGACAGAGGGAACCCAGGCATCTTTTTTTTTTTTTTTTTTTTTTTTTTAATCATTTTTTATTTTAATTTTAAATAGCTTGTTTCACATGTCAATCCCAGTTCCCTCTCCCTCCCCTCCTCCCGCACTCCCCTTCCACCCTCCCTCCCACCCTATTGCCAAATCCCTCCACATAGGGGATGTCTAGAGTCTATCATTTCACATCTTAACTAGAAGGGGTTCTCAAGAAGACACGTCAGAGATGAAAAGAACACATGCTTGAGAAAAATCTTCTCATAGATGGGAGAGAAACAAATTGACCAACATCAGTTCTGGATCTGTTCACAATGGCAAGAAAAAAAGCAATATTGCAGAGTCATGGAAACAAGGGGTATCTCCACTGGGCATGTAAGAGGTACACCTTTATGACTATCTGAGGCTAAGCTGGGTCAGAATCACAGCAGACTATAAGAAAACAAAAGGCTTCCTTTATAGAGACAAATCATAAAAATAAAATGAAGATTCAATCATCAGTTAAAGGTTTGTTACCATGGAATTAAATTCTTCTCTGAAAAAGTTATCCAAAAAATCTAAACAACTCATAGACCATAATCACTAATTGTTTTTTCTCTTAAGCATCAACGAAAATGCTACTAAAAATAATAGACTAGATTAAAAATGTGTATATTTTTCCCTAAAAAGTGTTCATTTTTTCCCTGATAGCAATTTTTGGGACTGGGCTTCTATGCTAAGTCAGTAAATATAACATTAAGTTGGCAGAGGAGACAGCAACTCTAAGATCAACATCAAAACCTGGCAAGCAGATGGGAAATGAGAAGACACATGCCTATAACTTCACCTTCAAAGACTGCAAATGAAGCATTAAGTGAACACAGTTAGTTCTTATAACTCAAACACAACTTTCCTAATTATGTGCTAAAATATTTAGTGTGTCCAGAATTGCTATTGGAGTCAGAATGGAGAAAGGAGATAGAAACAAAAAGAGAAAGAATGACTTATTTTGTATATGAGAGTTTTGTAGCTTTTCATTTGTTTTGAAAAGATCTCATGTGCTCAGACGGCTTGACATTTACCATGTATTTGAGGATGACCTGGACCTCCTGCTCCTTTTTCCTGCCCCTCTGGAGTACTAATTTAGCCTATCACATTCAGTTTATTCAGTGGTAGGGATAGAACTAAACTCTTTATGCATACTAGGCAAGTGCTTTGTCAAAGGAAATGCATCCCCAGATCTCAGTTAAATTTTGAATAGTGATGAAGAAATTGCCCTTCATAGGCTGGGTATGTGGTAAGATATTCTGCAGAAAGTTGAGTGTGGAGCTACCAAGCATACTCTTAGGGAAGCTTGCCTGTACATAGAAGTTCTTGAATCAGAGAAGAGGGATGTGCAGACTTTGGTAGGCAACAGATCATGAGAAAGCTTGGTGTTTGAATTTATCCTAAAGCCACATGGGGAGGGAACAAAGGAGTTTAAAGCAATCAAAAACAGCTATTTAGGGTTTTGACAAAAGTGTTGGGAAGGAAGAGGTCAAACTTTCACTGTTTGCAGACGATATGATAGTTTACATCAATGACCCAAAGAACTCTACCAGGGAACTCTTACAGCTGATTAACACCTTCAGCAAAGTGGCAGGCTACAAGATCAACTCAAGAAAATCAGTAGCCCTACTATATACAGATGATAAAAGGGCTGAAAGAGAAATCAGAGAAACATCAGCCTTTACAATTGCCACAAACAGCATAAAATACCTTGGGGTAACGCTAACCAAACAAGTGAAAGACCTGTATCGTAAGAACTTTGAATCTTTAAAGAAAGAAATTAAAGAAGCCCTCAGAAAATGGAAAGATCTCCCATGCTCTTGGATAGGTAGGATCAATGTAGTAAAAATGGCAATCCTGCCAAAAGCAATCTACAGATTCAATGCAATCCCCATTAAAATCCCAGCACAGTTCTTCACAGACCTTGAAAGAACAATAATCAATTTTGTATGGAAAAACAAAAGACCCAGGATAGCCAAAACAACCCTGTTCAACAAGGCAACGTCTGGAGGCATCACCATCCCTGACCTCAAGCTCTATTATAGAGCTATAGTCCTGAAAACAGCTTGGTATTGGCACAAAAATAGAAAGGTAGACCAATGGAATCGAATTGAAAACCTGGGTATTAACCCACACACGTACGAACATCTGATCTTTGACAAAGAAGCTAAAAATATACAATGGAATAAAGAAAGCATCTTCAACAAATGGTGCTGGCATAATTGGAGACTGGCATGTAGAAGAATGCAGATCGATCCATGTCTATCGCCATGCACAAAACTTAAGTCCAAATGGATCACAGACCTCAACATAAATCCAGCCACACTGAACCTCTTAGAAGAGAAAGTGGGTGGTACCCTTGAACGAATTGGTACAGGAGACAGCTTCCTGAACATAACACCAGTAGCACAGGCAGTAAGATCAACAATTAATAAATGGGACCTACTGAAACTGAGAAGCTTCTGTAAGGCAAAGGACACAGTCAGCAAGACAAAAAGGCAGCCCACAGAATGGGAAAAAATATTCACTAATCCCACATCTGACAGAGGGTTGATCTCCAAAATTTACAAAGAACTCAAGAAGCAAGTCTCCAAAACACCAAAGGATCCAATTAAAAGGTGGGCTGCAGAACTAAATAGAGAGTTTTCAATAGAGGAGTCTAAAATGGCTGAGAGGCACTTGAGAAAGTGCTCAACATCCTTAGCCATCCGGGAAATGCAAATCAAAACAACTCTCAGATACCATCTCACCCCTGTCAGAATGGCTAAAATCAAAAACACCAATGACAATTTATGCTGGAGAGGATGTGGTGAAAGGGGGACACTCCTCCATTGCTGGTGGGAGTGCCAACTGGTTCAGCCACTTTGGAAATCAGTGTGGAGATTCCTCAGAAAAATGGGAATAAACCTACCACAAGACCCAGCAACTCCACTCTTAGGCATATATCCAAAAGATGCCCATTCATACAACAAAGAGGTCTGTTCCACTATGTTCATAGCAGCTTTATTTGTAATTGCCAGAACGTGGAAGCAACCTAGATGTCCCTCACCTGAAGAGTGGATAGAGAAAATGTGGTACATCTACACAATGGAGTACTATTCAGCAGAAAAAAATAATGGAATCATGAGATTCGCAGGCAAATGGATGACACTAGAAGAAACCATCCTGAGTGAGGTAACCCAGTCACAAAAAGAGAAACATGGCATGTACTCTCTCATATATGGATTTTAGACATAGATCTGGGGAGTGCCAGCCTACAATCCTATGGCCAGAGAGTCTGGGAAACAGAAACTTTATTTAGTGGCTGATCGAAGAAGAGGCAGACTCCCTTGGTTAAGTACTGAGCTGAACTCAAGAAAGCCAGTAACAGAGAGGGAGGACTGATGATCAAAGGGATTAAGACTGGGCTGGTTTAACCCCCAGAAACAGCTGACCAGACAAAGGTCAACTCTTGAATCCCAGGCATTAGCCTGGGAAGCCAGCATGGGACTGATCAAGACCCCCTGAATCTGGGTGTCAGTGAAGAGGCCTAGGTAATCTATTGAGCCTTGGGCAGCAGATCAGTACCCATCCCAAGTATACACACGGACTTTCGACTCCAATAGAACAATGTGAGGTGCACTCTCACCCAGAACTCTTGGGAAAGGGTCTAGGCCCTGCCCTATATGAAATGACACACTATGGACACCCCCATGGAGGGCCTCACCCTCCCTGGAGAAATGAGAGGATAACGGGGGGGGGAGGGCACGGGAGGAAGGGAGGGAATGGGAGAGGGACCTGGAACTGACTTGTGAAGCAACCTTGATTCTTATCTAAATTTAAACTTGAAAATAAAATTTAAAAAAAAGTTTTAATTTTATATTTATTTTTATCAAGTAGAATATAGAAAGTATCAGAAGCTAAGGAATCCTGGGGACAAGTAGGGCATTCACAATAATTTAGATGAGAAGTGGTGAAGCTGATAGCAGATACTGGCCATCAACAGGAATGGACACATTGAATCAGGGTGAGAAATATGACTGGCTGGAGGTGGTGTTGGGTAGGTTTTCTCTGACATTGAAATATTCCATCCTGCAGGAAGTTCTTTCAGAGGGAAGGGTAAAAATCCCAATATAACTTCAGGATGTCCTGAAATACACCAGAATCTCTGCATCTCACTCTTACTCGTAAACCTTGCCTCTACAAACAGACTAGGCAATAAAAGCTGGGAGTCTTTCCCAGATGAAATAAAACTAAGCTGCAAAGAAGACTCTGAGACCATGTAAGGTTCCTTGGGTGTAGCAGAAACTAGGTGAGCTGCCTGGAAAAGAAACTGAGGCACCTGGAAGGAACACTCTCCAATAGATTGAGCTGTCTGCAGGCTATGCAGGGAACTCCAGCTTTCTACTTTTTTGTCAGCTGTCATCAATGCTGGGGTGGACTTTCTTGATGCAGTTTTCCTTGAGTCATTTCTGCTCCTGTAAGTAACCCTACCCCATACTCCTGCATCTAATTTCAATAAAGTTCATGGTTCACCAAGTTGGACTTTGGTGTTATTGTACTTTGTTGTGAGCTCTCTATTTGGGCCGAGAAGAATTTGTGACTTCCCATGAAAAGTTTTGTCTCTCCACCAGTGGTACCCATAAGAGAAAGAGAAAAGCAAATGCTTGGGCAGACCAGCAATATACATCTACATTCACCGTGGGATACAAGGATTTTCTAGATTCCCTGTTGCTAAGGATCAAGTGAGCAGTCCAGAAAACTAAGTGCAAATTCAGTAATTGGAAGTACCAATGACTCAATGCCTTCTATAGAATGACAATGTGATTGGGCAAGAGGATTTGTAGTTTCTTGTAATAAAAATGATAATAAGCATGGTGATATTTAGTCACTCTCTGTTTTCTGAGCCATTTGAAATATAAAGAAATAGAAAAACCTGAGCCTACATTCCGTGTTGAATAAAAATTATATACATTGTCAAGTGTCTCAGTCTCATGATTCTCCAAAAGCATGTACCATATTTTAAATATAGTTTTATATCTACTAGAGCACTCAAGCTATGGTACTGTCATTTACAATAGTAGATACAGAAGAAAGAGGATAAATATGACTGTAACTGTAATGACTTTTGAACTTAACAAATTCACTGAAAGCTGTGGACATAGCATAGTAGATCTTGTTTGTGCTTTTCTTCAGAACAAGAATCCGTGGCACATTCTTAGCTTGCTGGATTATTCTGGAGCTGAGGGTAGAATATTGGAAGCAGTACTCATTCTTATGGATGTTGCATGTCATAAAATGACCATGGAGTAAAAATTAAGTAAAAGCCCCTGATGAAAGATCAGTCAGTAACTTTAAGGGCCCACAAGACAGGAAGATGATGAGAATAGAAAGTGACCAGAAGAAAAGAAAAAGGATGGTGTATATCTGCTAAGGTACATCACACAGGCTAAACCTGTATCTACTGGAAAACCAAGATTTTATTTTTGAATGGGGAAATATTTGTAGAATTTAAACTAAAGAATAATAAAATTTGATTTATTTTAACTTGATCATTCTAGCTGATGCATATAGAATAATTTATAGAGTTGGAGAGTGAAAAAGATCATGGATGCAGCAAGAGAAGTTCTGCAAATATCCAGGCAAGATAAGAAGGCGTCCTGAAACTAATCAAGTGTTCAGTATGGAAGCAAACTATCAAGGTGTCATCTGAAGGAGAAATGCACAATTCAAAAATAGCCTGTGGTGATTTCATCTGACATGCGTTTGCTTGTCTTCTGGACCTGTTATTAGTAGTTCTTGCAAGTAACAGATTATATGCATGTACATACACCATACATATATGTATATATATATATATGTGTGTGTGTGTGTGTGTGTGTGTGTGTGTGTAGTAATTACAGGTCATCTCAAATGACTGTAGGGTTGAGAAACCTGACCTGGCATTGGCAAAAACCGGCAGAGAAAATAGTCTAGGCTTTCACACAAAGTTAAAAATCAAGAAAAGTGAAGGTTTCAGGCCAAGTCCACAGGTCAGGAATCATAATGCCTATGCCATGGCAGGTTGATCAGAGCTTTTGCCATCCTGATCTGTTTGTTTCTCTTCAAGTGTTCAATACTCTTGAAGTCATCAGATATAAGGTTGAATTTGTTCTCTAAAATTCATGCAGTGAAAATGGAAATCATTGATTCAACATTATTAGCAGATAAGGCCTGATAAATGATTAAGTCCTGTCAGGTAGTGGTGGTGGCGTGTCTCTTCTATAGAACTAATGTTCTCCTGCGAATTTATGAGTGGCTGCAGACGTGAGCCTGTTATGGTCCTCCTGTATCATCTGGCTCTTTGAATGTGTTTTATGGTATGACACACTAGAAGGACCTTGCCAGAAGCCAGCTGGACCTTAATATTGTGCTTCTCAAACCAGTGTACTGAGAGAAATCATTTTCTTATGAATTGCTTTCTGGTGTTATGTTAGAGCAAGTCCAAATTGACTAGAACAAAACAAATTTATATCAGTGATCAAACTCATTCAGAAGCACTGTCATAGGCACTTGAAGATAAACGTTTGGCTAAATATCTGGGTCAAATAGACAGAGAAAAATTACTATCACAGATTAATCCTTTGTCAGCTCATTAACCACATATGTCTTATTACACTGTACTGCAAAAAGATAACAATGCGGTTATAGGTCAGGTTTTTCCCCAGTGTGATTTCCTAATGTATTTAGAACTAAGTGCATTAAACTTTTCCCCAGAAGAGAAGGTCAAAAATCTTTGAGTGGTGATTTTTACATGATATACCATACTTGAAATTATGATCTTAATGGTACTGATAATTAAATGTATATACATTATATAAAGTGATTAGTAATTTGGAGGGGATAGTAAACAAAATTTCTTGCTATATGGCTACAAAAACATTTATATTAATTAAAAATATTCATTACAGTTATATAACTCATCAGCTGATCATACCTGATGCCTGTCTGTCTCTCTTTGGTTTCATTTATATATATATATACATATATATATATATATATATATATATACTATGTTTTTATTTTTAGATTTAAATTAGAAACAAAGTTGCTTCACATGTCAATTACAGGTCCCTCACCCTTTCCCTCCCCTCCACCCGTGCTCTCCCACCAAGCCCTCCAATATCCCTTCATTTCCCCGTGGAGGGTGAGGCCCTCCATGAGGGTGTCCATAGTTTGTCATTTCATCCAGGGCAGGGCCTAGATCCTCCCCCAAGAGTCCAGGGTGAGAGTGTATCTCTCATTACAAATGGAGCCTAAATTCCATTTGTAAACTGGGAAAATACTGATCTACGACCCAAGGCTCAATAGATTACCTAGGTCTCCTCACTGACACCCTCATTTAGGGGGTCTTGATAAGTCCCATGCTGGAATACCAGGCATCAGTCTGGGATTCAAGAGCTAACCCTTGTCAGGTCAGCTGTTTCTGGGGGTTAAACCAGCCCAGTCTTAATGCCTTTGGTCATCAGTCCTCGCTCTCTGTCACTGGATTTCTTGAGTTCAGATCAGTGCTTAGCCGTGGGAGTCTGTCTCTGCTTCCATCAGCCACTGAATAAAGGTTCTGTTTCCCAAACTCTCTGATCATGGGATTGTAGGCTGGCACTCCCCATATCTATGTCTAAAATCCATATATGAGAGAATACATGCCATGTTTCTCTTTATGTGACTGGGTTACCTCATTCAGGATGGTTTCTTCTAGTGCCATCCATTTACCTTCAAATTTCAGGATTCCATTGTTTTTTTCTGCTGAATAGTACTCCATTGTGTAAATGTACCACATTTTCTCTATCCACTCTTCAGTTGAGGGGCAACTAGGTTTCTTCCAAGTTCTGGTTATTACAAATAATGCTGCTATGAACATAGTGGTACAGACATCCTTGTATGAATGGGAATTTTTTGGGTATATGCCTAAGAGTGGAGTTGCTGGGTCTTGTGGTAGGTTTATTCCCATTTTCCTGAGGAACCTCCATACTGATTTCCAAAGTGGCTGAACAAGTTGGCACTCTCATCTGCAATGGAGGAGTGTTCCCCTTTCACTGGCATAAATTGTCATTGGTGTTTTTGATTTTAGCCATTCTGACAGGAGTGAGATGGTATCTCAGAGTTGTTTTGATTTGCATTTCCCAGATATCTAAGGATGTTCAACACTTTCTCAAGGGCCTCTCAGCCATTTTAGATTCCTCTATTGAAAATTCTCTATGTAGTTCTGTCTCCCACTTTTTAATTTGATCCTTTGGTGTTTTGGAGACTTGCTTCTTGAGTTCTTTGTAAATTTTTGAATCAGCCCTCTGTCATATCTTTTCCCAATATGGGGGCTGCCTTTTTGTCTTGCTGACTGTGTCCTTTGCCTTACAGAAGCTTCTCAGTTTCAGTAGGTCCCGTTTATTAATTGTTGATCTCACTGTCTGTGCTACTGGTGTTATGTTCAGGAAGCTGGCTCGAATTGAACCAATTCGTTCAAGGGTACCACCCACTTTCTCTTCTAAGAGGTTCAGTGTGGCTGGATTTATGTTGAGGTATTTGATCCATTTGAACTTAAGTTTTGTGCATGGCAATAGACATGGGTCTATCCACATTCTTCTACATGCCAGTATCCAGTTATGCCAGCACCATATTTTAAAGATGCTTTCTTCAGCAAATTCTACCAGCGTGCACCACCACATGGAGGGCCTCTCCCTCCCTGGAGAAATGATGGAATAATGGGGGGCTTGGGAGGAGGGCACGGGGGGGAGGGGAGGGAAAGGGAGAGGGACCTGGACCTGACTTGTGAAGCAACCTTGTTTCTTATCTAAATTTAAACTGAAAAAAAATTGTAGATTCGAAAAAAAGACGCTTTCTTTTTTCCAGTGTATATTTTTAGCTTCTTTGTCAAAGATCAGATGTTCATACATGTATGGGATAATATCAGGGTGTTCAATTCGATTCCATTGGTCTACCTGTCTATTTTTGTGCCAATACCAAACTGTTTTCAGGACTACAATTCTATAATAGAGCTTGAGGTCTGGGATGGTGATGCCCCCAGATGCTGGTTTGTTGAGTAAGGTTGTTTTGCCTATTCTGGGTCTTTTATTTTTCCATATAAAATTGATTATTGTTCTTTCAAGATCTGTGAAGAATTGTGATGTTATTTTAATGGGGATTGCATTGAATCTGTAGATTGCGTTTGGCAGGATTGCTATTTCTTGCTGGTATGATGACATATGTTTGTATTCTAACCCATTAGAAACCTAGGCAGTAGTTTTGTTGCTTTTTCTAGGTTAACCTAGAATACATTGTGAGTTCTAGATTAGTCATCCAGAACTGTAAAATTTCACTCTGTCATTTTATGAGAGAGAGAGGCAGACAGACAGAGACAGAGAGAAAGAGAGAGAGAGAGAGAGAGAGAGAGAGAGAGAGAGAGAGAAGCGAGCAACAACAGACTAACCCTACCCAATATTCCTTGTCTGTGTTCCATGACAGTTTTCTCCTAGAGTACAGTATAGCTAATGAATGCTCCCAAGGGCTCTCTGAATTTCCAGACATATGCTTTATACTTCTCATTCTCTTTGGTTGTTCAAGTTCAATCACCCCAGCAAGCATAGCAAAAGCCTTAGCTCCATGTTGAAGACATCTGAAATCACTACAGTTACTGCGGCTGGAGTTGTCCTTTTCTTTAGAAGAAGGATTCCATGCCAGCAGCACTGTAAATTTGATGGGACATTACTGTAAGGGCAAAAACATTTCCTATTTAGTTATCTACTGATAGTCATAATTTTAATGCTCCTACTTCTACCCCATAACTAGTCCTTTCTCTCTCTCTTCTCTCTCTCTCTCTCTCTCTCTCTCTCCCTCCCTCCCTCCCTCCCTCCCTTTGCCAACTATGAGTATGTTTTTCTGTAAATATGAACATTTCTTGCAGGATATTTGATCATACCATGAACCACAAGATTGTATTGATATAATAAAAACCTGAAGTCAGGAGGCAGAGCCAGTGGTTAGTTGACAGGAACTAGGTATAGAGAATAAAGACAAATCATGTAAACGGATACAAAAATGCACAGGAAGTAGTAGGGAGAAACCTTGCAAGAGGCAGTCACTTTTGGCTTTGCACAGAGAGAGGACATCCTCTTTCCTTGAAAATATAGCACCATAGGCTTTTAGATGCTGACTCTGCTTCTGTATCTGCTGTTCTGTTGGCATCAGCCTCTGCTTGATAATCTATTGACAGATGGAAGTGATATCCTGGTATGTTGTCTATTCCCTCTTCTATTTGTGCTTCATTTGAAAGAATACTTCTGAGGCAGTAAAATTTAGCTGGAATGTTCTGGTTCATTATCTCCTGCAATTGTCTTTTGCTTTATTTTGACTTTGTTGATTCAAATTGACATAGGACCCCAATTTTACTCAATCTGATTATTAAACAGTAAAGCTACAACTATGTACTTTTAAGGTCTTTTATTTTTCTTATAGGAACCTGCTATAATATCTCTAGTAAATAAGAATAGGTTGAGATTCAAGTTAATTCTGAACTACTTTGAAATTCAGCTACCTTTTAAATTGAATGTATATGACGAATAGCATTTTAATACTTGAACACTGTATTCACAGCCAACATGGGATTATTATCAATGTGTTATTATTTATCTATAGATAAATGGAGGCACAAGATTTTATCACATTTTGATGCTAGTAAATTACATCCTTTATACTTGGAGTCATTCCACAGTAGCATAAAAGAATGACAGAGAAATTCAAAGCCAGAACCAATTTGCAACTAGTATACTATAATAAAATATTTGGCAGAATTCTATTGAGTTCCTGTATTCATACATGAGTTTAGAGTTTTTGCAAAGGAATATCATGAAATAATTAGGTCATATGAATAAAAGAGATTGGAGCTTAATATAATTTTGTTGGACATTCTATTTCCATTTTTCACTGATGATACATCAGAAATTAGGGCCAAGGTTTTTTCAGAGAGATGATCATCCAAATATTACACATAAGGCCAGAAGTGTGTTCTGGTATATTATAATGACAGATACTATAAGGCATTTACATATTTTTCCAAAATAATAAATGATCTTAACTACATACATGTGCACATGAACAAATACAAGAATGTATTTTGATGGTAGTATCACATGCTGTTTCTTTTTCAACTTTTTTAGGGTTCAATAGTGTTCTGTAACACACAAAATCTAATTTTAGAATACCCATAATAGTGTGAAAAGTTGAAGCTTGAAAAAGGACCGCTGTAGATCATTAATAGAATTTCAAACCTGCATAGGTAAACTTATAGACCTAGAAAGATTCTGTGAGTTTTATTTGAACAGAAATGCCTTACTGTGGTATTCTAATCGTCTATAAAGCTATCTTAATGTACATAGTTACTGGGTGTAACTAAATATTTTTCTTTTTTGAAGCTTCCATAAGGTTTAAATGGTGCTTCTATTTATTTAAGTAGCTATTTCAGTCACTTTTGATTTTGAATGACATTTGCACTGGAATAACATAAAAGCAAAAAAGATTACATTGTCTGAATTAATAAAAGACCCTCATTTTACCACATAAAACATTTACAAATTGAAGACTTCAACGAGGAAATTATTTCCATCCATTTTTCTTCTAACAATTTCACTCATTTTATTTGCTTTCGTGTGTGTGTGTGTGTGTGTGTGTGTGTGTGTGTGTGTGTTTGTGTGTGTTTACATGGAGCTATCATGTGTGTGGAAGTCAGAGGACAGCATATATCTATTTCCTGTCACATCTATTCTATTTTAAAGAAAAATTCTCTCTATATAAATGTTTGTTATTGTCACCATTTCTTTGAGGAGTAATCATTCTTCTTCAGGCTTGTATAAAACATGAGATCCTGCATTATTATTTCTTTACTGTTTAACAAGGTCCACTTGACGCATATGCAATGTCTACCTCACTGAACCCCTCAGAGAAGCCTGAACATACACAACAGGTAAAGCTGTGGGGCTGGATATGTCTGAACACTGTTCCCTATGAAACTTCTTAAAACAACTGGGGAAAAATAAATCATAGTTTTATGTTATGAGATAAGTGTGATACTAAGTATTAGTAGTTAACTATTGAATAAAGTAATTTCTAACAAATTCTCTTATACTTGGAAGTTTAAAAAGATGCAATTTTCTCATAGAAGATACTTCTGTTAATCAAATCCATTTAAATAAAAAGCCTATTTAGAACTGTAGTGTTTTACAGTAATCTGAGGTTTGTTATGGCTTGTCAGTCCCAGAGTTTCAACGTCAAGCAAATTGATATTAGAATAACTTGTCAATAACAGAAAATAAAAGGTTTTTGTTTGTTAAAATTTATTTTCTGTAAAAGATACATGAAGTGATTGCTTTTTAACTTTAAAATAATTGCAATGTGTGGTATGTGACAGTCAAATTTCATGAAGACAACAGCAGTTTAAAGAGGAAATGAAAATGTCTTCTAAGTTTATGTGCATCCACTTTAGGGAAAAATTTTATCTACTGAGGAACCTGGAGTTGGCCCATTGATGGCTGTTCTCCATGCCTTGTTTAAACTCTTTATTTTAACTAATGAAAGTAGATTTTACCCTCTTCTTCATTTATTAGATTTGGTTACATGATACATATTTGGCTCATATTTGAAATATCACTTACCTTGGTCACATCCAAGACTAATTTTATCACAATTGTAAGGAAATTTACTAAGGACTTGATTTTATTTTGTTCTTCATGATCAATTCTCAACATGAAGTTGAGTATGTAAAAGGAGAAGGCCAAACATAATCATAACAGGTGCCAGCAGAAAGTTGGATTCTCAACAATATGATTAAGACATGAGTATACAATGCAGTGTTTGGAGATGTGCAAGAAGGGAATATCAAAGATGGCACAAGACAGCAGTGTTGAAAATTGGAAGGTGCCTCGTGCAAACAGCTGGAGATCCACCTGGAAGAAATGATGGAAAGGATATGCCAGGATCAAAGGAAAGGAGGACAGACAAGTCAGCAACAGGGCCTTGATGATATGAACTGACACCTCTTCTACTGGACACCAAAGACTACCCAAATTCATAGTTGAGAACATGAGTAAACTTCAATTGCTTGTCACATAAATGCTAATCATAGATTTTAAAAAGTTGAAGAGATTCAAACTGGAGAAATTATATTGGCATTAATATTCAAAGAGCAAATTGATGTTACAGTTACAAGGAGATAATCTCTTAGTCCACAGCCCCATCAATTTTTAAAAGCTATAATTATTATAAACAAGACAGAAAAGCCATGTGAAAATTACTATTGTAGATCCTGAATCATAATATCTGTGTTTAGTTGAGAAACTGTTCGTAATAGTTGATTTTGAAGTTCTTATAAATCTTTATGTCTTCCTATATAAGATATGTTTACAATAGCATCCATTTATTTCATGCATTTCTATGAAGTACATGGAAGTATTTTTATGACTGAAAAATGACACTAGTAATAGCCTGTACATATGTAAATGAAAGGTAAGTACTAAGGTTGTAAATCCCATCATCATTGATAAAACTGGGAAGGACATGCATGGGGTAAAATAAGTAACAAATTTCTTACATTAATATTTAATATAATAATGAGAAAAGAAAATGATTGATTCTTCTGTATATATTATCACTGATTTAAATGATGCATCCTTTTAAAGTTTTCTCACGTGTGCTACATAATGCAATGCCTATTTTGTTATTTTTTATACAGAAACCACTAATTTTCTTTCCAAGGGTAAATTGGCTTTTCTGAGTTGATGCAGATGTTCTTGATTGGGGATGGGGTGATAAAGTACCATCCAAGGAAACTGTCTGGGTTTGTGAAAACATATTCTGTGATCAATACATGAGTTTAAGGAGTGTGCGTTGTGTTAGCTCAAGAATTCTGAGCTGTAGAACACAGATGATATACACATCATGACTGAATGCTGGGACTTCTATGTATCTTAGCATGCTCTGAAGAGTTTCATAGAGCTTTTCTGAGATGAATCATTTACAGAGAGAATTTTATCAAAGATTCCAAGGTATTTGTGATATTTATAGCTAGAAGGCTGTCAACTTCTGGTACATCTTGGTGGTCTCAACCTTAAGCTTAGCTGATTCTTTTCATCCTAGATAAAACTTCAAATAACAGAGAAAGATAAGAAATAAGGGTGAGAATCTAGGACTTTATGGGAACAGTTGCCTTTAGTTACAGTTCATCTCAGGGGCTAGATGAAAATGTATGGAGATATTAATGATAAAATCTAAGATTAAAATAATCTAGGTTTAAAAAATCAGAAAATGTCTGCAAAATGTTCTAATGATATACTAGAATATTTAACTCATTTGCCTTTCCAGAAAGGTTGATTCAGTTAAATAATACAGCTTTTAAGTCACAAAATCCATAGGAACCCTAACTTTGCTAAAAGTAGCTGTATTATCATTATGGATGCATTTGTTATCTACAACATGGCTTATTAATGAGATAGGATTTGATGAGATGACTTTTAGTTTTGTTAAAAATAGTAAACAAAAAATTCCTAGCTCGGGTATTTGCTTATGAAAGTGTTTTAAATACATTTTCCTATTTCCATCTTGTTTTCAATCTCCATTTACTTCATTGAGGTTCCAAGCTCAAAAGTGATGAATGGGTCTTAGGGTTTGTCCTTGACTAAGTAGATATGATGGTGGTCTATCAGGTGTAAGCCAGAAATAAGGCCCTGATAGCAAATAAATCAAGTTAACATATTCTAAAACATGCAAATGGATAATATAAATGTTGCACATACACATTGTGGAATACTATGCAATTGTAAAGAAAAATGAAACTGTAAAATTTTCAGGTAAATGGCCATGGGAGAATGGGAGGGAGAGGAAACTGGTATTAATATGTAAAATGGGATTCCTTCCAATTTAAACAAAAATTCATGTTAAAATAATTTTTCAGGTAAATGGATGAAAGTTTAGGAGATTATATTGAGTATACCAGGCCATGAAAGAGAGTTATCTCATGTTTTTTCTAATTGGAAGCTTCTAGGTACAAATAATTTGATGTGAATACATAGCCTGTAGTAACTACAGAAACCACAAAAATAAAATAGAACAATTGCCAGGACAGTGAGACTGGGGATAAACAGAGAGAGGGGAACAAAGAGCATGTGCTCTGAATAGGAAAATGGGAAAAGGAGGACTCCTCACACAGAGGGACACAAGTAAAGAAGGTGAGAGGAAGGTATGGGAGAACAGCAGGAAATAAATAATCCAAGGGGGAAATAGTAAAAGGCAGGTTCCTTAGGGGTACCAAAGGAAGGTAAACACAGGAGGAGAGGTGAGGAAAATAGTATGAATGACCAAAAAAGAAAAAGCCACAAGTTTGAAAACACCTTTCTTATCTGGGCTAAAGGTATTTCCAATCCAACAACCAGATACTACCTAACAAATCTCCCAATCCCAGGCAGGAGAAATGCTTTTTTGAGCTGTTGGCCAGTGGTGTCTATGAGACACTAAAAACATATACCCTATTGCTGGAATTATAGACTTCTATGAAGAAAAATAAAACCATGAATTTAAATGTAAATGAATGGAACTTGAAAATTATACAAAAGACATAAAAAAGAAAAGAAAAGGACATGTCTACTTCTAGGTATGGTGGATGGGGAAGTTTATTGTAGATAAAAGGGTAGAAGCAGCGACAGTGACATCTGGGATAGTCCAATTTGCACATGGGCAGACTGAGCTGGAATGTGTGGGGAGGGTGAAGAGAGAGAAGGGAGAGAGGGGAAAGAGGTGCAGCAACCAGCAGGCCAAAGGTACAAAAGGGCTGATAACCAAAATGTCTGGATTATGTGGGGAAGATACTCTGGATGAAGGCATCCCAGCCGCTGGGTTGAAGGATTCAGGAAAGAAGGCAGGATATGGCAGTCATATCACCCTGTAATAGTTATGAACTATTGCTGGGAGAACCTGGAGGCCAAGTATGTTTTGATATGTTAAATAGGCACTATTTGACTTGAGTTTGAAATTTAACAATACTCAGAGAAAGAACATAGTTCCATAAAGATAAATATTGCATGTTCTTTCTCATGTCAATCCTAGCTTCAAAACTTTAGATTCATTTGTAGACTTTGGAGCACCCCAAGAGCCCAAGAAAGCCGGGAAGTGGTGGCGCACACCTTTAATCCCAGCACTCGGGAGTCAGAGGCAGGAAGATAGCTGTGAGTTCGAAGCCAGGCTGGACTGACAGCCTCCAAAACAATACAGAGAAACCCTGTCTTGTAAAAACCAAAAGAAAAAAAAAAGAACCCAAGAAACTAGAAAAGAATTGTGGGAAGGAAGAGATATCTTTAGAGACAGGGATAGTAGAAACTGGTAGGAAAGGGAAAAGGAGAACAAGGGGGCTCTAAGTAGGGTGGAGTTTTGGCTGGGAGTAGGGCAGAGGGCTTGTGATTGGCATAATCTAGGGTTTTTGAAAAGTGATATGAATACAAACTGTTTCATAACTTTCCTAAGATCACATCTATTGATGTATTTAATTGCACTTGTCCTCTAAATCATGGGTTATCAAACACAATGATGCCCCCTATCAGGGGTGGACTACCTCCCTCATGTTGTTGGTCAGCAAGGTTTCAGGAACCTCTAAAACAATGGTAGTTACCTCTTATTCAGTAATTTAGGTCACAGCACATGTAGAAATCCCAGATCTATGTGTATCATCCTTGCCAACTCATTTCCTTTTCTTCAATTAACTTTAACTGGAATGTAATTACATGACTTCTCCCCTTCTGTTCCTTCTTTATGCCCCTCCAAGATATCATCTCTTGATCTCCTACCATTTCCACTCTATCCATACTTTCAAGAATCAAAGCAAAATTTTTCTTCCTTAAAACAACAAAGAAACAGAAAGCAAAAAAAAATTCAACTTCATCCTTGATTCCATAGAATGTTTCAGGTGAGCTTGGACTACAAGAGACCTGAGTCTAAAATTTAAAAAGCCTCTTTTTAAAACTATGCATATTACATGTACAATACGGTAGTTACTACATACCTGGGAAATTATTCTTGCTTCAAATTAGAGGCATGCATGCATGTACTTTGTAAGATAGTTTCGTAGGCCAAATCAGCAATTCATTATCCTTTTATAACATTTATTGTCCCAGAGTGATTCAAGTGATTTTTTTATTTCTTGCTTATTATTACTAGGATAACTGTCAAATTGCTTACATAGTTACATTTTTGTGGGAAAGGGCCTCATGTAGGCTAGATTTTTCTTAAAATGATCCTCCCCCATGTGAGCTTCCCAGACACTGAAATGAGAGACATAGCTCACTGTACATGGCTAGTTTCAATACTTTCTAAATCAGTTTTACTTTTGAAATGAGTCGTATAAACCACAAACTCTGTAAGAATGCAAATACAGATTTGTTATATCTAAACTACTAAAATCCTAATAATTTATCATAGTTTTATATTTTGTGAATAATATGTTGTTGATTACACATATACAGATAATTCTTAACATCCAATTTCCATGAAATAGCTATTCTTACCAACAGAAACTTCTTCACATAATCTAGCAGCTTATTATTCAAACATGTATTAAGGAATTTTCATGTGCTGTGAACTCTCACAGGTTCAGAACCACAAGATTTCCACCCTACAACTTTCACCCTCTGTGAGACACTTATGGTTCAGGGTAAAAAATAAATGATAAAAGCATAGACATCCTGTGATCTTAAGTGAAATGCATCTGAGAAGGCATTAGTCTCTTCAGGGAAAATGCCAGGAAGTGTGGCACTGACCTTATTTTATCACGCTGATCACTGAAAGCATGATTCTTTTCAGATAGAGGCAACCCTAATTATAGAGGTTAGACAGTTTTCGTTCGCTTGTGTGAACATTTGTTGTTTTCCTTAGGGTTTTGTAAAGATAACAAATGATTTGTTGACAATAAACAAGCACACACCCCATGGTGAAAACTGTTTTACAGCCTCCTGAATGTATACCCACAGACAATGATCTACAAAGGGTACACAGTGGCTTCTGGTATCACTGTCTCTCCTCTCTCAATAAGGAACAGATAATAACCCTTAGTCATAGTGGCTTCCGGGATAAAAAGTCCCCTTCAGTTCATCTCCTCTGAACTCTGGTCCTTGCCATTATTCCTGGAACGTAGAAGAGTACTAAGACTGGACCTTGATAGGACTAAGATGCTGATTTGCTTTGATGCTCTCCTCCGGCTGCTATTAAAACACCACAGAAAACAAAATGAAAATGCTATGTATTCCTAAGAGTTAGAAAACTTTGACATGATTTCCTAGGTGTCATAATTACTATGACAGTTTTGCTGAGGTAAAATTAACTTATTATCAGATGCCCCAATGAAAAAACACAACTCAGGAATTTTTAAATTATTGGAGTTATGCAAATTATGTCCATAGTCTAATATAGGTCATTCCATCTCTCCTGAGTCTCTTTTAGCCTCTGCAATCTATTCCTCTTTTCCTTCTTCATCTCCAGTCCTAATCACTAATGATTGTTCATTTTATTGATTTTCTTATTCTATAAAATATGTAGATAGAGGCTCGAGAGATATAACCCTTTATTTCTGTGAATTGAAATTTTTCTTTATATTTTTAGATGATCATAGATGAACAGAAAGTTATAAAATTGTGTACAGTGAAGATTTAGTCACTTTTTATTCCTCACTCATGGTGACAGGTGTAGTACCACAATTAGATCCCTGCAGTGGAATGGAGTTTTTAATGTGGCCCTTTTTCTATTTTAGAGTGTTAGTTGAAACATATGTGTAACTGCATTACATGTACAAGCTTTGTCATCTCACAAAGCTTATATGTGGAGTAATGAAAAATGTTTTTTAAGACTATTGTATTCTCTACTGCATATTTGTGTTTTAAATTGATGCTAAATGCGAACATATGATGCCTTGTCCATTCAATTAAGAAACACCTTGCTACAAATCTCAGGTAGGAATGAATACCTTGATTTTGAATCATTTAGTCACAGCTTCCCTTGGAGCAAGTTGACACACGATTGTCTATTTCAATGCAATATGTAGCCAGACTGAGGAAAGTAAACCATAAAACCTGATAAATGTTGTGGTAACAGTCCTGCTAGCCAGCTTGTTCTCCTTACTGTAATGTAACATTTCAGTTCTCAAGGGAGGGACCCATGCCAATTGGCCACAATTGACAGCAAATAAAATTTTGTTGCTACTTGTGAAAAGAGAACTCACGATAAAGTCACAAGCATGAATCCTTCCATTCCAGTTTCATGGAAGGGGTGACTTTGTTAGCTCTTGGTAGGAAGAACTGGTAGGTGCTTTAGTATTATATTACATGTGCAAAATGTTTAATAGTTAATGAGAAACTTAATTTCAAATGTAAAAATATGTAGAAATAAAAATTAAAGAGGTGATTGGAATAGATTAACAATATAGTTGCAGAAGAAGGTTCTTGGTCATAGCATGAACCCAGCCTGCATTTTGTTTCTGCTCTAAATTGTCTCCATATTACCATGCAGTGGCACAGATCTGGTCAAATGTAGATAACCTGCTGTTTTCTGTAAATTGTTCCAGTTCAGGTATTCTGCTATACCCATTAAAATTCATTGACAACTTCCTAGTAGTCTCTAACATTTCCCTATTTAGAATATGCCTAGGTTAAATACTACTTCTTATGCTATTATTTTTGGACATTTTACTTTTATACTAATATATGAATAGTGTAATATATGAACAAAACCCAGACAACTTATCACTAATTCCTTGCTTTCTGTGGCCTCTGCATGTTCCTCTTTACTTTGTTTTGGGATAGAGCATGATAGAGCTATAGAGCTTATATATTAATACTAGGTGTATGCCTACACATGCATCACCCTCATACACACACATACAATTTTAGCCTGCACTATGCAGAATTGGAGGAAGTCCTTCTTACCCCATCTTGTTTTCTCCCTTGTTTTTATTTGTTTCATGTGTTTGTATTTTATCGTTATTATTGGATCTAAGCACATAGCTTGAAAGCAAGGAAATAAATGCTTGCTAATACATTTTAGCAATGCAGAAGAGCCTTCCAAGATAAAATTCAGGGCCTTATTTGTCAGTGTCCAGGGTGCCATTAAATCTATTCTACGGTCCATATGTGCTGACCTTTGCTTTGGAATCTCTCTTACTTGTGAAGCTTGGCATGCATCTCTGTACATGCTTCACATCTAGCCCCAAACACTGAGACTAGTGCTCCAGTACTACAGATACCTTATCCTTGAAAATAGATTCTTAAAGCTTTTATACCTAATAAAATCACACATGTAGAAATGTCCAGTTAATGTTTTCCTTCTTCCTCTTTGCAATCACTAGTATTTGGGATAATTCCCTGAGTCCTGTGTCTCAAACTATATTTTCATTACAGATACACTTTGTTCCATTCCGTTACTACTTCCTTGGGAGATTCATTATCTACACAGCCTTCTCATGCTATCACTTCCCATTTCTGTTGTTTTCCCAAGAATAAACTTTTTCTGTCTGACATTTGCCAAGAACAATGTTAGGCTGGCCCTGACTTGGTGTTGTTGAAAGGCCTTGAGCATTCACACTGCAATTCCAGCAAGCTTTTCTCCTCTATGCTCAGTTCTCTGCTTAGTTTCTCCAATTCATAGTTTTTATTCATGTGAGAAGAGGGATGCTATTAGTAAACTCTTTGTTCTAGAAGAATCTAAACATTCTTGATGCTGGATTCAGTGGGATGAACAATGACATTCGTTTATTTTGACTAAAATTTGGAAATAGACTTTGCATGTAGGTTTTAGTATATTTAAATTTTGTTATATGGAGTACTTTCTGTATTATATAAAGTATTTTTTCCTATCTTAATTTGTTTTGAGAGAGCTGGTTTCAACATTTAATGGCTATTGATATTAAGTGTATGAAATAATTCTATGAGTTTTCAAAAACTTACTTGAAATGATTATTGTAGACTAATTAATTTTTAAGTTCCAGCTAATCCAACTAGTGATATAGATGATTATTAGGTTATTGATTCAAATGTTGGGGATAGGAAACTTAAAGCTTTTCTAAGAATAATAAAATGCAAAGGAATAAACAAGTGCAGGTATATATTGTGGGACAGTCACCATCCCCAGTGGTAATCACTGTTGTTTGGCTTTCTTAAGTGGAATAGTGGTAAGTTCATTGGAAAATTCTTAATGCATGTTTTGTTTTAACTTTATATGTATACAATCATACAAATAAACTCTTACTCAATTCATTAGCATAGGTTATTATAAATAATTACAAAGTATGTGGCTAGGACCTCATAAAACATACTGCGTATAACTGCATGCAATTGATTATACTAAAAATACATAATTGCCCTTCCGAACAACTATTTGAACAAAACCTACTGTGACAAGATCTGCAGATATGTCACTATTTATTGTGTCACACAATGTGACTGTTAGGAAAGCCTCCACTGTGTTTCAGTTCAAGATAACCCTCTAGAAGCCTATCACAAAATAAAAAAATATTTTTGGTAAATTTGCAATTAGGTCTTTGTTTTACATTTATTCTTTGGATATCATGCCCATGTACTTCAGTTATAGAATTGTGATTTTCTTATTTGACACACACCATCTCACATGCTGCTTCAAGTAATTACGCAGCAAAACCCCTAAAGTCTCTTGGCCCCTTATTAGAATGTATATTCCCTGCCACCTGTCTGTCACCAAGTGTTCAGTACCTGGGTGTGGAGTCCTGATGAAACAGCTCAGCTCTTCATATCAAATAGTCACTTCAGTCCAATTCTTACTGCTTGACATTTTGGACTGTTGATGGAGACAGAAGGAGATGATAATTCCATTATGGGGCTTTGTGGCATAAAATAAGGACAAGTATTCTGAAGTTGTGCTGTGTTTGGCTATTTTATCTTTTAAAAAAATAGCCATTAGACGGTACAATATTTTCCCTCCTCATTGTGCTCAATAAAGTCACTCCATGAACTGAGACACTGAAGTTGTGTTATTGATTCCTCACCAGGATGTAGTCCTGCTAGGCTACTCCACTGATTAAACTCTTGATTAATCACCTGTTAACATCTCAAATTTTACTCACTGTGGCAAGGGCACTATCCATGAAAAACAGATAGTGAAAAAATGGTAAATAAAATACCATGTATATCCTAACAGACTCATAGGCAGGTCCTGTCCCATGCATTTTTTTATCAAATGTTTCTTTACATGAATAATTCAATGGGCACTATGAAGGGAAGAGTGACCTTTCTCATTCCTATTCAGAAGAAATACACATTTCTCTCCCTTTTATTTTTCTTGTGTCACAGTATCAAGCAGTCCTGTGGCACACAATGTGAGAAGAAATATTGTAAGCAAAATAGTGTTATCTAACAGATTGCTCTACATCAAATATTACTCAAGATAGACTAAGGCTCTACAATGCTTCATTTGAGAAAGCAGTTTTGGGTTCTTCTCCTTAGAGTGAAAATATCAGTTACTTGTGAGTTAGTGAAAATGCTGAGAAAATCAGACAGTGACTTATGAAGCACACCAGTGGTAAGAGCATGAGAACCTTCATGAACTCAGATTCTCATCATTTGCCTCAATCCAACCTTCTGCATTTTAATCCTTGCTTTTAACAAGGACATCTGTTCCACTATGTTTGTAGCAGCATTATTTGTAATAGCCATAACTTGGAAGCAACCTAGATGCCCTCAACTGGAGTGGATAGTGAAAATGTGGTACATTTACACAATGGAGTATTTTTCAGCAGAAAAAACAACGAAATCCTGAAATTTACATTTTCTTACATCAAACCAAATGCATATGGATTTAAAGAGACATTTACACCAAATAATAACTTTTGTGACACTTTCATTATACTTCAGTTTATGACTATTATTCTTTGATAAATGCTGTATGTTTTTGTATCTGATCTCCATCTCTTGTAACAGTGGCTCTTCTGAATCGGAGGTTACATTCCATTCTTATTCTCCAATCAACCTGTCTATTGTGGCCCTGTCTTTGTCGTAACCACACAAACCAACACTACTCATTTACAATATCAGTATATAGATGCATATATGCAGACTAAGTCTGTGGTGGTTTTGGGTCCTGGTATTATAGATGACAGTCAGTAGAATGAGTATGGACTCTTTTGATAGCTCCATTCTGGTAATGCTGTATTAGCAACATACCAAGTGCTTTTGCTAAGGTGAGTATTCTAGCTCTGCTTTTGGTTTTTAAGTTCTCAAGTATAACAAATGTAGATACACAAACTCTGTCTGTGTTGTCTTTACAGACCTTGGCCCCAAGAACAACAAAGAAAAAGGTGGATTGAAATATTCTTAGAGTTGTGCACATTATATGTAAAATCAGGAGAGTTTGAGGAATGAAGCAAAACTTAAAGTATTCATGTTCACACTATTACAAACCCAGGGATCTGAGAAGAAATAGCTTTGTTATCACTGTGCCCCAATGGGTGAAATAGTAGGTACTTTCTGCCTCCTCTAAGCATCATGTTGTCATAGGAACATGATCAGTTAACACCAAAGTGATCTGTTTTTTTTAACCCTTACTCCACATCTATAGATGGACTTCAGGCCATCTTTGGATCACCAAAGCAGTATTTCTTACTCAGCTTTTAGGCTTCATTTATATGTTAGATGAATCATATGAATGGAATTTTATTCCATCAATTCAAGAGAGCCTATTAAGTACTCATACACCAAAAATTTGTTCTAGAATTCTATAACATTGAGTTGGACTGTTATAGAATAATTGCCAGATAAAGCAAATTAAAAAATATCTTCATATTCTGTTTAAGTTTCTTTAGTCTAAGCAGTCATAATTTAATAATTTCACGATAAACCCCGAATCACTCAGTTTCCATTAATGTGTGGTTATCACTAGGGAAGACAGAAAGAACAAAACCAAGTTAGCAAAATACAGGTGAGGAGACAATAAAGAAAAGCTCCACTGGCTACCTGATTTTGTGAGCACCGAGTTTGCTATCTTCTCTGGTTGAGAAACCAAGTCAGACAAGGATTACAACACAAGCGTCCTTTTTCATTGAGGTTCAGAGCAAGGGAGATCTGTCACAGGAGCTATATATGCTGAAAGGAATTATCTGCAAGAGACTGGTTACTATGGTTGCTGGTTATTATTCAAATTAACAGCATCATCTGCCTTGTGTTATAACAAAAATTATCAGTAAGTGTAATAACAGTAAGTCAGAAATCATTGAGAGTTGCAAAGTATGCTGCTAAATCTACAGATTATAAAGTAAGAACCAAAGACAATTTTTAGAGATTAGTTTGCTGGTCTGCTCAAAACACAACAGGGATTGGAGAGCACATGTTTTGTCAAACAAAAGATTACCATGATTTATTGCTCAACCTGGGATCTTCTGGCTTAGCAAAACTGTTTGGCTACTTATTACAAAGACAGGTTAAAGAGGATTTTAGTTTACGTAGGTTGTAACATAATTTATTCCCTTTTTTGAATACTTTTTCAACCTATTCAAAATTGTTAGTCAGATCCAGATTTCAACTTATAACTCACATAAAGCATGTTCTATTTTGAATAACATAAAAGGGAAAGGAGAACTTCAGAGAAATACTATGCACTAGCTTTTTTTGTGACATAGTTGATCTGCTTTGTCAGTAACTTGAAACTATAACAATGGAGAAGTTTTGTACTCTCCTTGAAACTGCCACAATGAGTCCTCTTGATGTAACCTAATATTAGAAGTTCATGTATATTTCTTTTTTTTTTTTAGGAAGAATGTTTTCCCTTTATTGTTAGAATCACCCAGTTAGGCCGTCCTGAAAATGTGTCACATTTTTTATTATTATTTTAATTTTAAAAAGCTTGTTTTACCTGTCAATCCCAGTTCCCTCTCCCTCCCCTCCTCCTGCACCCCCCCGCCATCCCCTCCAGCCTTCCACCCTATCGCCATTTCCTTCCACATAGGGGATATATTGAGTCTGTCATTTCACTCAGGGCAGGATCCAGGCACTCCCCCTAAGAGTCCAGACTGAGAAAGCATCCCTCTTTGTGTTATGGACATATGATGTCTGTTTGTATACCAGGGATAAACATTGATCCACTGCCCAGGGCCCCATAGGTTGCCCAGGCCTCCTCAATGACTCTCTGAATGTCATGTATATTTCTAATGTCTGATGGTTTGAATAACTATTCTACGATATGAGTCAACTTACTAGGGAAAATTCATTGGGAAATTCTGGTCCTAAAAACACTTCTCTCTGAAACATTTCCTTTTACAGACATAAAAATTTCTAGTAGAGGGAATAGGCTTGTAGACTTTGACATAGAACTTAGACAAAGTATATTTTTAAATTAATACTAACTAGAAAACCTACCCAATTGAAGACTAGTCCTCCAGGAGCTGGCAATCTATACTATGTATCCAGAAAGAGCTATATATTTCAGATACTGTCTGAGACCATCATTTTGGAAGTCCATCTGACAAGACTATTGTTGTCATCACATATTAGCTGTGTTCTCTGGTTGGTCTCATTTGCAAAGTACTTACTATTTCTTTATATCTTCAAAAACTGCTTGGCAAAATGTGTGTTTATGTACTTAGTTATTTATGAGACAAATATGAGTTAGAAAAATGATAAATTTTAGTTTCATCATATGCATATCCAAACTTACTTCAAAGAAGAAAAGTCATGAAGCATAAGATTAGGAACCAACTAAAGATATATCATTTTTGAAGATGAAGACGAGAAATGGAATTTAGATTAGGACTTACAATGGATGTTACCAATATTTTGAATTAGAAACATCATTACTAACAGGAGACAGAAACATATATTCTAATGTTGATGATTTTTGTTGTTTTCTGTCTGAACTCTTTGACTGTTTGAATTGTTATAATGGAGCCATCCAGCCTAAAGCATTTTGTAATAATTTCAATGAATAAAATAATTGACATCACTTGCTAGTGAATCATTTTGAGTTTCTGACAAACACAGCATTTCTATCACATTTTGATGAATTAATTATGCTTCAAAATAAGTAATATTGCTACCTAAGTAGAGACATAGATGATACTATAACATTAAAGCTTTAGGTCTGTTACAGTTATTAAGACTGATGACAAAGCTTGAAGGGTGCCTCTAAGGTATTGCTTGAGTGACTTCTTTTAAGGTACATATGCATATAGGCTCAGCAGAGTACAAAATACACTACATTGACTTAATATGGTAAAGTCATGGTATCAATCTACCCACTCATCAAAATCGAAGCCAGCTCTGTATTAACTATAAGGAAAGCAAGTAAACATTTTCTTGGTCATGCCTGAGTGGAGAAACAGCCACATTGACTCTTGAAACCTGAAGTTGTCACTAATTGCATCCAGGATGATTCTGTGCTCATTTCTCTGGGGTTCAGGAAATATCTCAGTCAACATATCTCATTTAAGAGATGTGGAAATCAAAAGCATTTAGAAAGGGTGTTGTCTCATGGATGATACTGTTCTAGACAGCTCACTATTTCATATCCTGAGAACAAAGGAACCAACCTTACTTGTACAATGACATAACATTAAATATTTTGTTAGTCAACACACTATTGATGTGGAGAGACACTATGACCAAGGCACTCTTATAAAAGAAGGCATTTGACTGGGGAGCTCACTTAACAGTTTCAGAGGGTTAGTCCATTATCATTATGGTGGTTATCATGATGATGGGTAATTAGCTGAGAGCAATATCCTGATTTGCATGCCAAGAGACAAAAAGAGAGAGGAGGGAGATAGTGCAGGAAGGATTAATGGAGGGAGAGAGAGAGAGAGAGAGAGAGAGAGAGAGAGAGAGAGAGAGAGAGAGAGAGAGAGAGAGAGAGAGAGAGAGAGAGAGAGAGAGAGACAGAGAGAGAGAGAGAGAGAGAGAAGAGATTAGACCTGGTGTGGACCTTTGAAACCTCACTTCCTAATCCTATTAATCTTTTCAAATTATGTCATTCCCTGGTGACAAAACATTCAAATATAGGAGCCTGTGGAGGATATTATCCCTCAAACCACTACAAGTACGATTGCTTTCTTTGGGTAAAAGTATAGTGTTATATATTTTCATCTAGATTAGCCATATATATTTTATTCTAACTAAGATAAACTTTAGTATGTCAAGTGAAGGGGTTCTTAGGGTTAGATAGATGGCTTAGTGGGTAAAGGTACCTGTGACTAATGATAAGAATTTGAGTTAGATTCCCAGGATTCACATGGTAGAAGATAAGTCACCTCTGTAAGTTGTCCTCTGACTTATACATACACACACACACACACACACACACACACACACACACACACACACACACACACACACACACACACACACACACTTTAACTCCTAAATGTCTCTGAAGAGAAGAGAGTGATTTCCTGTTTGTCCTTGCTTATATCCTCTTTCTGCCCAGTTACATCACTTCCTCCCTGTTTGTACGGGCCTCCAGACCTCATGGTTAGCTAGTGGCAAGCTCCATTCTCTTGGAGCTTTATTTGTAGAAGAAGGAGATCACCAAAGCGCTTTCCTAAAATGTGGAAGTTGGATGTGTTAGTCCATTGTTAGAAGTAGTTCAACAAATCTACTAGCTGGGAAAACCTAGCAAAACTAACAAACCAAAAACCTGATTCAATAGCCTAAAATAACATTCTTATACTCGCTGATCAGACTTCATGTTTGTATGTACATGAGTACATATGCATATATGTGTGCATGTCAGTATCTTTCTTCTTTTAATTCCATGATTAAATTTAAGGTAGAAGCACTACTCTACTGGATTGCATAATGGTTAAGAGCAATTGTTTCTATTCCAGAGGACCTAAGTTTTTGTCCCAGCACCCTCATAGTGCCTCACAACTGTGTATAACTCCAACCCCAGGGTATCCAACACTTTCTTCTGCCGGCATAGGCACCAGATATGCAAGTGGTACACAGATATGCAAGCAGCAAAAATGCTGAAACACATAAAACAAAATTTTGAAATAAGTAGAAAATAATATTGCACACTTGGTGCATTTGATTTGATGCTTATGTTCAGTTATTTTAAAGCAATTCTGGGTATATGAAACAGAAGCGAGAAGAGAAAAGGCTGAGAATATTTCATGGGGTTTACTCTTCAGGCTTATGATAAAATAGGAGAGAAAAGGAGAGTAGTGTTAAAAGACACACAGAGCAGTGCAATCCAGTAAAGTGGGAGGTAAAGGGAAAGTGGGACAGAGACAAAGCTTTGCCTAGGGAGGGTGGCAACCCACACAGAAAATGACTCTGCTGTCACTCAGAGCTGCCCCTGCCATGACTTGACTGCATTGATCCAGCTTAATACTCTCTCCAACCACTCCCTTTTATTTCTCCTGTCAAAGAGGAGAAAGGACAAAAGAAAATGGGGATTTTTCCCTGGTTTTTATTCTTAAATCCTTTAGTTGAATTGAGACAGAAATTTTCATGTTTCAGATAGCACTTTCTGAATCCAATTCACATTTTGTAATATGGATTTGCAGTTAAAATGCTTGATTCAAACTTCTTTGACCTGTTATCCATGGGTTTTAACAATGCCATATGTCCTGTGTTCTAAAACTTCTTTTTTAAACAACAGAGAGTGTCAACTCTGTGTATTTTCTGAATATTCTGTTGCAGTTTTATGCAACCTGCTTCTTACTGGTGAGGATTTGTTGGTGATTGAATTCAACTTCAACAAAGGTAGCAGAAGACTTCCTCGGTCTTGTGTGTCACACTATTGAAGGGCAAAGCCTCTGTTCTCATCCTTATTAGGGAAGACATTGCTCCAGATTCCTATTATAGTCTTAGGTTCATAAAAGAAAGGAATACACAAGGATATATGAAAGTTATATACATATAGCAGAAACATCATTTAAAATGAACACACAGATTTTTGTCAGTAAGGTCAGATAAACTAAAATGTAATACACTGGTTGAACTTTTGTACACACACACACACACAAAACACACACACACACACACACAATATGCTAACCTCCATGCTTTTGGTCACATTCAAGCAACCTCTGAATATTGCTTCTACTTTCTAAAATTAATTAACTTGCTTCTTTACTAGCTAAAACATTTATGTTCATAGATTTCTTACAGGCAAATTTAAGGGGGAAAGCACTTTTAAGAATTTCTAGACCTGATGTAAGCAAAGACTAATCACTTTTATTCAGTTAATTAGCAAAAGATATTTCATTTTCTCATCCTTGAGATCAAAACACTTTTACTTCTTTTATTCTTTTTAAATGTCAGTAAGAAATTAGTGTTCTTGGAACTTTGTACTGTCCTTTGGCAAATAAGCACATTGTACAAAGTTCACTCAGCAATCTGGCAAGCCTTGGAGTCTCTTCTCTGAGGCTTAGCCTGGAGTGAGAGGGAAGGAGCAGGTCAAGATGAAGGCAGATTTGCAGAGCAGTTCAGACACCTGCACACCTGCCTGTATTATACTCAGCTCTATTGGAGAGTGTCATTAATCCTCCACTTTAATGAACACAAAGCTTTCACACAAGATTTAAAATAAATCCCCTAGCCAGCTTCCCTCTTCATGGTACTGAAATTTCATATATTCCATTAGACCATGCAATGGGTAAAATAAATGAGTCATTTAAAAACTACTGAAGTACAATAATGCAGGGATAGTTAGTTAATATGGACTTCTCCATAATTTTGGCAGAAAAGGAAATAATTTGTGTATGTGTTGTGCGTGCTTCATATTCTCATGAGCTTTTTACATCTAACAATTAAAGATGCTATTGAGTGGCTTGTTCTGTGAATGATAATGTTATTTTAATGTTTTGTTTCTCGTGTCACCTTATATAAATTAGATTCTCTAACTTCTTCCTCCACACCTCATATGACATTTTATAGAGCTTAGAACTGTCCAGTGGATAAACTAATACATTTGCAGCTTGTGATTACAGCAATTGCTACAGACAGAACAAAAAGTATTCTAAGAGAAATAACTCAACCTTTTTTCAATTATTACCAATTTAGAGAAAATAAAAGTTAATGAAAACAGGAAATCCATCAGGATGAAGTCTCAATTCAAAAAATCTATACCCCAAAAACAAACCACCCACATTCATAAAAGAAATATTACTATAATTCAAATCACACATTAAACCCCACACACTTCTAGTGGGAGACTTCAACAACCCACTGATACCACTGGACAGGACCACCAGACATAGACTTAACAAAGAAACAAAGGAACTAGCAGAAGTAATGACCCAATTGGGTATAACAGACATCTATAGAACATTCTTTCCAAATAAAATAGAATACAACTTCTCAGCACGACATGGAACCTTCTTTAAAATTGACCACATACTTGGTAACAAAGAAAACATCAACAGATACAAAAACATTGGAATAACCTCCTGTATCTTATCACACCATCATGGCTTAAAATTAGAATTCAACAACAACACAAATTGTAGAAAGTCCACAAACACATGGAAATTGAACAATGATTAATTGCATCACTTTTGGGTAAAGTGAAAAAGTAAAGAAAAAAAATCAAAGATTTCCTAGAATTCAATGAAAATGAAGGCACAACATACCCAATCGTATAGGACACTCTGAAAGCAGTTCTAAGAGGAAAGTTCATAGCACTAAGTGCCCACATAAAGAAACTGGAGATAGCCACGCTAGAGAATTAATAGCACAACTGAAAGCTCTAGAACAAAAGGAAGCAAATTCACCCTGGAGGAGTCGACACCAGCAAATAATAAAACTGAGAGCTGAAATCAACAAAGTAGAAACACAGAAAACAATACAAAGAATAAGTGAAACAAAGAGCTGGTTCTCTGAGAAAATCAACAAGATAGACAAACCTTTATCCAACCTAACCAAAAGGCAGAGAGACAACATACAAATTAACAAAATCAGAAATTAAAATGGCGACATAATAATAGACACTGGGGAAAGCCAGAGAATCATCGGGGCATACTTTGAAAGCCTGTACTTCACAAAATTGGAAAATTTAAAGAAAATGGGTGATTTTCTGGATAGATATCACTTACCAAAATTAAATCAAGAACAGATAAACAATTTAAATTGACCTATAAACCCTAAAGAATAGAAGCAACCATCAAAAATCTCCCAACTAAAAAAAGTTCAGGGCCAGATGGTTTCAGTGCAGAATTCTAGCAGAAATTCAAAGAAGAGCTAATATCAACAATCTTAGAATTGTTCCTCACAATAGAAGCATTAGGATCACTGAAAATCTCTTTTTATGAGGCTACTATCACCTTAGTACCCAAACCACACAAAGACACATCTAAGATAGGAAACTACAGACCAGTCTCCCTCATGAACACTGATGCAAAAATGCTCAATAAAATGCAAATTTAATCCAAGAACACTTCAGGAAAATCATCCACCATGATCAAGTAGGTTTCATGCCAGGAATACAGGGATGTTTCAACATACAAAAATCCATCAATGTAATCCACCATATAAACAACCTGAAAAAGAAAAAAACCACATGATCATCTCACTAGATGCTGACAAAACTTAACCTCCCTTCATGAAAAAGGTCTTGGAGAGATCAGATATAACAGACACATACCTAAACATATTAAAGCAATATATAGCAATCCGACAGCCAAAAATCAAACTAAGTGGAGAGAAACTCAAGGCGATTCCTCTAAAATTATGTCCATATTTGTTTTGAATACCCTGTCATAAATCAGCTGAGACTAGAAGTATGAGTGGACTTCATATCTCTATTATGTGCTGTTGTCCTTTGTGTTCTGTTATGAAAACACCATTACATTTGTTTGTTAAAGCAACTCTGCAGTGCATTTTGAAGTCTGGTTGTTCACTGCCCCCTGTTTTATTGTTACTATCATTTGTGCTGTCTTTTGTACTATACATTAATCCTAGACAGTTGCTCGTGCTAAGCAAGTGCTCTTCTCCTGAGGTCACCCTTCTATTTTAGAACTTTTTCTACTAAAGACACCTTTAGATAGTTAAAGTATTATGTGGTGGTTTATTACAAAATTTAGGACTGTTTCCCAAGCTAAGTGATGTATATTATTTGCGCTGGGCTAGGAATGGCATGGAATATGCAAATCCTGTAGTATTATGAACATAGTAGCAATATCCATACTTCAATCCATGCATATCAAATCCTTACTGCAGTTTGTATCCTTTTTAGTTTCTTTCATCAATAATTTGTAATTTTTGTTGTACAGTCTTTGGTAAATTTATTTTAAAATAATTTTGTAGATTTATGAATGGGGCTATTATTCTATTTCAAGTCATTTATTAAGGGTGTTTAGCAATGCTATTGATCCTTTCATATACATTTTATATTTTAGAACTTTGATGAGGCCATTTATTATTCTGTCAGTGTCAAGGTGTCATCTTTTTAAAAAAGATTTATTATTTATTATATATATCGTGTTCTATCAGCAAGTATGCCTGCTGGCCATGATCGAAGAAGAGGCAGACTCCCTTGGTTAAGTACTGAGCTGAACTCAAGAAAGCCAGTAACAGAGAGGGAGGACTGATGATCAAAGGGATTAAGACTGGGCTGGTTTAACCCCCAGAAACAGCTGACCAGACAAAGGTTAACTCTTGAATCCCAGGCATCAGCCTGGGAATCCAGCATGGGACTGATCAAGACCCCCTGAATCTGGGTGTCAGTGAAGAGGCCTAGGGAATCTATTGAGCCTTGGGCAGCAGATCAGTACCCATCCCAAGTATACACACGGACTTTGGACTCCAATAGAACAATGTGAGGTGCACTCTCACCCAGAACTCTTGGGAAAGGGTCTAGGCCCTGTCCTATATGAAATGACACACTATGGACAGCCCCATGGAGGGCCTCACCCTCCCTGGAGAAATGAGAGGATAACGGGGGGGGGGGGGGAGGGGAGGGCACGGGAGGAAGGGAGGGAAAGGGAGAGGGACCTGGAACTGACTTGTGAAGCAACCTTGATTCTTATCTAAATTTAAACTGGAAAATAAAATTAAAAAGAAAAAAAAGAAAAATAAATAAATCCCTAGGAACAACCTAAAAAAAAAAAAAAGATTGCCTGCACCCACAAAATTTACCAGTTCCAAAGATTTGTATAGCTGTCAATAAAATTTCAATGCATTTCAAAAAAAAAAAAAAAAAAAAAAGAGGTCATCAGATCTCACCACGAATGGCTGGGAGCCACCATGTGGTTGCTGGGAATTGAATTCAGTACCTCTGGAAGAGCATCTAGTGCTCTTAACCTCTGAGCCACCACCGCAGCCCCTCAAGGTGTCATCCTTTTGAGTTCCCATATAAAACATAATGTCATATGTGAACAGTAAAACTTTAACTTCCTGTTTTAAAATTTTAATGTCCTAAATTTATTTCTCCAGCTTGTTTGTTCTGGTTTGGATTTATTACATGAAATTGATGAAATTGGGCATCTTTGTCTTATTTCAGAATGTTTCTCAATTAAATGATGCTAACTCTTAGATGATGACGTATAGCTTTTAATGTAAGACATAGTATTTTGGTGTTTTTGTTCACTGTATTTTATCAAGAAATGGTGCTAAAATTTTTATAAATATATTTTCTGTGCCTTTTGAAACTATCATATGAGATTTTTTTCATTATTTTGATGTGGCCTAAATCATTCACTATTTTATACATATGAACCCATACTTAAATTTCTGGAGGGCTGTACTGGCCTCAGTGAATGGTTTGTATGTGCTGTTGGAGTCAGCTTTTTAGCACTTGACTGAGGGTTACATCATTCCATACATCACGCCATCTTGCTTTTTGTAATGTGTCCTGTCATGGTTTTGTTTTAAAAACTATGCTGGATTCACAGAATGTGTTTTCAGGATTTCTTTTCTTTAAATTCCTTTCAATAGCTGAAGAAAAGCAAGTATTAGATTTTTTAATTTAAATTAGAAACAAGGTTGCTTCACATGTCAATCCCAGCTCCCTCTCCTTCCCTGCTCCTACTCCTTCCCACCAAAACACTCCCCAGCCTCTCACCCAAACCCCACTCAGTTCCCCAGGGAGAGTGAGGCCCTCCATGGGGGATATGCAGACTCTGTCATTTCATTCACAGCAAGGCCTAGGCCCTCCTCCAAGAGTCCAGGCTAAGAGAACATCCCTCATTGTGGGATGGGCACCCAAAGTCCATTTGCATGCCAGGGATAAATACTGATCTACTACCCAAGGCCCCATATATTGCCTAGGCCCCCTCGCTGACACCCACATTCAGGGGTTCTGGATCAGTTACATGGTGGCCTCCCAGCCATCAGTCTTGGATCCAAGAGCTGCTCTTTGTTCAGGTCAACTGTTTCTGTGGGTTAACCAAGCCCAATCTTGACCCCTTTGCTCATCACTCCTCCCTCTCTGTCGCTACCTTGAATGCCCCTTGCTGATAATGAGTTCGACTCCTTACTTATATGCCATCCTAGTATTAGATTAAAAAAATTTTTTTTGCATGCCACATAGTAATCAGCAGTGAAGTCATCAGGTCCTAGGATTACTTTAGTGAGAAACCTTATTTTATTATTAATTTAATCTTCCTATTTCTTATTAATATATTCAGGTTTTCCAATTCTTCATGATTCAATTCTAGTAAGATTACTATGTGGAGGCATGTGTCTGCATTGGTTGTCAAGCTTTTGATATATGGATATTCATATACTGGAATGATATCCGTGTCGGTTCAGTTAATATTACTTTAAAAGACTTTTCTGACAGTCTTACTGTACAGCTGTGGCCCACCTAGAATGTGCTTATGTAGACAAGACTATTGTGTAACTCACAGAGAACTTCCTGCCTGTATCTCGATGGATCTAGAATCACAGCATTGCGGTGCCATGCTCTAACTGCAGCTTTGAGTCTTTTCTTTTCCATGACCTATTGAGTGGTCTATATAATTAAAAAATGTTAGCTGCTCTTTGTAATTTGATCTTTCCTTCATTTAGATTTATTTCACATAGTTTTGCTCTAACTTTATTTCCATTGTCCTTCCATGGGATTTGGCTTGCTCACATACTCAACATTTTTCTTCTTTGAGGTGCAGGCCTCAATTGTGAATGTGAGATTGCTGTGCTTCTCTGGTTTTTTGGCCTTAAATTTCCCTGTTACTGATGTTTCACATTACCCATTTTGCTTTGGTATTCTGTGGCGCCTGTGCCACAAACAATTCCAGGGTATCAGGAAAAGAAAGACAAGACGTCCAGCTGCTTGTACTAAGAGAATTCACATGTGTTGCCTTTATTGCAAGAGAGAGAGAGGGGGGGGGGAGTGTGTCTGTCTGTCTTTATTGCAAGTGCTAAGAGGTCTCTCTTTTTGTATGAGGCAGCAGTCTTATATATACAGGCTTACAGTACAGTGGAAAAACCCCAGGTGGAAGAGAGCATGTTTTCCTCGTGTTAGATGTTGATGTCAGTGGGGCAATAAGCCAGGACTAGTAAACAGGATGGCTATCAGATGACAAACAACTCAGAGACCCTGTGGGGGCTAGGTCCCAATAGTGTTCCATTTTAATTTCTTTCAAGTTTTTAAAATTCTTTCTTTGATTTCTTCCTGTATGCACTAGTTGCTCAACAGCAAATCTTAAGTTTCAGCAATATATTATTTCTGATATTTTTCTAATTCTTTGTTAACAATGTGTCTTAGACTATTAATAGAATCAAATGGCAAACCCATCTTTTCATGAATTTTTCTGGTTTGAACTTATGCCTGATTATTGCAGGTAAGCACCCCTGATATGATTTTCTGAGTGCAATAACCATGCCATTTCCAGAAAACAGACTTGCACTATTTCTCCCCATCTTCCAAGTATTCAACTCTTTTTTTTTTTTTTTGGTTTTACGAGACAGGGTTTCTCTGTAGTGGAGGCTGTCAGTCCAGCCTGGCCTCAAACTCACAGAGCTCCGCCTGCCTCTGCCTCCCGAGTGCTGGGATTAAAGGCGTGCACCACCACTGCCCAGCCCAAGTATTCAACTCTTTACTCCTCCAATTCCTCATTTTTCCCTGAACCTTGGGTGGGGGAGTTGATAAAGATAGCACACTTAATGCTTAGTACTCAGTCTCATTTTGTACATAACTTTCACAACCCATACCCCCTTCATCGTTACTGGAGAGAACCACACTGAGTTGTGGAGACCTGCTGAAGCAGAGTCTTGCTTTATTGTAACAGGTATGCACTTATATAGGGTGGAGAAAGAGGGGGGACCTCAGGATGGGGTGAGGAGGAAGGCCCAACAAGATTCCACCATGTTAGCAGTAGCTGGGCAGAGGCAGTTTTGCTGAGTCACTCCTATGAGGAAGTGATACCTCAGAAACAGGTCTCCAAACTCTAGCCAGGTTCAGAAAATTCCACTAAGCCTTTTAAGGACCAACAATGTTATACCATGAGTTCAAAGTTTGCCAAAACCAGCCTTACAGTAGAGCATGATCAAGGTTTACTTTGGAGAATAATGTTTTGTCATGATTTGTGAGGCAGAGAAAATATTAGGAAGAAGAAAGGGGTTGACAGCTAGAACAAGCAAGACATGTAGGAGGAGAAATAACAGTTATGAGCCACTTGGCAGAACATAGATTAATAAAAATGAGTTAATTTAACTTATAAGAGCTAGTTGGAATAAAAACTAAGATATGAGATGAATTTTATAATTAATAGTAAGTCTCTCTGTCATGATTTGGTAGTTGGCTGGTGGGACAGCAAAAACCTGTTGTAGTTTACAGTGCTGCGGGATGGCAATTGCTGTGGTCTACTTGTTACCAGAAGTATTTACTGGTGAGGGTAGCCAAAACAGGTGATGATAGATTGGTCCCTCTATTTTTATGCTATAGGGATTGCCTTTGAGGACTATTTGTGAAGCTAGCATCTTTATTTACTTATAGTTTAAGGATTTCCCAATCTGTGTTGAATTCTAGTACATACTATCCTGCTCTGTTTTTGTGCGTAGAGCAAAAGGCTGGTAAACTGGTTAAGGCAATGCATTAACCACCAAAGTTTTATGTCTCATGGAGCTACATTCAGGCCCATGCTTCATCTGGGCTTGAATAAAGACCAAGAGGTGGGAGTCCTTCAACCAAAGCCTAGTCTTCAGCAATATAGAACAACTGAGATGGATGATATTAATATATTTGTATCTCAAAATAAAAAAATCACTAGCTGTCCTTCTAAACAGTATCTTCTCTATCTCCCTTTCTCTGTCACCTCCTCATTTTGTTTAATTAATAGAATCTATAGTAGTTGATTACATTATCAAAACACCTTATAAAACGACTTAAAAGGGAATAGGTTAGTTGTACCTTGAAATTTTTATTGCAATCCCTCCTGACTGAGGGTAATAAGTGACAAGAATGGGTCTATATGCTTGCACTTGTGGCTGATGTGGTGGTGGCTTGTACCTGGGGCTCATGCAGTAATTGGTTATATGTGTGACTGTTTACATGATAGCAAACAAGAAGCAGAGAAAACATGGTCATTACTGGTTCTGAACGATAATATTTAAAGGACTGTCCTTAATAACCTACTTCTGATGCTTCTGCAGCCTTCATTAGAGCAATACAAGCATGGTACTAAGTTCTCAAATTATGAGCCTTTCATGGCCATTTCAGATTTGTGCCACAACAAGCCCACATGAAGGCTGTTGTGGATGACATGTCATATTCTAAAAATAAATTTATTCTGATAGCTGAGAGTAGTAGAAAAAATTATTTCTCAGTAAGTAAAGATGCTAGTTATAAAAAACATAGTTACTATAACCTTGTACAGTTATACACTAAGAAACTTGTACAGATGAAACATTCTACAAACTTAAACACAAATATTAGTAGCTTTTTACAAATGAAAACACAATAGTCCCCGAAAATCAAATATTTTGAAATAACCCCAAGCAAGTTCAAATCTTGTATATTAAATTTTAAGATGTTGAATAAAGAAAGGCACCAGAAGATGGAAATCTGTCCCATGAACATGGATTACTCAGCTTAATAGTGTAAAAATGACCATCCTTCCAAAAGCAACCTGCAGATTCAATTCAATACCCATCAAAGTTCCAACTCAGTTCTTCACAAAAACAAAAAGTTTAAAATAGCTAAACCAATCCTGAACAATAAAAGGGTAGCTGGAGGGACCAGCAGCTCAGATGTCAAGTCCTACAGAGCTGTAGTAATAACAGCAAACATGTGGGTCAATCAAACAGACTCAATCTCCAGACAACTATGAACAAAGAAGCCAAATATACACACTGGAGAAAAGACAGCATCCAACAAGTGATTCTGGATAGGTACATTGAAGACTAAATTATGCCTACATCTATTACCCTATACCAAATTCAACTTGAAGTAGATTAAGTAAACCATCATAAGACCTGGTATCCTGATTTTGATAGAAGAAAATATAAGGTATAGGCTTGTCCTCATAGGCCAAGAAAGGGGTTTCCAATAGAATGCCTATGTTGAAAGCCGTAAGAGCAAGTAATAAATGGGACCACATCAAACTAAAATGGTTCCCTGTAGGAAAAGAACATCCTCATTCAAGCAAAGAGACAGTCTACAGAAGGGGAAAATAGTTTCCAATTGTTCATTTAATGGTGGGGGTATCTAAAATATGCAAACAACTAAAAAACTGATTATCAAGAAAACAAATAAATTAATTTAAAATGTGTTATAAAACTAAGGAGTCATTTGTGTTTCATCAGAAGAATGAAACATGTAAAATGTTTGTTATCATTACCCATCATGAATGTAAGTGAAGACTATGAGCCTTTGTCTTACTCTAGTGAGAATGTCCAAGATTAACAAAACAAATGATAGTAGATATTGGTGGGGATATGATGAAAAGGCTGATGGACACCTGTTAATTGCTGGTGCAAGAACAAACTTGAACAGTCACAGTGAAAATAAGTATGAAGCTTCCTCAAAGAGCTGAAAGTAGCTCTACCACAAGATTTAGCTTTCCACTCATGTGCATATTCCCACAGGACTCTACATCTAACTACAGAGATACCTGCTTATCCATGTTAGTTGATTGCTCATCCATATTCACGTCCACCAGAAAAAGACTAAATGTTCACCAACAGATGAATGGATAGCAAAAATATGGTATGTTTATTTAATAAAATATCATTCAACTGTTTTTTCCCTTATTTGCCTCAATTTATATTGTCAAGCTTTTATTTACATATGATTCACCTAGAGGTATTGTTAAAATACAATAAATCTGGAATGGAGATTGAGACTTTAAATTTCTTCCCAGTCCTTAACTAATGTTGATGCTTATGGCTCATGGATTGCAGTTTGAATGGAAAGGCCTTGTCATAGTTACAGAATGTTAACAATAGTATTGTAAATTATTCACTAATTTCCATTAAGGATACTCCTCAAACAATTTCTGTAGCAGGCTTTCTTGGACCTCCAGCCCCCAAATAATGCCAGGGAGGTTTATTATTAATTGTGAATGCTCATCCTTACCTTAAGATTTTTCCAGCTGATTTTTTCATTAAATTATCTCATTTCTATTTTTGCTATGTGCTGTTGTAAAGAGGTTCATTTATCTCTTCTTTCTTGCAGGCTGGCTGGCCTCAACTGTTAAAAAATACTAGATTGGGTTACCTCACTCAGGATGGTTTCTTCCAGTGCTATCCATTTCCCTGAGAATTTCAAGATTCCATTGTTTTTTTCTGCTGAGTAATACTCCATTGTGTAAATGTACCACATTTTCTCTATCCACTCTTCAGTTGAGGGGCATCTAGGTTGCTTCCAGGTTCTGGCTATTAGGGGAGTGCCTGGACCCTACCAAGAGTAAAATGACAGACTCTAGATATCCCCTATGTGGAAGGATTTGGCAATAGGGTGGGAGGGAGGGGGGAAGGGGAGTGCGGGAGGATGGGAGGGAGAGGGAACTGGGATTGACATGTAAAACAAGCTATTTAAAATTAAAATAAAAAATGATAAAAAAAACTTGAAAAAAAATACTAGATTATGAAATTTCCTGCTGAATGAATTGAGCTAGAAATAATCATCTTGATTGAGGTAAGGGAGAATTGTTAAGACAAACATTTTATATGTTCTGTTATATGTTAATGTTGGCTTTTGTGCTATGTCTGTTTCTTTTAGCATAACCACAGAAGTTACAGACCTAGCAAAAGGCACTGGGCAGGGAAGAGGGGCTTTGTCAAGGAAGATAACAAAGGATACAGTGTTATAAATGCATACAAGGAAAACAGGAACAGGGATCAAATTTTGCTTCTACAGACTAGCATGCATGGTGTTATAAAATGCTATGCACACTACCATAGAAGAAAAGTAATCATCATTCCTACCCAACTACCATCTGTGTGTGCTGTAATAGTGCTGCCTGAAAAATAGACAAATTGATGAGATATGGCACAAATGTTATGGGGGTAACCACTTACTCCTTTAAAAACTGGCATTAAGGCATATGCCATGAGATAGAACTCATACATCACACTTTTAATGAGACCAAGACTCTGAAACTCTTGGTCATGGGGCCCAGAGGAGAAGATATACTGTTATTTGTCTAAATGTACATAGAAACAAAATGACTTCTTTAGTCCTAGATTTGTATATCACCCAACCATCAGCAAGGAAGCTTGTTTTTGGAATGGATAGTAATTAACACAGAAACCCATAACTGAATTGCATTGAGAGAGTGATATACTTTTCAGTTCTTGGTCTTATATAGGAAGTCTTTATCACACACTTAGCTTTAAGGCTCAGGGATCTATGTAGAAGAGGGTTCAGAAAAAAATTGCAATATATAGTGGTAGTCACCTAAGGTAAAACAACATTTTACAGCCATTAGCAACAGGACAGATGAATATTTGAACTCACAGAGATGGCTACAGCATACACGAGTTACAAAAACTCAATTCGGACTAAAATCCCAGCAGGAAGGAACAAAGTGGGCACAAAGTTCAATGTCTATTAACAAAGCTATCTACTAGACAAGGAAAATCAGGTTTCTTCAATAGAGAGACACTGAGTCAACCATACACCAAACAGGCTGCTGCTCAGGAGTAGACCCCCACCATGGAATTCAAATCCCATGCTCTCATCATGGGACTGATCTACTACCTTTTAATTTTACATTTTTAAGTAAGAGAAAGAACATGAACTTGGGTGGGTAAGGAGGCAGAGCTATGGGAGGATTTAGAAGATAAAAAATATGATAAAAATTTATCTTATGAAATTATAAAACAATGAATTTTTTCAGGTTTTTCAAGACAGGGTTTTCTCTGTATTGTTTTGGAGGTTGTCCTGGAACTTGCTCTGTAGACCAGGATGGCGTCAAACTCACAGAGATCAGACTGCCACTGCATCCAGAGTGCTGGGATTAAAGGTGTGTGCCATCAATACCCGGCAAAAACAAAGAAATTTGAAAAGAAAACATACATTAATTGAAAATCTAGAATTACAAAAAAAGTCTTAAACTACATAGATTCATTGCTTCCCCTAGTGGTGTCTTGAAGTCAAATATTTCCAAAATTGATTTGCATAAAATATTATGGTTTAGATGATACACTGATCTATGGATATAGAAATCCCGTAGCTTCTTCTACACCCTAAAAATGCTCTCCTATTTTTATATTTATAGAAAAGATATCCAGTGTTAGGTTAAAGTTATGTTTCTCTGCAAAAAACAAAATGCCATGCATAAGCTGTAACTACAAGGTCCAGTGCAAATGAATGTTGAATGTTTGGTCAGTGCAAAGGTGTCCTACAAGAAGGATGAAGTGTAGCAGAAGGTGTGGCTTATCAACATCATCTACTACAACTTTAAACATAACATAAATGAGAGGTTAGTACAACAAGAAGGCTAAATTTCTCTGCATTGTTCACCATTTTACTAGTTGGAGTTTTTACTGTGACTTTGAGTTTCATAACTTAGTCATCTGCTTAGTTCATTTAAGCTACTCTAGGCAGTTGTCAACAAAAATAAGGTCATAATGGCTATTCAGTTTTTAGTTTGTGTCATGAACTTTGAAGCAAAAGCAGCAGTGAAACTCATGAAAATAAAATATATCATGTTAATTGGTGGGTCATTATTTCATAGATACTGAATATAATTTTGTGAACTTTGATGTTTATTTACAATATTTTATCATTTTATTTAGTTATTATATTAAATATAATTATATATGAAATTACCACAAACAAATATATATTTTGTTTCTTGGCTAACATTAGCAGTTAAAGTCTATAACTCCAATTCAGGAGGAACATTTATACAGATATCACAAACTTCCAATGAGTTGTTTCACAAATGCCTGTTTTGGTTTGTTAATGTACAATTAACACTGGAGCATTCACTTATTTGCTTTTCTGTTGTTATATATTGAGTATATTAACAACCATTAATAAAGGAGGGATTTTATTTTATTTTTAAATTTTTTAAAAAAATAATTATTATTTTTTTTTATTTAGGTTAGAAACAATCTTGTTTCACATGTCAGTCCCAGCTCCCTCTCCCTCCCCTACCCCCCATCCTCCCCACCAGGTCCCTCAGTCCCCCACCCAATCTCTACTCCCATCCCCGGGGAGGGTGATGCCCTCCATGATGGATCTCCAGTAACTGTCATTTCATCCATGGCAGGGCATAGGCCCTCCCACAAGAGTACTGGCTGAGACAGCCTCCCATATTGTGGCATGGTCACTCAAAGTGTATTTGTACACCAGGGAAAAATACTACACAAGGCCCCATAGATTACTTAACTCTTCTCACTGACACCCTCAGGAGGAATTTTATAACTGACATTCTTTGCATCCTTTTCCTTTAGCAGGAACTAACAAATGGCATGTGATGTATTCTTTTGAGATTAATCACAATTTCCATATGTGGTAGAATCAGAAAAGGGATATCATACATGCTGGAAAAAATTGCTCTTACAAACCACCAGAGAAAACAAAACTAGTGCCAGAATTGAGATACCGTCTTATGATTTTTGGTCAAAGAAATCCAAGAGAAAATACAGGAATTTGACTGGAGTTAGGAGGAAGGGAAAAGACAGGGTGGGGTAACAATAACCTGAATCTTACATGTATGTATGATATTGTCAAAGGACAAATTATGTAACTTCATATCAATTATTAAAAAAGACCTAACGTCATGGCTTATACAACCATATGATGTTACTGAAATTTGGTTTGGTAGGAATGTATATATCAAATATTATATCTTTTTTTGTTTTGTTTTCTTCGAGACAGGGTTTCTGTGTAGCTTTGTAGACCAGGTAGGGCTCACAGAGATCTGACTGTGTCTGCCTCCCAGGTGCTGGGATTAAAGGTGTGTGATACCACCGCCTGGCTATATCTTAAATTTTTTTAAGATATACTTTTACTTACAATAGAATGACATCATTTCTCTTCTCACGTTATTTCTCCCAACTCCTCCCATGACATCTCCACCTTCAAGTCGATAGCCTCATTTACTTGATTGCTAGTGTAACATATCTGCATGTGTGTATGTGCACATGATATATGTAACTTTCTGAGTCCATTTGCACTGAGTTTGTGTATGTATGATTTGCCCACTAGATAAATTGCAGTGAATCAAAGATAATAAGATATGCAACCCGTTTGAACTGCATCAGTTCAAACTGAAATTTGCCTTCCACCTGATGCTCTGTCTTTATGTAATACTCACCAGGCACCACTTACAGCAGTGATCTTTGGGTTATCCCATATATCACAGGGTGTGGACAATACTATAAATGTACATTTTTACATTAGACATGTTTCAAGGACAATTTGCATAATACAGGTTACAGTCAATGTGCAAATTGTAATGATAGCATGAAATTTGAAATATAATTACTCATTAGCCAACCCTGCTTGCTAGAAAGAAGGTGATCCCCTGAGATATGGCTTTATTTGGATGAGAATTGGGACTGTTGTCAGAATTTTGGTGGAATCTATTTTTGTCCTCTACTACCAGGCTCTCTGATGTGCTCTCCATTTCATTCAGAAAGGCTATGTCCTTTGAACCTCACATATAAGTGAGAAAGACAATACTGTGAATTCAGCTTGCCTTTTGACATAAACATCATCATTCAGCAACCAGAAACATAACACTCTCTGCCTGACTGTAGAAATTCCCCTTCCTCTGAAGCAGATCTCTCAGAAGTATGTGTAAACTAGAGAATCCCTCTTGTAACTAAAAGAGAACACTAACGAATACTTCCATTTGAAACTCAGTGGCTAGAAGTGTAGTCAGAAAACTACTGTTTGTGACAGTGTTGTGAAGATGTAGAGAACACCTTGTGCACTCTAATGATGTAAAGACACAGAGCCATCAGGACATGCAAAGTAACACAAAGGGAAGCTCACTTTCCACACTCAAGGGAAACTCAAACTAAAGAATACTGGTACTAAGGAGGGCACAGTGAGGAATCCTTGCCCAGAATATCTGGCAGACATGAGGCTTCGGGACAGGACATAAAGATAACATTATTTTGCTTTAATGATTTCAATAGAATATATATCTGTGCACTTCCCATATTGTCTGACACAATACACAAATAAGGTGTGAAAATAAGGGCTACATTTAGTATTGAAATATGTATTATGGATGAGGTATTTTCTTTCTACATTTTCTCTTAATCTTTTTTACTTAAAATATCTTAATACTTGAATATATGAAATTAAATGCTGTATACCAAATTTACAAAGTAAGAGATACATAAGAATATCATGGTTATCAATTAGTAAATTCTAACTTGATTTGAAAAATGAGTATGTATGCATGTATGTACAAAATATATAATTATAAAGTGAATACTATGCATACACACGGGTATATATGTAAATATATCTGTAAACATATGCAAGCACAGAGTTATGCAACATGTTGTGTAACTTGGGTCTATCAAAAGTCCATTTCTATACCAGAATTATATCACCTCAAATTCTAATGCTAAATTCATAACATGCAATGTGACTGTGTTGAAAAATTATTTAAAGAGATAATAAAGGCATCAGAGACCATAAAATTGGGCCTTAACTCTATAAGATTGGTGTATTTGCTGTAGGAGGAACAGAATGTGTGTGCATAGAGAATAGGCCATCAGACCATTGTGATACGACAACCAAAGGAAACCCAGAGGAATTGCTGCAACATCAGAAATGCACATAAATTCCTTCTGGATTTTCAGCCTGCAAAATGGTAGGACAAGTGATTCAGTCTGTCATGTGTTGTTACGACGGTCCTAGAATACTAATACAATATTAGGACTTGTAGGCACAGCAAATTTGGCTTTCTGCTATGAGCGCAAAGATTTGTGCTATAGGTTCAAGTTTTATATGTGAGCTTTTTAGAGCAAAGTAGCAATACCAAATATAGCACAAGGTGTAAAGAACCTTGACAAACATCAATTCCAGACCTTTTTACTTACGAATACACTATGTCACATACAGATTAAATGAATTTCTTGAGGGCATAATATTAATTTTTGAATTTCTGACAAAAATGGGATCAGATAAAATGTGTTCTAATGTGTCTATTCTTAGAATATAGTTTGTCACATAATATTCAAGATTGTCTCACGAAATATCCAATGATCAGAGAAGGGATGCTATCGTTTTACAATTTCTCATGTAATATCCTTTTATTTGTGTGTTGCTTGTATTAGATTTTCCTAGGCATATGATTAATGGTTTCTAAAGTCCATGGAGTACTGTTTATATTCAGGAATTTGTCTCAGAGATTTAAATAGTTATGACTTAAGTCATATTCACAGAATTATTTGGTGGGACTTTAAGCTGGAACTTCCAAGTGGTTACATTTTTTAAAGAAAATCCCTTAAAAGTTGAATGTTGATATTTTGTTATCAAATGACAATGTAGGAAATTGGTCATTTTCAAATTTGCCTGCCTTGGAACAAGAATGTGTATATATTAGATAGTTAAATTACATTACATTAGATAATATAGTACACATTAGATTTCAACACACATGGGAAACCACATGTTTTTACATAGTACACATTAAGCATGACTATCAAAAAACCCAATGTGTTAAATTCACGGTCATCTTCATGAACATTTTCTGGGCAAGCAGAGCAATTGATGAAACTAGTGAATAACATCCTAAGTGTGTTTCAATACATGAAACTGAAAAATAGCTTTATTCCTATTAGCTTGTCTTATTTCCTTAAACTGCTTAATCTTTTATTATGCAAATTGATCAATTCTAGCTTACAGTTCCAAAGAAGAAATAAAAATACAAAGGTAAAATGTGATGGAAACAGTGGATGGTGCAGTGTTTTTATCATTTCATCTGAGGCTGTAAAGAAAAACGAATTATATATGTGTCTACTAAAAGCACATTCAGTTAAAATACAGTTCCTGTAGGGAAAAAAACATCTGTAAAGGAATGGTGATATAATTCACAGCCATGTAAATATCAGAAAAAAGTAAAAACTGTACAAAATAGTTAATTAATCTGTGTCACATATTTGTACAAGAAGTTTAAGTTCAGTGTTAAATCTAAATACCCTCCTGGGGCAATAACATCTACAAGTCAGCCTGGCTCACTTTCCTGCTTGTAACCCATTTGATGCCCTTGTAGAAGCTGTCATCTGTCATATTTTTATCCAAACCATTAACCACACTGGTAGATAACAATTACATGCCATCAAACATCTTGTGAGACCTAGATGAGTTGTTAAAGCTTGGCTCCATCCTCATACTTCAAATCCAAATCTCTGCCATGCAGCCTCTTTTCCATGCTGCTAGCTCTGGATAGATGACATATGCATCAGCTCCTCTCCAGTGGAAAAGGAAAGTGCATGAAATGCAGTCTTTTTCTTGCTTTAGAGGTGAAGCAGCAGGTTACCTTTCCATTACCTATTGCAAAATATTTGACATCTCTCTAGTGATTTCAGGTTTCTAAACTTCTTGTTGGCTTCCAAGATCAACTGTGAGTTACTCCCCAAATCCACATTCTTCTCTATTTTGTCTTCTACTAGTGCGATGCTTAGAAAAGTTAAATTAATGTTCATTTTAGAAAATTTTGATGAATAAATAGTTCTAATGGTCTATCTTGCAAGTTCAGCCAATGTCAGCTAACAAAAGAAGACTTTGCTAAGAGTGTAACTGATAGATTTTTTCCTCATACATTTTAATATTTTTGTCTTCATGGTGCATTTACCATGTGAACTTACCTAAGACGGTTTTTGTTTATTCATTCTCCAAAACAAATTCTAAAAGCAGAATCTTGATTTGCACATCCTGTGTAGATATGCAATATCATAAATCATGATTGATACAAGATGGACACTTAGTAACTATTTGTGTTATGTAACAAACTATGGAATGGCAATACTGTGAAAACTGAGTTATTATCAATATATTGTTAATTTTCTATTGCTGTGAGACAAATCCTGTTTCTCTTATTGGTTGATGAATAAAACTCTGAGTGTTCAGTAGCCAGGCAGGGAGTATTGGTGGGGCTACCAGATGAGGAGAATCCTAGGGAGAGGGAAGCTGAGAGAACTTACCAAGAGGAAGTGCCATGTAGCTTCTCAGAAGATAGGATGCCAGAAGTTCTCTGGTACCATGTAGAAATACACAGATTAGTAGTTATGGATTAATAACTAAGAGGGAGATAACCAGTAAGAAGCCTGTGCACTTGACTAACAATTAATATGTGTCAGTGTGTTTAATTGTGACTAATTGACTGTGGGACCAGGTGGGACAGAAACTTCCATCTAGAGACATGGGCTCAACAACATAGAATCCCACCAAGGTTGACATGACTACAACTGCTGCTGAGTATCAATTCTGCCAACAACAGAGACAAAGACTGAGTCCCATATACGGTATTATTTCCCAGTGATAAAAAGTTAGTTAGCACACTGTTGGCTGCTTAACTGTACTGAACTGCTTCCTCTGTGGAAGGAAAATGCTTTGTCCTACTAGCGTAGATCTTATTCTTGGTATGGATTTGCCTTTCCTATAGTTAATCCTTATTGTCCACACAGTATTGCTTCTGGCCAGAGAACTGCAATAGTGGGCCTGTTATCATGGAATCCACCAGTCTTACCATGTTCACCACCACTGTGAAGAATCTGGCCTAACAGAAAGATGGAATAATCTTTTAAAATGATAGTTATAGCACTAATTAGGTGGCAGTAGCCTGGAGGGTTGGGACAGAGTTCTTCAGAAGGCACTGTATGCTTTGCATAAGTGTCCTATATATGACAGAGTTTCTCCCATAATCAGGACCCACGGAACCAAGGGGTGGAAAGGGGAATAGTTTCACTCATTAAGACCTATATGAAAAGTTTACTAAGTTCTGTTTGCCTAGAATTTTAGTTCTAGAGTGGTGAGAGCTCCTGGTATGAGCCAATAAACAAATCCGTGGACTAGAAGCTCAGACTTATCCCTGGCCACTTTGGGCTTCCATTACCTTTCCACAAACAGACTAAGGAAGAAATAACAGTTGTTGGGTAGCATAAGTGATTCAGAATACAATGGGAAAATTGGATTGATTCTACAAAATGGAGATAAAAAATATTTTATCTGTCTCTGTTTCCATCAGTCACTGGATAAAAGTTCTAGGATAGCAGTCATCAACCTTACCACTAAGGAGGGGCACTATTGCTTAGTTTGCCAGTTGGAGATACCCACAGCTAAACACTGAACTGAACTCCTGGAACCTAGTGACAGAGATGGAGGAGTGATGAGCAAAGTGGTCAAGACCGTGATGGTGAAACCCACAAAGACCAGGCAAGGGGGAGCTCTTGAATCCCAGACTGATTCCTGAGAGGCCAACAGGGGACTGATCCAGACTCCATGAATGTAGACTCAGTTAGGAGGCCACAGAAATCACTGGGGCATTGGATAGTAGATCAGTGTTTACCATGGTTTATGAATGATCTTTGGGAGTCCATTCCAAATAGAGGGAGGCTCTCTCAGCCTGGACACACGGGGAAGGGCCTAGGTCCTGCCCTGGATGAAATGACAGACTTTAGAGATCCCCCCCAAGGAGGGCCTCACACTCCTTGGGGAATGATGTGGTGATTGGGTGGCAGGCTCGGGGGCTGGTGGAGGAACAAGGGAGGAGGGGTGGGAGAGAGAGCTGGAATTGACATGCGAAGCATTCATGTTTCTATTTTAAATAAAACCATTACAAAAATATTATATCTGGAGTTCAGGAGATCCTTTAAAGCATTTCTTGTGGCTAGCATGTCCAGTGACTAAAGTCAATGGAAACCTCAATAATCTTATCCAGGAATAACAAAGGGCACAAACCCATCTGGGTCATTCCTCCAGAAAAAGAATCAATACATGATAAGGTTCCTGCTAAAGATGGAGAAAATACAGAATGCACAGCAAAGAAAGGAAGTTATAAGTATCAGCAAAGACCATGTGTCCAGTTCCAGAAATGATTATAAGAGATATGAGTGTTTGTGCTGTATTTTATTAAGAATGCCTTTGTACAGATAATTCTGTTTTCTTTTCTAAATTTTTTGTATCATGTGAAGTAAAATCAGGTAAGAGAATATCAATGGCTATCATATTTAATTTTGAGATACTAAAAAAGTCTTTCAGGGATATTGCCTCATGTGCTTAATTTATAAAGCTTTTGGGATTGCACAAGGGAATTCATATAATGTTTAGACATTATTATGATCTGACCTAGTTATTGCTTTTTTTTGGAAATTGATCATGATACAAAGACAAAGTTGTGTGTCAAATTGGCAAAGACAGGACATTCTGACGGCTAATTTTGGTTGTCAACCTGACTGAATTTAGTTAACTGAAACCCAAAATGGAGGGCACACATATGAGAGATTTTTGGTTAATTTGAAGTAGGAAAATCTACTTCTAATCCAGGTCTTTGAGGTAAGTAGACAAGCCTTTAATCAGGATCTTGTGAGAATGGAAAAGACATGTCTTTGATCTGAATTCTGGGGTAGGAAGACATATATTTAATTCAATCATTTTAGCTAGAAAATCCCTTTCTAAACTGGGCCACACTTTCTGCTTGAAGCCTGTATAAGGACATTGAAGAAGGAAGCTTTTGTTCTTTGCCTGCTTACTCTCTCCTTTCCAGCAAGTCCATTCTTTCACTAGAATTATATCCCACTTCTCCACAATTGAAGCTTATACTGAAGACCAATTGAGACATCCAGCTTGTGGACTGAGCAACTGCTAGATGCTTGGATTTTTTCTTCATGTCCAGACATGGTAGGATTAGCCGGACTATAGCTAGAAGAGGAAAAGACATAGCCACATACAGGTGCTAAGAGATTTAGTGTTGGAACTCCCTTCCAGGAGTGGGAAGGCTGTTTAGTGTGAGACAAGGAAGTTCTTAGAAAGAAAGCACAAACGTGAACCTCTGACGGTAACAACAGCTCCTGTTGCTGTCAGGGATTGTTATATAGAGGGAATATCATCTCGACTCTCAACCCATTTCCCTTGATTATATAGTATAATCTTTTATGCAGTCCACTGTACATTTGAATTATATCTGCCAGTATTTACACTGAAGCATCTAAATTATGTTTGACTTGGATCATATTTCAAATAGAGCCCACATGTGAAGCCTGAGTAACTGAGGTTTATTTATATCTTAACCAAGTCAAGACAAAACTGGTCAACTTATCTGATACTGTAACTTTTAAACATGGCCTGATTTTTTCCTCTCTTTCTGCTTGACCCAGCTCTAGGACTTAGTCTGTGAATAATGAAGGTGAGGCCTAAACACATTAATTTTATTTCTTCATGACTTTTGCATGAATTATTCCATAGCTTTCAACACATGAACTTGTCTTTTTTACAGGATGGCTATTTGGAAGCTTCTTGTAATTATTACGCTAATTTCATAAGTCATTTAACCTAACTGTGTTAGTTTGTTTCGATATACAACAAGTGTATCTTTGGACTATTCACTTACCAACAACAGAAATTGATTGTTTCTACAGAACATTAATCAATGAAAATATCACTGTACAGTATTTAATGACACCCCTGTCTCTTTGCTATGTCCTCACATGGTGAATGGAGTCATCCACCTCCTGATTCATTTTCTGAGGCATTAATATTATTCTAAGTGGTGGGGCTGTTAACATTTAGTCACCTCCTGGATGCTTGCCTCAATCCTCCCATTTTGGCAGCTAGAATTTCATCCAGGAATTTGAGTAAGAACACAATTATTCAGTTCAGAGTACTGCATGTATGAAAAATAGAACCCCATGTGGGTGCTCAATAAAAACTAAGTGAGTATAATAGTAACATCATTCCAATCAAAGAGTTAGGGAAAAAGGAAATATCAATGCAAATATAGAACTCTTGATACTGGGTTTATGCAGAAGTCTGTAGTGTATCACAACAAAAATTCCAACACCTGCTGGGATCTGCTGCCACAGTGCAAGCAACAACAATGATAATAAACCAAATGTCTTCATCTAAGATGAATCTGCTGTCTGACTTCCCTTTCACTCATGAGGGCATTACAATGGCAAATATTAGACGGCCACTGGAAGACTCAATACGCAGAATTCCATTCTGTTCTCAGTCTGTAAGCACAGCATTTGCTTTGTTTGTGCTGCTGATGAAAGACTATAATGATACAATTAATCACTTAGTTTAGTGGTCCTTTCCGTTAATGCATTCTGTTTCTGATTCTGTGGGGTTTTTTGTTGTTGTTTTTGTTGTTTTCCTGGTCTCTTGAAATTTACAATTTGTGTTATCACTCCTCCTTGTTCAGTGAACATGAGAATCTTTACTATGCAATACCATCTTCTTCCTTAAATAAGAGAAAGGAAAGGATGGGTTGCATATGAAAAACAGAAACTGTGGTAAAGGAGAGATGGAGATTAAAGTTGACAGGTTGATTTTGATTTTGTCTGATAAGCACATTTGCTGAAAACAAGGGCATTTCCCATCGTCTCCTCAAAACTAACAAACTGAGACTCTGTGAAAAAATACAGTTCAGTATAAGGGAGGGAAAAGCAGATGGCCCTTGCTATAACTCACTTTCACATGCCAGCTTAAAGATTTTCCTTCCAAAGCTCAAAGACTATATGCCTTTGATGGCATATTTGAAGAGACCTCCTCTGCTTCTGTCTTTGACCAACCCTCCTGGCCATTCAGTGTTTTGATCACAGCTTCCATCTGAGCATCATAGCTCTGGCATCAGATCCATCCTGCTTATTATCTATTGAAATATCCACTGCCTGAAGTTAATTTATGTTGGCAGTGATGGCTTCTGATAGAGATGTATTTTGTTGGTTTATTGGAAGAGATATAGACTAGATTCTGTGCTCTTTCTCTGATGTCATTCCTCAGCTCCTCTCTGCTGACAAACTTTGGGGAAAAAAGTAACCTCTGTGAAAACATTTGTTTTATTTGTCAGTATTAACTTGTGTTGTGGAAAAGCTGGACATTTCATAAGTTAAGCATAACGTGTAGGAACATGCATAACAAAATTGGTTCTTCATCCATTAGCACAGCCAAATTTCAAAGCACCTCAAGGTTCATTTTTCCTTTTGCTTCCTAACTCTCCTGCATTTTTATATTCCTTTTAACCTTTAGACTTTAATTTGTGAAAGATTACTGCTTTGTAAAACTTTGCACTTGGTATCCCTACATGATATTTGCTTATTTCATATTTTAATGGTTTACTTTATGTTTTACACACCTGAGGCTGAGATAGATAAATGGTGTTCATATGTGAAAGACATACACGAAAGGTCAAAATAGCAAAATTTATTGCATTATTTTATATAATATATGCAGTTTTTAGAGCTTTAATTCTACATTGTTGCTTCATATTTCAAAATCTTATTGAGTTAGTTTTTAAGCTAAATCCTGTTTGTACACAACTAGAACCTCACACTTGGTCAGTCTTTTCTTTACATTTTTCCATGAACCAGGTTTTCTTATGCTATAAATAGCTGCATTGTTTCTTCATGCTAATGAGGCAGGAAGAATAATTCTTATACTCAGTTTTGCTCTGCACATAAAGTATTATTGATATACAATATGTAACAACTTTAATGAGTAGGATTGACAGTATTACCAGTCTAACAATCTGTAAAAGCATGTCTTATGATGTTGTGGTTGTGAAATGTTCCTTATGGGATTGAGGGTTTCAATATCTGATCTACAACTGGTGGAAACACTTTGCAAGGCTGAGAAACATTTAGAGGTAGATCCACGGTAGAGGAAGTGATCCATTAGAAAAGGTGCTTATGTTTATGGTCCTACCCTACATCCTGTCATCTCTCTGATTGATGATGCAAGATACTTTTTGAACAGCTGGCATCTTCCCACCATTTTTTCCCTGCCATGGTGAGCTATATAGCTTTCAATTAGAAAGTAGAATAAAACCTTTCTCTTATATGTTGAAATATTTGGTCATAACAACTAGAACAGTAATGAATATATTGTTAAAGCCATTTTCCCATTTGAGTAACACCTATTTGCCTAATTTAATCTGGATATGAAGACTCTAAGGTAGATGGTTTGTTTTTGTTGAGTGAGATATATTAATAGCTGTATATCCTTTTTAAAGACATCTGAAATTAATCTGGTGAATATTTATTAACATTTTTACCCTATTTTGTATACATAACCCCCATTTTTTAACTGATCTGTTTATGAAGTGACAAGAATGAACCTTATAACAACAAATGTGGCATCTTTGTTAATGAATACATTATTTTTATTTAACTGACCTTGTCACTACTTTAGAGATTCCTAGAGTTTTTTCTAGAAATTTCACTACTATCATACTAAGTTGCATGTGGAAATAGGATAATCAAAAGCATATCATTGATCAGTAAATTAAATGTGATTTGAATTTTACTATCATTCATTAATCTATGTTTCTGTTTATTTTTCTCTTATAGCAGGTTTTGAAAACTACCACTTATTCAAGACACAAAACATGACCTGAAACCTCTGTAGCATTTGCCAGCTCATGTAGTAGAAATTCTAGATGATACAATGAAACAGGACTGTGAAAATAAGATTGTTAATGGGACTATATATCAAGCCATGTGGGATTATTTCTGAAGGCAACATGCATTTGAGAAACAAGGCCCACATACCCCAATATAAAACTGTTAAAAATGTCCATTCCTTGAGGACTATATTTCATGTAACCAAAAGGCACTGGGCAAACTTCCTAAGGAAGGAAGCAACCAACAGTTCTACACAGCTATGGTATCTATGAACAACATCAACTATCGTCATGGTAACAAAAGCCTAAGCGTGTAGTAATGGCACATAAACCTTGGCACAACCAACAGCTTTCTAATTGGACCTAAGATCCATTCAACAAGAAAGAGACCTTGCCTCGTGCAAGAAACCTCGGTAACTACTCCTTCATTGATATTGAAGGAGAATCTACAACTACTATTTACTAAACCAGAATAAGCCTTAGCAATAATCTGTAAATATTTGTCCTTATGTCCACAGATAAAGAAAGTGTTCACCCTTATTCAAGGAAAGGTTTCTTTGCAACAAATAAAGAATATTTTATAAAATCACAATGAATTAAAATTCAGAGTTGTGGAACCCAATCCCAGTCCCAGGAATCTTGATTGTAAGACTTGGGGCACATTCTGGAAGAGGGTATAGGCAGACTGTAAGAGACAGATGATCAATAGTTTTCTGTGAGATGTGTCTCCTAGTAAACTCAGAAGCTATATCCATAAAGTCTCAGCAATGTGTTTGCTCAAACATGAACTGAAGAAGGATGATACTTATGGGAATGCCAAACTGGATGGAAAAAAGCTTCTCAGGTCTCATTGCTTCACAAAGAAAAATGTAGACAACTATAGAAAACCAGGAAAAAGAGAGGTGTCCTCCCCAAGAGAAAAGTACACAATTCAGTTGTTTAATGCCAAAAGGTCAACCCTATAAACAAATGCATAGGTAGCATTATACAGACTGAACTTGAACTGGTTATATTTAGGAATATATGTATGTACACAAGTATTTGTGTAAAAATCCATATTATACATGTATATATATATGTACATGCATGTAAATAATATATATTTACCTATGCATGCAATAAAAATTAGTTTAAAATGAAGACCATGAATTTGAAAGAGACCAGGGAAGGGTACGTGGGAAGTGTGTTATGAGGAAGAACAGAATGTTATCCCTGTAATTATAATTTCAAAAATAAAATAAATATTAAATGTAAAACATCATAACTATCCCTCCCCAAATAGTGTAGGATGCTTAAATAGGGATGCACATATATTGAACCTTTAATGATATGAGAAGTTTATCATGACTCCTGTGCAAAGGCCAATCAAAATTCATGAAACGTTCCCTATTTTGAAAAATAAGTGTTAAATTGATTAGCACTTTCCTTAGCATGCTATAGTTATCTGCAATTGATGATTGGGATATTTTGTAAAGCAGTATGAATGTATTCCAAGTCATAGGACAAGAGTGCTAGTATTTAGATGATAGCTTCTAAGTCATCAGCTGATTGCCCTTTGTGACATGCTTGTGTTGCAATTCTTGTGATTCCCATTGGCTGGTCATATATAAATTATTTTAATCAGAGAAAAGTACAAACAAGTAATTGCTATGTGTAGTTAAAACTCTGGTGTCAGGGCACAAGAAGTAATGAATGGTATCCAGTTAATATCTATAGACATTCAGGACAGACTGTACACAGGTGAGAAGAGAATACTAAACTTTTTATTTATTTTTATTTCTTCTTTTATAACAGCCAGCAATATAGGTGGCAATTAGCAAAATGAAGTTCTAAAGTCCTCAATTTTTAAGGGTCAATGTTTCATTTACCCTTAGCTCCAAATGCTTTTTAATTGTATAGCTACAAGTGATTTTTCAAAAGTTAAACTAAAGTAAAATAATATATTTTCAAGTGAGTTGTGGCCTTCCAAAGCAAGTGTCAATTCACATTTTAAAATGGGAGAATGACACATTGACAAAATAGAAGTCTTTTACTACTAGAAGTTAAGGTTTGATAAGAGAGCAGGAGTCTTGAATAAATAAGACTGTGGATATTTTATGATACTCTTATATACTCTATTAGCCAGAGTTCTCCAGATGAACAAAACTGGTAGCACACACAGACCCTTGAGAGACAAGGAACCTAGTATGTTCTCAGTCCAGGAGATGAATCCTCAGAAAGATGGTGTACAATTATGCAGTCCCAAACTGAGACTGAAGGTACAGGTTCTCCATGTAGAGTCAGTTGAGTGAATGAGTCCGCATTAAAGGGCTGAAGTTTCTGTAGTTCAATGTTCACAGACAGTGACAGATACAATAGATGCACAGCCACAAGAATAATGGAGTTTATGTGTATTGACTGTCTATGGTATCTGTCCTTCTCTTCTATATTTTTTTCATTACTCCTTGACAGTTTGGCCATCTCTATAGTCATGTTATAATGTTCTCACTCACTTGCTCTCTTTTACATTTTCATTTTGAAAATATTGTTATAGTCATACCCAGAAATGTGCCTTGCTAATCCATAAGGTATCATTTCTCAGTCTAATCTTGTTGACAGGCAACATTAACCACCATTCATTTTAGAAGTAATGATGCAATCACAGCACATGGCAGATGTAAGCATGGGTATCACTTCAAGGTCACTGTCAACTACATTCAAAGTTCAATGAAGCTACATTAAATCTAATCTCAAAAAATAACAAAACCCCAAATAAATCAAAGAAACAAACAGGGCCCCACAACAATATTCATTACTCCCTCCCTGTAAAAGGACAGTCAGATTTAGATGTCTCTGAGAATATATATCATATTATTTTGCTTGTGACAGTGATTTAGAACTTGTGTTAGCTCTTGTCAAACAAGGGTACATCCCTGAGGAAGAAGCACTTGATAAGCTTTTTCGTGATTAAACATCCACAGAAAGGATAAAAGTTTGTTTGGGAGCCTAAGATTATTCTGTAAGTCACAGGGAATATTGGAATATGAACTAATGGACCATAGAGTATAAATGCAAAAAATAAGGCTATTGCTTCAGAAAGAGAAATGTTTTGCAACTAGTAGCAATACCTACAAAGTTTGACTCAATACGAGTCAACATTTGTCTACAAATTACACCAGAACATTACAAATATAACCAAAAGTGTTTGCCTTCAGAATTAGACATCAACTATAAACTGAATCATTACTGAATTACGGTGAACATTGAAGAAAAGGTTCTTCATTGATAAGTTATCACAATTGCTTTTTATGTGACTACGAGTGTCTTTATCTAGTTGGAAACTTTAGTGATACACAATCTAAAGTTTGACTCCAGGAAAAAAAAAGTGTTGTATAAAGTATATCTGAGGCAATTTTTATGTGCATTAGGTGCTGGAAGAAATACTTAATAGAAATGAATTCTACCAAAATATTTGGGGAGAAGTACCTTCACAGTTATCATTCAATAAGGCATTTACTCCTAAATGGGGTATTTCTTACCACCATTTTTCATAGAATATATGTTGTTCATATTTATCCCTTCTATTAACTCCTCTTAAAAACTAGTCCCCTCCTTACCAAACCAACTTCATGTATTTTTATCCCCTCAATAAATACAGATAAAGTAAAACTCCAAAATCACAAACAAATAATCACATAAGTCTCATATAGGCTGTGTTATGTTGGTCAACTATTCCAAAACAAGAAGTGCTTTGGAATGTGGTTATGTAGCAAGCATCACTCCATTGGAGAAAGCTGAAGTTCCTTCTCCCAACAATGTCAGTTTCAAATAGCTTCTTGGTTAGAGGAGCAAATTTGTCTCTTCTTCTCTATCTGTGTTCTGGAGTTCTGTCTGGCTACAGCTTGCTCAAGTATTGCATGCCAACACATGTCCCGTGAGTTCATATGTGGTCAGTACTACTGTGCCAAGAAATTTGTTTCCATAGAGTTGTCTACCGTCTCTGGGTCTTAAAAATACTCTATCAACTCTTCCACAGAAATCACTGAGCCTTAAGGGGGCAGACATGATGAAACATGGTTGGGTGTACCAAGTTTTTTTTTCTCTGCACATTGTCCAGTTATGGGTTTCTGTGTTAATAAAAATCCACTGCAAATAGAAGCTTCTATGAGTAATGGGTATAAAAATAAGTCACTAGGAGGAACTTTATTGCTGCATTTACTGAGCAGTATTATAGAAGTGGATTTTTCTTGGTTTTACGAGACAGGGTTTCTCTGTATTGTTTTAGAGGTTGTCAGTCCAGCCTGGCCTCGAACTCACAAAGATCCACCTGCCTCTGCCTCCCAAGTCCTGGGATTAAAGGCCTGCACGAACACTGCCTGGCTAGAAGTGGATTTTTAAATTCACAAACTGTGTATTTACCCTCAGGTTCTCAGCATCATTAACAGTATAATCAAATAGAGAGGGCTCTGTATTCAACTCTATTATAGAGTGGTATTCCTGAAAATAGCTTGGTATTGGCAAAAAATAGACAGGTAGACCAATGGAATTGAGTTGAACACCATGATATTAACCAATACATGTATGAACATCAGGGAGGACTGATGAGCAAAGGGTTAAAAACTGGACTGGTTTATCCCCTAGAAACAGCTGGCCTGTTTTTTTATTCTTTAAAAAAATAGTTTACAACTTCCATTTGTTTCCCAGTGCAACCAATATTTCTCACAGGCAAGACACTTGTAGTAGCTCTCAGGGTTCATACCTAGGCATGATTAAAAAACATTTTTCTCTTTTTGTATCAAGTATATTACCTCCCTGAAATTTTAATATTTCTTCGTAAGATTAGATGGACATGGGCTCTATTTCACCATCTTCAATGACATAAGTATGTGGTACTTTTGTCAATAGAGCCTTACCATCAGTTTGTGGAGGATAATCAATAGAATTAGCAATAATTATAATAATTCTGCCAATAGGAATGTCGTGGGATGACTTGGGCCAATGACTCAAAAATAAAGAACCCATTCCTGAGAGCAAATGTTTTACTTAGTAGTATATTATGTCTAGTTTGTGCATTGTCTGCTCATAATCTAACAACCATGCTTGAATTCTTTTTATGTATGTATATATTTTAACAGAATTCTATAGTAGTTTTCCATGGGGTTTTTCAGAAGCCCTTAATTGCTGGTTATTTCTTTTTATATTTCTTCCTTTACCAAGTTATTCCATCTGTTTACCCATTAAATCATCTTATTTTAGTATTCCTTGTATCCCTTCATAACTTGGTATTGCTTCCCAAACTTTGGGAGATCTTTTATAGTTGTCCCTTGCTAATGCCTAATTTCTCAGTGTATTCTAAGGTAAAAACACATACCTAAAACTTTATAGTTAGTATTAACATGTAAGACAATATTTTTCTTCATGAGTCTAGGTAAACTCTCTCAAGATGATTTTTTATAACTCCATCCAATTACTTACAAGACTCAATTTTTTCTTAAGAGTTTTGAGAACTATTTCATTGTAGATCGATAAATAAATGACCCAGAGACTGGTATTAGGATTCAAACTTCAGGCTAAATATCAGAAAAGCAAATCATCTGATCATTATTTTCTTACCTATACACCATGCTGAGTGAGTTGATCCTCTCACAAGCTCTCACTAAGATTCAGACTATAAGCCCCCACCCCAGTGTGACTTGAAAATGAATGTCTCGTACTATCTACTGAAGACCCTGCTTCTGTCTTTTATACTCACATAGTGCTGGGATTAAAGGCATGTGATCTGTTACTCTTTTAGACTCATTCAATCTCTTGTATTCCTGCGTATCCTTGAACTCAGAGAGATCCTCTACCTCTTAATCCTCAGTCCTGGTATTAAAGGTGTGTAGCACCACCTCCTAGCTTCTGGCTGCTGGGATTAAAGGTGTGTGCCTGGCTTCTATGGCATGCGGCTGACATTGCCTTCTGAATCCTCAGGAAAGCCTTAATAAATCATAAATAATATATCACCTCATTTCATTTTATATGTGTGCCATATTTTCACTAGTCGTTTGTTAGTTGATGGACATCTAAACTGTTTCCAAATGCTGACTATTATGAATAAAGCATTAATGAAGATGAATGACCAAGTAGCCTTATAGTAAGTTGTAGATAATTTGGAATATAATTCTGTCACAGTGGGGGGGTTGCTATTGATGTAATGAGACACCATGATCAAAAGCAAGTTGGAGAGGAAAGGATTTATGTAGCTTACACTTCTACATCAGAGTCCATCACCAAAGAGAGTCAGAACAGGAACTCACATATGGCTGGAATGTGTAGGCAGGAACTGATAAAGGAGCCATGGAAGATTGCAGCTTACTGGGATGCTTAGCAGTGCTTGTTGAACCAGCATTTGTTTAGAAGTCAGGACTATCCATCTAGGATTGCCCCATTCACAATGGGATGTTCCCTCCCCATCAATACGTAATTAAGAAAATACATGTAACTACATCTTCTGGAGACATTTTTATTCAGTTGGTATCCCCTCCTTTAAAATGATTCTAGGTTATGTCAAGCTGAGATGAAACTAAATAGCACCATGTTCAAGAGTAGAGTAGTGGAATCATGTGTTAGATTTATTTTCAGCTTTTTGAAGAATCTCCACACTGATTTTCTCTGTGGTTATGTCACACTCGCATGAGCAAAGTAAAAATGTCTCCTCTCTCTGCAACCTCACTAACATAAAACTTTCATGCTTCCTTGACCATGGCCATTTAGACTGGCATGAGCAGAAATCTCAAAGTAGCCTTAATTTGCATTTCCTTGATACTGAGTGTTTTAAATAATTTCTCAAAGAGTTATGTTTCATATTTTAAGAGGTATGTTAAGCTCTATGTTTCATTTTAAGTGGGATATTTGCTTTCTGGATGTTAAATTTTATAATTATCATGTATTCTACCCTTAGTCAGACATATGCTCTATTAGAAGGTAAAGATTTTTTACCATTCTATAAGTTCTCACTTTTCTCAGATGATGTTTGTCCCTTGCTGTACAGGAGAATTTTAGCTTCACAGGTCCAATTCATTAATTAATGTTCTTAAAATGGTAGCTGGGCCATGTACTAATGAATTAAAGTGTTTTCCCTTACTCCTCTCTTATCATACTTTGGTTATCTGCTCTTATTGTGAGATCTTTGATCTATATGGAGTTAAGTTTTGTAGTGTAGTAGATATTAATCTATTTTAATTTTCCTACCTTCAGCAATGTAGTTCAACCAGAAACATTTGTTACAAATGTTTTGTCTATGATATGTGTTTTTTGTTTCTTTGTTTTTAAAGGGTATCTATATATTTGTGGAATTATGTCTAGGTCTTCCATTTGATTCTGTTAGTCACTGTGTCTGTCTGATATCAAGACCTTGTTGTTTTTATTGCTATAGCGTAGATACAACTTGCAGTCTAGGATTCTAATACCAGCTGCCTTCTATTATTGTTCAGGGTTGTTTGAGATAAATTTGTTTTCTGTGTTTCCTTATTCAGCTGAAAATTGTTTTTTCAATTACTGTGAGAAATTGTGGAGGAATTAAAATTGAATCTGTAGATTGCTTTTGGTAAATGGCCATTAACAATATTAATCCGGTACTCCATGTATACAAGTGGTCTTTCCATTTTCTGATCTCTTTAATCACTTTCTTCAATGTCTTAAAAGTGTTGCTATAAAGTTAGGAACACTGGGCAGCCAGTCTACGAGGCCACTGGTAGTAGAACCAGGATGTATTCCTAGTGCATGAAGGAAATTCAGGAGCCCATTTCCCATGTAGGGATACTCTCTTAGACTAGATACCCAGGGGAGGGCCTAATCCCTGCCCCAAATGGCTTTAAGGATCACTCATAGAAGGCCTCACACTCCCTGGGGAGTGGATGAGGGATGGGTTGGGGAGTACCTTGGGAGTTATGGGAGAATAGGAGGGAGAGGAACTGTTATTGATATGTAAAATAAGATTGTTTCTATATATATATATATGATGTCTTTCACTCACTTGGCTATATTTATTTCAAGATTTTTTTACTATTTTGTTTTCAAGAAAATAATTCGTTTTATTACATTTTTTTAGAAAAGAGGTTGCTTCGCATGTCAATCCCAGCTTCCTCTCCCTCCCCTCCTACCATACTCCCCCACCATTCCCCCTAGCCTCCCACCCCATTCCCACCTCCCTCCACACAGGGGATATCCAGAGTCTGTCACTTTGCTCAGGACAGGGTCCAGGACCTCCCCTAAGAGTCCAGGCTGAGAGAGCATCCCTCCCTGTGCGATGGACACACAAAGCAAAGTTCATCTGTATGCCTCCTTAGCACAATAGGCAGTGCATCAATCTCATAATTCAATTTTTGGAGGTTATTGTGAAAGGTAGTGTTTACCTTTCTTTTAAGTGTATTTGTCATGTATAAAGACTACTGTTTTTAACCCTGCTGTTTTTCTGAAAGTATTTAAGATCTATGTGAGTTTTCTGGTGGAATCATTAGAGTTTGTATCTAAAACAATGTTTCATCTGCAAAAACGGACACTTTGGCTTCCTCTTTACTGCTTGTATAGCCTTTGATCTCCTTTGGTTGTCATGTTGCTATAGCCTAAGACTTCAATTTCTGAATGGAATAGCTTTGGATAGAGTTAACTTCCTTGAGTTTCTCTTGATTTTAGTAGAAATGTGTTGAGTTTCTCTCTGAAATACTGTTGGATGTGAGCCTGCCAGACACTTAAGTTATGGTGTGACATTATGTCCCACTCTAATGCTTTCATCATGAAGATTGATGGATTTTGACACAGGACTTTTCTGCATTTAATTGGATAATCATCTAGCTTTTGTCTTTTTTCCCCTGTGTCTGTGCTGGATTACCATTATTGATTTAGATGACTTTAACCATCGTTGCATCTCAGGGATAAAGCCAATTGGTTGATGATATTTTTGTAAGTATTTTACTGAAAAATTTTGCTTGTATGTTTGTAAAGGAAATTGGCATATACTTTAACCTATGTTTTGTTGAGTATTTCTGTGGTTTTGCTGTAATGGAAATGACAATTTGGAAGACAGATCAGGCACCAGTATGACCTCTAGGGATATAAAGGGATGACACCAATTGGCAAGCTAAGCAATAGTGGAGAGACCACCTCAAATGCCAATTCCTGATAATGAACTTGATGTCTATAACCACCCTGGGGCCTTCATCCAGTGACCGATGGAAGCAGAGGCAAACACCCACAGTTAAACACTGAACTGAACCCAAGGAACCCAGTGACAGAGAGAGAGGAGCAATGAGCAAATTGGCAAATGGGCTGGCAAAACGAGCAGAGACAGATGATCTGAACAGGGGAGAGCTCATGACCCCAGACCGATAGCGGGGAGGCCAGCATGGGACTGATCCAGACCCCCGGATGTGAGTGTCAGTGAGGAGGCCTGGGCAACCTATGGGGCCCTGAGCAGTGGATCAGTGTTTATTCCTGGAATATAAACAGACATCGTGTGCCCATAGAACAAAGAGGGATGCTCTCTCAGCCTGGACTCTTAGGGGAGTGCCTGGACCCTACCCTGAGTGAATTGGCAGACTCTAGATATCCTCTATGTGGAAGGAATTGGCAATAGGGTGGGAGGCTGGGTGGGGATGGGAGGGTGCTGGAGGAGAGGAGGGAGAGGGAACTGGGATTGACATGTAAAACAATCTATTTAAAATTAAATTTAAAAAATTCAACAAAAAAAAAGAAAAACAGGAAATTTTATATCATTTCCTATTACATGAATTAACCTGAGAACAGGAGTTAGTTATTCTCTGTTAATTTTTAGGATTCTTCACTAAATCACACATCTGTCTCCCTGGGCATTTTTTTTTCCCTCTGGCGAGACATTAGTTACAGCTTCTAGTACACTAGCATTCAAAGATCTGTTTAAACTATGTGTATCATCCTGATTTAAATTTGCTATGCTGTATGCATCAAAGAATTCATCCATTAAGGTTTATAGGTTGAAGGATTAATGATTTTTCAAAACTGTATTTATGATTTTATGAATTTCCTTAGTTAACATTTGTTGAGATGACTCACTTTTATTTTTAATTTTGTTAATATACATTCTCTTTCTCTTTCTATTGCTAACATTTAGTGTGAATTTGTAGAAATTGTTTTGTACTTTTTTCCGCAGTATATGTTTTTATTTAAATTAGAATTGTAGAAAGAAATATCTCTTTGTTTCTTAGTTGGTTGTGTTGATTTACTTCTTTCTGTTTTGCTAATTTTAATTTTGAGTTTACTCTTTTCTTCCCCTCTATTCTCTTTTGTTGTTTTTTGTTTTTGATTTTCTAAACATTCAAGATGTTAATATGTTATCTCTCCAGTTTTTTATGTAGGCACTTAGTGATATGAATTTGCTTCAAAGAACTTCATTGTTATCCATAAATTGGGTATATTGTTTTTTTTAAAATTTTCCTTCAACTTTAAACGATATAAACTTTCTTCTGGATTTCTTTATTAGACCAATTTCCATTTATTGGGGAGTTCTTTATCTTCTATTGATTTGTTTCTAACATTTCTACTGTTGTTAATATCCAGATTTCAAATCCATGCAGGACTGCAGATCCCATCCTGTTGGTCCAGTCCAACCAGAGGCTGCCAGTGTGCTACTCCCTTTCTCCATCCACAGGACTAGGTAAGTGTGGGCCTGTTTCCCACCTGTCCTCCGTGGTCCTGCTCTGAGCTGTCTGAGGCCTGGGGACTGCGCACTGAGCATCCCATCCTGGCATTTCAGCCAACCCAGAGACTGCCAAGGCAAGAGTACTAGTCCTGCATCTACCCATGGGAAGAGAAGAAACATCCAGTTTTTGGATCTGCTTGCACCTAGCAGAAGTGATCCTGGGAACCCTATACACCTGGAGAGGAAGAGACTCCTCCATAACCCACTGGAAGAAGGGAAGGGAAGAAGACACTATAAAAACACATTCAACAACAGTAAAACCAATATGACACCACCAGAATCTAGGGACTCTATACAAACAAGACATGAATATCCCAGTGCAGATTAAGCAGAAGAGAATGACCATACAAACAACTTCATAAAAGTGATAGAGAACCTCGAAGAGGATATGAGAAAATCCCTTAAAGAAATGGAAGGAAAACAAACAGAAAATTACAATAAATCAAAAAAATCACTTAAAGAAAGTAAAGGAACAACAATCAAACAGATGAAGGAAACAGTTCAAGACCTGAAAACTGAAATAGAGACAATAAAGAAAACATAAACTGAGGGAATGCAGGAAATAGAAAAGCTGTGTAAACTATCAGGAACTACAGATGCAAGTATAACCAAGAGAATACAAATGATAGAAGAGAGAATTTCAGGTATTGAAGATACACTACAAAAATAGATCAAGGATCAAAGAAAACTTAAGTTTAAAAATCCCTAACAGAAAATTTCCAGGAAATATGGAACACCATGAAAAGACCCAACCTACAATTAATAGGTATAGAAGAAGATTAAGAAACCCACTTCAACCAGCTTTTCCAGGCGGGACCAGGTACAACAGGCCCTATATCTGGGCCTGTGTTACAGTGCCTGGAGATTGCCTGGGAACTGCACAGAGCTTCCAATCCCAGTGGGAGCCAAGCACCCCAGATTCCAGGTCTTCTCTCCCACCAAGGAGACCAGGAAACCAAAAGATCCAGGGAGACCAAGAGACCAGCTGTTCCAGCTGGACCAGGTACAACAGGCCCTGCATCCGGTCCTATGTTCCAGCACATGGGGATTGCCTGGGAACTGCACAGAGCTTCCAATCCCAGTGGGAGCCAAGCACCCCAGATTCCAGGTCTTCTCTCCAACCAGCAAAACCGGGAATCCAGCAGATCCAGCAAAGGGACCAGGGTTCCAGGTGGGAGGCTAAGTACCCCAGGTTCCTGGTCTCCTTCTCCACCCACGGAAGGAACCAGAACGAGGATGAGTAATAGAAGAACTTCCAGATTATTGGACTTGCTAGCACCCACCAAAAGGGAACTCTGGCTCTCTAACCACCAGAACAGTAAAGAGCTCTTTATGCACCCACTAGAAGAAGAGATAGGAAAGAGACAATACAAAAACACACTCAGCAACAGAAAAACAAAAATGAAACTGCCAGATTCTAGAATCTCCACACCAGCAAGACTCCAACAATCCAATGCAAAAGAATCAAAGAGAATGACCTTAAAACCACCTTCATGAAAATGATAGAGGCTCTAAAAGAGGATATAGGAAAGTCTCTCAAAGAAATGGATGAAAAAAACAAACCAAAAAATTCAAGAAATGGAAGAAAAAGCAAACCAAAAAATGCAAGAAATGGAAGAGTACATCTCTCATTGTTGGATGGGTGCCCAAAGTCCATTTGTATGCCAGGGATAAATACTGATCTACTACCCAAGGCTCCATAGATTGCCTGTCTCCTCACTGACACCCACATTCTGGGGTCTTGACCATTCCCATGCTGGATTCCCAGGCATCAGTCTGGGATTCAAGAGCTAACCCTTGTCAGGTCAGCTGTTTCTGGGGGTTAAACCAGCCCAGTCTTAACCCCTTTGCTCTTAAATCTTCCATCTCTGTCACTGGATTCCTTGAGTTCAGTTCAGTGCTTAGCCGTGGGTGTCTGCCTCTGCTTCCATGAGCGATCGAATGAAGGTTCTGTTTCCCAGACTCTCTGGCCATGGGATTGTAGGCTGTCACTCATCAGATCTATGTCTAAAATCCATATATAAGAGAGTACAGACCATGCTTCCCTTTTTGTGACTGGGCAACCTCACTTAGGATGGTTTCTTCTAGTGCCATCCATTTGTCTGCAAATTTCAGGATTCTATTGTTCTTTTCTTCTGAATAGTACTCCATTGTGTAAATGTACCACATTTTCTCTATCTGCTTTTCAATTGAGGGGCATGTAGGTTGTTTCCAATTTCAGGCTATTACAAATAATGCTGCTCTGAACATAGTGGAACAGACATCCTTTGTATGAATGGGCATCTTTGGGATATATTCCTAAGAGTGGAGTTGCTAGGTCTTGTGGTAGGTTTATTCCCATTTTCCTGAGGAATCTCCATACTGACTTCCAAAGTGGCTGTACAAGAAGGCATTCCCACCAGCAGTGGAGTAGTGTTCCCCTTACACCACAACCTCTCCAGCATAAATTGTCATTGGTGTTTTTGATTTTAGCCATTCTGAAAGGAGTAAGATGGTATCTCAGAGTTGTGTTGATTTGCATTTCCCGGATGGCTAAGAATGTTGAGCACTTTCTCAAGTACGTCTCAGCCATTTTAGACTCTTCTATTAAGAGTTCTCAGCCGGGTGGTGGTGGTGCATGCCTTTAATCCCAGCACTCGGGAGGCAGAGGCAGGCAGATCTCTTTGAGTTCGAGGCTAGGCTGGACTGACAGCGTCCAAAATAATACAGAAAAACCCTGTTTCATGAAACCAAAAAAAAAAAAAAAGAATTCTCTATTTAGTTCTGTAGCCCAATTTTTAATTGGATCACTTGGTGTTTTACAGAGCTGCTTCTTGTGCTCTTTGTAGATTTTGGAGATCAGCCCTCTGTCATATATGGGGTTAATGAATATCTTTTCCCATTCTGTGGGCTGCCTTTTTGTCTTGCTGACTGTGTCCTTTGCCTTAGAGAAGCTTCTCAGTTCTTGTTGACCTCACTGTCTGTGCTAGTGGTGTTATATTCAGGAAGCTGTCTCCTGTATCAATTCGTTCAAGGGTACCACCCACTTTCTCTTCTAAGAGGTTCAGTGTGGCTGAATTATGTTGAGGTCTTTGATCCATTTGGACTTAAGTTTTGTGCATGGCAATAGACATGGATTGATCTGCATTCTTCTACATGCCAGCCTCCAGTTAGTTATGCCAGCACCATTTGTTGGAGATGCTTTCTTTTATACATTGTATATTTTTAGCTTCTTTGTCGAAGGTCAGATGTTCATACACGCATTCGTTAATATCAGGGTGTTCAATTCGATTCCATTGCTCTAACTGTCTATTTTTGTGCCAATAATAAACTGTTTTCAGGACTACAGGTGTATAATATAGCTTGAGGTCAGGGATGGTGATGCCTCCAGATGTTGCTTTGTTGAGTAAGGCTGTTTTGCCTATCCGGGGTCTTTTATTTTTCCATACAAAAGTGATTATTGTTCTTTCAAGGTCTGTGAAGAATTGTGTTGTTATTTTATTGGGGATTGCATTGAATCTGTAGACTGCTTTTTGCAGGATTGCCATTTTTACTACATTGATCCTACCTATCCAAGAGCATGGGAGATCTTTCCATTTTCTGAGGGTTTCTTTAATTTCTTTCTTTAAAGTCTCAAAGTTCTTATGGTACAGGTCTTTCACTTGTTTGGTTAGCATTACCCCAAGGTATTTTATGTTGTTTGTGGCAATTGTAAAAGGTGATGTTTCTCTGATTTCTTTCTCAGCCCTTTCATCATCTCTATATAATAGGGCTACTGATTTTCTTGAGTTGATCTTGTAGCCTGCCACTTTGCTGAAGGTGTTAGTCAGCTGTAAAAATTCCCTGGTAGAGTTCTTTGGGTCATTTATGTAAAATATCCTATCATCTGCAAATAGTGAATGTTTGACCTCTTCCTTTCCATTTTGTATCCCCTTGATCTCCTTTGGTTGTCATATGTCTCTAGCTAGAACTTCAAGTACTATATTGAAAAGGTATGGAGAGCCCCTCCAAGAACCCAACTCCAGCGAGTCCAGCCTCAGGTGAGATTGGGTCTCAGGCTGGGACCACCCGCCCATCCCCCATCCCCCTTGATCTTCAGGGCCGCTCCTGGCATCCAGAAGACCTGCCCACACAGGAAAGACATCAGCCCTTCCAATACCCCAACCCCAGCGAGTCCAGCTTCAGGAAAGACATCAGCTCTTCCAAGACCCCAACCCCAGCAAGTCCAGCTTCAGGAAAGACATCAGCCCTTCCAAGACCCCAAACCCAGCGAGTACAGCTTCAGGAGACCTGCCCACACAGCAAAGAAGTCAACAATTCCAAGACTCCAACCCCAGTGAGGCCAGCTTCAGGAAAGACATCAGCCCTACCAGGATCCAAACTCCGTGTCAGCATCCCCAGCTTCATCTGCAGGAAGGAAGGAGACCAGTGGAGACGGAAAGACCCCACCAGCACCCACTGAAAGAAGAGATGGGAAGAAGACAGAATAAGAGATCACTCAGCAATAGAAACACCAACATGACCCCACCAGAATCCAGGGACCAAACACCAGCAAGACCCGAAAAGCACTACAAAGAAGAAGAAGAGGAGACAGACCTTAAAAATTATATCATGAAGATGATGGAGACCATCAAAAAAGAAACGAGGAAATCCTTTAAAGAAATAGAAGACAAAACAAACAAAAAAAATCCATGAAATGGGGGAAAAAATTCAAGAAAGAAACAAATCTCTCAAAGAATCTAAAGAGCACCAAGAAAGAACAACCAAAAAAATTAAGGAAACAACTCAAACATTTGAAGGATTGAAAGCTGAAATAGAAACGATAAAGAAAACACAGAATGAAGGGATGCTGGAAATAGAAAAGCTGGGTAAACGATCAGGAACTACAGATGCAAGTATCACCAATAGAATACAAGAGATAGAAGAGAGAATCTCAGGTGTTGAAGACTCATTAGAGGATATAGAGTCATCAACCAAAGAAAATCTCAAAACCAACAAATCCTTAACACAAAATATCCAGGAAATATGGGACACCGTGAAGAAGCCAAACCTGAGAATAATAGGTATAGATGAAGGTGAAGAAATTCAACTTAAAGGTACAGAAAACATATTCAACAAAATCATAGAAGAAAACTTCCCTAACCTAAAGAAAGATATGCCTATGAAAGTACAAGAATCTTACAGAACACCAAATAGGCTCTACCAGAAAAAGAAGTCACCTCGCCATATAATAATCAAAACATCAAAACTACAGAGTAAAGAGGAAATAATAAGAGCAGCTAAAGAAAAAGGCCAAGTAACATACAAAGGCAGACCTATCCGAATTACACCTGACTTCTCAAAGGGAACGATGAAAGCCAGAAGATCCTGGACAGATGTCCTGCAAACACTAAGGGAACAAGGATGCCAGCCCAGACTACTATATCCAGCAAAGCTCTCAATTACCATAGATGGAGAAAACAAAATATTCCATGACAAAGCCAGATTTAAACAATACGTATCCATGAATCCAGCTCTACAGAAAATGCTAGAAGGAAAACCTAGAGCCAAGGAAGATAACTACATTCACAAAGACACAGGCAATATATAATCACACTTTACAAAACACCAAAAGAAAAATGGAGGAGAAACTACACAAAATAACTTCACTAACAATAAATCAAGCACAAACAAGGATCACCAATCAATGGTCATTAATATCCCTCAATGTCAATGGCCTCAACTTGCCTATAAAAAGACACAGACTAGCAGAATGGATACGAAGACAGAACCCTTCCTTCTGCTGCATACAAGAAACACATCTTAACATCAAAGACAGACATTATCTCAGAGTAAAGGGTTGGGAAAAGATCTTCCAATCATACGGTCCCAAGAAACAAGCGGGTGTAGCAATCCTAATATCTAACAAATTAGACTTCAAATTAAAATCAATCAAAAGAGATGAAGAAGGACACTTCATATTCATCAAAGGAAAAATACATCAAGACGAAGTCTCAATTTTAAACATCTATGCAACAAATACAAAGGCACCTACATTCGTGAAAGAAACATTACTAAAGCTCAAAATGCACATAAAATCTCACACACTAATAGTAGGAGACTTCAATACTCTGCTCTCACTGCTAGACAGGACCTCCATACAGAAACTTAACAAAGAAACAAAAGAACTAATAGAAGTTATGACCCAACTGAGTTTAACAGACATCTATAGAATATTCCACCCAAATACAAAGGGATATACCTTCTTCTCGGCACCACATGGAACCTTCTCTAAAATTGACCACATAATAGGAAACATAGCAAATCTCCACAGATACAAAAAAATTGGAATAACCCCCTGCATCTTATCAGACCACCATGCATTAACATTAGAATTCAACAATAACACAAATCGCAGAAACCCTACAAACTCATGGAGATTGAACAATGCACAATTGCACCATCCCTGGGTAAAGGAACAAATAAAAAAAGAAATTAAAGACTTCCTCTATTTCAATGAGAATGAAGACACAGCATACACAAACTTATGGGACACTTTGAAAGCAGTGCTGAGAGGAAAGTTTATAGCACTAAGTGCCCACATGAAAAAACTGGAGAACAGTCATACTAGAGAATTAATAGCACAGCTGAATGTTCTAGAACAAAAAGAAGCAAAGTCCCCCAGGAGGAGCAGACACCAGGAAATAATCAAATTGAGGGCTGAAATCAATCAAGTAGAAACCAGAAAAAACACTGAGAAGAATCAATGAAACAAAGAGTTGGTTCTTTGAGAAAATCAACAAAATAGATAAACCTCTCTCCAAACTAACCAAAAGACAGAGGGAGAGCATGCATATTAACAAAATCAGTGATGAAAATGGGGACATAACAACAGACTCTGAGGAAATCCAGAGAATCATCAGGGCATACTTTGAAAATCTGTACTCCACAAAATTTGAAAATTTAAAGGAAATGGACAATTTCCTGGATAGATATCACTTGCCAAAACTAAATCAAGAACAGATAAACAATCTAAACAGACCTATAACCCCTAATGAAATAGAAGCAGTCATCAAAAGTCTCCCAAATAAAAAAAGCCCAGGCCCAGATGGCTTCAGTGCAGAATTCTACCAGAAATTCAAAGAAGAGCTAATTCCAATACTCCTTAAAGTATTCCACACAATAGAAGCAGGAGGCTCACTGCCAAACTCTTTCTACGAGGCTACCATTACCTTGATACCCAAACCACACAAAGACACAACTAAGAAAGAGAACTATAGACCAATTTCCCTCATGAACATTGATGCAAAAATACTCAATAAAATACTCGCAAAACGGATTCAAGAACACATCAGAAAAATCATCCACCATGATCAAGTAGGCTTCATCCCAGGGATGCAGGGATGGTTCTACATCAGAAAATCTATCAATGTAATCCACCATATTAACAATCTGCGAAAGAAAAACCACATGATCATCTCACTAGATGCTGAAAAAGCCTTTGACAAAATCCAGCACCCCTTCATGATAAAGGTCCTAGAGTGATCAGGGATAACAGGAATGTACCTGAATATAATAAAAGCAATATACAGTAAACCAACAGCTAACATCAAACTAAATGGAGAGAAACTCAAAGCAATTCCTCTAAAATCAGGAACAAGACAAGGCTGTCCACCCCCTCCATATCTCTTCTGTACTGTACTTGAAGTTCTAGCTACAGCAATAAGACAACAAAAGGAGATAAAGGGGGATACAAATAGGAAAAGAAGAAGTCAAACTTTCACTATTTGCAGATGACATGATAGTTTACATAAGTGACCCAAAAAACTCCGCAAGGTTACTCCTAGAGCTGATAAACACCTTCAGCAATGTGGCAGGATACAAGGTAAACTCAAAAAAATCAGTGGCCCTATTATATACAGATGATGAAGTGACTGAGAAAGAAATCAGAGAAACATCACCCTTTACAATAGCCAAAAGCAGCATCAAATATCTGGGGATAATGTTAACCAAGGAAATTAAAGACCTGTATATCAAGACCTTTGTGTCTTTAAAGAAAGAAATCAAAGAAGATACCAGAAAATGGAAAGATTTCCCATGCTCTTGGATTGGTAGGATCAACATAATAAAAATGGCAATCTTGCCAAAAGCAGTCTACAGATTCAATGCAATCCCTATCAAAATTCCATCACAATTCTTCAAGGACCTGAAAAGAACATTAATCAACTTTATATGGAAAAACAAAAGGCCCAGGATAGCCAAAACATCCCTATACAATAAAGGAACTTCAGTAGGCATCACCATACCTGATTTCAAGCACTATTATAGAGCTATAGTCCTGAAAACAGCCTGGTATTGGCACAAAAATAGGCAGGTAGACCAATGGAACCGAATCGAAAGCTCTAATTTTAACCCACACACCTATGAACACTTGATTTTTGACAAAGAAGCTAAAACTGTACAATGGAAAAAAGGAAGCATCTTCAACAAATGGTGCTGGCATAACTGGGTACTGGTATGCAGAAGACTACAGATAGATCCATTTTTATCACCTTGTACAAAACTTAAGTCCAAATGGATCAAAGATCTCAACATGAATCCAGCCATACTGAAACTTTTAGAAGAGAAAGTGGGAGATACACTTCAACGAGTTGGTACAGGAGACCACTTCCTAAACATAACACCAGTGGCACAGGCACTGAGATCAACAATTAACAAATGGGACCTCCTGAAACTAAAAAGCTTCTGTAAGGCAAAGGACACAGTCAAAAGGACATAAAGGCAGGCCACAGAATGGGAAATATATTCATTAACCCTACATCTGACAGAGGGCTAATCTCCAAAATTTACAAAGAACTCAAGAAACAAGTCTCCAAAACACCGAAGGATCCAATTAAAAGGTGGGGTACAGAGCTAAATAGAGAATTCTCAGTAGAGGAGGCTAAAATGGCCAAGAAATACTTAAGAAAGTGTTCAATATCCTTAGCCATCAGGGAAATGCAAATGAAAACAACTCAGAGATGCCATCTTACTCCTGTCAGAATGGCTAAAATCAAAAACACCGAAGACAATTTATGCTGGAGAGGATGTGGAGAGAGAGGAACACTCCTCCACTGCTGGTGGGAGTGCCGACTCATACAGCCTCTTTGGAAATCAGTATGGAGATTCCTCAGGAAAATGGGAATTAATCTACCACTAGACCCAGCCATTCCACTCTTAGGCATATATCCAAATGAGGCAGGTTCATACATCAAGGGCATCTGCTCCACTATGTTCATAGCAGCATTATTTGTAATAGCCAGAGACTGGAAGCAACCTAGATGCCCCTCAACTGAAGAGTGGATAGAGAAAATGTGGTACATTTACACAATGGAGTATTACTCAGCAGAAAATCAATGGAATCTCCAATTTCGCAGGTAAATGGATAGCACTGGAAGAAACCATGCTGAGTGAGGTAACCCAGTCGCAAAAAGACAAACATGGTATGTACTCACTCATATATGGATTTAGACATGGAACAGGATAGTGCCAGTCTGTACTTCCACTGATAGAGAGTCTGGGAAACAGGAAAGAACCTAAAAGATATGCATATATGCATAGTACCCAAGAGAAGAGGATTGAGACAAGATCCTCTGAATGGATGGGGAACACGGGGAGGGGTGGGGGGGAGTGGGAGCTGGGAAGAAGAGAGGGGGAGAAGAGGAAGAGAGTTGGTCACGGGGGAACAGGAAGTTGAGGGGGTGGGGGTAGAATAAGGGGAAGAGGGAATCATAGGATCGAATACAGATCAGGCACCAGAGCAACCTCGAGTGATCTAAAGTGATAACACCAATTGGCAAGCTAAGCAATAGTGGAGAGACCACCTCGATTCCCATTCCTGATAATGAACTTGATGTCTATAACCATCCAGGAGCCTTCATCCTGTGACTGATGGAAGCAGAGGCAAACACACAATTAATCACTGAACTGAACCCAAGGAACCCAGTGACAGAGAGAGAGGAGTGATGAGCAAATTGGCAAAGAATGGGCTGGCAAAACCAGCAGAGACAGTTGATCTGAACAGGGGAGAGCTCTTGGACCCCAGACTGACAGTGGGGAGGCCAGCATGGGACTGATCTGGACCCCCCAAATGTGAGTGTCAGTGAGAAGGCCTGGGCAACCTATGGGGCCCTGAGCTGTGGATCAGTGTCTATCCCTGGTATACAAACAGTCTTCGTGTGCCTATAGCACAAAGAGGGATGCTCTCTCAGCCTGGACTCTTAGGAGAGTGCCTGGACCCTACCCAGAGTAAAATGACAGACTCTAGATATCCCCTATGTGGAAGGATTTGGCAATAGGGTGGAAGGGTAGGGCGGAAGGGGAGTGCGGGAAGAGGGGATGGAGAGGGAACTTCTGATTGACATGTAAAACAAGCTATGTAAAATTAAAATAAAAATGATAAAAAAGAAAAGGTATGGAGAGAGTGGACAGCCATGTCTTGTTCCTGATTTTAGCAAAATTGTGTTGAGTTTCTGTCCATTTTGTTTGATGTTGGCTGTTGATTTGCTCTATATAGCTTTTATTATGTTTAGGTATGTTCCTGTTATCCCAGACCTCTCCAAGACCTTTATAATGAAGGGGTGTTGGATTTTTGTCAAAGGCTTTTTCTGCATCTAGTGAGATGATCATGTGATTTTTGTTTTTCAGCTTGTTTATATGGTGGATTACATTGATGGATTTTCATATGTTGAACCTTCCCTGCATCCCTAGAATGAAGCCTACTTGATCGTGGTTGATGAGTTTTCTGATGTGTTCTTGGATCTGATTTGCCAGTATTTTATTGAGTATTTTTGCATCAATGTTCGTGAGGGATATTGGTCTGAAGTTCTCTTTTTTATCTGTTCTTTATTTAATTTTGGCAAGTAATATCTATTCAGAAAATTGTTCTTGTCTTTAAATTTTTGAATTTTGTGGAGTACAGGTTTTCAAAGTATAACCTGATGATTCTCTGAATTTTCTCACTGTGCATTGTTCTGTCCCCCTTTTAATTTCTGATTTTGTTAATTTGCATGTTCACTCTCTACCATTTGATAAGTTTGAATAGAGTTTTATCTGTCTTGTTGATTTTCTCAAAGAAACAAGCCTTCCTTACATTGATTCTTTGTAATATTTTCCTAGTCTACCCTCAATTTAATTATTTCCTGGCATGTAGTCCTCTGTGGTAAATTTGCTTCTTTGTGTTCTAGAGATTTCAGTTGTGCCATTAATTCTCTATGAGTATTACTATTCTCCATTTTCTTCTTGTAGGCACTTAGTGCTATGAACTTTCCTCTTAGCACTGCTTTCAAAGTGTCCCATAGTTTGTGGTATGTTGTGTCTTCATTCTCATTGGATTCTAGGAAGTCCTCAATTTCTTTTTTTTTTAATTCTTCTTTGAACCTGCAACAGAGCAATTGTGTATTATTCAATTTCCATGAGTTTATAGGGTTTCTGAAATTTGTTGTGTTTTAGAATTCCAAATTTATTGCATGGTGGTCTGCTAAGATACATGGAATTATTCGGATATTTTAAATCTTTTGAGGTTTTCTATATTGCCAAGTATGTGAAGATTCCATGTAGTGCTGACAAGAAAGTTTTTACTTTTATCTTTGGATTCAATGCTCTATAGATGTCTGTTAAACCTTTGCTTCTTTATTAAGTTTCTTTCTCATAGTCCTTTGTGCTGGTGAGAGTGGGTTGTTGAAATCTCCCACTATCATTGTGAGGTTTTATATGTGATTTGAGTTTTAGTAATGTTTCTTTTATGAACGTGGATTCCTTTTTATTTGGGCAAAGTTGTTCAGAATTTCTCCTGTGATGAGTATGAAATCACTTCCTTCATTTCTTTTATTAATTTTAGTTTAAAGTCTATTTTTTTCTCAGATATTATGATTACTACCCCTGCTTGTTTCTTGCCTCCATTTGATTGGAAAAAAATATTTTCTCAGTCCTTACCTCTGAGGTAACATTGGTATTTGAGGCTGAATTATGTTCCCTGTATGCAACAGAAGGATGGCTTCTGTGTTTGTATTCATTTTGTTAGCCTGTGTCTTTTAATGTGTGAGCTGAGATCATTAATATTGAAGGATATTAATGACCATTGTTTGATCTTTCTTGTTTGTTTTGGAATGGTTGTTGTTGTTGGAAATGTATGCAGATTTCTACCCCTTTTTCTTTTGACTGTTGGTAAAGTGGTATTATCTATTGCCTATGTTTTTCTGGTTGTAGTTAAGTTCATTGGATTGGAGTTTTCCTTCTAGAAATTTCTGTAGGGCTGGGTAAGTGGATATTTGTTGTTTAAATCTTGTTTTTTCCATCTATAATGATGGAAAACTTTGCTGGGTATAACAGTCTGGCCTGGCATCCATGATCTCTTATTGTTGGTAGAATATCTACCAGGACCTTCTGGCTATCAGAGTTTTCATGGAGAAGTCATGTGTAATTCTGATAGGTTTGTCAATTTTATGTTAATTGACCTTTTTGTTAGCTGCTCTTAATAGTTTTTCTTTATTCTGTATGTTTTGGTTCTTGGTTATTATGTAGTTAGGGGATTTTGTTTTTGTCGTCCACTCTATTTGGTGTTCTAAAAGCTTCTTGTGTCTTCATTAGCCTGTATTTCTTTTTGTGGGAGGTTTTCTTCTATGATTTTATTGAATATGTTTTCTGCTGCTTTGAGTTGATTTTATTCACCTTCTTCCATACCTATTCTTCTTTTTATTATTATTCTTAGGTTCTGTCTTTTAATGGTGTCCCATATATCCTGGATATTTTGTGGTAAGTATTTGTTGGATTTAAAATTTTCTTTGGTCAATGAAAATGTACTTTCAACACCTGAGATTCTCTCTTCCATCTATTATATTCTTGTACCTGCCTGTTTGCCCAGGTTTTCTATTTACAGAATGCCTTAAGACTGTGATTTTTTTCTTCTTAGTTATGTCTTCATTTTGGTGCATATTCTCATCCTTATGCCTCAAATCACTATCTGTGCTTGATAGTGCAATATGCATTTTGAAGACAGCAAAAATTATGTATCATCTTTAAATATACAAGCTGTTCTTTTGCATCTTCTTATGGGGTAATTGAAATTATTAGTAACTAGAGTTATTACTAAGTAGTGTTTATTAACTTCTTTAATTTAGTTACATTGATTTATGTTATTGTTCATTGGACCTCTTTTAGGGAACATTTGCAGGATTATTTATCTTTGTATCTTCTTGGTTACAGCTAACTCTCTCCTCAGATTGAAATTTTATTTGGAGTCTTTCTGTGGCTGTGAGTTGTGGACTGAATTTTCTTAAATATTATTTTATCATTAAATCCTTTTCTTTCTCCTTTGATTGTAAGTAATAATTTTCCTGGGTAAAGTAATCTTCCCAGGAATCTGAAGTCCTTTAGAGTTTGTAGAGCATCTTTTCAGGCCCTTCTGGATTACAGTTTACATTGAGGAGTAAGACACTACTCTAATGTGCTTTTTTAAATGTGAGACCTAGTATTTTTTTATTATACCTTTAAATATATTTTCCTTATTATGAATATTTTGTGTTTTACTCATTGTGTTACTTCTGCATGCCCCTTGTTCTTTGTTAAGCATTTAATCTTTTATTCTGTAGATTTAAGAAATTTTCTTCTATAATGTTAAAATATTTTCAGTGTCTTGAAACTGGATTTTTCCCACTCCTCTATATATATGCTTACATTTGTTTCCAAAGAATCCCAGATTTTTTAGATATTTTATGCTTGAAATTTTTTTTTATTTTTCATTTAAATTAAAAACAATCTTATTTTAAATAATGATTCCATTGCCCCTCCCTCTCATCCTCCTATGCCTCCCACCAACCTCTCATCCCATCTACTCACCAGGGAGGGTGATGCCTCACCTGGGATATGATCAAACTCAGGGGCAGGGCTTAGGTGCTCCACCATGTATCTAGTCTGTGAAAGTATCTCTCCATTGGGAATGGTCTCCCAAAGTCCTTGCACTAGGGATAAACACTGATCCAATGCCAGGAACCTCATAGACTTTCTTAACTTCCTAACTGATACCCAGGTTCAATGGGACTGGACAGTTCCTATTCTTGATTGCCAGCTATAGACTGGGGTCCATGAGTTCCCACTTGCTCAGGTCAGCTGTTTCTGTGGGTTTTCAAAACATGGCCCTGACCCCTTGGCTCATTACTTCTCAGTCTCTACAACTTGATTCCAGGAATTCAGCACAGTGTTTTGCTGTTGATCTCTGATTCTGCTTCTATTAGCTATAGGGTGAAGGTTCTATGAAGGCATTTAAGATAGTAATCAATCTCATTAAGGGCAAAGGAATTTAAGATAGCCTCTCCACTATTGCTTAGATTCTGAGTTGACATCATCCTTGTGGAGCTTTGGACATTTCCCCAGTACCAGATTTCTCTATAAACCTATAATGACTCCCTCTGAGAAGGTATCTCTTTTCTTGCTCTCCTTTTCTATTCTTCTCTCTACTAGTACTTCATGATCTCCCATGTTCTCCTCTCCGCTCCCCTTCCTCCAACATCCCCTAATCAGGGTATCTTGCTCCTTTGCCCTTCTCCAGGTGTCCATGTATGCCTCTCTTAGGGTAGTTCTTGCTTTCTAGTTTCTCTGGGGTTGTGGTTTTTAGGCTGTTTATTCTTTGCTGTATGTATTATATCCACTTATGTGTGATTACATACTATATTTTTTCTTTCTAGGACTGTGTAATATCACTCAGGATGGTTTCTTCTAATGCCACAAATTTGTCTGCAAATATTTCTGTGTTTTTTCCTACTGAATATTACTTCATTGTGTAAGTGTATCATATTTTCTTTATCCATTTTTCTTTTGAGGGGTACCTAACTTGCTTCCAGGTTTTGGTTATGACAAATAATTCTACTGTAAACATGGTTTATCAAATATCCTTATATTAATGTGCACTCTTTGGGTCTATGTATTAGAGTGGAACTTCTGGATCTTGAGTTAGACTGATTCCCATTTTCCTGAGAAATCACCATACTTATTTCCAAAGCAGCTGTACATGTTTGCACTTCTACCAGCATTGGAAAATTTTCCCCTTTCTCTCCATCCTCTCCAGCATGAAGTATCCTTGGTGTTTTTGATTTTAGTCATTCTGAGAGGTGTAAGATGGTATGTCAGAGTTGTTTGGATTTGTATTTCCTTGATGGCTAAGGATGTTGAGCAATTTCTTTTTTTTTTTTTTTTTTTTTTTGGTTTTTTGAGACAGGGATTCTCTGTATTGTTTTGGAGGCTATCGGTCCAGTCCAGCCTCGAACTCACAGAGATCTACCTGCCTCTGCCTCCCGAGTGCTGGGATTAAAGACGTGTACCACCACCGCCCGGCTAAGGGAGCAATTTCTTAAGTGGCTTTCAGCCATTTTAGAATCCTCTCTTAAGAATTCTCTATTTAGTTCTTTACACCGTTTTTGAAATTGGATTATTTGGTGTTTTGGTGAGTAACTTTATGAGTACTTTTCATATTTTGCAAATTAGCCCTCTGTCAGATGTGGGGTTGGTGAAGACTTTCTTTTGATTGTGTGATTTGATAGGCTGCTGTTTTGTCTTGTTGACTGTGTCCTTTCAAGCTCTTTTGTTTGGCTTCCTAAGTTTTGCATATTTCTGTATATTTTAGCTTGACCTTTTTTTCCATGTGAGATTCTATCCTTTTGTAAGGTTCATTTTCATACTCTGTATTGTTAATGTTATTCTATTCAACTTCTTGTTTGTGTTTTCATATTCTTCATGAGGAATTAATTTTATCCTAGTGTTCTTGAACATATCCATACTAGTTATTTTGAAGTCTTTACCTTGTATTTCATATCAATTGCTTTTCTCTAGGAATAGTAAAATACAGGAGATTTTTGCAAATGAGGCAATTGTCTTGATTATTCACATTTGTGTTTTTCCAAAGGATCAGGCATCTGGAATTATAAAGCTCATGACATTTCTTGGTGTAGATATTTAGTTACACCATAATTGGGTAGGTTTTCAGGTGTTTCTTTGCTCTTATTCTAATCTTTCAGGTGATTTATCAGTGAATAATGTTTGTTTTTCTGTCTTGGAGCCATTCTGGGTTGTAGGACCACTTTACCAGTAGTTAGTGAGTGGGCTGAAAGTGAGGCAAGGTAAGTGGAAAAATGGTTTGGGGGCTCTACTTGAAGTTCTGGTTAGAATTCTATCTTCAGACTCCAAGCATCTCATACTGGCACAGTATAAGGGTGAGCGACTTAAGAGCAGGCAGGATATATATTTTACAAACTAATTTTTTAAGCATGATCTACAGCATGAATTACTTCCTATAGCAATTTAGTTAAAGACAGCCTCTAGTTTGCTTTTCTCAGCAGTTTGAAGCAACTTTTATTCATAAATTCGTAACCAGAATTTTGTTTTAGTATTTGAAATTATTTACTACTGGCATCTTCACTTAACACTGCTCACATTGGCCAAGTTTCTTCACCTTTGCTTTATATAGTTGAATAAAAAATAGAAGTAAACAAATTTCTCTGATTTATCCAGCAACGTACCAATGCTTCAGCAAAGCTAGGACTGAGAAGAACTGACACACTAAACTTTCAGTAAATCACAGACGAAGGTGGTTGTTGCTTAGAGCAGGTTTACACATAGACATCAATTTTGTGTTTTAGCCTGCCTGGAATGCACACAGTATGTAAGATGCTTTGTTCCCTAGCACGAAATTTGAATGAATACCCTCAATCTATAAGCATTCCCTATTCTTTTCAGGATACCAGCTATAAGCCAGAGGCAAACTGCTTTTTATTGTGAGACCATTTCTAGTTTATTGTATTTACTTCATGCCAAATTGTCTTGGTTTCAGATAGTTTCAGGCATGCCACAATTCTAAGTGATTGGTAAGATATCAACATAGAGACAGAAAGGAGGCAAAATATTAAAAAACAAAAGCACAAAAACCCAGCAAAGTAAGTGAACATGTGGCTATTACAGATTGGCTAAAAAACAGTAGAAATAGTATCTTAGTTCTGGGCAGTGTGCTCCTCCCAGGTGAGGCAAGAGGAACAAACAGGCTTTCTGGAAAGAACAAGTGTTGTTTCTATTGATGTTCATAATAAATCATCATTCAAAAGATTCTGTCAATAATACACTGCCCCAATCGCCTGGTGCCTGCAGCACTATGCTCATGCTATTGCAACTAGATGAGCTATCAAAGCCCCATGCAGTCAAAGAGACTAGTTTAAAGAGGTACAATAGCAGGCGATTTGCAAACAGTCCAAACCTTTAGCTTCTTCCCCCTTCCAAAAGTGTGCAGTGAATTTACATTAACACCTGCCACTGGAGATGAAAGAATGCATTTTGTACTGCAAGGGGAAAGGCAAATCCTCCTAACAGGGACTCATTTTACTAAATTATGCAGTATTAAGCTGAGCTAGATATAGCATGTTGTGTGTAGTATATAGGGTCAAATTTGGTTGTTTCAAAGTTAAAATTGGTCCTATATAATTTAGCACATAGAACTCAAAAATACCATCTCTGAATATTTGCTACACATTTACCAGATTAAATTCACTATGTGAGCAGGTGATTATTTTTGTCTGGGGATAATATGTATCTATACGCTTTTTACCACATACTCATTCAGATTACTATCCATCCAAGATTTTCATGCTGTTAAATTCAATTTATTGTGGAACATAAGGGCAATTAAGGGATAGGAGGTGACATTATATTATATGGAAGGCAACTGCAGAAAAAGGAGGCACATATTTTTAGTAAGGCATTATATGCAAATATAATTTTTAGTACTTTCGCCATGGTAAGGTGACAGGTACTATTTCTAAGAACTCACTCTGTGTCAAACACTCTATCTAAAGTAGTTACTGTCTAATAACTCATTAATTGAATATTGCAATAGTTAAAAATACAACAAACTAAAAATTACAAAAGTCAGAAGAATGTCACATATCACAAAATCCATAAAGACTAATTATATTTTAGGGATAACTATGTACTGTGTATATTAGACACATACTTTCTTTATATTCTTTGAATATTTTATTAGTTTTTGGTTGCAGGGTAGCAAATTACCACAAAACTAGTGGTTTAAAAAGGCACAACTATTTTTTGAATTTTCTCTTTGGACCAGAAGTCTGAGAATGTCTTAATTATATCCCTGGATTCAAAGTCTTTTATACCAGTATTCTGACGTGTGATGTGACTGTCTCAACTGAATGGTTGAGAAGGGTATTGCCCATTTCAAAGCGCATGTAGTTGCTGTCATAATTTCAGCCACACCAGTGTTTTTATACATTGAAGGCATTGATTACTAATGGGGGGTTTATACTATTTCTTGTCACTTTGGTCCTGTATGCAAGAATATATCAGAGAGACCATCCACCATGGTCAATAAAGCATCATCCTATAGAAGCAGTGATGGATCAACATGTGAAAATCTAACACATTTAATACACCATATAAACAAATTGAAAGGAAAAAAAAGCACACGACCTCTCAACAACTCATAAGTTGTTGAAGAAGCTTTTGACAAAATCCTAAACCTCTTCATGATAAAAATTTTTTGAAATATTAGGGATGTACAGAAACGTAGTAAAGGCAATTTACATCAAGCCTATATTAATGTCAAATTAAATGGGGAGAAATTCAAAACAATTCACCTAAAGTCAGGAACCAGAAAAGGCTGGCCATTTTCTCCATATCCATTCAGTATAATACTTGAATTTCTAACAATAGCAATAAGAAAACTAAGAGAGACAAAAGGAATACAAATTGAAAAGGAAAAAGTTAAAGTGTAGCGATTAGCAGATGATATGATAGTATACATAAGCAACCCCCAAAATTCAACTAGGTAACTCCTATAATTGACAGACACCTTTGGCAAAGTGTCAGGATTCAAAATAAACTAAAAAAATCAGTAGTTATATACAAATGGCTGAGAAAGCAATTGGGGAAACAACATTCTTCTAACAGGCATTAATATTGTAAAATACATTGTTGTAACTTTAACAAAGCAAGTGAAAGACCAGTATTACAAGAACTCCAAGACTTTGATGAAAGAAACTAAAGAAGATATCAAAAGTTGGAAATGTCTCCAATGTCCATGGGTTATTAGGTTAACAGAGTAAAAATGGCTTTTATACTCAAAGCAATCTATAGATTCACTGTAATCTCCATCTATCAGAATTCTTTACAGATTTTGTAAGAACAATACTCAACTTGATACATAAAAACAAAAAATCCAGGATAGAAGAAACAATCCTGTACAACAAAAGAACTCCCAGAGGTGTCACCATCCCTGATTTCAAGCTATACTCTGGATCTATAGTAATGAAACTTGCATAGCATTGAAATAAAACCAAACAGTTAGGTGAATAGAATCAAATTGAAGACACAGACATAAATTCACACAACTATGGACACCTGATTATACAATGGAAAAAAGAAAAGATCTTCAACAAATGGTGCTGACATAATTGGATATCTGCATATAAATGAATGCAAGTAGATACATATCTATCACCCCACACAAAACTCAAGTCCAAGTGAACCAAATAAGTCAACATAAAACAAGATACACTTAACATGATAGAAAAGAAAGTGTGGAATAGCCTTGAGTATCTTGCCATAGGAGGTACCTTCCTTAGCAGAACACAAGTAACACAGGAACTAAGATTGACAATTAATGAATAGGACCTGGTAAGAGTCCATTTGGATACCAGGGATAAATATTGATCTAGTACACAAGGCTCCAAAGATGGCTGAGGCCTCCTCACTGACACCCACCTTTAGAGGTCTGGATCAGTTCCATCCTGGCTTTTCAGCCATCAGTCTGGGGTCCAAGATCTTCCACTTGTTCAGGTCAGCTGTTGCTGTGGGTTTCACTAGACTGTTCTTGACCCCTTTGCTCATCAGTCCTCCCTCTCTGCAACAGGTTTCCAGGAGTTTAGTTCAGTATTTAGCTGGGGGGGTGTGTCTGCCTCTGCTTCCATCAGTCAATGGATGAAGACTCTGGGATTGCATAAAAGGTAGGCCAGGAGATCCCAGAGTGGGCAAGTGGAAGGAAGTTGGCCCAAGGGAGGGGCCGCAGCTCACCTATGCCCTGAGTGAGCTCAGGAGTAGGAGGCACTCTCAGCAGGCTCCAGGTTGTTTGGTCCTCTGGGGGTAAGTCAACCTGGCTGCAGTCCCAAGGCCAGGTGATCCCCGAAATTAATTTTAATGATACTAAGATATACTTGTAAACCAGGGCCTGGCATAATCATCATCAGAGAGGCTTCATCAGTAACTGATGGGAGAAGATAGACAGGCCTGCACCTGAGCATTAGGTGGAGCCTGGGGAATTCTCAGAAAGAAGTGGGTATTATAGGAGTCAGTGCAGTCAGGGACACTGCAAGAATAACCTGGGATCATAGGAGTTCAGAGATACTGAAGGGAAAATCAGGGAGCCTCTATGGGTCTGACCAAAATCCTCTGCATATTTGTTATGTTTGTGAGCTTGGTGATCTTGTGGGACTCCTAACAGAGGAAACAGGGCTGTCTTTAACTCTTGTGGCCCACTTTGAGACCCTTTTCCTCCTACTGGGTTGCCTTGTTCAGTCTTATTATGATATGCCAAGTTTGGTTGATATCCCTGAGAGGCATGCCCTTTTCTGAAGGAGAATGGAAGAGAAGTAGATCTGGGAGACAGTGCGGGCTCTGGAGAGGAGGGGCTTAGAGGATCAAAGTGAGGAGAAACTGCAGTGAGGATGTACTATATGAGAGATGAATAAATATGTGAACAAACAAAAGGGCCTCATAAATTTATTGGTCCGTATGAACTTTGGTGTAATTATTACTTTGATCTGTAATTGGGACCTTAACTGAGACATTTTGACCTTTGTTCACATCTTTCATGAAAAGTTCATGCAACAAATTGGTACATACTGTGAGACAGAAAACCAACACAGTTATTGATCTTACTAAGCATGCAAGAATCTTCTTTTGCAGCAGAAGGAAAGCGTTACATAAATCTACTACAAGCAAAATATAAAAACCAACTGATTGTGAGTTGTCCAGCCCCAACTGATGCACCTACAGTTAACACCTACATCAAAGGCTCAGTGAACATTTCAAAAGAGGGCTCAGAAAGATTGAAAGAACCAGAGAATAAGGAAAAATGTTACTAGATTTTGTTTTGCAGCTATGACAGAGAACTCTACCCATGAATCACATGAATGGCTGCTACTAATGACACAACATGTAACTGAGGCTACGATGGGACCTCCTCAGGAGGCATTGCAATAGAAAAGGGACACAAAGGTATCTTCTTCTACGTTAGTCTTGAAATTTATGACTATGTTGAATAAAATGAGTGACGTGTAGGTGGTAGTTTGCCATTTCTTAGTGTTTTTTAAGTAACTTAAAAGAACGAGCAGCCCGGTGGTGGTGGTGCACGCCTTTAATCCCAGCACTCGGGAGGCAGAGGCAGGCACATCTCTGTGAGTTCGAGGTCGGGCTGGACCGACAGCCTCTGAAACAATACAGAGAAACCTTGTCTCGTAAAAACCAAAAAAAAAAAAAAAAAGAGCACAAAGTAGATCTGTATTGAACAGCTCACACTGGGATGGGAAAATTTATAAATTGATGAAAAGAGTTGAATGGATGAAAGGGAAACTATGTGGTAGAAGAATGGAACTCCATAGTTCAGCCTGCAGATAGGAGTTGTAATAATGTCTGGATGAATGGAACCTATGATTGCCCCTCTGAACTCATTGAGTTGAGAAGCAGTTAAGTTTTTACTTTAAGCACAAAATGGAAGAAACTTTCAAGTGTGGTATATGAGGCTCTAGGACATGGAAACTGAAGGTGGTTGGTATCAGTCTTAGTGCAGAGAAACTGAGTAATGCAGCTGTCAACTCTTCTTAAGACAAAAGCTGTATAAGCTGAGGCAATGTGAAGGAAATCAATCATTTGTGGACTGGCTCATAAGAACCATTTTGAAGGTTGGAGAGATGGCTCAACAGTAATGAGGGCTGACTACTTTTCTAGAAGACTGGGGTTCGATTTCAAGAATCCTCAGGGGGGTCACAACTGTCTTCAACTTCAGCTTCATGGGTTTGGGGTGTTTTTCAGGCCTTCATAGGCAGTGCACACATAGTACTCAGAAATATAGACAGGCAAAGCATCTGTAGCACAAATACATACATACATACATATGTAAAGGTTAAAAAAATAGCCAAAGAATAATTCAGGACATGTGCTTGTTGTCATCTTTTGTTCCCACTAATTTTATGGAATGAAATGTTAAAGAGTAGTGACAGAGTTAATGATGGATTAAGCATGAAAATGGGTGTTAAATGAACAGCAGATCACTAAGAACTGTAGGAATGTTTTAACCAGATAGGCAAGAAGACGCTTAATTAAGGCATCTGGGACTGTGGTGACTTTACTGAGACCCGTGGAGGGGCATAATCTTTATGTACTTAAGCAGGTTTTGGCAGAATAAGTAACTTAACCAGGATACCAATCAGATTTGTAAAATGCTAAGGCAAACAAGATAAAATTAACTAAAAAGTTGGAATACTTTTAAGTCAATCATAGATAAATGTGGTGATATATACATTGAACAGAAATACCAAAGGAAGAAACTGACAGAAAGTCAAATGTGTTTTTTGAACCTTTGGAAGACTTTTTAAATTCTAACCAACAGTTTAACAAAGTGATAGAGGGAGTAAAAGTGAAAGAAACAGGTGAGATTCCATTGACTACTTGTTATGGAAGAAAGGAGTATTCTGAGAAACGAATCACCCCATCACTGTTTCAATGGATGAGTGAGGTTTCTGTGAATGAGGATGTAGAGGAGAATATCCATGTTAAATCATAAATTATTTTTTCTCTGTTGATATGTAGAAGACTTGGTATTTCATGGATAATGGAACCAAGCACAGCTTAGAAACCTCCAAAATGGAAGAGCAATAGACACAGGTGAACAGTTATGATATACAGTGGTGCACGTTCAGTGGACCAAGCTTGTCTAAGGGATGGACAATTAACACCTACAAGAGTGTACAGTGTATATTTCTTCCATAAAAGAAAATTTTATGGAGGTGGCTATACTATAAGACACACCCTGAGTAATACCACTAGAGAATTTTATCTCAGATTATGAACTGTGAAAGCAATCAATGATACATAGCTATATGAATTAAGAATCTGTAGTTCCATGTCAAAAGGAAGCAGTAAAATATCAAATAGTATAGTCTGTCTGGGGGATATGATTAAATTACAGAAGCAATAAAAAATAAAGTGGTAGAAATTATTGACCCAGTGATAAATGCCATGTAGGCTGTGCTTTCAAGCTCCTGAGACGTGCCCTGTCATTTAATCAACAGCCAAGCCATATAAGGTGCCAGACGAGACACCTCATTCCCATGTATTTTTATTACAGGTAGGGCACATGAAGAGGCAATAAATAGGAATGGGTTGTTGCAACAATGCAAAGAATGCAGAAACCAGAAAGCTAGAGAGAAGAGAAGTATATCCAGTGGGATAAGTTAAGAGCAGTATGTATAATAGCAACTTATGAGATATGGCCTGTGACCCCTGTGATGACAGCGGGTCTGTTCTTAGAGGTTGGACTTCAAGGCTCAGTTGGAAAAGGAGGTGTAGCAAGTGTTGGGCCAGCCTCTGTAGGGACAGCAAATGTACTAGGAAATCTGAAATAAAAGTCAGTTGAAATCAGAATCACTCAGAACTTTCCATGTGGAAGCGTTTAGCCTATCCAGTCACCCCAGATATCAGGAAGAGACACCTTTACCAAGTACAGAATGTTTGCACTCAGCCCTCAGGTGCCACTGGAAGCTGTCTATTGGGTTTATATAAATTCTAGCCACAGACATGTCCAAATAGGAAAGAAAACAGCAAAAATCCTTAGTATTCCTATAACATACTGTGATATCGTATATGCTGTTCAGGCATGAAAGTCATGCTTCTGGCCAGGACTTAACTCATAAATGCTATATTAGCTAATTGCCTTTTGGTATGAGTAAAAATCTGGCAAAGAGAACTTTGAAAAGGAATGGCTTATTTTGACCCACAACTGCAGTCCATAATGGCGGGAAGACATGCCAGCAGGAGCATGAAATAGCTGATCACATTGCATATGCAGGTGTGAAGCAGATAGTGATGAATATATGTGCTCAGCCACCTTTGTCCTTTTTATGTATCCCTGTACTTAGACTATGCATTTGGGGTGAGTGCCTTCCCATTCAATTTACATATCTACACAGTCCTTCATAGATATGTGCAGAAGGTTGTCTTCTCAATGATTTCAGATCCTATAAGGTTGATAATCCACACTAACTATCACACATGCTATGATGGGATAGAAACGTAAATCAATCTTCCCCATGCAGAACCATAAAGTGATTATATAGTCTCTGCCTATAAATGATGGATAAAATATGTTTTTGCCAGTATGTCACAGACCTCTGTTAATCATTCACATGCAAGCCAGTACCTGGTGAAGGCATCATCAAAGTCTCATTAATTCAGTGTCTCATTTAATAAACACTGACGCTTAGACTTGGTCTGATGACAACCAAGTATAGCTGTTCTCTCTGCCCAGCAATCCTGCTAGGGCTAGATTAATTGCAAGGAAGAATGGTAGTTAAAATAGCAGCTCAAAAAACAGGTTTGGCAATGCATTACTTGAACACCAGTATTTTGGAGCCAGAAAAGGCAGATCTCTGAGGCTGAGTTTGAGGCCACCCAGGGATACATAGTAGGGAACTTCATAAAAACTAAAATAAAATAATAAAATACCAATTCAAGAACTTAAGAGTTGAAGATATGTTGCATAGCCAAGAGAAATACTCTCAGAAACAATAGAGTTGTTAAATAAAAATTCCAGTGCTAGAAATAAGGTACCTCCTTATAGGCTGTTTGCCAGTGGGTTCCAATGGACCCTAAAAGTCATAAGGTATATGGAAATTACTGTTGGTTAGAAGCCAAAAGTAGATGTGAAGTTCCTATTTCTGAAAACATGGTATGCCTTGGTTGTAGAGTATGGGGAAAAAGGGCTTGTACAGAGCTAGATATTATTTCTCTGTTGCCGATTAGCAGTGCTGTAAGGAAGGTGCTAAGCAGGCTGCTATGAATAACAGCTTCTTTTATTGTTTTAGTACTAAATAAAGCTTAAGGGTCCGATACCATGGTATTAAACTGATGGATAAATAGAGCAATGGAGAGATGGATCAGCTGCCCACCCCTCCACCTTCTCAGATCAAAAAAGCCAGCAACTCTCTTCAAACCCCTCTTTCTTCCTGTATATGTCTCTATATATTCCTCCTAGTCCTTCAGGAAACTCCATGGTTTATTCTAACCAGCTGATCCTGGAATTCACCCTCTCAATCAAGATTTAACGCCATTGGTGGTCTCAGAATGATAATACAATCAAATCTACCACAATAGTTCTCCCTTTTATCTAAATAAAATAGATTCTAAATGTAACATAGTAAAACTAGGTACAGTAGGAAAGAGTCTCAATAATAATTTATATTCCCAATGACTAGTACATCTGTCTTGAATTAGGAAAATTCAAGAAAGGATTCCATAATCTATGCTCTCTTGGTGAGTCAAAAGGATTTTTCTGAATATATTTCCTATCCTAAGGAAAATTGTGACTATAATTATCTAGTCTTCAACCCCATCAGAAATATAAGAAGGATATAATATTACTTGAGTAAACATAAAATACAGATCAAACAACTTCTAAACCTATAGAAGTAACAGACACATCTGTCTGTCTGGATAGTCACCCCAACTTTCCCCTGCAATGCTGGGGCGACAGTCTTTGGCCCAGAGGTGAAGAATATCTGAAAGACTTTTCTGTGAAGCAGAGATTTTGAAGGACTCTCCTACCCTATTTTGGAAGGTACGTTCTTTTGTGTCCTGCTTGTTCAATTAGGAAAATGAATAGGCAACAATGAAAGCAAGGGCAGTTTCTTGCTTAGTAGCTTATTTTGCCAGAAAAAAAGTAAACTCAATGTGGAGGTTCTTTGATGCCCATGATAATTTTTTGTAGTAAATTGATGCTGCCAGGAGCAGATATGCCTGTCATGAAAAGTTATATTATTAAAATAGTTTAAATGTCATGTTATGTAGGCCTCTGAAGTGTTTGAAGAACATCTATCTATTTAAAATGTATCTGATCTTGAAAAACATACCAAACATGACTACAAGTTTGATTGTTGTATCTGACTAACTGTTAAAGTTTCTTTCTTTATTATCTTAGCTAGATTTCAGGGACAAGAACTTCCCATTAAATGCTGCATTGGTATAATGTCTTAAAAAAGAGTAGAAACCTATATAAAGTATAAGAAAAATAGCTTTAAATTTGTATCAATATGCAAAAAAGCACACCAATGTAAAACGTTTGAGACAAATTGTTGCTTTTCTAGTTTAAAAGTGAATTCACTAAATACCCTTCCATACCATCATTCCTGTATCTCCCATTTTTCTTTACAGAATGTATTTCCTTTATTTAATCTTCTTTGCTTAGTTTCCTTTCTGACCATGACAAGTAACAACTTGTAACCAAACACCCAAAGGATGACAGTTATCAATCAATCAAAAACCACCCACCCCACCTCTTCTGAATGTGGGCTTCATATTCTTAAAGTCACTTCCTATTGTCTGGAGGTGATAGACTCTTTAGGGGACCCTGAAAAATTGAGATAAATATCAAGTCCTGGGAGAATTTGCAGTAATCTAGTTTCAATGTGATGGCAAAATGTAACGCTTATATGAAATTTTGCCTGGAGTAGTATATGATGCTAGACTATCTTAGCTAACCACGTTGAAATTGTCTTGAGCAGTTTATAATTCAAAGATGATATTTTGGTGACATTTGACAGTTTACCACAATCCAGGTAGAATCATCCTTTTGGGGTCCATCATCCTTTAGGAGATTTCAAATGTCACTGTTAGCAATAGTCATACTTCACTGCACAGAACTTAAGCAATTTAAATGTTATATACAGCCCATCTTAGAGAGGTTGCAGGGTCACAATCTATTAATACACCTGGGATGCACAGGCTTAATTCCTAATTACCTTCTATAATTGCTTATTAATTATTCTGTAGGATTGTATGGTATACCTATGTTTTTATTGTAACATGCAAAAAACATACTGTTTCACTTTTCTAGAGATAGTTGCTAGAGCATTATGAGTCTTTGAACAGGTATTCCCATGAGGCACAGAACTTCTAGTAAATGTACAATTACAGAGGTAGCCTTTCCAGAGCTCACAGAAGTTGTCTATTGAAATACTGAATGCAAATCTATAGTGTGGTGCACATACTTCAATTTTCCAAAAGTCCACAAAACAGAACACATCCATTTACCAAATTTATATCTTAGAGTACACTTTGGGTTACTTACTGCAAGTAGTGGATTTTAGTTATACAAACAAGTAGGACAATTCCTTATAATTTCCTTAGCTTGTTGCCAACTGATAGAAAATATTTTTCTTCAAACCCTTGCCATTAATAAGGTGTTTCTTATAAAAATTCTGAGGCTTCTAGCACATTTCCTACCAATAGCTGATCATTTTCATTATTACCTTTTGGTAGAGGGTCTGGTAGGCCTATATGGTTTCTGATATATGTGATATATAAGTGGTGATATCTATTAATGATAATTTATTATATATGAGTAAATAACAAAATTAATTTTGAATCATCTGAAATAAGTTCAATTTTCAATATGCAAAACAATTCTTTTTACATACTGAGAGCTACTAACTATATTAAGAGCTTCTGGAAAATACAATGATACCATGAGAATAGCTTACAATTTGGACTTTTGAAAGGAATCATAAGGGCTTTAATTCACTTCACTTATTTTTTGCTGAATTATGACATTTCTTTCCTGATTTATTTGCATCAGTAGAGAACGCAGGGAAAAAATTGGTATTCCTCACAGGATGTGTGGGAGGATCTGTTTAGTTCTTTTTATAAAATGAAGTCTCTTGTTTTTGGGATATTTGTTGCTAATCTTTCACAAAATATTACTGCACGCTCTTTGCCAATGTTCGTTTTCTGCCCGTAGTGAGGCAATTTCATCACTAGTAAAAGGTATCACAATTTATGCTAGGTCTATTCCTGTTAATTGACAAAAATCTCAGTTTTGCTTTCAAAATCAGTAGAGAAAACTTTTCTACATAGATCTTTAATTTTGTATTGTTTTATTGGCAAAAATACCCAATATAATATATTTTCTTCTTTCTGCATAAGAATTCCTGTGGGAAAATTCATATGAAGTAAAATAACAAGAATACAATCAAGCTCTGGATCCAGATGATACACATGTGTATCCTATAATTTCTTTTATATCAAAGCTAATTCTCTCAGCTTCCAATGATAATTTTCTTGAACTATGTAAGTCCTTAACACCATATCAGCTTTGAAATAACTTACTTAGCTTTTGAGTTGTTAATCCAATCATGGGACACAGCATATTAATGTCACCTAGCAATTTTTAAAATTCATTAAGTGTTTGTAATTGATTTCTCCTGATGTGTATATTCTGTGGTTGAATTTTTGGAAGCGTGTCTCATATCCTAGAATCTCCTTGTATTTTTTCAGAGGCAATGTGGAATCTACAAAAAAGCAAAATTTTCTTTACCTCTTCAATCTTTTTGCTTTTGGTAACTGTGTATGAATCAGTTAGTATGATGTAATCATATAATCATAAATTATGGATTGAGGGAACTCTTTGAAAATTATTTCTAATGACTGATATACAACTATTAACACAAGGTAGGGATGTGTAACATCTCTTATGGAAGAACTTTCCACTGACACCTTTTAAGAGGCTGAGCATTATTATAACTAGGCACTGAAAAGGCAATTTTTTTCTCTATAATGTTTTTGTAAAGGTATAGTAAAAGAGCAGTGTTTAAATAAATTGCAATATTAAATAACCCTTTAGGAAATAAAGAATGCAATGTAATTCCAGAGTGCAAAAAGCACATTGGCTGGATTACCTTGTTATTCTCTGTTAGATCTATTTTTCTCCATTTTCCTGACTTTTTTTTAAGTTTTTGAGACAGTGTTCCTCTCTGGCTTTGGTGGCTATCCTGGAACTAGCTCTTGTAGACCAGGGTAGTCTCCAAATTACAGATATTGGCCTGGCTCTGCCTCCAGAGTGCTGGGATTAAATGCATGCTCCACCACCACCATGCACCATATTTTTTAGGACGAATATAGGAGAATTCCAACTACTGATCAAGTTTTCAGTATGTTGAGCATTTGGCTGTTCCTGTAACACACAGGTTTGTCTCTAACAATCTCAAAGTAAGGGATGTTGGTACCTTTGAAAGATTACCAGCTGTTGTGCCCTGGATGGTTTGTGACTCTAAATGATAATACCTTTTAATATTTCTTCCAGAAATATTCTTTACTTTATCGATTATTTCTGAGTTTGGAGGAATGTTAATCTGTGTTTCCTTTGTTATAACAAATCACATTTTCATAAATTCACTGCTATTATTCATAAATGGCTTTAATTTCCTTATCTGTCCTTCGGGCCTTGTACAATTAACCCACCTTGTAATTTCTTTTACCTGAGATAAAATTCCAATTCCTAGAAGCTGAATATTTAGCTTCTGAAAAGGACAATCTGAATACCAAGTTTGTGGTGAAATTATTATTTCATTTGTGCCTATGTATAGGAAACTTTCAATTTCAATGCTATTTATTATTCTCCTTAGCTTTGGTATTTGACAATTAATACAAGTTTGTCAAAACACTTGTTTTATAGACACTCCTGGATATTTTTTTTGTTTATTGAAGCTTTTCTGTCATATAGAGCAGTATGGTTTCTAACAACAGGCATCAGGTCTGAAGGAGGTTTCCCAATGCTGACAGAGAACTATTGAATCAAATTTGACATTGAAGCCTACCAAAAGCCCCATAAGGCATTTCACAATGGCAAAATACCCCTTGTTTATCTGTATTTTTTAGTTCAATACCAGTGTTTGCCACTTCTACATTCTCCAGAAGGCTGGACCTTCTGGTTGGATAATCCCTGACAGGGGAAATAGAACATTATTTCTGGGAATGTCCCTTTTTAGATGAACTTATTTACCACAATTAAAAGACTTGACCTTTTGATTTTTCTTGAAATTTCTAGAAATTCTTTCTCCTATCAAAACAGCATTGTAAAAAAATCCAATATCAACTGAATTTCTAATCAATTCATCAATGGGTCCTGATCTTGCTTTTAAAGCCTAATCACCCTTTTACATTCAGAATAAGCAATGCTAATGATTAAATACAAATGATTAAATGCCAATGATTAAATTAATACTCATATGATTTCTGGATCTATTACTGTTCTATTTAGAGCCTTGTTAAAAAATCAGTGAAGGCTTCCTTTGGGCCTTATATAATTTTAATAAATTATTCAGACTTCGTTAGTGATCCTTCAACCTTGTCCCAAGCATTTAAATTTACTGAATGGCATCCAGCCAATATGTTATCATCAAATTCAAACTGTCTTTGCCATCCAGCATATTGGCCTTCATCTAGAAGTGAATCTTAGTGATTTTTTTCCTCTAGCTCTAGTTTGTTGTTCTATGATCCTTGTTTCCTCTGTCTATATTTGCCATTGTAACTGAAGAGCAGTTTTCAATATTGGTATAACTAAATCATTCTAGTCTTGAGAGATAATTCTGTTTTGATTTTCCAATGAATTTAACATCTGTTTCACATTGTGTGAATGCATACCTTGTAAAATGTCTGTTTCTTTAACTCCGTTCAAATTTAACATTTTTATAGGATTCCAGTTAATTATGAATAACATTGGGGTTTCTTATCATCCAACGGTCATTCTTAGAAGATTACTGGATAAATTAAGGTTGCTGTTTTAATAATCTTGGCCTGCTTCTCTTCAGTTTGATCTTGCTGTGGTGTAGTAGGTTCTTAATAATTCCTATGAGTTTGTCTGAGTATTTTTATTACTACATATATATTACTCGTATCTTATCAGTAGTAAGTCTTTGTAAGATTTGTATCTTATCAAATTCTTAATATTTTCACTAGTAAGTCTTTCTAATGCTGGTGTCTTATCACGAGTAAGTCTTTAAAAGGTTAGTATCTCATCAGTCAAATTTTCCTATTTGGCACAGTTATCAAATCATTTTTAAGGACAAACCATGAATTATCTAACTGATAATAATTATGATTGACATTGTGTCAATCCCAGTTATGATGGTTTAAATCATTCATTGTGGAACCATATAGAGACCTCACTTCATGCACCATAGTATTGTTCCCCAGCCTTAACGTGGGAAAGACTTCTTTCTCTCTTTGTTTTTTTTTACACCTAATCTTTCCTTTAATAATTTCCAGGTATCTTAGCAGATCTGCTGATGGTAATGACAGCCTAGATAGAGCTGTATGGGTATCCAGGTGTAGTGAAGGTTGTCTTTTGGTTGTCTGGGAAGGGAGGAGCAGAGTGCCTAAGACCATGTTTTTCTGTGAGGTCAAGCAAAGCAGGTTTGGTGGGGTACCCCAAACTGAGCTAACTGTAAGCAGGATCATGCAGGGATGAGGATTAAACTGCTTGATGAGTGAATGTCAGGAAATGGGTAGGAATACTCTGCATTGCTGGATTGTCAAGGAACCAAGAATGCTGTTGCCTAAGGAGTGCAAGGAAATTGTCATTGTCTGTCACTGCCTCTGGGCAGAGAGCACAGGTAGGACACAGTCAGGTAGCAGGCTTTAGCCAAAGAGTGCAATGAGAAAGGCCCACACCTCAGTGGGAAGGTCTGGGGCACCTGGAGAAAGTTACCATAGCAGTGATGGCTCTGTACTGCTTTGACTTGGTCTAAGGACGTGCCTTGGATGCCAGATATAGTGGCATTTAGAAACAATAAAAAGTCAGGTACTAGCAAATTATCCTGATAGAACAACAGGGCTAAAGCGTAAAAGATCAGCTCCCTTCCTCTTCACCAACTCAGATATAAAATGATCCTGAATCTGTTCAAGCTCTGCCTCTCCTTTCTGTTTGTGTCTCTGTCCTCCTCAGAGTCCATGCAAATCCCTAAAGTTCATGTTAGTCAGCTAAACATAAGCTTTGTCCTCTGAAGCAAGGTTTAACTGCATTGGCAGTCTTGAAGCAAAAGCACAAATTTCCCACAACAGCTGTGGGAGAATTGTTACCAATAATATTATTTACTTGGCTGTTCACCCTTGGTTATTTACAATACACCAGGGATTAGGAGTGAAACCAATAATTTGTAAGATTTGATCTAATGCCCATGTGATAGGAAGGAAGTCACACCTGATGCTGATAGCCAGGGTGAAACCTGTGGCTGGCTGGGTTGTGGTGGCAGGCGGATCTCTGAGTTCTAGACAACCCTGGTCTGCAAGAGGTAGTTCCAGGACAACCTCCAAAGTCACAAAGAAACTGTCTTGAACCCTCTGGCACCCCAAAATCCACTACCAACAACAAAAATTCTGTGGCTGTGGCAGTCATTTAGGTCCATGGTTATTGTATTCAAACTATTTACTCTTCCTGGGTTTAGGAGGACAGACAGTATTAAAGGAACTTCTCTTGGCCTTTTAGCTCTTATTCTTGCCTATGTTCCACTTTCTTCTACTGGAGTATACAAGAAGTGAAGGATATTTGGGGATCTTTTGCAGTGAAACAGCTTTTCTGGAGTCAATCCTGTTCCCTTAAGTTACCCCTTACTCTTGTTCTAAAAGTACTGTGAATTCTCTATTTGCTAAACTGGAATTTGCTATGTCACTTAGTTTTGTCACTGATGTCCTGTCTAGAACACACAGATCTTAAATAATGTCTCCACAGCAAAAGTTCACATATCAGCATGTATCTTTCAAATTGACATAAAGTACAATTATATTTTTTCATATTTACATGCAAAGTTTGAAATCCACACTTATAAATATGCTTTTATTATATTATTGCATTCCAAATGCATTCAAAGAATACAACATTTAAACTCCTACAGGTTTTCAAATATATTCCCATGCCATTCTTCTAAATTAATGTCATTACTTCTTTAGTGTTTCACATAATCTATTGGTGATGATGATCAACTAAGTCAGAGAAGAAATTTAAGGCTGAAAGTTTTCTGAGCTCATTTCAGGATAAACAAATAAGTCATCCCTGAGTTTGAGATTTTTGAGTTGCATTCATCAGAATTGAGTTCTCTCTTGCACAAACAGGAGTGTTAATGCAGAGTGATGGCTTGGATGACTAAATGACAAAGCTTATATGTTGCTGCATATATATATGTTGTTTGTGGAGCGTCATAACAGCTGCCCTCCCACATCACTGTGGTTATAACACAATGTTGGCAGAAATGTGCCACGTGCAGCACTGAGAATATGGTTAAATGCCTGTCAGTTCCTTACCATGGTTTATTTTGTATAGTTCTCAAATTATTTTTTTGTTCTTAATTCTTAATTGTGTTGCATTTGTTTCAGAATTTATTGTATTTTAACTTTGCTTGTAATGGCTGCTCAGAAGAAAAATTATGAAATTATATTATGTTTTCTATAGTTTGCTACAGGTGTGTGAAGGCACTTCACTTTGATATGGGGGGAGATATAGAAAAAGAGAAATTGTTAGAAGCTTCTACTATTTTCATAACGCTTGTTTCTTATTAGATAGAAATATCATTAAAATTCCAAAATTTAGCATTTTCAAGCATGGGTGTTAGAAAATTTGTATATTCTAGTACTATATTAAAATATATATAAAATACATTCAATATATTTTATTAATATTTTTAATGTATTTTACTATATTACATATAGTAACTTATCCTATGGTCAACATATATGTGCATTTACATGTCTGTTTTCTGTGACCACAGGTGTCAACCACTTCTCATTTGGAACTTAGGACTATTCCAGTCAGTGTAAGAAGACATAGCTGGAGTGAAATGGAAAGAGTGGACAGGATCTGGCTTCATTCCTCAGCACTGCCCACTGCAATCAGTAGAAGTCTCACTTCAAACTCCTTTAATCTATCCTGTCTAGTACAGTTCTTTCAAATGAGACACTGTAAGGAAGACATTTGCAAATCCATAAATGTATATAATGTTCATAATACTGTTTTCCAGAATGAAGGAACTAATATTGTCTCAGGACAACCCAAGAACACACAAAGGACATTTATTTACCCAGAGGGACAAAGAGAATGGCGAAAGAGACAAAAACAGGAGATAGGGTATGAGAGAGATGGGACAGGGAACAGGGGAGATGGGAAAGGGGGGGCTCCCTGGTGGAAATCAATGGACTGCCTTTGGATAAAGAGGAGACAGATATGGTCCAGACAGTTTACAAAGGGGAAAGGGGAAAACCCATGCCAGTTTCTGAGGTGTTTAATTTTACTGGATAGGTTAATTAGGTAAGACAAAGGGGACTTTTGATTGCTAGAATTAAATGCTTTGATAGTTGGACTTTGGTAGTCAGCCTCAGGAGAAGGAAATGACCAAATAATGGAATATTCCTCGGTGGCTAGCTCTAGGAATGCCATCTAATGTCTTTTAGCAAGGCAGAGGAAATTCAGGAGAAGGGCAAGTCCTCCCAGGGCCATTTTTACTATGTTTGGGCCAGCTAGAGTCCCTTAACTGAAAATGCAACAACACACATATTATAGCTTCTGTTAGAAGCAAACTTAAAGTCCAGAGTGGGTAACATGATTAGAATCTGGCTGAAGATGTTGGCTGTATTTCAGGAAATGGGATTGTCATGTCTGAAGAGCAACACAAAGACCTGAAATTATGTATAAGGAGAAGTGAAGAGAAGAAATACGTGAATATAAAACAAAATTGCACGACTCACTCATCACATCTCAGCTGTGGGAGTGGGGTAGAGTAATAAGTATGCTGGAGTAAACACTTAAAATGCTGAGCTAAATAAAACTGTCTCATTCATTTAAGAAGCAAAAACAATGAAAAGTTGAAGATATATTTTGGTCTGCTTTCATCAACTTTTTGCAATATTTCCCGATTTTTCGCTATTTTGTTCCTTACTCTTTTGACATATCTTAGCAAAGACAATGGACATATGGCCTGTGTGCTTGGCCTTCCTTCTCCTCGTTTGATTCCTCGAATAAGTTTTGGAAATGTGCCTTTTTGCACCTTGCATTCTGTATTATGCACATATAAATTGCCTCAAGGCTTAGAGACCCTTGAAAGTGGACAAAGAAAAGGCAGCTTGCTATCACTTAGGCAGAGGAACAAAGGCAGATGGGTGCACTCCTCAGCTTTCATCACTTCCACAAGCCAATAGCTGAGCAAATGAGCACAACCCTGTGGCCTAAGGATCACAGTACTGAAAGGCAATGCTGGCAAATGAGAAAAGGAAAGCCGTTGGGCGTGGGAGCACTCACCTTTAATCCCAGCACTTGGATGCTTGGGGAAAAATTTCCATGATTTCAAGGTCACCACAACAGTATAGGAAGACCCTCTCTTAATACATTTAAATAAATAGATAAGTAAATTGAGAAAATAAGGAAATGGGACAAATGGCTATACGGCTTGACTCTATTTAATTTTATCTATATGTGTGCATTAATGTGTTCATCAATGAAACAGTAAGGCAGTCCCAAAGACTAGAATTCACTATGAGAATGCCTAGCTGTGTAGTCCTATTACATCAGGCTAAAATCAGTTTGGAAAACGCACCAAGTGGTGGGGCGGAAAGATGAGGTTTTCCGCAGACATAGGTGTTTCTGCTCAGCTTATGGCATTCTGATGGTGACTTATAATGTTCCTGACTAGGTCCCAGGTACACAAAGTCTTTCATGTGAAAGAGAAAAGTCAAATAAATGATAAGGTTTCTCAGCCATAAGTTAATGAAACAGGAAACTGAATGCTGAAAATGTACTAAATGGGAACAACTGGCAGAAATCACAGGCCGTGTTACCTGGCACACTTTGTACCTGTGTGCACTTGTTTCTTCGGGAACTGCCATTGTAGCACGTTTTGTCAAGGCACCTCAGCTTCTAGAAATATAAATTGATAGAATATAGTGGTAGTTCTTACAGAAAATTGCAATTTCTAGTTTCTAGTTTCACACACGCAAAAAGGTGAATTGACTGTCAACAAAGAGTATATGTAGAAGGGAAGTTAGGGGAGATGGAGAAAAATCCTGTGATGGAAGTGGGAGGTGTTAGTCCTTGTGTCAAGGCTTAGAAAACAGCATTTAGTCACAGGAGTCCTGCACAGGAACTTGTCTGATTGTGCATTTGATAAGGTACATGGTCTAGTTGACATTCATTAGGTGTTTTGACTGTAGACAGTAAAACTGTCTATTTACCTATACAGCAATGAACACATTGGTCCAATGATGACATTTTCTGTTTTCACCAAAGCTGTAAAACGCAACTGTTGCCTTCTGTCTGAAAACACTGAGGCACTCCCTTTGTGTCCTTTAATCCCCAAATGGCTTACCTTTTCATTCTCCTTTTAACAAGCCACTTTTGCTTTCCCAAAGGGACATTTGAAAACAGGTATTATGGAGAAAAACTATCTCTGGGAAATTATTTTTTAAAATGTTCCCAAGTGTTTCACATCTGAAATACAAAGCAGTGTTCTTTCAGGGATGACCTAGCTACCCAAGCACTTCAAAGCCAGATGGGGCTCAAGGGATGCCACAATAGGTATTAACTGCTCCAATCAATGGTGGCTTCACAAAGGGTGAACATACAGTTTTGTTTTCCCTGCCAATCACTAGAACAATACAATTGCCAGTCACATTAATTTAGATAATCTTTTCACAGGGAGTAAGTAGAGCAAATATAGGCAAACACAGTGTTATTAGCGTCCTCCTTAGAAATCTACCAGAAAGAACAAGATGCAATTAAGACAATAATTAATATCCCTCAAATACATGTGCACGGGGTTCCATCCAGTAGAAATTACACCAGGGCAGAGGCTGGTCTGACTTCCTGGGGATGAATCTCTACACTACTAAGAAGGGTAATTCAGAAAGCAAACATGGTATAACAGTTAGGGAAAATGTTAAATTGACTAAAAGATGTGGACCAATAGTGAAATTGGAGAGGAAGGTAACAAAAATCTCTTCAGAAAAGTGCTGTCTAATAATTTAGCTCTTTGGCCTCCAACACCAAGGTTGACAGCTCCCTGCATGCTGAGGAATTTTGACTTAACATGTTTGCCTTTTCCTTTTATAGCATATGCCAAACTCTGAGATCTACAGATACACAGAAATGTGTTTTTAAGCAAAATTGTAAATACTGCATGCTGGATGAATTCCACACTGACAAGATGTACCTTTCAGAAAATAATCTGTCTGCAGCCATGGTCTAGTATTATGATACTTCTTAGTACATATAGCTTATGTTTCTCTAACATGTGTTAAGGGATATAGTTAACACAACACTAAATACTTGGTTATATTATTACCTTTTAAACTAAAGAACAGAGCAACACACGATTCTAAAGTATGTGTCAAAGCTCACATTCAGTGGCATAGTATTCAAGTGTTCAAAGCCTTGCAGTCTGATTTCATCATTTGCATTAGTAAGATTTTGTATTCCACTCTGACCCTAGTCTTAAGTTTGAAACAATCAGTGAATTATTACATTGTATTTGGTTCTATTTGTGTCAAAGGCTGCACTAATTTTTACTACTTAAATTATACTTCTCTACCTGGAATTTTCCATATGTGTGACAGACAGTTATAATTAGTCTCATTTTGCTTCTCTTTGGTTTTGTTCTAAGATGGTCCTTCAGTGATTGAGAGAAATGGATATAAAGTTCACTTTTTCTTTCCTACCAAAGTGAAAGATCTGGTTTCAGTTAATTTTTCTGGCTTTCTTCTACAATCCCAGGGTGAATCAAGTATCTTAATTACTTGTGTTTTTTACCTTTCTAACTTATCTGTTTTGAGTTTTGTGCTGGTGGTCTTTTGTAACTTCTCAAACTAGCGGAGTCCTCACTGGTTTCCTGACCTGTGTATAGAGGTTAATCCTATGTCTCTGCAGCAAAGGAGCACCTGTGCCACCTAGTGCTCTGTCACTGATGTCACTGGAAGATATTTATCATTGTTGGAATCTTAAATACTTATAGATGTCTGTCTTGTGATCTCAGTACTTGGAAGCTGGAAGCAAGATTAAAATGAGGTCACAGCTGCCTTTGGGTTTACTGTAAATGATGCTGTCTCAAAAAAACAAAAAAGTGAAAAAATCAAAAGAAGTTACAAGGACTCTGCTGTGCTGGTGCATTGTGTAGCATCCGTCAGAGTCATGTGTCATCACGTTGTATTCACTGGGAGATCAGGCAAAACAATAATTTTTCTGTGTTAAGGAATTATATTGTAGAATACCTGGGCAATGAAATAAGGGATCTGCACCTTATCAGAATGTCCCTATATAACAGTATTTTACATGGAGATACCATATTTATACTTCATATTGAAACAATAATTGTCTTATAATTTTTTTAATGTCTGAATGAATTTGCCATTCCTTGTGACTTTTGTTTTCATCCAGTAGGGGTGGTAGCAGTATAAGCATCTTTGATGTTATTCATTGTTATTAATTCCACAAAAATGTATCACAGAGATAATTATTATATACTGATCACAGGTTCCCCTCCCTCTTGTCTTCCCAGTTCCTACCCCAAACTCTCTTTTCACCCAGATCCACTCCTCATCCTCATTTCCAAAACAAACAAACTAGCAAACAAACAAGCAAAAAAGCAGACATCTCAGGATATCTACCAAAAATGGCTTAATAAGTCACAATAAGACTAATCAAAAACCCTCAGACCACTGCTGGACTAGACAATCCAGTAGGAAGAAAAGGGTTCTAAGATCAGTCAAAAGAGTCAGAGACTCCCCCCACTCACAGTGTTGGAAATCTCACAAGAACATTGAACTAAACAACCTTTCCTTGTTCTCAATTAATGAACGTGCCATCTCCTTAGATGTCATTGATCAGGCATGTGTACTAGATAGCACTGTAGAAAACTCTCTCACCAGAAACAGAGTTTTAATGTGACTGTTGCTTGTTAAAGAATACCCTGTATTATTATCTTCATATCTATTTCCAATTACCTTAATACAACTCTCACTACATTTGTAAATTTTGTACTTTGATTTGTTCTTTTACAATTCTTTTCATTGTACATACTAACCCCAGTTTCTGCTCCCTCTCCTTCTCCTGTCCCACCCCTTACTTCTCCCCTTTCTCAGCCCCCATCTACTCCTCCTAGGGGGTAAAACCTCTCTTGGGAGTGTCAACAAATCTGGCTGGCATACTAAGTTGAGGTATGACCAAGTCCCTCCTTTGTATCAAGGCTAAACAAGGTATCCCACAATAGGGAATGGGCTCCATAAAAGCCATTTCATGCAAATGGGATAAGTTAAGGTCCCACTGCCATTCCCCCCAACAGATCAAGTCACATAACTGCCACCCACATGCAGATGGTTTAGTTAGGTTCCATGCAGATTCCCCAGCTATCTGACCATAGTTCATGAGCTCCCACTAGCTCAAGTCAACTGTATCTATAGTTTTCCCAGTCATGATCTTGATTCCCTTGCTCTTATGATCCCTTTTCCCTCTCTTCAACTGAAATCCAAGAGTTCAACCAAGTGCTTGACTATAGATCACTGCATCTGCTTTTCAGTTAGTGGATATAGGTTCTATAATGACAACTAACAATGCTGGTTGTTCTGGAAGTGGCCTTGTAGTCCAGACTGGCCCTGAACTCTCAAGATCTACCTGCCTTTGCTTCGAGCTGCTGGGATTAAAGGAGTGTGCTACCACCACCTGGCTACATTGTTTTGTTTTATGTGATGACAACATTAAGACCAGAATCTGCTGATACCACATACTGTCTTCCTCTGCTTGCCCTCTTGTGCTGTCTCAGTGTCTTTGGGTTAAGGCTATTGTCAACCTAATACAAGTGTCACGTAGAATTTTCTTTGAAAAATTCAAGTGAATCTTCTTTGCTCCACTTCTTCATGGATTCTCTCTGGTGAAATGGATTGTATTTAAATAAAAAACACTCTCCTGAAAACCTTGTTCAAAGTTTTCCCCCCCTCCAAGGAAACATACAAATGTAGCATAATGGAGGAGGTGCTTCTAGAGTTGAGCAAAGACAAAATTTTCCTTCAAAAATAGAATTCTTTTTGGAATTTTTTCATTCCTTCTTCTCTACATTATGGAGTCTTCAATTCACTGTCTCAGAAAGATTATTGTTCTGAACATGGCTCCTAACACTTTCTAAGAATTCAATAATCAAAAAGTACAAAAGGCTTACCCAAATTCCAGTAAGTCTAAATGTTCCAGATTTTCTGATTTTTCCTAGGGTCTGCATGAGAGAAATCATCATACTATGCTATGTATCTCACATGATTGCTGAGAGATTCCAGGGAAGTCAAACAGTAATAATAATCCATAAAATGTGCTCATTTCAGAGGAGGACAATCTTTCTTAAAAGAAGTTTCCCCAAACCTCAGTACTTCTCAGACAAACAAGAGGAATATTTTTATAATAATTTGTGTATACTACAAATGGATTCCACTACAGCCAAAGAATGCTGCCCTGGTAATAAAATATCTACATACCCATCATAATGCTAAATAACACCCATTGCTGAAAACTAAAACTTACTAAGTTATAAAGAAAATGGGAGCAAATGTAGGTCTTTTAATATGATTATTTACTAATAATATTTCCATGACTACTGAATCATTTTCATCGCTTACAAGCAGTGTTCACTGTTGTAACAAGACATGTAGGCCAAAAGGAAGGGTACCTAAGCCTGTGAAGAGTTCCCTGCTGGTTCTAGTTAATGCCATTTCCTCCTAGAACAGTCCTATATTACATGAAGGGTCACATAAAGGTAGCTCCCTCATCACTCTTATAGGAAATTGAACCAAATACCCCCACATTTGCTAGGCAAGATCCTTAACACTGAGATGTATGCACATCCCAGAAGTTCATTTGAATATAATGATGTTTAACCCAATAATTTTGAATTCACTAGAAGATATCTCAAATCCCCATTCCCTCAAGAATCAAATCTTTGTAAATACCATAAAAATTTCCCACAAAATTCTGGCAATTATACCACATCCCCTCAGTCAGTAATCAGTTACCTGGCATGCCATGCAGCAATCCATTCTTCACTGGGTGCTTACTATGTGCTCAGAATTTTAAAAGCACAAGCCATATTTCTTTGTTTTGAATAGAGGGTGATAGTATACCACTTTTGGGAAAAATAGTGTTAGTGGTGGGATATTGCATGGAGATGTCTGCTTTTCAAAAGCATAATATTCTCTGCTAAACAAATCATTAGTGCTGTCAAATAATTGGATTATGGAGAATTTTTCTCACATAGGATTGGTTATAATCAGATTAGTAAAAACAAAAAAAATGCTAGTTAGGGGAAATGAAACCAGACATTGTAATAGCACTTATTTCAATAGCAGTTCTTCCTTTGTTTAGCCTAAGATCTTAGTGAAGATTACACAGCCTTTGAAAATGATCCAAAATGCTCAAATTTTGAGAGCAATAAGACCCAGGCTAAATTGATAAGCCTGGTCAGATTAATTGCTATAAAAGTAAACCAAGAAATCAATCATTTTGTTAAAAATAAATCAGCTCCATTTACAAAAGTTTTGTTGGCAGTGTCAGCTACAAACCACTTTAGTTCTCAAGATGTTTACTGACAAATTACTTTCTTACCTAACTTTAAGCTTTTAAAAAGTGGAAAGACTCTATTACACTGCCATTGACTGTGATTTAGCAATCTACATTTCCCAATGTAAGTAATCAACATATCTTTTTGGCTTCCTTTCAGGGTAAATTTAAATTCACAGTATTCATCTCTTTATTATTATTCTGCATGTGTTCATAGAAGTCAGCTACAGAAGAGCTTATTATCTAGATGCACGAATGTGCAAACTGCATGCTCTCAGGCCTCCAAACACTGCTGGGTTGAAGCATTTGTTTCTGCCTATGTGAAAAGTGAACTTTGGTTCTATCCTAATGCCTGCTCATTGTCACAGTTAACCTGTACACCTTAGAGCTGTGTGACCTGGAGAATATAAATTCTCTCACACATCTCATCACCCTGGGTAACCGCTTTTAATAGCGCTAGTCTTCAATAATCCTAAAATGCTTGTCATCAAGTGGGCTAAAACACTGCCAGTAACCATATTGAGTAGATCTCAGCAAAGCATCCTTCGAGTGTGGTCTGGATTTCTTATTTTGCCATCTTGACTGTCATAATAATGGCATCGCTGTGTAACACAGGTGCGCCACAGCCCTTGCAGAACTTCTGATTTTATTAGTTACCTTCATCTATTTAGTCTTTGCTTTTGAAGATTAACAACATATTTCTATCACTCTGAAAATAGGTCATCTAGATAGTTATTTAAATCCTAAATGCAATGTTGTATTAATTATAAATTAACCAATGTATCTAAAGTAATTCAAAATGTATATTCCACTTAAATATAACTATGTATTTGTAAGCACCACTGATATGCCTTCAGAGATGTATTTTATTATTTTAAAGTGTAACTTATTAGTAAGATCAGTGCCTTCCAAAGTTTAATTGGCAACTTGATGACAATCTATCATAAATTCACTTAGGAAAACATTGAAAAATGATAGCTGTCACTCTCCGTACTGTTCATGAAAGCAGCCTTCTGCAGTGTGGAAAGAGATTAAAATACAGCAGCACAGTGGGTATGGCCAGTATATATGGCACAAACACACCACAGTGCACACCATTCTGTGCAGAACTTCAAATAGTACTGCTTGATGAAACAGCCCAATGATATATTCTACAGAATATTCTAAACTTTGATTGGTGGCCCTTATTGTTCACTTTATTTACAAATACAATATTTGGCAGGTGTGCTGTGAGGTTGAAGACAGGCCAAAAGGTAAGACTGGAGTTGTAACATTTGACAACCTGTGTAAAAAACAGAAACTGAGAAACCATTTGACCTGTAGACGACCTTTTATGAGCTTCCTTCAACGCTTTAAGCTGTTTACGATGAAGAACCAGGAATTCACAGCATGTAAGGTGCATGCCATTTTGACTGTCCCATTATTGCTATGTCAACATTTACAAAATTGCATTGCATTGAAAGTTCTTCTGCATTTTCTTGTATTTTTTTCTTGTTCATCTGGCACACAAAGGTCCAGGGAAATGCCTGGGGCATTAAAGTTGATACGCTTATAAATTGCCTTGCTTATTCATGCATCAACTGCAGGATTCCAGACTTTTCTGTATTTTGTTAAAGACAGCACAGTATCCTCAATTACTTCCCTGATACCTGTTACATATATACAATTATAGACAGCATAAATAGGCTGGAGCTAAACTCGTCTATCCCAACAGTGATTTCCTGCCTGATATATCTCTTTCCTTTGGCAATTCAGAGCGGTCACCCCAGGAACCTTCTGGCCCTTTGCTAAGACAGACAATAGGATGTGGGTAAAAATAACAGTAACTGTGAAGTGAACTCTGTAGCCCAGGGTATATTGGAATTTCAATAAAAGAATTGCTGAGTTTAGGTTTTTCTCAGCTGAATTCTGGAGTTGGGTTGCTGCGATCAATTCTTCAAAATGAGGAAAAATATATTTACAGGGGTTTAATGCAGATTAATATACAGAACACAGAAATAGATATTCACATATCATCTTCTGAGATTCTTTAGATGAAGAAAAGAGTCTCCCTAGTGGCAAAAATGAAACAAAATGAAAATTCATCATGGGTACCATAGATTTATATACAAATCAAGCAGATTTTAAGCAAGAACATCTGTGCAAACAAGATTGTAAAAGGTAATTTCAAGGCTACAAAAGAAGAGCAAGTGTGTTGATTGGATTTTAAAATAGACATGTTATTTATGCATTTTACTCAGATAAGGGAGACATGACATAATTTAATAAGTTTACTTAATGAACATTTACAGAAGTAGTCTAGTTAGAAAACGCTTTTTTCTCTTGTTTTATAATTTTTTGTTTGAAGAATAATCAACAATAAAGAAATGAAAATTGATAGTGAAAATTCTCCTTACAGATATTCACTTGAAAGTCTGTGAATTATTAGACTTTGTAGTAAAAGACATGTTCTTAAAAATTAATTATTTATTTTAATTTCATGTACATTAGTGTTTTGCCTGTATGCATCTGTATGAGGATGTTACTTCCCCTGGAATAGGAGTCACATGCAGTTATGAACTGCCATGTGGGTACTAGGAATGGAAGCCAGACTATACGGAAAAGCACCCAGTACTCCTGACCACTGAGCCATTCATCCAGTCCTAGAAGACACATTTTATTGTGATTTGACTCTTGACTTTCTGGAATTATAATCTACTTAGCTCTTTGTAAACAAGAAGTCCTGGATTTTCTAAGAATGTAGAGGCGACCCTTTAAACCACCCCAGGAAATGCAGAAAATGTACTCCACTAAAACAATGGAGCCTAACTCTGGAAAACTTGTCAAAGTCTGTTAAACAAAGAAGGCAAGTGTAAATGTGGTTCAAGCACAGGCCACACAGGTCTGCAACAATGCAAGGAGGAAAAGACAGAAAATTGTGTGGTTCTTTCACTGACCACTGTTCTGCAGTTTGTGCAGAGGCACGTGGAAAGAGCATGAAGGACTGAAGTTTATGTTAAGTGTAAAGTCCAGTTCATGATACTGACATTTAATTGGGAAGGCCACCGAGATGGACAGCCAGAAAAGAAAGAAGAGTCACAAGTGGATGGAGACTGCCCTAGTTTCCACTCTGGCCAAAACCAACATAGTACAGGAAAACATTTATTTAGCTTATGCTTCCAGGTCTCAGTGCAGGATTGAGACAAGTTAGGACACGAACTCAAGCAGGAACTTGCAAGCAGACAACATGGAGGAAAACCACTAATTGACTTGTTCTGGGCTCGGCCTTAGCTAACTCTTTATACAGCCAATGACTGGATCCTTCTGTGTCACTTAACAACCATGACGATCTCTCACTGACATGTCCACAGGCCAACCTGATCTGCAAAATCAAAGCTCTCCTTTCAGAAGACTCCAGACTAACTCAGACAGGGCCCCAGAAAATTAGTGCAGAATAAGATTCTGTGTTTTGCAGGGAAAGACAGAAGACTGTATGTCAATGGTAGTGGTACAGGATACTGACCATCAAGATTGCAAGCTTCATTTGGGAAGTGATGAGATACATCTAATTCAGAAATGTAAAGACAGAGGACTTTAGGTATGTTTGTGCTATAGGGAAGCAACAGGGCCGGGCGTTGGTGGCACACGCCTTTAATCCCAGCACTTGGGAGGCAGAGGCAGGCAGATCTCTGTGAGTTCGAGGCCAGCCTGGTCTACAAGAGCTAGTTCCAGGACAGCCTCCAAAGCCACAGAGAAACCCTGTCTCGAAAACAACAACAACAACAACAACAAAACAAAAAACAAAAAAAAAAAGGGAAGCAACAGGCAGAGGACTATAACAATCTGCCGAAAAGCAGTTTGGTAAGTGGGCCAGTTCTTCAGTCACCTGAAGTGATGTTCAGCATGAATCAGTTAAAGGACCAGGAATGGGACGACTTTTCTCTTTCACTTAAACCAAAGAGCTGAGGATGCAGAACACACAATATCTGTGGAGAATAGGAAAATATTATTTCCTCAAACCCTGATTTCAGACCATTCAAAAACACAGCAGGCAGAACTTCCTAACAGACCACAAATTGTTGTAGAATATTACTTTAAGTTCTTTTACTTTATTTGTGATGCATTTCTTTAACTCTGTGAAGCTCTATTCTTTACCTGTCTAAAACACCTAATGGTATAATAAAGAGCTGACAGCTAGTCAACGACAAGGATAGGCAGGGCTTGTAGGCAGAGAGTATAAATAGAAGGAGAAAAGAGGAAGAGGAGGACCAATGAGAGAACAAAGAGAGAACGACATCAGAGGCCAGCCAACCACCCAGCCAGCCAGGCACCCAATCATCCAGTTACACAGCAATACATGGAGTAAGTTGCAAAATAGTATGTGGGGAATAAGAAAGATAAAAGCAAGTAGAAAAAGATAGAAGAGCTAGAAACAAGCTATACTAAAGCCATACATTCATAAGTAATAGCAAGACTCTGTGTGTGATTTACTTGGGAACTGGGTGGTGACCCCCTCAAAAAGACAAAAGAGTAAACATTATTTTGAACAATAAGTTCTGCAAATTCAATCTGAATTTCTTTTGTCCACCTAATTGACTTTTGAATGTAATACCGAATATTATCAGCTGATATTACTTTGTAAGTTGTCTCTTAAACTAGCACTGTTTTTCATGTCATGTTTGGAACATCAGTCTGCAGACTTATATACTTAAGTAAAAACAGTAAATTCTCCTGTCAGAAAGTACAATAAATATTTCTTGGACTTTAACTTTTTGTCATAAAGATGTGGAGCTATGCTTGCTAACTCTTCCAAGACCTTCTAAGCTTTGTGTCCATCTCCAGGAGAGCCCCAAATCCATTTGTCTGTTCTCTTTCCTTCCAAATTTTACTGGGAAACAAACAAATGAAAAATCATAATGATCTATTCACCAAGTCATAATAGTTCAAAAGGTTTTAGGTGTATTTTCATTTAAATTACAACAACACTATAGCATAACAAATCATTGTACACTAATGAAAATAAAATAAATTTAATTAGCATTTACTTTAAAAAATTAATATGCATTAATTGTACCAGGAATTGAAACTAGGAGCTTACCTAAGACAAATATTCTCTCCTTAAGCTAGAGCACTAGCCTCCTTGGTTTTGTCAATATGACATAGTATCTCACTGTCTGTCAATTTACCTGTCTGTATGTTTACCTATTTGTGTTGAACCACACTGTCTTTTGGTAGCTCAAATTGGAATTCATCACGTTATCCTCAGCTTCCAGTATGCCTCATGGTAGGCCTTCACCACTATATTAACTCATTTCATTATTAATTACCAATGATGCCTTTGCAAAAACAACCTTATAGACCTGAAAATAGTAAGTCTGTCACAAAACTTGGTGAACCTTTATCATAATTAGTCTGCTTGTCTCTGCTGTGGTTAAGCTATGGTCTCAACGGAAAATTCCAAGATTTTAGAAGCATCCTTTTTAACAATACAAATTACATCTCTAAAAGCATAACACTTTGTATAGTCACAAGGTGTAAGTTTCAATAAATAATCTTTTAATTATTCTGAAACAATAAGCAAAGCAGCTAGGGGTGGTGGGATGGGTCAATAGTTAGTGGCACTTGCTGGCCAGTTTGAAAGACTGATTTTCAATCCTGAGACCACCATAGTATAAGAAATAACTGATTCCCATTAGTTGTCCTGTGAATTCTACATGCATAGGCATACTTCATGTACACAGACAATTAATAAATATAATAGACTCAATAAAAATAGTCAAGAGAGAACCTGTATCAAACTCTTACAAAGTGCCAACAAAGGAAGATTATATCTTACTTTTAAGATTTCCTTTACCTATCTTCAAGGTGATTAGATCATACAAAAATAATGAACAAGCATACACATTTTATTATTATTCATAAGTAGATTATCAGTTTTGTCTCTAAGATCTGTACCTTTGAATATACCATTTCAAATATCTGGTTTAAAGTTTTCAGTAGATCTTCCAAATCAGGACTTGCTAGATTTTTCTGTGCTTCATATGACAAGCAAGTGGTGTCTTCAGCAGCAGAGGGCTATCACCAAGCTTCAGAACGTAACCAAGACCAGTGGCAATAGCTTATAATGTTCAGTGGTCTGTAGGACTCCTCTGGACAATGACTCAAAAAGAGGCCTTATTGGTCTTGATGCTTTCCTTGGTTGGCCTGTGGTGTCTAGTTGGGAAATTGATTCCACAGCTATAGAATAAATCTCTTTTTATTATATTTCTATATTTATATATCTAGAATGCCTCAAGATTTCATATGGCTTTTTCAAAAATTAGCATTTCAAATTAGTTATTACTCCTGAATTGCTTCCTCTATCTTGCCTTTGTACCCCCTCTAAATTTAATTATTCCTGATCCATTAGTCTCCTTCATCATTAATATCACTGTGTACTAGTGTCCTTCCCTTGAAGAAATCATCTGTCTCCCCAGGGCTTCTTAATAGTTTCCTAAATTTTATGAGTACTATAATTGAAACTCACATGCCTTATATATTTGGATACATTCAAATTTGAAAGATGTATTCACGTATAATCTTTTTGTTTCTGGCCCTGTCTTACCTCACTTAGGATGATTGTTTCCTGTAGGTGTCATAATTTCAGTTTTTAATAGCTGAATAACATTCCATTATGTAACTGTGCTGTATTTTATTTATTTATCCATTCATTGATGGATATTAAGGCTAGTTTTCATAGTGCTATATATTACTTATGCTACTGGAGGAGAAAATTAATAATCAATCTTAAATAGATTGATTATTATGAAGTACAGCAATGACTATCCTGGCATGATATGCTTACTGATGTAGTGATGCAATGAATGTTATAGGACTAACTAACCACTTTCTAATTGGATTCAAGATTCATCCCAGGAGATGGAAACCATACTTCACATCATTGTCAGGGATGAGAACCTGTAGTTAGACAGGTTATTGACCCTAGAGGAAAACATACTACTTACATTCTTTTAAATGGACATAATATAATATGTTCAAAATCCATTTTATGAAATTTTCAAAAAAATTATTAAAAATAAAATAAAAACTGAAGAAAAGAAAAAAGACCATGTATTCCTTATCCCCTTTGCCTGTGACAGTCAATAGTAAAGGTGAACCATGAAGTGCACTCTCAACATTGATAAAATCTGCAGGTACAGAGATCATAGTATTCATATCTCTGAAATGATAAGAAATGAATTTTATTTATTTATGAGTTGCCAATTCATAGTAATATAGAGCTTGAAAAAGAAAGGAAGGGAGAAAGGAAGGAAAGAAAGACTCAATTATATAGAAATCTGCCCATTTGCAGAAACCACAGTGAGTGAGTGATTACACATATTCCCAAAGTCAAAATCGAGGTCCATGTATACTGTATATATTTAAACTCATTCCTGTACATGGTGAAAAGATGGTTGGTGAAAAAATAAAGTGGTAATTATATGTAGTTGTTCTTTGAGGCAATGAATGATCAAGATAAAGAAGATTAGCAATTCAATAGCACAATAAGAAAGGAACTAAAGAAACTAATACAATTTTAATGACAGTCTTTCCAGATGTTTTTAAAAAATACCTTCATGCAATGAAATCAATCTAATTAAAACATTATGGCTCAGAGGTTAAGAGCACTGACTGTTCTTCCAGAGGTCCTGAGTTCAATTCCCAGCAACCACATGGTGGCTCACAACCATCTACAATTCAGTCTGGTGCATGCTCTCTTCTGGCATGTAGACAAACTGTATCTGTAATAAATAAATAAATCTTTAAAAAATATTATACTTTGGGAAACAGAAATAATCCTGAAATACAAATATCTAACTGATCCTAGCCATTCATAGAAGTGTAAGATGGAATCTCAAGAGTTGTTTTGATTTTCAACTCCCTGATGACTAAGGATGTGGAGTATTTCTTTATGTTTACCTTAACCATTTGAGATTCTTCATTTCACAATTTTCTGTTTAGATCTGTACCCCATTTTAAAACTGGATTATTTGTCTTGTTTCTTGAGTTCTTTATATATTTTAGAAAAAGGTCTTTGTGAGGTATGGGGTTATTGAAGATCTATACCCATTCTATTGACAGGTCTTTTGCCTTACAGAAGCTTTTTAGTTTCATGAGGTCCCATTTTTACATTATCAACCTTAGTTCCTCTGCTACTAGTGTTCTATTTAGGACCAAAGATTGGATAAAGAAAATGTGTTACATTTATACAGTGGAGTATTTGTTATTGTTAATAAACAATGGCATCATGAAATTTGAAGGCAAATGGATGGAACTAGAAAAAATAATCCTGAGTGAGACTGGTTAGTGACTACCCCAATTGTCATCAGAAACACTTTATCCAGTCATCGTTGGAAATAGATGGAAGAGATTCACAGCCAAACATTAGGCTGAACTCACAGAATCCAGCTGAAGACAGGGTAGAAAGATTGTAGGAGAGACAGGGGACAAGGACATCACAAGAATGCCAACAGAATCAATTTATCTGAGCTTGTAATAGCTCACAGAGACTGAACTGACAACCAGGGAGCCTGTATAGGACCAACCTAGGTCCTCTACGTATATGTCATGGTTATGTAGCATGGTCTATTAGTGGGACTCCTAACAGTCAGAGCAGGGTCTGTCCCTAAAACTTTGGCTGGATTTTCAGAAACTATTTCTTGTACTGGGTTGTCTTACCCACCCTTAATACAAGGGCAGCTGCATACTGTTTCTGCATGTTGATATGCCATGCTTTGTTGATACCTGTGGGAGGCCTGCACCTTTCTGAACAGAGAAGCAGAGGAGGGGTAGTGGATAGGCAAAATTGATGTGAAGAGAAGGAATGAGAGGAAAAAAGGGTAGGGAAACTGCACTTGGAATATAAAATAAATAAATAAGTTTAATAAAAGAAGAACAGCAACAACAAAAAACAAACATCTAACCATTTAATGAAACTGATAATTTGAAAATGTATCATAGAGGGAATTATTGCTGCTATAAGTATGAATGACAAAGATATTAAAAACATTATTAAGATATAAGACAATGAATACAGAAGTAGAAAAATCATGTGCAAAATATATTTATCAAATGTAGAAAATGAAAGAAAAGCAAGAGTGGAGAAATAATCAAAGTAACATTAAAATAAAACTTTCTAAGCAATAAAAGAATTACAGACACAAGAAATTGATAAAAATGAATGAGGCTAATATAGTCAGGATTAATATTGTCTTCACACTTGTTGTGACATCAGAGACCTCCAATCATAGGTAAGAATCTAAAAAAGTCGCCCAAAACCCCAAGTTAAGTCAACAATCAGCTGAGAGGAAAGAAGCAAATTATTCATTGAAATAGTCATAGAAAAAAAAGGTTCTTCAACAGACGATAAAGGGTACATTTGTTCCAATCATCCAAGAATATTCTATAAGTAATAAACCAACAGTCTCTGGGACTCAGAAACTGAGGAGGAATGAGATTAATTTGATAATCCAATGTGGTTCTGTATTTAATAGAAATTGTCTTTAAACCATTGAATATTTTAAAAAGTCCATGAAAAATATTTGATACATAGCAATGGTTAAATCATTTGGTGGCTGAGAAATTATAAATGTCTGTACTACTTGCTCCTGGCAATGGAAATTTAAATTGGTCTGACATAAATCTCAGGAAATAAGCACATGATCCAATTGGGATTATGGGCCATATATTGCTAGTGACAGTGGAAAATAAGAAAAAATTGGTATTATGATCCCATAGTCTACATGTCTATAGTGGCGGACAATTAAGAAGGCACAGATGTTAAGAGTGTTGGTAGAAAAGTGGATATATGTCTGTACTGTAAGGCTCACCTTGGAGATGCCTGGTCATCAAAGGAAGTAAAATATAAACAACAAAGGCACCAAATACAACATGAACTGAAGAAATGCTCGGGGATGAAATTGTTTGTGATGTCATAGAAGTGAAAGGTAACAATATCCACTGAATCAGTGACATGCACAGCCATTACCACTACTGAGCAAAAGCTGAGTAACTTGTGTGTGCTGGGCTGAAATTGCAAGCAAATCCAGACTGAAATCAGGGCAACCACCAAAGTCCAAGAATTTGAGGGCCTTTCTGCTGATAGAGTGAAGCTTCCATCTTAAAAATGAAAATATTCTAGAGCAAGATTATTTATAGATGATGGCTATGCTGAGAAAATAGATGTGAGAGTGATTCACAAGTCAAGTGATATCAAATATAAAAAGTACCTTCAATATTAAGTTTCTGAAACACTAAATGAGGTGAGGGTGCACATGAATCTATATAAAGAAAAAACATTGGCACAGTTTGTTAGCATGTCTGTTCTTTCAAATTGGAGAGAGAGGGAAAGGGTGTTGGATAAAGAGACATTTCAGAAATCCTGAAGTTGTGTATACATGCAAGAAAGTAAACTCCCAGCTTTTCCTCTGACTCCAACTTAAATGTACTGAGTCATTTTAACTGTTAAAAGTTTTACTATGCTCCAGGTAGAATTTTGGGGGTTACTTTTGAATACTTACTATCACTTCATCTGAAAATAGTGATAGTTTGACAAGGGAACTAAGCTCGTGGAAACTAGTGAACTCCAGACTTACAACTGTGGAGACTCCAGGGCTTGAAACTAGGTCCTCCATATGTGGGAGACAGTTGTGAAACTTAGATTATCAGAGAAGCCCCTGAAAAGTATGACCATGATACAACCCTGGTATATGAGCTAGCATGTTGCAGCATATTCCTTATAGTGGGATGCCATGCTCAGTAGCAGTAGGAACATGATACAAACCTGGCACATGAGCTAGCTTGCTGACACCCATTTCCTATGGTAGGATGCCATGCTCAGACTCAATAAATAGGAGAGGGGCAGGGCCCTTTCACAACCTATTTTGCCAGACTATGTTGACTCCTCATGGGAGCCCTTACCCATGAGGAGGAGTGGACTTGTGGTGGGCTAGGGGATAGTTAAGAGCAGTGGAAGGAGGTGAGGCAGGAGTAAGAGAACTGTGGTTTTGCAGCGATGGTTCAACATACGAAAATCCATCAACGTAATCCACTGAAAAACAAAAATCACATGATCATCTCACTAGATGCTGAAAAAGCCTTTGACAAAATCCAACACCCCTTTATGATAAAGGTCTTGGAGAGATATGGGATAACAGGGACATACTTAAACATAATAGAAGCTATATACAGTAAACCAACAGCCAACATCAAACTAAATGGACAGAAACTCAACGCAATTCCTCTAAAATCAGGAAGAAAACAAGGCTGTCCACTCTCTCCATACCTTTTCAACATGGTACCTGAAGTTCTAGCCATTGCCATACAACAACAAAAGGTGGACCAAGGGGATACAAATTGGGTAGGAAGAGGTCAAACTTTCACTGCTTGCAGATGATATGATAGTTTACATCAATGGCCCAAAGAACTCTACCAGGGAACTCTTACAGCTGATTAACACCTTCAGCAAAGAGGCAGGCTACATGATCAACTCAAGAAAATCAGTAGCCCTACTATATGCAGATGATAAAAGGGCTGGAAGTTGAGTGGGTGGGGGTAGAATAGGGGGAAGAGGGAATCATAGGATAGAAGACAGATCAGGCACCAGAGTGACCTCAAGTGATCTAAAGGGATAACACCAATTGGCAAGCTAAGCAATAGTGGAGAGACCACCTCGAATGCCCATTCCTGATAATGAACTTGATGTCTATAACCATCCGGGAGCCTTCATCCTGTGACTGATGGAAGCAGAGGCAAACACACAATTAATCACTGAACTGAACCCAAGGAACCCAGTGACAGAGAGAGAGGAGTGATGAGCAAATTGGCAAAGAATGGGCTGACAAAACCAGCAGAGACAGCTGATCTGAACAGGGGAGAGCTCTTGGACCCCAGACCGACAGTGGGGAGGCCAGCATAGGACTGATCTGGACCCCCAAATGTGAGTGTCAGCAAGAAGCCCTGGGCAATCTATGGGGCCCTGAGTTGTGGATCAGTGCCTATCCCTGGACTACAAACAGTCATCATGTGCCTATAGCACAAAGAGGGATGCTCTCTCAGCCTGGACTCTTAGGGGAGTGCCTGGACCCTACCCAGAGTGAAGTGACAGACTCGAGATATTCCCTATGTGGAAGGATTTGGCAATAGGGAGGAAGGGTGGGGGGAAGGGGAGTGCAGGAGGAGGGGAGGGAGAGGGTACTGGGATTGACATGTAAAACAAGCTATTTAAAAATAAAATAAAAAATGAAAGAAAAAAGAAATCAGAGAAACATCACCCTTTACAATTGACACAAACAACATAAAATACCTTGGGGTAATGCTAACCAAACAAGTGAAAGACCTGTATCGCAAGAACTTTGAATCTTTAAAGAAAGAAATTAAAGAAGCCCTCAGAAAATGGAAAGATCTCCCATGCTCTTGGATAGGTTGGATCAATGTAGTAAAAATGGCAATCCTGCCAAAAGCAATCTACAGATTCAATGCAATCCCCATTTAAAATCCCAGCACAATACTTCACAGACCTTGAAAAAACAATAATCAATTTTGTATGGAAAAGCAAAAGACCCAGGATAGCCAAAACAACCCTGTTGAACAAGGTAACGTCCGGAGGCATCACCATCCCTGACCTCAAGCACTATTATAGAGCTATAGTCCTGAAAACAGCTTGGTATTGGCACAAAAATAG